>NC_042619.1:159402067-160002067 GCF_901001135.1 Rhinatrema bivittatum
CTGCAGGACTTGGAACATGGAATTTATTTGAATGGGTGGCAGGACTTGAAATGGACTGCAGGACTTGTAACATGGAGCTTCTTGGAATGGACTGCAGGACTTGGAATGAACTGCAGGACTTGGAACATGGAACTTGAAACATATCCAGATCAGGACTCAAGGACATCCAGACTTGGAACAGACCTCAGGATCTGGACTCACAGACATCCGGACTTGGAGCGGTCATCAGGATCTGGACTCATGGACATCTGGAGTTGGAATAGACATCAGGATTTGAACTCAGGAACAGACATCAGGATCCGGACTCAGGAACAAGCATCAGGATCCGGACTCAGGAACAGGCATCAGGAGGAGATACGTCTTCAGGGGCATCTGAGCTGATGCAAAGACAAAGCTGGAATGAAGCAGGACTCTCTTATTATTGTGGAGACTGATGATTATAATGAAGAGCTAAAATTCTTTTGGCGTTCCACCAATACAATTCAGGTATGATAGTCTCTATTTAGAGATTTACCAGATCATTTACCCCAAAATGTTGGTCTACTGAGTTTCTGCTTGTCCTCTGGATGGCTCAGCTATTCAAAATAGGGCTACTTTTTCTGTTCCCTGGCCACCCTGTCTTGAGTTTCCATGTACATCAGTAACATGTGTGGTGGAGTCCATCCTCATCTACTGGCCTGACATGGATTGCTAGGAGAACCAGAACACTCATGATGCTCCAGATGGCTTGTCACAGGACTTGCTGAACACCTAGTATCCAAAAAACCACAATCAAGTACCTCACCTTCAGTCTGTCCCAAATGCATCAACATATATGGAAATGGAGATTTGTTTGCGCGACCATGGGCTCCAATAGTTTTACTAGGAATAAATGGGTTAGTATTTTGCTAGAGAGAGCAGGTAACCAGAGCAGCTTGGTGCATTCAATGGGGTAGATTTTAAAAAATTGCACGATCGCGTACTTTTGTTCGCACACCAGGCGCGAACAAAAGTACGCTGGATTTTATAAGATACGCCCGTAGCCACGCGTATCTTATAAAATCCGGGGTCGGCGCGCACAAGGGGTTGCACATTTGTGCAACCTGCGCGCGCCGAGCCCAGCACACGCTGCCTGTTCCCTCCGAGGCCGTTCCGATTTCGGGAACTTTCCTTCTCCCTCCCCCCACCTTCCCCTCACCTTCCCCTCCCTTCCCCTGCCTAACCCACTCCCCCCCCCCCAGCCCTATCTAAACACCCCCCACCTTTGTTGGCAAAGTTCCGCCTGCTGAAAGCATGCCGGCCAGCAGCCCCGGTCCGTGTTCCGGTCCCAGGGGCTGGTCCGGAGGCCGCGGCCACGCCCCTGGAACACCCCCGGGCCGAAACCACGCACGCGTCGCCACCCCCGAAATGCTGTGTCACGCGCGTCGCCACCCCCGAAACGCCACGTCATTTTAGACGTGCCCCCAACACGCCCCTTTTAGAAAGCCCTGGGACTTCTGCGCTTCCCGGGGCTTTACGCGGGCCGGCGGCCTATGCAAAATAGGTGCGCCGGCGCGTGAGTGCCCTGTGCTTGTAAATCCGGAAGGATTTACACGCACAGGGATTTTAAAATCAGCCCCATTATGATCTGTCATGGGAGAGAGGCAAAGAGGGCCAGCAGCCACTCATCCCTGTCTCTTAAGACCCTGGGCATTAGCCTCTATCCCACAATCCCATAGGAATTGCATTACAGAGGGCCAGATAAAAGAAAAGGACAAGTTCAGGAAGAGAAGCTGCCAGATACTCAGTTAAAAATGTCACCCAGGCACTTTGGCCTTGGGTTGTTTGCAAGTTATTATCAAGAACACAAGCACCATGTATAGAATGTCTGTTTTGTTACCAAATAATTACAGTATGTTGCATCTCTCTCAATCAAAATGTATTAACTCAATTTATCAGAAACAGTGAAACAATACAGGTCTAAATTATTTTAATAACAGCTCAATAATTGATGCATAATTCTCAAGCTGAATTTTATAGTAAGAATATGTTAATCAAGTCATGACTCAATCATTAAATTAGCCTAGTTTATTTTGCCTGCTGGAATAGAAAAACTGCCTTGCTGGGGCCTTTTTGCTTAAGTCAGGGGAGGAAAAGAGTGCACATACATTTGATTTTTTAATGTATGCATGATATTTTACCCCTGAGTGACTGCCTGCAGAAATAGCAAGTGCAAAATACATGAACACTTTTCATGAGCATACCTTGTAGGCAGTTTTTAAAGGAAACTAACCAGGTAGTATCTCTGAAAATGATTTCCTCAGTTGCTTTCTTCTTTCTCCTCCCTGTCCTTTCATTCTCCCTTTTTCCCCTTAGCCCTTGTTTCATGTATTTCCTTTCCTTTCCTCCAGTTGGAATGTGAACCGGTATGATGTACCCACTAATGCCAGTATAAAAAAAGTTTTAAATAAATAAATTTAATTCTTTAATTATTTACTTATATTAAAGTATATATGTAACTTGCAACAATACAGACTATTGTAAATTTGCCTCCCAAAATACTAGGGGTGTGCGTTATGATATATATCATGTTGTAGATGATTATATACTAGTTGTTTAATTGTAGCTAGGCCCCACCTCAAAGAGACTCAATCACATAATATGAACAGGAACATAGAAATGTTTTATTGTTTCCCAGGTTATTATCTAGTGCCACATAACCCTTGCTGATCATTTTATTAACACCGAATCTGGCTGAACATTACACATTCTGTTCTACTGAACATTATTCTCCACATCACTACTTCCCACTTTCTATCATTCACTCTTTTGCATACTAGAAAACAAATAAGTATTTCTGAACAACGTTAGGGGCAATGAGTAGACTGTCATATACCCCTTGAAGTAGACATGAATTATTCTGTATCAGCTGTTTGTCTCCAGACCAATATTCAGTCTAATAAAGGATTTCACTTTTGGTCTGATCTAATACTCAAGACATTATATAAAACACTGTTTTGAAAGAGCTCCAAACTGATAATAGGTTGGACAGTCTCATGGACCAGTTTAGGGTGTACTTTGTCAATGAATTGATGGATATGCCATTGATTATGCCAGACCATTGTGCTGTCTGAGGTCTGGAGCAAGTAGGAATGTGATGTGTCATATTGGTCTGTAATATAGCTGCCTAGTTCCAGGGTTTCTTGTGATTGGTTATAAGGCAAAATGGGTGTTGTGGGATGAGTGCTGGTTGCAGTTTTGCTGAATGGCATCTATCACAAAAAATATCATACATTAATTTAGCTTTTGTGTCATTTGTGTTGCATGACAGTGAAATCAGGCCTTTATTTATTTATTTGTTTGTTTGTTTGTTTGTTTGTTTTAACAAACATATTCTTCCACTTCCATCTAAAACAGAGACCAAGGCAGATTATGGCACAAGTGTTGTCAGCAGTGAAGTAAGGTTAAGATTGAGAATTTATCCCATTTACAGTTTGGCTGTATTCTACCTTGCAGGTTCTGTTGATGTAGTTTGGTAGCTTAGAATGGCAAATAAGGATCTGATTGACACAGGAAACTTTATGCAGCGGTTTCTCCTCTTTCTGCCAGTCAATTCATTTGTAGAATATATGAGCTTGTTGTCACATGGTGTTCATCTTATTGAGCTAAGGAGTCTGAAAACAATTGGATCTTTATCTGTGGTCTTGAGTAATCCAAATCAAGTGAAAGTTCTTCAGTCTTCCACTTACTGATGAACCAGAGAGAGAGTTATATGCAGGATTAATTTATTAATATATATTTTTATGTATGTATTTATAGCCAACAACCACTAAATAAATTTTACCTTTAACCTCACATAGGGCAGCTGCCATGTTCTGCCAAGAGAGGTTAAACATTTTTGACTTGAAGAGAGGCTCCTTGCCTTTACTAGGCCTTTGAATGATTCATTGATAACAAGAAATAATATTCTTTTTAACCTCATAATGCCTGGCAGCCAAATGGCTGGTTTGCATCTCTCCCTGAATTTGGTACATCCTATATAATCAAGATGCATTATCTCCATTCTCTTGACTCTCAGTATCGTTCGGGCTATAACATGGTATCACGATCCTGCCCATCCTGCCCATCCGCTCAGCATGCTGTGGGGCTTTGCTGGGCTTCAGGCCTCCGGCTTCACTCCTGTGCCACCTCCCGTCCACTTGCACAGCTCATGCACAGCACTGCTATGGACTCCTCACAGCCTCTAGTCAGAGTGCCAGGCCTAGTCCTGGCACTCCCAAACAGTACACAGAGAAAAAAGGCTTTATCACAAAAAGGGTTTAATGTAGTCCTGTAGCCTCATCGGCTGCAGCCCTGCAATAATGCCTGGTTGACTTTACAAACCCCAAGCCTAACTGCTTAGGTTCTCCTTAACAAGATCAGAGTTAAACAGCATTTGAACCCTAATTTCCTTCCAACCTTTCTTAAACATCCTTGTATAAACCCAGGATTTACCATCCCCCAACCTCCTGGTTATTCCACCTCCATAGAGGAACAGCTGGAGCTTTCCTCTCCCCAGCTTACCTCCATCTCCTCCTCCAGAGACTCTGAGGAGCCGGGCTTTTGTGGCCAGGTCCACCACGGTGGCACGCCCTCTTCCTCAGCTTCCATAGACTCTGCTGAGTCATAGGGATCAGTCCCAATTTCCTCCACCTGATCCTGCTCATCCTCCAGCCAGGGGTCAGGTGGTCGGTTCAGGGAACCTGGGAAGTGTAGTCTTTGCTACCTTCCTCAGCGCCCTCCGGTGGCTAGGCTTGGTACTGCCAGCTTCTGCTTTTCTGTGTCCCGGCTGTTTCTGCCCCGGGCCAGGTCGTACTGCATCACAATAGTCATCATATATCAAAATTCTAACTCAAAGAGATACCTTCTGGTTGAATTATATTCTTTTGCTGTATTTAGCATATCTTTAACATTGGGCCAGATTTTAAGACATACGCGCGGGCGTACATTTGTGCGTGCAACCCGGCGCACACAAATGTACACCCGATTTTATAACATTCATGCACAGCCTTGCGCATGTTATAAAATCCGGGGTCGGTGCGAGCAAGGGGGTGCACACTAGTGCTCCTTGCACGATCCGAGCCCTAGGGGAGCCCCGATGGCTTTCCCTGTTCCTTCCGAGGCCGTTCTGAAATCGGAGCAGCCTCGGAGGGAACTTTCCTTCCAGCCCCTCCCTTCCCCTACCTAACCCACCCCCAGCTCTACCTAAACCCCTCCATACCTTTATTTTATAAGTTGCGCCTGTCTCCAGACAGGCATAGGTTGCACGTGACAGCCAACAACCAGCCCACAATCCTGGGCACAGCACCAAATGGCCTCTGTGCATGGAGGCTATGGTCACGGCCCTTCCCCACTCCAGACCGCCCACACCCTACCCCTTTTTCCAAGCCCTGGGACATACGCGCGTGCCGGGGCTTTATACACGCCACTTGGCCTTTTGAAAATAGGCCCGGTGCGCATAAGCAACCTACGTGTGTAAATCTTCCTGGATTTACACGCGTAGGTCTTTTAAAATCTGCCCCATAGTGTGGCCAGCTCTTCTCTGAGTACTTCTGCACAGCCTAAACCACTTCATCCATCTGTATCTCTGTGACCAGAGATGTCATTAGCAGATTCTGTATTGGTATTTGGGTTTCTATTTCCTGGAGCCCCCTCCTGACCCCCCCAAGGCTTGCCAATAATCCCTGGGGGTCCAGCAGGGGTCCGGGAGCGATTTCGTTGTCGGCTGCCAATAACCAAAATGGCGCCGATAGCCTTTGCCCATACTATGTCACAGAGGCTTTCGGCGCCATTGGTCAGCTCCTGTCACATGATAGGAGCACAAGATGGCGCCGATGGCCATTGACAGGGGCAGACCAATAGCGCCGAAAGCCCCTGTGACATGGTAGTTCAGGCTATTCGGCACCATTTTGAGGCACACGGCTGCAGTAGGGCACGGAGGGCAAATGGAACCCGGGACCCCGCTGGACCACCAAGGATCTTCGTAAGTCTTGGGGAGGGATTGGGATGGGGGGGGGGTTGTAAAATGCTTCTAAATGTTTTTAAATGCTTGGGGTGGGTTTTTTTAAGCTTCATTTACCGATTCGTTTTTCGGCCCGGTTTCGGGTTTTCTCATTTCGTTTTTCGAAAAAACGAAACGAGAAAACCCGAATTGTACCACGAAGTATCCGAACCGAAAAACGACCCGGTAGAAAAAAACGAAGCACATCTCTAATGTCAATTGCATTTAACATGGGTAAAACCTATTGACAATGCAATGGCATATATTGTAGCAATTTTTAAAAGAAAATTTTCATGGATAAAGGGCATTTACATGTGTAAATCCAGCTTTATGCATGTAAATCCTTTTGAAAATTACCCCCCCCCCCCCCCAATAGTTTGGATTATTTTCCTTTGTATATCTTGTCTTTAACTTGCCCATATTTCATTTCATATGTCATTTAGTTTTAAAAGGTCCTCTTTAAATTTCCACAATAAGGACTGGATTTTAAAATGCCTACATGCATAAACCCAGGGTTTTATGCACATAGGTGGTCTTACTATTCCGGACCAATTTTTAAAGACCCAGCCATGCACGTAAACCGTTGGGATATATGTAAGTCCCAGGGTTGCTGAAAGGGATGATCCAGGGGGTGGGCATGATGGTCTGGGAGGCGAAGCAGTCTGGGAATGGGATGGGGATAGAGGTGCCCGGCACAACGGCCATTTGCCACTGTGCCAGGGGATCATGTGCCGGTAGGTTGCTGGTGGTAGGCGCAAAAGTAGGTTAAAGCTTTTGGGGGGGTTAGAATATGGATAGGGGGAGGGTAGGATAGAGGAAAGGGAAGGGAGGTCAGGCTAGAAGGTTGTTTCTTTATCTTCATATATCCTTTATCCTTCTAACCCTTCTGTCTGACATCCCTTATTTATATTCCTTTTATGAGATCCTCTCTCTCACCTCATCTCCTGAACTTTCCATTTTCCCTCCCCCCTCTAACACCAATTACTAAGATCCCTTTTCCTATAATAAAAGAACCATATTAATTAACTGGATACAGAAATATCAGAAAATTTCATTATAAAGGTTAAAAAATAACATTTAATATGCAAATATATGGAATATTATGTACATTGCCACAGCATATTGAAACATCTGGCCAATCCAGGCCATAAGAATCTGGCAAGTATCCAAAAACTAAGTCTATTCTATGTTACCATTGCTAATGGCAGTGGCTATTCTCTAAGTGAACTTAATAGCAGGTAATGGACTTCTCCTCCAAGAACTTATCCAAGTCTATTCCATGTTACCGATGCAAGTAATAGCAGTGGGTATTTTCTAAGTCAACCCAATTAATAGCAGGTAATGGACTTCTCCTCCAAGAACTTATCCAATCCTTTTTTAAACACAGCTATACTAACTGCACTAACCACATCCTCTGGCAACAAATTCCAGAGTTTAACTATGCATTGAGTGAAAAGAACTTTCTCTGATTAGCTTTAAATGTGCCACATGCTAACTTCATGGAGTGCCCCCTGGTCTTTCTATTATCCGAAAGAGTAAATAACCGATTCACATCTACCCGTTCTAGACCTCTCATGATTTTAAACACCTCTATCATATCCCCCCTCTGCCGTCTCTTCTCCAAGCTGAAAAGTCCTAACCTTTTTAGTCTTTCCTCATAGGGGAGCTGTTCCATTCCCCTTATCATTTTGGTAGCCCTTCTCTGTACCTTCTCCATCACAATTATATCTTTTTTGAGATTTGGCGACCAGAATTGTACACAGTATTCAAGGTGCAGTCTCACCATGGAGCGATACAGAGGCATTATGACATTTTCCATTTTATTCACCATTCTCTTTCTAATAATTCCCAACATTCTGTTTGCTATTTTCACTGACGCAGAACAATGAACCGACAATTTCAATGTGTTATCCACTATGACACCTAGATCTCTTTCTTGGGTTGTAGCACCTAATATGGAACCTAACATTGTATAACTATAGCATGGGTTATTTTTCCCTATATGCATCACCTTGCACTTATCCACATTAAATTTAATCTGCCATTTTGATGCCCACTTTTCCAGTATTACAAGGTCTTCCTGCAATTTATCATAATCTGCTTCTGATTTAACTACTCTGAACAATTTTGAATCATCTGCAAATTTGATTATCTCACTCGTATTTCTTTCCAGATTATTTATAAATATATTGAAAAGTAAGGGTCCCAATACAGATCCCTGAGGCACTCCACTGCCCAATCCCTTCCACTGAGAAAATTATCCATTTAATTCTACTCTCTGTTTCCTGTCTTTTAGCCAGTTTGTAATCCACGAAAGGACATCGCCACCTATCCCATGACTTTTACTTTTCCTAGATGCCTCTCATAAGGAACTTTGTCAAACACCTTCTGAAAATCCAAGTACACTACATCTGCTGGTTCACCATTATCCACATGTTTATTAACTCCTTCAAAAAAGTGAAGCAGATTTGTGAGGCAAGACTTGCCTTGGGTAAAGCCATAAGAACATAAGAACATGCCATACTGGGTCAGACCAAGGGTCCATCAAGCCCAACATCCTGTTTCCAACAGTGGCTAATCCAGGCCATAAGAATCTGGCAAGTACCAAAAAACGAAGTCTATTCCATGTTACCGTTGCTAGTAATAGTGGTGGTTATTATCTAAGTCAACTTAATTAATAGCAGGTAATGGACTTCTCCTCCAAGAACTTAGTCAATCCTTTTTTAAACACAGCTCACTAATGGCAAGACTTGCCTTAGGTAAAGCCATGCTGACTTTGTTTCATTAAACCATGTCTTTCTATATGTTCTGTGATTTTGATGTTTAGAATACTTTCCACTATTTTTCCTGGCACTGAGGTCAGGCTAACTGGTCTGTAGTTTCCCAGATCGCCCCTGGAGCCCTTTTTAAATATTGGGGTTATATTAGCTATCCTCCAGTCTTCAGGTACAATGGATAATTTTAATGGTAGGATACAAATTTTTACTAAGAGATATGATCGGCTCGCCGCTGAGCGGGGGATGTCGAAGCAGTGAGAACTGGTAGAGTGCAAGGTCCATGAGCTGCGGGGGGTTTGGGTCTCCTGGGGTGCCCTCTCCCCCTCCCCGGATGGCACACCGGGGTGGGCACTACACTGGCCTGTAAAGCAACTTTCTCCCCCCCCCCTTTTGAAGAGGCACGGCAGGGGGGGGGGTCCCTAGGTCAGGATGGGTAATTTACCAGCCGCTGGGCTGGTGCCGTCCAACATAGAAACACAGAAACATAGAAATGACTGCAGAAGAAGACCAAACGGCCCATCCAGTCTGTCCAGCAAGTTTTGCACTTTTCTTTTCTCATACTTATCTGTTAATCTTGGCTCTTAGTAACCTTTTGGTTCTATTTCCCTTCCACCCCCACCATTAATGTAGAGAGCATTGTTGTAACTGCATCTAAGTGAAATATCTAGCTTAATTAGTTAGGGGTAGTAACCGCCGCAATAAGCAAGCTACACCCATGCTTATTTGTTTACCCAGACTATGTAATTCAGTCCTTGTTGGTTGTTGTCCTTACATACATCCACTTTTCTTCATTCCCCCTGCCGTTGAAGCAGAGAGATATGCTGGATATGCATTGAAAGTGAAGTATCAGACTTTCTTCCCTGCCGTTGAAGCAGAGAGCTATGCTGGATATGCGTGAAGTATCAGAATTTCTCCCCTGTTGTTGAAGCAGACAGTTATGCTGTATATGCGTGAAGTATCAGCCTTTCTCCTCTGCCATTGAAGTAGAGAGCTATGCTGGATGTGTGTGAAGTATCAGAATTTTTCCTCTGCCATTGAAGCAGAAAGCTATGCTGGATATGCATGAAATATCAGTCTTTCTCCCCTGCCGTTGAAGCAGAGAGCTATGCTGGATATGCATGAAGTATCAGTCTTTCTCCCCTGCCGTTGAAGCAGAGAGCTATGCTGGATATGCATTGAAAGTGAAGTATCAGGCTTATTTGGTTTGGGGTAGTAACCACAGTAACAAGCAAGCTACTCCCCACTTTTTTGTGAACGCAAATCCTTTTTTCCACATTTCCCCTTGCCGTTGAAGCTTAGAGCAATGTTGGAGTCACATTAAACGTGTATATGTTTATTAAATAAGGGTATTTTCTCCAGGTAGTAGCCGTCATTCCCCTGAGCCACCCACTCTTCATTCACGTCCTCTAGACTTTATGGATCCACAGTGTTTATCCCACGCCCCTTTGAAGTCCTTCACAGTTCTGGTCTTCACCACTTCCTCTGGAAGGGCATTCCAGGCATCCACCACCCTCTCCGTGAAGAAATACTTCCTGACATTGGTTCTGAGTCTTCCTCCCTGGAGCTTCAGCTCGTGACCCCTGGTTCTGCTGATTTTTTCTGACGGAAAAGGTTTGTCATTTACTTTGGATCATTAAAACCTTTCAAGTATCTGAAAGTCTGTATCATATCACCTCTGCTCCTCCTTTCCTCCAGGGTGTACATATTTAGATTCTTCAATCTCTCCTCATAAGTCATTCGATGAAGACCCTCCACCTTTTTGGTCGCCTTTCTCTGGACCACCTCCATCTTGTCTCTGTCTCTTTGGAGGTACGGTCTCCAGAACTGAACACAGTACTCCAGGTGAGGTCTCACCAAGGACCTGTACAAGGGGATAATCACTTCCCTTTTCTTACTTGATATTCCTCTCTCTATGCAGCCCAGAATTCTTCTGGCTTTAGCTATCGCCTTGTCACATTGTTTCGCAGACTTCAGATCATTAGACACTATCAACCCAAGGTCTCTCTCCTGCTCCGTGCACATCAGCCTTTCTCCCCGCATCGAATACAGTTCATTCAGATTTCCACTCCCCATATGCATGACTCTGCACTTCTTGGCAGTGAATCTCAGCTGCCATATCTTCGACCACTCTTCCAGCTTCCTTAAATCCCATCTCATTCACTCCACTCCTTCCATGCCCAGCCCCACTCCCTGTGTGCCCAATGAATCGCCAGTCCACCCACATGAACTCAACTTCGCCGCTCATGCTTCCCCCAGGACACAGGATAGCTGCTCGGCCCACACCCATCCCATCCAAAGGGCAGGCCTGTAATCCCCCCACCCTCCCGTATCTCTCTCGTTGTTTTGTTTATTTATGTATTTATTTTTATACCCGCAGCCTGCGCTTTCCCACTGAACCTCTGGCATTGGCCAGCCAAATTTTTATTTCTTTTTCTTGAGCTTGGTTTCTCCTCCTTCCCTCTGTGCATGGATTCCCTCTCCATCGCGAGCCAAGGACTCCATTGTTGCTGCCGCCTACCAGAACACTGAGCCCTCACTGCCTGCTGCGTCATGGTAAGGAACCCCAGTAGCCAATGAGGAGGCAGCAATACAAGTCGCTGCCTCCTCCCACCCTTTTACAGTGCGGGCTCTTTTCCCGCGCTCCTACCTTTCCCTCCCCTATCCGCACTGGCGTATTCTATCGCTACTGCGTGCTTTCCCTGTGTTATAATCGGCGATGCAGGACAAGCCTGCATCGCCTCTCTTATATTGTGAGTGTATCCAGGAAATGCCATCATTATGGCATTTCAATGCAAAGCAATATCAGAAAGAGTTCAATCTAGACGTTCAAATTTTAGATTATCTGCCTCTTCCCTTTCATTTTTAGATTGTGGATACCCCAAATTCCCAGATCAAAAGAAAGGTACATTGAAATATTACTGTGCTTACCGTATGACAACAATGAAACATAGATTCAGCTAGGTGGTAAGCAGAGACAGCTTTCTAACTTTTGTCTATTGATTTCTCAAACACGTTGTGGGCTACAATTGTTTTCCTGGCATTCTTTTTATAGTAGTAAAATATAATAATAATAGTAATAAGGGTGAAATCAGCATTCTTAAGCCTGTGCATGTCTGATTCATGCCAGAAAGATATTTCTATCCTGAAAATGAAACGTAAACAAATCTGTCATGCCACATGGCAATGGTTTAATATTAATCTTATGAATTTTCCTGTGGGACAACAGCAAGAAAAACAAGCAAAAGCTGTCAACAGTGATTGTACTAGTCAGTGAAAATGAAGATATGTCAAAAAGAATTACCTTTTTGTTTGCTAAAATGAACCTAACATATTCCAGCACATTAAAGAATCTCCCCTCCTCCATAATGACATTGTTGACAAAAATCCTATCTGCCTTCAGCTTGAGCTATCAAATAATTTCTTGCTTGCTTTCTAATTGTCATGATCTGGAGATTTTTCTTGTTAATTCTGAACTGGTTCTAGATTGAATATTTATCCTAAAAAATGTTGCATCAATAACTGCATAAGTCAGCACATACGCACATAACTCAGTGCATCTAAAATTACAGCAATATTTTGTAAATTGTATGGTGGGAACTGCACAGTTTATAAAATACTGTCTATTTTTGCTCCCAAAGAAAGTTTCAGTATGTGCTTACACAGAAAAGCACTGATGTTCCCTAACCATTTTATAAAAGTACATGTATGGAGATTAATTTTAAAAGCCCGACACACACATTAATTAGGGGATTGTTAAGAAGTTGGGATCATGTTACCAAGTGGATTTTAAAATCCACCTAGATATGCATGTATCTCTCACAGTATGCACATCTCATAAATTTTCTAAATGGGACGTTGCATAGGTGCTTTAGGATGTGAACCTAAGATGTGCGTAAATATTGATGCAAGCCGGCACACGTCGAGGCCCTCTGATGCATAATTTTAGTTCTGCTATAGATGACGTGTAAATTAAAAAAGTAAGAAAATAGCCAGGCATGTGGGGTTTTAAGTGTTGGGGCTAACTGGGGGTTGGGAGGACCTATCTCTTAACTGAGTGAACTGGGGATGAACTGGTAAAACTGGGAATGGCATCGGCACGCGCCCCTTTTAAAATTCCGATTTATGTAGTAGAACTGCACATGTGCACTCCCACTTAAAATTTGGTGCATATGTGTGTACTGCCAGGCTATTATATAACATGCAAGTATATGTGTGTATATCTTATAACATGACCACCTAGCTTGTTGTAGGTCAACGTATGGACACAGATGTACACACGCACGGTGGGTTTCAAAGTTACCATCATTGATTGTATGCACTAATGGGACAATTTTGAAAAGGACTTTCACTTGGGCACATGTTTTTCTTGAATTTGTTTTCTTCTTAATCCCCACAATAATAGTGGTCTTAAATTTCCATTATTTTGTTCCTAATATGAATGGAGAATTTTTATGTATTTTCTTGATGCAATATTGCTTTCTTTATCTAGATTTTTCTAACGTATAATTCCAAACTTCAATAAATAAGCAAATACATAAATAAATAAGTGAATAAATAAATGATTTACATGGAAAAAAACTGATTTTACACGTGTAAATGCACTTTTTGTGTCTAAATTGCCTTTTGAAAATTGCTACAATATATACCAGTGAACTGTCCATAGGATAATCATGTGTAAGTGCACTTTGAGGTGAATTTTAAAGGAGACGAGCACGCATCTAGCACATGCACATGTCCACCTAATTTCATAAAGTGGGATATGTTCGTACATGTGCCCATTGTACACATTTAGATCAGATGAAAAAGGGATGTGGTGTGGGCATTGTGTAGGCAGCGCATGGGCAAACACGCAGGTCCAGTGCCACATAACTATACTTCTATACTGCTATGGAGGAGGTGTATGTTAAAAAAAAATAAAAACTAGGCATCCCTGAGTGGTTGAAGGAGTCTCGAGTAACTGGATGGAGTGCAGGTTAAAAACCAGAGGGGTTCGGAGGTCCTAGCTCTAGACTGAGAGATCTGATAGATGAACTGATGAAACTGGTCATGGCATGGATGTGCATCTTTTATAAAATTCTCCTACTTGGGAGGCTCATACCCATCTTTACACGGCTGTGCACACCCACTTGAAATTTGGCTGCACACATACGCATGCCCAGGCTATTTTCTAACATATACACGTATGTGTGCTTATGTTATAAAAATGCCTCGTCTCATGGCTCATGATAACCCACATGTATAGATGTGTGCCCATGCACTCATTTGAAAGTTGCCATTGCTATTCACATACATTTTTTAAATTACTATTATAGTATGTACATTTACATGTGTAACTCCTTTTAAAATTACCTCCTAATAAAAGTATCACATGCATATAACTCATTTAGACATGGAGGCATGTACTCTGCATATGAAAATACATACTTGTGCACATACTTCCAAGTACCAGTTCACCAACACCTCCACCGGTTCACCAGACCCTCCAGCACTTCACCCTGACCACAACAACTTAGCCCAGTCCTTCTGATTGAAAACTGCAGGCAAAAGACAAGTGCAATTTCACTTCCACAACTTAATTAACAAGCATAAAAGCATATGAACAAGTTTGACAATGAATGTGTGTATACCACTTTCAGAATTCTATCTTATTCATGAACCTCTGAACTCTACCCCAAGATGCCCCTAAATTGTTCTTTTGTTTTTCCTTTTTTGCATTTACTCATGACTTTAGTTGCTTACAGATATGTTGGGCTCTTGCAAAATAATACTTATACTCATACATGTTACTTATATGCTTAACTTCCAATTTTACGGACACAAACATCTGAAAATGCATCCCTTAAGAACTACAGGAATGTGCTAAAGGGAAGTAAAGGTGTAACAGTCTCTCCTCTTTGGCTCGGCAAACTATCAGGTAGGTTTTATATCTACTGATACTAGCAAACCAATTTGAGGATTTGTCACAAAGTTTTAAAACTGACTCTTAGAGCACACCTTTTGTACCAATGCAGTCATTCCTATATACACCAACATGTGAATATGGTATCTTTATTTTTGTACATGCATAGGCCATAACCGTTAAAAGCTAAATATTCCAAAAAGTCAAAACTTTACAAAAAAAAATCTCTCATTTGATCTACCCTACAAAAACAGGGAAAATATATTTTTAAATTCAAAGTCAGTTTTTAGGTCTAAGGGTTGATTCACTAAATAATACATTTTCAAAGGATCTACCTGCCTAACTTCAAGAGTCAGGTGTTTAGATTGGCCCCTTTGAAAATTGGCTGGGCTGAATGGCTAAAATTAGTTCTTTAGTTCCACTGGGCAATTAAATCTAATCACACAAAAAGTTGTCATCCCTGGCTTGCCTGCAAACTTGAGTACATTAATTTAGGAACCTGTGGGTGAGTTGTTCAGTAAAGATTCACATTTCTGACTGCATCTTAGTCTGCAGAAAATGGCTGTTTTTTATATTAATTTAAATGAGGATAAAAGCTAACTCGGTGAAAACTTTCAGTTACACACACCAGTTCTGCTAGGCCTATGGCTTGACCTTTTGTTCTCCCCAGTTGGGAGGGTTTTCTTCACTCAGTGATTCCATCTCGGCTAAGTTCAAGGCCTATCATTTTGCTCTCCCAAGATGGGAGGGGTTACTTCATATGATATCCCACCTCTCTCAACCACAATGCTGAGCACCAAACACAATAATACAGATAGAGAGAGAAAGAAGGAAAGAGTGAGATAGATCATGATTTATCCGACCTTACCCTCCTTACCTGTCTTCTGCTTGGCTTTTCTAAGAGGTAATGAGGTGATATAAACATTGTGTCACTTGGCTCTAGTCAGGGAAATCACTTACTTATTATGTGCCCTGAGAAGAGAACATCTCATGAGAGACCTTTAGAGAAAATAAACTACAATGTTATTTTTCTTATGATTCAAATTTAAAAACACACAACTTAAACATGTATCTGCTTTCTTGTAACAAAATAGATTTCTCAGGGTCAAATTTTCAGTCTTCTCAGTTACAGTTTTCAAAAATCTATTGAATCACTCTGATAATTCACAAAAATACTTTTCTTATCTCATTTTCACACTGGCTAATAAGTCTTTTGTTCTGAACAAATTGAGGTTGCTTTCAGTGCTGCACAAATAATCTATTTAGGGAAAACCCTGTCAGCAAGGTTTTCTCCATAGCACACTGCTAGTCAGCAGTCCCTGGAAAAGCACACACTCCAATTGAAATACATACAATCCTTTATCCTATAAGTATGCAAATTAGAATTTTCAGAGCTCCTTTAGCCAAATGTAGGATACTAAAACAAGTCAAAAGTTCAAATAAATATCATAAACACATCAGAATATAATATTGTATGTTGTAAAAACAGAACACAAAACTTAAAAGGAACATTTCACACTCTAGGCCTTCTTGGAAAACCTTTAATGTGGGCTTTAAATAAGACTTTCATTGTTCCACTAGGGAAATGCTGAAACCAAGTCACTGTATAAAATATTAAATTACAGGATTTTTCTAGGAAAATAACATGACTGGGGACCACATGGTATATTGGGTTGAGAAGTCCTTGTTTCCATACTCTACTGTGCTTTTCTGTGAAAATAATTCAATGGCCCGATGTGTTGAGGACAACTGTAGTTTTTCTTAAAGGAAATAACCAAGAGTTAAAAAACAATAAATGCTATGAATCTTGGACTCACATTCTCTTAAACAAAATAAGAGGAAGGGAATGCAGTAATCCCTTACAAAGATGAGAGTCAAGATTTTGAATATTTCTGAATACATTTTGAAAGGGATTCTATGTAGAAAATTAGCATATACACATGCATGTATTTTGTATTCTTGTACATCCTATTTTATAAACACCAAAAATACACACATATTTTTGGTTTTGCATTGCATTTACAGTTTTAAAAAAGGGGCAGTTTAGGGGCATATCAGGGAAGGGTCGAAATATATGCACCTCCAGGAGGAGGTCCAAGGTCAGAGTCAAGAGTCAATCCAAGGGAAGACGAGACAAATGGTCAGAGTACAAGGCCAGGAGCATAGAGACAGCAGCACAAAGTCAGGAACATGAAGTCAGGAACACAGAGTTATGCAACCAGCAACTCACACGGAGTTCGACCTCTTGCAGTTGCCAGGAGCAATGGCAGGGCCTGGCCTTAAGTTGCTTTGGGGTGCTGGTGTCATCAGGGAGGACCGCAGAGGTTTTCCCACAGCAGCCCTTTTAAGAGGAGGAGCGAGGAGCACGTGCATGCCTAAGGGAAAACTGACAGGTGCAGATGGTGGTGGCGGCGATGGCTCTGAGCCACGACAAAGAGATGGAATGTCGGCGGTGGCTGAAGGGCTGGCTGCATGTGCCTTGGATCGGTGGTGGCTCTTGAGTGGTGTTGCAGGAATGTGGCATTGAAAGGTGAGCTCAGCCAGCCATGGAGTCCCGTGGCTGGCATGCACAACAGTACCCCCTCCTCTAAACCCCCCTCAAGGGTTTAGGTTTCTTGGGATAAGAGGCGTGGAACCATTTGAGCAAGCACTTGTCTAGAATGTTGGCAGCAGGTTCCCAAGAATTTTCTTTGGGACCATATCCCTCCCAAGATATCAAGTCCTCCCACTTCTTGTTACACCGGCAAACATCCAAAACCTTCTTACTTGATATAATTGGTCTTCTTCTTTGGGAGTTCTGGGATCCTTTGTGAAGACCAAGACAGCACTAAGTGCTTGAGGAGAGAGATATGGAATACATTATGGATCCTTAGGGCCATAGGTAGGCATTATTTATTTATTTATTTATTTATGGTTTTTATATGCCGACGTTCAATAAGAGATATCACATTGGTTTACAATAAGGTACAGAAGGTATTTCCCTATCCCCTAAAGGGCTTATAATCTAAAATTTTTGTACCTGAGGCTAAGTGATTAAAATTCTTAACAATTGAGCAAATTAAACAGAAAAACAAGAGACATCCAATTACAAAGATATTAACTAGAACATGCACTATGGATTGCATGAAGTGGTGCACAAAGGGGAGAGCCAGATAACAGAGAAAGGTCCTATGTAGCGAGGTGCTAGCTGCATAGAGGGTATTCTAAGACAAATATGATGGGTACTTGGCCCAACCTTGTCTCCCGGCTTGAATAGTGGAGCTACTATTTGTGTGCGCCTGTTCACTCCTTGGCTTTCAGGGCAGCTTTCTATAACATAGCATTGGTCTGGGTCCATAGCTCCTGGAGTTCATAGGCAGTCAGTTGAGTTGCTGGTGAAGCAACTGATAACATGATAGGTAAGGGGGGACCGGTTGCCATCCATAGACAATCAGGAACAGAGAAGCCCCAGTGGTGGTGTGTTGTGGGAGTTGTGGGAGACACAATGAGTGTCAGTTGTCCTGACACTCATTGATAAAGGACCTCAGGAAAGTCTCGGTTCATTCATTCTGCCTGTCCATTAGCTTGGGGGGTGATAAGCTGTAGTGAAGTCTAACTTGATATTGAACTTCTGGCAAAGAGAGTGCCAATACTTCACTGTGAACTGTGTGCCTTGATCTGAAAGAAGGTGCTGGGGTAATCCATGTAGCTGGAAGATTTGGGTGGGTAAACAATTTTGCCAGTTTTGGTGCAGAAGGGAGACCTGGGAGAGCCACAAAATGGTCCATTTTAGAAAAATGGTAGATAACAACCCAGATAACATAGCAGCCATTAGAGAGGGGGCAGTCCACCACAAAATTGGTGGACAAGTGGGCCCAGGGTGCCTCAGGGGCTGGCAATGGCTATAAAGGCCTCCAATGTCATCCCACCATAGGCTTTTGTTGGGTACAGGCAGGACAAGAATCCACATAGGCCTTGACATTGCTCCACAACTACAGCCACCAGTAAAACTGCTGGAGTAATGCAAGAGACTGGGCATGACAAGGATGTTTTGCAACACGAGAATCATGTAATTATTCCAAAACTTTCTGACAGAGACGAAGGAGTATGACCATCTTTCCCGGGTTGACAGTCATGGAAGCAGCTAGGAGAATCCATTCTGGGTCAATGATATGACCCAGCATTTCAGGTGTACCTTCTACTTCAAAAGACCAAGAAAGAGTGTCTGCTCGCAGGTTCTTGGTGGCCGGCCTATATCTTGCATCAAAATTGAAGCGGGCGAAGAACAGGGACCATCGGGCTTGACAAACATTCAATCATTGAGCATGGTGGAAGTGTTCCAGTTTTTTTGTGGTTAGTATATATTGTGATACAGTGTTGTGCCCCCTCCAACCATTGATGCCACTCCTCTAAGGTCAGTTCTATGGCTAGCAATTCTTTGTCTCTGATGCCATAGTTTTGCTCTGCCTGGGAGAACATCCAGGAGAAGAAAGAGCAAGGTTGAAGAACTCTCTTGTCAGAGAGTTGGCCTAAAAATGCCCCTACCCCCACAGTAGAGGCATCAACCTCTATAATGAAGGGGCATGTGGAGTCAGGTTAGCAGAGGCATGGTTTCTGGAGGAAAGCTCGCTTGAGTTTAAGAAAGGTGGTGACTGCCTCTGGGGGCCAGCCCTTGGTGTTTGCTCTTCGCCTGGTAACAGCTGTAAGGGGTGCTGTAATCTGTGAGTAGTTGGGAATAAAGTGTCTGTAGAAATTTGCGAACTCCCAAAACCTTTGTAAGGGACGGAGACCAGTGGGTTGCAGCCAGATCAGGATACACTTTACTTTCTCGAGGTCCATGCGGAAGCCACTTCTTGAAAATATGTATCCAGGAAAGGGTAATTTATCCTTTTTGAACATGCATTTCTCCAGTTTGGCATACAGCTTATGAGCCCATAGTCTTTGGAGAACCTGGCGAACATCACGATGGTAGGAAGGGAGGTCTTTGGAGAAGATGAGAATGTCATCTAGATAGACCGAAACGCATTCATATTAGGTCCCTAAACATCTTATTCATCATGCCTTGGAATATGGCGGGAGCATTGCATAAGCCTAAGGGCATGACCAGGTATTCATAGTGTCTAGCTCGCATATTAAACGCAGTCTCCTATTCATTGCCTTGCTCAATCTGAATGAGGTTGTATGCTCCGTGCAGATCCAGCTTTGTAAATACCCTGACCCCTGCAGTCAATCTAGTAGCTCCAGAATAAGCAGCAGGGGATATTGGTCCTTCTTGGTGATAGTGTTTAGCTCCTGTAGTTCCAGGCATCAGATTAATACCACAGTCAAAAGAATGGTGCTCAGACAAGATCTTCACTGCTTGTTTGGAAAAAGCATCCGCAAAGTCAGCATGCTACGGAGGCAGTCCACTGAGGTTGAGGCTAGTGGAACTGAGGGAGAAGGTGTGATAGGAAGAAGGCATGCAGAGTGGCAATGAGGGCTCCACCTTGTCAGCTGAAGGGATACCCAGTTGAAATGAGGAGAATGCAGTTTTAACCAGGGTAGACCCAGCACAATTGGGTGTACAGCCTTCTAGATGATATGGAAGGTTATCTCTTCCCGGTGTAATATGCCTGTATAGAGCAGCTGCGGTGCCATCATCTCAGTGATCCGTGCAGGCAGAGGTTCTCCAGAAATGGAAGAGGTGATGAGTGGTGGGACCCTGGGGTCCATCCACAGGTTCAGGTGGTCCACTAGAGCCTTCATGATTACATTTCCCCCCACACAGGAATTCACCAGCGCAAGGGTGAGAAATGTGTTTTCATCCGTCATTATCATTACAGGAAGCATAAGTTGGGGACTGGGCAGTGTGTAGCCTAGGGTCATCTCCCCACTGACTCCTAAGCTTGGGCATTTCCATGTCTTACAGGGCATTGGGCCAGCAAGTGCCCCTTTTTGGCGCAGTAAAAGCAGAGCCCATGGACATGGCGATGTTGCTTCTCTTCCGGTGAGAGGTGGCTCTGCCCGATCTGCATCAGTTATTCTTGACATCCTGAGGTGGGGTTCACCATGGGTATGGGAGTGAGGGGACATGAAAACGATGGCACAAGTTGCACATGTCTATGCAGACTCATAATTCACACGCTGTTTGCTGGAGGCGCCAATTGATCCTCCCGTCCAGGTCAATGAAGGCATCCAGCGATTCTGGCATTTCCCGGGCTTGCAACTCATCTTTGAACTGAGAGGAGAGTCCTTCCAGAAAGATACTGCTGAGGCTGTCTTTTCTCCAGTTTAACTCCATAGCCAACGTATGAAATGTGATAGCATAGCCTGTTAGGGTCCTGATTCCCTCTTGTAAATGCAGCAGAACTGACCTTACCGTATCAAAACAGCTGGGCTCATTGAAGACTTGTGTCAAGGCCTTGATAAACTGAGGCAGATCTTGAAGCAGTACATCGCCCCACTCCCATAGTGGGGAGGCCCATGCCAATGCCTTCCCATTGAGGAGGGAGAGGATGAAGTTTGTCTTGATAGAGTCACTTTAGAACTGCATGGGTTGCAGTGAAAAATGCATAAAGCACTGGTTTAAGAAACCTCTGCACTAGAGATGTGAATCGTGTCCTCGATCGTCTTAACGATCGATTTCGGCTGGGAGGGGGAGGGAATCATATTGTTGCCGTTTGGGGGGGTAAAATATCGTGAAAAATCATGAAAAATCGTGAAAAATCGAAAAAACGTAAAATCGCAAAACCGGCACATTAAAACCCCCCCAAAACCCACCCCGACCCTTTAAATTAATCCCCCACCCTCCCGAACCCCACCCCCCAAATGACTTAAATAACCTGCGGGTCCAGTGGCGGTCCGGAACGGCAGCGGTCCGGAACGGGCTCCTGCTACTGAATCTTGTTGTCTTCAGCCGGCGCCATTTTCCAAAATGGCGCCGAAAAATGGCGGCGGCCATAGACGAACACGATTGGACGGCAGGAGGTCCTTCCAGACCCCCGCTGGACTTTTGGCAAGTCTTGTGGGGGTCAGGAGGCCCCCCCAAGCTGGCCAAAAGTTCCTGGAGGTCCAGCGGGGTCAGGGAGCGATTTCCCGCCGCGAATCGTTTTCGTACGGAAAATGGCGCCGGCAGGAGATCGACTGCAGGAGGTCGTTCAGCGAGGGTTCCGGCGCCTCGCTGAACGACCTCCTGCAGTCGATCTCCTGCCGGCGCCATTTTCCATACGAAAACGATTTGCGGCGGGAAATCGCTCCCTGACCCCCGCTGGACCTCCAGGAACTTTTGGCCAGCTTGGGGGGGGCCTCCTGACCCCCACAAGACTTGCCAAAAGTCCAGCGGGGGTCCGGAAGGACCTCCTGCCGTCCAATCGTGTTCGTCTATGGCCGCCGCCATTTTTCGGCGCCATTTTGGAAAATGGCGCCGGCTGAAGACAACAAGATTCAGTAGCAGGAGCCCGTTCCGGACCGCTGCCGTTCCGGACCGCCGCTGGACCCGCAGGTTATTTAAGTCATTTGGGGGGGGGGGTTCGGGAGGGTGGGGGATTTAATTTAAAGGGTCGGGGGTGGGTTTTAGGGGGTTTTAGTGTGCCGGCTCACGATTCTAACGATTTATAACGATAAATCGTTAGAATCTCTATTGTATTGTGTTCCATAACGGTTTAAGACGATATTAAAATTATCAGACGATAATTTTAATCGTCCTAAAACGATTCACATCCCTACTCTGCACAGCTTCGCGTCCCCTGAGTACCTAGGGGGTACATAGAGATGGATAGTATGTGCTACCGATATAGATGCAGGAGCCGCTGGTGCCGAAGTGCTTGTCATGCTGGTGGAAACATCAAGATGGGCGCTGAGGCATTGCATTGTGCCTGCTAGGACCTGCAGAAAATGCTGCTGCTGATGGATAAAAATAGCATATATGCATATAAGTAGTATGGACAAAAGTATATGCTATCTTACAAATGTTAAGAGTATTTGCATATTTTTTGTTTCACATGCATATTTTAACAGGAAAAAAGGTATTTTAGGGGTTTCTAAAATAGACATATACATTGTTGAACTGATATATACACATTTACACCTGATAAATGACTTGTGGAAATGAAATTGGACTTATCTGCTGTCTGCAGTTGTTGGGAGGAAGGTCTTGGTGAACTGGTGGGGGGGTTCAGAGTGAAGAGGAGAAGGGCCGCATGATGGAAGTATTAGCAAACTGGTGATTCCAAGTACTCGTACAAGAAAGTATTTTCAAAATGGTTTACCTGCATACTTTATAAAAACTAGAGATGTGAATCGTTTTTTGTGTTCGTGTCATTCTTTGTTTTTCAGCCGCCACAGGAAATGTTGTTTGTTTGCGGTTTGGGGTTTTTTTTTCACGAAAAATCATTTTTTTCAGTTAGTGCGCACTAACAAAAACTGTTAGTTTTTGTTAGCGCGCGCTAACAGGAGTTAGCGCGCGCTAATCCAAAAAATGAATTTTCGTGGAAAAATGGGAAAATCCCGATCTTTTTTCGGGCCCCCTGAAACATGCCGAATTTCGTTGAAATTTTCAAATTTGGAAAAAAAGAATGCACATCTCTATAAAATACCTTCCTCTGCTTTTAATTCTGGGTATTTTTTCACACAGTCTCAATTATTTTGCATATAATCTATACATGTGCATGTTCAGAAAATTGGTAGACAATGTAAGTGTTTTCTTGCATTGGAATTATTTGTGTGTACTGAAACATACATATGAATTTTCAGAGCAAAAATATGTGGTATTTTATAAACTGTGCAACTCCTGCTGCACAATTTATAAAATACTAGCATAAATCTCTCCATGTCCACTTAAGTACACAAATGTTAGACTCTCTGGGGTGGATTTTAAAAGGGTTACATGTGTAATATACACGCGTAACCTATTTAAATCCCTTCTGCACACGCCGAGCCTATTTTGCATTGGCTCGGCAATGCACGCAAGCCCCAGGACGCGTGCATGTTCCGGGGCTTGAAAAAGGGAGCGGGGAGTGGGCAGGGCAGGGCGGGGGCAGGGCTGGAGCCTCCCGGCACAGCAGCCATTTGCTGCTGTGCCCGGGATCGTGGGCCGGCCGTCGGCAGTGCGCATAACCTACGCCTGCCCAGAGGCAGGCGCAACTTAGCAGATAACTGTAAGGGGGGTTTAGGTAGGGCTGGGGGTGGGTTAGGTAGGGGAAGGGAGGGGAAGGTGGGGGGGTGGAAGGAATGTTTCCTCTGAGGCCGCTCTGATTTTGGAGGGAACGGAGGAAGGCTGCGCGGCTCGGCACGCACAAGGTGCATAACTGTGCACCCCCTTGTGCGCGCCAACCCCAGATTTTATAACATGGCCATGGCTGCGTGCGCATGTTATAAAATTGGGCATAGATTTGTGTGTGTCGGGTTGCGCACACAAATCTACGCCCTCGCGTAGGTTTAAAAATCTGGTCCTCTATATGCACATGCATTTCTGTACTGAGGATATTTTAGTCAAGTAACTCAGAAAAACAAGGACTTTCTTAAGAAAATATAAAAAGAATGGTTGTGCTGTATTTCAGTTCTGACTGTTGATTCCAATATATGAGTCCTCTGTTAAATGAATCTTGATGTCATAGTTTTTCATATAAGTGGATGGAAATTATGGTAGCCTTCCTAGGAAAGGAATTTTGGGCATATACAGTACCAAGATAATTAGCTTATTTTGGCAATCAGGTAGCTTTGTCTATGCAGTTACTTAGTAGTTCAAATATGGCAGGCCCATGAATTTGGTTTATAATTGGCAAAATAGCTATTCATTGTCCTCACAATCATTTCAATTTCTAGTTATTCTTAATTCTCAAATAGAAAAATTCCCTGCTATCTGAGGATACTTTTGAAGGCGAGACCAATTTTAATTGTACTGAGAAATCTAACATTGGAGATCGAGAGGCTTTTCAGAGTATATAAGATACAGCAAGAAGCAGTCTGCTCAGTTTCTATAATGGAAATGACAAAGGGCTAAATTTTTATTAAGTCTCTTATTAGACAGACATATTTTAGATGAAAAATTTTAGGGTAACTTTGTCATGGTGAATGGTGGGGATTGTGAGGGACTTTTACATCAGGGCTTTAGAAGGACTTAGGGTGAAATCTGGAGCAACTGGACTTCAAGGAGAAAAGGGACATATTGACATGTCCAAATGCTCCGGGATAGCTGGATAGATTTAGGTTTGGACAGCTAAGTCCAAGGTTCATCAAAATGCTATAAATTTTGCCTGAATAATGACCACAATAAGAAATAGGAGCATGGATAGGCTAATTTTTGAGTATGTGATATTTTAGTGTTTTGCATAGCTATTTTATAGCAATGAATGTTAAATTTATTGCACCTACAATATGTTCACTTCACAAGCTGCAAAGTGCCCAGACAGGCATTTTCTGAGAGAGAGAAATTTTTATGAGGATCTCATGGTAGTCAACTGCTTATATCACTATAGGAGGGTCATCTAGTAAAACAAGGTGAGGTTTTGGTGGTGGACTAGTGTTTTGGGGCCAGTTTTAAATGCACAGTCAGAGGTAAGAACAGCACAGTATACATCAGTGAAGACTGAATGTGATTTGGAATAAGGAAAAATGCACAAAGATGAGATTTCTACAATGTCCTTTTGCCCTAACTTGATTAATTAATTTATGTATTTATTTTACATTTTTTATATACCGATAGCCATTTGCACATCGTATCGGTGTACATTTAACTCAGAACTAGTAGGCGATGCCTTTACATGGAACAGAAACTAAAAATAAACAGTAAAGTATAGTAACAGATATTACAATGGACAAGTTAAACAATATTAATAAAAGTAATGTACAGTATATTTACAATAGCGACAATAGCCATATGTACAATAGTGTCAACAGTCATATAGACAAAAGTCATATAGACAAAAGATTTTCGTACGTCAGGTGGAGGGTGTAGAGGGGAAGTAGGCTTGTTGAAAAAGCAATGTTTTTAATTTCTTTTTGAATTTTGGGGTGGATGTTTCTGTGCGGAGATCAGGCGGGAGGGAGTTCCAAAGAGAGGGGGCAGCGAGGGAGAATGCTCTATTCATAGTATAGTTTAGTTTGTAGGGTTTGATGGAGGGGGAGCGGAGTGTTCCTTGGAGGGCAGGACATGTAGATCTAGTGGAGGAGCGAGGAAGAAGGGGGGGGGGGCAGAGCCAATTGAATTTTTCATTAGAGATACTTTTGTGGATGAGGGATAGTGTTTTGACAAGGATACGTGATTAGATAGGTAGCCTGTGGAGTTCTATGAGGGTAGGTATGATGTGATCTCTTTTTCTAGTGTTAGTAAGGATACGTGCAGCAGCATTCTGTAGGAGTTGTAAAGGTTTGGTGTGGTTGGAGGGGAGGCCAAGGAGGAGAGCATTACAGTAATCGATTTTGGAAAAGACGATAGATTGAAGTACTGTTCTAAAGTCAGAGAAGTGTAGGAGGGGTCTGAGTTTTTAGATAGTTTGTAATTTAAAATAGCAGTCACTTAAGATAGCTTTGATGTAGGGTTTGAAGGAGAGTTGATTATCAAGAAGAACACCAATGTTGCAAATGTGGGGGTGGAAGGTGGTGGAAGAGTAAGATAGGGGGGGAGAAGGAAGGGGTACTTTAGAGGAAATAATAAGGAGTTCTGTCTTTTGGGGGTTGAGAGCAAGGTGCATATCAGTGAGGAGTTTGTTGATGGCGGTCAGGCATGACTCCCAGTTTTGGAGAGCTGAGTTAAGAGAGTCAGAGAATGGGAAGAGGATTTGCACATCATCTGCGTAGATGAAGTGTTTGATGCCAAGATTAGTGAGGAGGGTGGTAAGAGGAATAAGGTAGACAATGCGACAAGGCGATAGCAAAAGCCAGAAGAATGCTGGGATGCATAGAGAGAGGAATATCGAGTAAGAAAAGGGAAGTGATTATCCCCTTGTACAGGTCCTTGGTGAGGCCTCACCTGGAGTACTGTGTTCAATTCTGGAGACCGTATCTACAAAGAGACAAGGACAAGTTGGAAGCTGTACAGAGAAGGGCGACCAGGAAGGTTGAGGGTCTTCATCAGTTGATGTACGAGGAGAGATTGAAGAATCTAAATATGTACACCCTGGAGGAAAGGAGGAATAGGGGTGATGTGATTCAGACTTTCAGATACTTGAAAAACTTTAACGATCCAAAGACAACGACAAACCTTTTCCGACAGAAAAAAATCAGCAGAACCAGAGGTCACGAGCTGAGGCTCCAAGGAGGAAGACTAAGAACCAATGTCAGGAAGTATTTCTTCACGGAGAGAGTGGTGGATGCCTGGAATGCCCTTCCGGAGGAAGTGGTAAAGTCCAAAACTGTGAAGCACTTCAAAGGGGCATGGGATAAACATTGTGGATCCATCAGGTCCAGAGGACACGTATAAAATAGCAGGTAGCAAAACACTGCACGGAGCGGCAGTAGCCACAGAGGCATTCACGGAGCGGGATGCCAGTGGCCAGTGGTAGGTGTCCACCTTCACGGAGCGGAAGGATGAAGGGCAGCCATCTCCCAATTAAAAAAAAAAAAAGAAAAAAACAGGAATGGGTTCATGGGCTATAGGTATTACCAATTATTAGGCTTTTCAATATTTGATGATAGTTAATGTGACTTTCAAGGCATACTTCACTTTCAATGCATATCCAGCATAGCTCCCTGCTTCAACAACAGGGGAGAAGAAAAACTAATACTTCACACATATCCAGCATTGCCCTATGCTTCATGGCAGAGAGCTATGCTGCCGCTTACCCAACTAATCAAACTTAATATTTCACTTGGAAGCAGCTCCATCACTGCTCTCTACATTAATAGTGGGGGTGAAAGGGAATTAGAACATAAGGTTACTAAGAGCCAAGAGAAACAGATAAGTATGAGAAAAAATAAGTGTGAAGCTTGCTGGGCAGACTGGATGGACCGACTGGTCTTCTTCTGCCGTCATTTCTATGTTTCTATGTTTCTATGAAAGCGAGGAACCCTGGGGAATGCCCTGATCCAGTTTAATGGCATCAGATTCATTGCTATCTAGGAGAACTGTGAATTGGCGGTTTTGTAGGTAGGATTTCAGCCAGGAGAGTGCAAGTCCAGTGATACCAATACTGTTGAGGATGTTAAGGAGGATGGTGTGGTTAACAGTATCGAATGCTGCAGAGATGTCTAGCATGGCAAGGAGGTAAGAGGTACCTGTGTCAGTTCCCTTAATGATGGTGTCAGAAAAGGAGAGAAGTAGGGTCTCGGTGCTGAGATGCTTTCGAAAGCCATGTTGTGTGGGTGGCAGAAAGTTGTGTTGTTCAATGTAATCAGAAAGTCGAGAATTAACGAGTTTTTCTAGAATTTTAGTGAGGAGGGGAAGGTTGGAAATGGGTCTGAAATTGGAAAGGGTGGAGGGGTCAAGGGTGGGTTTTTTTAAGGATAGGTTTAACTACTGCATGTTTGAGTGAATTGGGGACCAGGCCCTGTTCTAGTGAGCAATTCAGTATGAGTGATAGGGGTTTGGAGATAGTTTTGTGAATGGAGATAAGAAGTTTGGACGGGATGGTTTCAGCGGGATGGGAGGATGGTTTCATTTTTTTTAGGATGTTTTCTATTTCCAGGGAGGAGGATACGTCAAAGGTGGGTAAGGTTGCCAATAAAGGACTGAGGAGAGGTAGGTTCACATTATTGGGGTTAGGGGAGAAATGTGCGGTGAGGGAGGAGATTTTGTTTTTGAAGAAGTGTGCGAGTTCATTGCAGCGGTTTTTAGAGGTGGTGACTTGGGATTGTGATGAGGAGGAGTTGGTAAAGTCTGTGATCAGTGAAAAGAGGGCTCTGGGATTGTTTTGGAAGCCATGTATCTTTTTGGAGTAGTATTCTCGTTTAGTGATGAG
Organism: Rhinatrema bivittatum; assembly: GCF_901001135.1. NCBI lineage: Eukaryota > Metazoa > Chordata > Amphibia > Gymnophiona > Rhinatrematidae > Rhinatrema > Rhinatrema bivittatum. Next base: position 159,430,595 of record NC_042619.1, read on the forward strand.
GATGGTGTTCCTGTATTCGTGCATAAGTTGGTAGTAGTTTGTTTTGTGTGTTGGGGAGGGGAGTTTGCGCCAGCGTCGTTCAGCTTTTCTAAGGCGGGACTTGATGCATCTCTATCTGGGTACTGTCAAGATTGGGCAAGAAAACATTGTAGAAATCTCATGTTTGTATATCATTTTTCATTCCAAATCACGGAAAACCACACGGAAGTACTATCTGAAATACTTTCACCACTCCACGGAAGTTTGACTTCTTTTTTGATTTATGATTTCAGCACAATCAAAAATTATACCTGATAATAAATTGACCGCACTTTTTCAAATAAGTAAGTGTTTTACCACCCCTCGTAGCCATGTTTACATTATAAGCTAGATACTGTTATGAAAGGCTTTTGCATTATCTCTTATTGCACTGATATATCCATTGCAGCTTCCAGCGTTGTGTTCCCTGAAGAAGTAAAAAGTTACTTCGAAACATTGCAGTGTCGGAAGATTCAAGAACCACTGCATTATTGACAACTCACTCAAAGATAAGTGCAACTTATATAGGCCCTTCTAAACAAAAAAAGGGACTATATCAATCATACAAGTATAGAAGCGCTCACACGAGAACACAAGAAGAATGTGACCTATGATTACAAAGCTCCAGTGCTCGTAAAGGCTCACATAAACAAGCCACCAGTTGCAAGGGTGCTGTATAATGGGCACTCATCACATATAAAAATATAAAAATACAAAAATATAAAAATATCATGAGCCTATTTATATAGTGGAATATTTTCACTTTAGTCTTGATTCAAGTTTTTCCTGCTTTTTTCTGGGTATTATTAATTTAGAACCCGCAGTTGTCTAGCTCTAATACTTTTTCCTTCTTAATATTAGGATTTAATTTCTTTTTAGCCATCTGGTGGATCCTGAATAGTGGACTTAATGGAGCTAGTTATAAATACTAAATGATTATGTTACTTATTGTTTATACATTTTTTACTATGATCTTTTGCTTTTCCAGATTGTATGTTTTGTAAATTTTTTTAAATGAATAAATAGAGAATTTGGAAAAAAAACTATATATGCCATTGAATTGTCCATAGGTATTACCTATATAAAATGTACTTATATGGGTAAATAGCTTTTGAAAATTGCTATAGTAGTATGTTAAATGTATTGCATAACTCCTTTGAAAATTTGACTGTTTCTGGTAGCAGAATTGGAGTGGGAATAGGTCTTTTGCACAGTCTTCTTATTTTCAAAAGTCTATATAGAAGTTTACATGGAAAAGTTATGCAATGTTAGCAACAGGTATAACTTCCTGTATGTAACTTGAACATGTACTGTGAGACTTTACACAGGCATTTTCAAAGCAATTCTATATATATAAAATAGCTTTGAAAATTAGCTGTAAAGTTTTGCATATAGCAGGTACATTTGTCACTATGCATGGCATTCTAAAATTACTTTCTAATTTATCAGGGGATTTCTCAATCAAAGATATAAACATCAGAACTTATTAGCAATCTGTTCAAGTTCTTGAAAATCAGAACGAAAAAATAAAAATTGACCTGGTGAATAATATGTTGAAATGGAATATGTTGGATAATATGAAATGACTAATATGAGACAGGATTTACTCAAAATAAATGGCCAAGCAGAACCTACTAAAGCAGTTTCCACAACCTTAATTAAGGAAAAACAATTCTTACAAAGACAGAATAAAGCTCTTACATGATGGCTGAGATCTAAAAATATTCGGGTCATTGACTTTATAGAAAAAGCAGAGGAAGGGTCATCAGAAACACTTTATGAAAGAATAATTGCTCTCTTGGCTCAGATTTTATCTGTGCAATTTGCAAATTTATTGTAGGTAGATAACGCATTCAGAAAATCTGAAATGAAAATATTATTATGACAAGAAATCCCTGGGCAGATTGGTTGATAATGTTGTATCTTCAGTCTTATGAGCCCATGAGGTCTTTCCAGGATAGAAAATAGAAATAATTTGTCTGAAACTATTAATCACCTGCTACAGTAAGTTAGAGAAAAGCATAGGCCTTGACTTACCTCTCCTTAGGGCATAGAAAAATTTACATTTAAATGTGTTCACAGGGAGCCCAACTTTTAAACCTATCCAAGGTACAACATTTGCACATGCAAGTGGATACCTTGGGACTAACATTTGAAGATATCTGGTTATCTAATTTATCTGGATATTAATTATCCAGTTAACTTAGAATGGATATTCTATAGCATACGTATTAGAGATGTGAATCGTGTGATCGATCGTCTTAACGATCAAATTCGGCTGGGAGGGGGAGGGAATCGGATCGTCACAGTTTGGGTTTTTTAAATATCGTGTAAATCGTGTAAATCGAAAACTGGCACACTAAAACATCCCTAAAACCCACCACGACCCTTTAAAATAAATCCCCCACCCTCCCGAACCCCCCAAAATGCCTTAAATTACCTGGGGTCCAGTGGGGGGAGGGGAAGGGGGAGGGCGGGAAAACCGGCACACTAAAACAAACCTAAAACCCACCCCGACCCTTTACAATAAATCCCCCACCCTCCCGAACCCCCCCAAAATGCCTTAAATTACCTGGGGTCCAGAGGAAGGGTCCCGGTGTGATCTTTTACTCTCGGACCTCCGGGTGCGTTGTAGAAATGGCGCCGGCGCTACCTTTGCCTTCTCATATGACAGGTCAAAGGTAGCACCGGCGCCATTTTGTTTTTTGTCCCCCGACGTCAGGAGCGTAGGAGATCGCTCCCGGACCCCTGCTGGACCCCCAGGGACTTTTGGCTAGCTTGGGGGGGCCTCCTGACCCCCACAAGACTTGCCAAAAGTCCAGCGGGGGTCCGGGAACGACTTCCTGCACGCGAATCGTTTTTCTGTACGGAAAATGGTGCCGCTGTATGGCTGGTGCCATTTTCTGTACGGCGCCATTTTCCGTACGGCGCCGTTTTGCGCAAAATGGCGCTGGCCGTAAGGCAACACGATTCGACTGCAGGAGGTCGTTCCGGACCCCCGCTGGACTTTTGGCAAGTCTTGTGGGGGTTACGCGCATAACCAGGCGTCTTCTAAAATGCATGCAGTGTGTATAACCTCTGTTTTCCCCTTGCAGGGGATTTATAATTTAGCTGTTAGCTGGTAATGATGTAAATGCGACATACAATGTAGAGCTGGCGCAAAAGATACATCCTGACTTTATTGGAATATTGGAACTACAATATTCCCACAAACTTGCTTGGTATGGTCCCAGTTCACCCCAAGGCAGATCTTGAAGGGAAATTTCTCTGAAAATCAATTAAAAAAAATCAATAAATGGATGAGGAGGTTCATGCTAGTACTGCAAGATTTTAGTGCCCTCCCACAACATGATCGACAAGCATTGCCCAGGCTTATTCCAGTAGATGGTGTACACTTGTCGGACCTAGGCCTGAACATATTTAACTCTGATTTGCAGGATGTGGTGGAGGTATTAGCAGAGGATTATGGCTGCAGCACAGAAGTAGTGGGCGTCTCCCCTGCAAACGATGAGTCATTACTGGGGGACCATGCCAGGGTCACCCACAGCTAAGAAAGGACAAAGTGAAGGGATCTCAAAGGATTGTTGTTTGTCAGTAGGCATAACACTGCAACTTAATACAATGGCAATCACTTTGATGGCAGAGAACATGCAGACAAAGGTGTGCCATCCAGGATCCCAGACATTTATGAAATGGGGTCATGGTCATGTGATATGCCACAGGCACCAATGGTATGGCTTCTATGGCTAGACAGTAGTGAAGGTTTAGAGGCAAAAGTAGAGGTTACTGAGATACAAGTAGGTCTGGTAACCCTGCAGGTAGATAGTTGAGGCACAGTATTATCGATGTTAGATGATTTATGAGTTCTAAAGTTTGCATGAAAAAGATATATAATTTTATGGCTATGCATTTTATTCTGCTGTTAATTTTGTGCTGTGGCCATTTCTAAACGACATAAAGATATTCCAATTGAGCCAGAGAATAGTGTCATTTGTGGTGAAGTTCAGGGATAAAAATGTGACTGGGGAGGGGATTGTCTGTGTTTAACTGTATTGTGACAATTCTAGCAAACAATAGGTCTGGAAAATAGCTCACTTAGGGCCTCATTTTCCAAGGAGTTACTGTGTGTGATAAATTCATGCTGAGAGAGAGAGAGAGAGAGAGAGAGAGGAGAGGAAGAGAGAGAGAGAGAGAGAGAGAGAGAGAGAGAGAGAGAGAGAGAGAGAGAGATAGCCTTCCTATAATGCCTATGCCCTAGACAAGTATTTGTATCCCTATGGGAGGGCCACCTAGTAACTCGAGGTGGGGATTAGGTATGAGCGTAGGGGTTTGGGGGCCACTTTCGAATTCAACATGAGACCTACGGAAAGAACAGTGGTCTCTAGTGAAGATTTGCTGGCCGTCGGAGTGAGGACACTCACTCCAAGAAAAGATTTGGGCAACGTTCTCTCAACCTAGCTTGATGGACACTCTACCTGGGCAACAACAAGCTAGGTTGAGAGAACGTTGCCCAAATCTCTTCTTGATATTGAGCCTAAGGGTCACTTTCCATGCAACCGATGCAGCGTTTGTCATCAATCTTTTTCTGGAGAATTTCTTCCGTTTTTTGGCCATGGCAAGTTTCGTTTTAGGTCACTTACGAGTTGTCAATCCAAAGGAGTGGTTTATGGTTTGTGGTGTCCATGTCCGCTACTATATATTGGTAAAACTAAAAGGGTGTTAAAGACTCGTATAATTGAACATAGGAGTGCTTTGATGCGACAGCGTTTGGAGGCGCCTGTGGTACAGCATTGTTTACAATGTGATCACTCTTTTGAAGTATTCAAACTGCGATTTGCAGTTATTGAACAGCTGACACCTAGTAATAGAGGAGGAGATTTTGACAACCATCTTTTACGGAGAGAGCAGAAATGGATATATCATTTCGACACTGTCGCCCCTAAGGGTTTGAATAGAGAAATAGATTGGTTTGTTTTTTGAATAAACTGTGAGAGGTGGAATGTTAATACATTGTTTGTTTCTATAAACTCAATAAGGTAACAAATTGATTGTTTCGTGGCAGTATGGGATTTGTAGTTTTTTGAGTGCTTTGCTAATTACTATTTCCCGTGACGTGAATAACGGAAGCAAGATTTATGAGTAAAGAAATGGAATGTCAATATATTATTTGTTTCCATAAGCTTTATGAAGCAACAAATTGTTTGCTCCGTGGCAGTATGGGATTTGTAGTTTTTTGAGTATTTTGTTAATTACTATTTCCAGTGATGTGAACAACGGAAGCAAGATTTAAGAGCAGGTGATGCATGAGTGGTTTGAAGACGCTGTGGCGCCATTTTTTGAACAAGAGCGGTGAGACATTGTTTGTCCGGGTAAGTCTTTTGTTTAGTATGAGAGTTATAATGGGTTTGCGTGGATGATTTTTTGGGTAGTTATAATGGGTAAATTGTGGTTAGTTTGCAGGAATAAAGTTAGATGCACTTTTAATTATTTTTGTTTGTTTTTAAGGATACTGAAGAATATTGGCCGTTTCAAGCAACAAACATTGTGAAATGATCCCCTGAGGAAGATTGTTTTTACAATCAAAACGTGATTCATGTCGGGAATAATTTGATTTACATTCACGTTGACTTGGCTAAGTATTCTTTTATAGAAGATTTATGGTTAAAAAAGAGTGAAAAAGTGAGAAGTAAAAAAGTTTCTTACATTAGGTATACCTTTTTTAGGGGTGTTTTGAATTAGGTTTAGTGATAAGCAATTGTTTGAATAAAGTTTAGATTAGGGATGTAATCGTGTCCTCGATCGTCTTAACGATCGATTTCGGCTGGGAGGGGGAGGGAATCGTATTGTTGCCGTTTGGGGGGGTAAAATATCGTGAAAAAATCGTGAAAAATCGTTAAAAATCGAAAAAATCGAAAATCGAAAAACCGGCACATTAAAACCCCCTAAAACCCACCCCCGACCCTTTAAATTAAATCCCCACCCTCCCGAACCCCCCCCAAATAACTTAAATAACCTGCGGGTCCAGCGGCGGTCCGGAACGGCAGCGGTCCGGAACGGGCTCTGCTCCTGCATCTTGTCGTCTTCGGCCGGCGCCATTTTCCAAAATGGCGCCGAAAAATGGCGGCGGCCATAGACGAAAAAGATTGGACGGCAGGAGGTCCTTCCGGACCCCCCGCTGGACTTTTGGCAAGTCTCGTGGGGGTCAGGAGGCCCCCCACAAGCTGGCCAAAGTTCCTGGAGGTCCAGCGGGGTCAGGGAGCGATTTCCGCCGCGAATCGTTTTCGTACGGAAAATGGCGCTGGCAGGAGATCGACTGCAGGAGGTCGTTCAGCGAGGCGCCGGAACCCTCGCTGAACGACCTCCTGCAGTCGATCTCCTGCCGGCGCCATTTTCCGTACGAAACGATTCGCGGCGGGAAATCGCTCCCTGACCCCCGCTGGACCTCCAGGAACTTTTGGCCAGCTTGTGGGGGGCCTCCTGACCCCCACGAGACTTGCCAAAAGTCCAGCGGGGGTCCGGAAGGACCTCCTGCCGTCAATCTTTTTCGTCTATGGCCGCCGCCATTTTTCGGCGCCATTTTGGAAAATGGCGCCGGCCGAAGACGACAAGATGCAGGAGCAGGAGCCCGTTCCGGACCGCTGCCGTTCCGGACCGCCGCTGGACCCGCAGGTTATTTAAGTTATTTGGGGGGGGTTCGGGAGGGTGGGGGATATTAATTAAAGGTCGGGGGTGGGTTTTAGGGGGGTTTTAGTGTGCCGGCTTCACGATTCTAACGATTTATAACGATAAATCGTTAGAATCTGTATTGTATTGTGTTCCATAACGGTTTAAGACGATATTAAAATTATCGGACGATAATTTTAATCGTCCTAAAACGATTCACATCCCTAGTTTAGATTAGGGACAGGCAATATGACAATAAATGATTAAAAAGAAATTACATTCTGCTTTACAAGCTGATTGAAGCTTGCGGCCCATTGTGAGGCGAGAGGCTGCAGATGTAAACTTTAAAGCAAAGATTTTTTATGATATTGTCATTTGCCAATTGAGTGGGTTTGAAATTGATATTGGACTCTGATCCTTTTTCCCTCTCTTTTGTCAATTTTGATTACTAGGATAATGACATCACTGATAGAAAAAAAACAGGTTTGGCTGGAAGTTTGGAACATTCTGAGAGGCTGAAGCTGGACTAAAGACTAAGAGGAGCTGCACTGCTAAAGCCTATGTTTAAAGTCTAGCTAAAGTGAAAAAAAAACACTAAAACTAGTCAGGAAGCATATAGAAAATGTCTGTGAGATTGAGAAATAGCATTTACATTTAAAAGAAAACTTCTAAATGGTAAAGAAAAGCAGCAGTAGGTAAAAATAAAAAGCTGCCGATCCACAGATTTATTGGCGTATTTAGTTTGAAAGAGACAAAGTTGAATGAGATAATGCTGTAATAAATTTCAAATATAAATTTTGAACATAGAAGTTGCAGTTTTTTAAAAACCAGAAAACCTATTAAAAAAAAAAAAAGACAGGCTTGTTCATCCGGTACATAAAAGATAAAAGGACGCAGCATAACTCATCTATTATTTTGACTCAAGTTCAACATTTGAGTTATTGTTGTCCGAGTAAAGACACAGTGGGTAAATGAATGCTCAAAACTGATTAAGCCTAACGATCATTAAGCATTTAAAAGAAACAGCTTCTGCATAGCTATATCAATGACTGTGAATATATTCACGAGAATAATTTTTTTTCTGCTTAATACATTTGGAGTTTCTTTAAACTGACACAATCAAGATTAAAAGAAAATGAATGGGTGATTGCATGTATGTATGAATGAGTATATAAGCATCATAGCATCCACTTACAAGGTTTTTAACTATACATTCTGCAGATATAAAAGCAAGATATATTGGAATAATATTGTAAGCTTACAATGTTATTCCAATGTCATTAATTACAGCTCCCTCTCAGTACATTTACTTAGGAAATGTGAATATTCTTTATATAGTTAGTTTACCAATTCAATAAGACTTCTGGACATAAATGGAACATACATTTAGTCTACAGAAGAATATTACAGGAAAAGGGAGTTACTTTCTCATCTTTAATTCTTAAATATAAGTTACTAGGTGTTTAATTTAAGATGATGAACTCAAGAGTGAAAGGGTTATGGTTGACACACACAAATACTATAATAGCACATCCTAACAATGCACTTAATTCCACCAAAGCTGATCATCATCTTCGGCATCCATATTCCACACAAGCTAACTACGAGCCCTAGCCCAACATCCAAGCTGCTGCAGTGAGGGATTAAAAGATAAGTGTGCACCATCAAACAAAAAAATAATTCATAGTGAAAGAAATAGAAATAGGGGAAGGACAGAATACACTCTAGAAATTGAAACAGACATTTAATAGTAAATACTTACCTGCATTAGAATCTGTTATATCTGGAGACAATATTCTCTGATTCTCTGTAAAAGATTTGACACAGAGGATCAGTCCTTAATTGAAAAACCTAGAATACATCATATAATAAAAAGAAATGAGGTACAAAATAAGAGGAATAATACTAATCTGAAAGCAATTCTTTAACTTTTTATCAGAACCAGCTCTAAGTCTTTCAGTTGTTCCAGTTCTCTATTCTGATAAAGATATTTAAAGATAGGGTTGGTTACAGTATTGTTGGATGCTAGTACACTATACCATTGCATTGTTATTGAACTGAATTACAAAGCATTACTTATGCTAATAAAACTTAGATTTACAAACATTTAAAGATGAAGTTTTACTCCACCTACCAGATCAGCTCTACTTAATAAAACACCATTCATTTTAACAAAGTGTTTATTATTTCATGTGTCATTTACATTATTTTATTTAATTTATTGTGACTCTAGATGAGCAACACCATCTGGTGAACTGCCACCTAACAAATCCTTCTAAAGAAAACCCCAAATTGAATTTTAACACTCAAGACTACTTATATGACCATACAACAGAGCAGTTCACCCACTTAGGTGATTTACAATAAGTTATGCTGCTAAGTCAAATATTCCAAGTTAGCTAAATAACATATCCAGCTAATTCTGGTTGTCCAGTAGATCTGCTATAAAAATACTTGAAAGGTTTTGATGATCCAAAGACAACGACAAACCTTTTCTGTAGGAAAAAAATCAGCAGAACCAGGGGTCACGATTTGAAGCTCCAGGGAGGAAGATTCAGAACCAATGTCAGGAAGTATTTCTTCACGGAGAGGGTGGTGGATGCCTGGAATGCCCTTCCGGAGAAAGTGGTGAAGACCAGAACTGTGAAGGACTTCAAAGGGGCGTGGGATAAACACTGTGGATCCATAAGAGGCCATCAATGAAGAGTGGGTGGCTCGCCAGAATTAACGGCTACTGCCTGGAGATAATACCCTTATTCAATAAACATACACAAGGTTACTGTGACTCCAACATCGCTCTAAGCTTCAACAGCAAGAGGAAATGTGGAAAAAAGGATTTTACACTCACAAAGCGGGGAGTAGCTGGCTTGTTACGGCGGTTACTACCCCAAACCAAATAAGCCTGATACTTCACTTTCAATGCATATCCAGCATAGCTCTCTGCTTCAATGACAGGGGAGAAGAAAAACTGATACTTCACGCATATCCAGCATAACTCTCTGCTTCAACGGCAGAGGAGAAGAAAAACTGATACTTCACACATATCCAGCATAGCTCTCTGAAGAAAAACTGATACTTCACGCATATCCAGCATAGCTCTCTGCTTCAACGGCAGGAGAGAAGAAAAACTGATACTTCACGCATAACCAGCATATTTCCCTGCTTCAACGGCAGGGGAGAAGAAAAACAACCAATAAGGGCTGAATAACATAGTCTGGGTAAACAAATAAGCATGGGTGTAGCTTGCTTATTGTGGCGGTTACTACCCCTACTACCCCTAACTAATCAAGCTTGATATTTCACTTGGATGCAGCTCCATCACTGCTCTCTACATTAATGGTGGGGGTGGAAGGGAAATAGAACCAAAGAGCTAAGAGAAACAGATAAGTATGAGAAAAAAATGTGTGAAGCTTGCTGGGCAGACTGGATGGGCCGTTTGGTCTTCTTCTGCCGTCATTTCTATGTTTCTATGTTTCTATGTTTCTATGTATGTGGTATATTCATTGGTGTGCTCACGCTGCTGAATATATAGACCAAAGTGACCAAATAGTTTTTTTTCTGACTAACTAGCCAAGCCACACAGCAGCAGAATATGAACCCCAACAGATTCTAAGGTGAATTTAAAAGCTCGTCGCATGCCAAAATCAGGGGATACACAAACACATATAGTGCTTAGGCATGCCCACCATATTTTAAAAACCGCCTACATGCACACATATCTTCCATTGTTTGCTCATCTCACTAAGATTAAAAAAGGAGTATGTGTGGCCATGGTGTGGGTAGAGCATGGGCATTCTGGGGTGAGGCCAAGAGATGTGCATGCAAATACTATTTTAAAAACTGCCTACATGCACACATATCCTCCATTTTTCGCTCATCTCACTAAGAATAAAAAAGGAGTATGTGTGGCCATGATGTGGGTAGGGCATGGGCATTCTGGGGTGAGGCCAAGAGATGTGCATTCAAATACTTGTACACCTAGGCATGCGTCCAGGTCCAGTGCCTCATGGAGGAGGTATAAATAAATAAAACATAAAAAATAGTCATCTCTGAGGGAGGGGGAGGGGTGTTGGAGGAGATGGCTCTACACTGGGATAATTGCTGGACAAACTGGTGAAACTGGTCTTGGCATGGACATGTGCCAGTTATAAAATTCCCCGGTGTATGCGGCCGAAACCCGATTAGCGGACTTGGGTAAGCCTAAATCGAAAACCAGATCCACGCATAGAGGCACCTAAGCAATTTTATAACATATGCACCTTTGTGCCACTTTGAAAATTACTGTCCCTGATAATAATTGCTTCTCTGTGTTTTGACTATCGGATTGAGGTTGAATGCCTCTCAGATTTCTAGGGATAATGAATAGATGAGGAAATATGAGGATCTGCTTCAAGAAGCAGGTAGCAGAGGTGCTAGACTTTCTTTAGGAACTGTGTACTCTAGTTTTTCTTCGTACTGAGAATATTTTCTGTTTTTGTAGCATGTTTCCAGTTCCAATATGACCGTTTGTCTTGCTCATGTGGTTTTCAGCTTACTTCGATCTGTTCTTGGGAGCATTGTTTGAAAAAGTATGTAGAGAGAATATATTTTGATTTTTATTTCCATGAACCAGGTTTCCAGCAAGTACTTGAAACTGTATACTGGATGCTTTAGCCATTTGAAATACTGCTATGCTGGGTATGTAGTGAACCAAGCAATATTAATGTTAGTGTTTCATTGTCTGCTTTCCTGTACATCTAGCATTGGGAGATTCTCATTCTTCCTTATTCATTTACAATGAATCAGTCAAAAAAAAAAAAAAAGTAAGGAAAAGAAAAGAAAAGAAAAAGGAAGGTTCCCTGTGTGATTTGGAACATTTTTCATGTAGGCAGCTGACAGCTTCTATCATCTAGTACATAGCACTGATTGCTGTAACTGTCCTCTTATCTTGCTGTTCTATACAGCAGTACCATTCCACTACAATACAAGCTGAAAAATATAACACTGTTAGTATCTGAAGCTCAGGCATTCTTCCTGTGAGCATAGGGAGGGCCATTTTCAAAGGGATTTCTGTGGGTGTTTTACTTGAAGAAATGGCCCTTTAGAAAATTCTTTGAATTTCGCATCAAATTTTGTATCAAATTATGCACACGCACACTGTAGGCCAGATTTTCAAAAAACATTTATGCAGGAAACTGGGCCTTTTAAAACTGGCCTGGTGGTTGTGTGTATAAAAGTATGCATGGAAGCAATTTTGCATGTACTTTGCAGATGTGTTCCCGGGGTGGATTTTGAACAGTGAAACCATTCATGCACATATTTTTGATTTACAAATATATGCAGAGAAAGTCTGCTTTGAAAATTCGGGCTGAGCAATACATGGACTTCAGCCCTATGAAGGTTGTTATAAAATTATCCTTTGTATGAATATATTTCTATGTGCAAAGGGAAGAGGCATTCCAGGACTTGGAATCTGGGCAGAGTTGGGACTTACACACGCATATGTTTAGATTTTAAAAGTATGCATGTAAATTTTCTTGGCAAAGCAATGTGCATTGAATAGCAATTTTAATTGGGTGCAAATATTTTTGCAGGGATAATTTTCAAAGCACATTCGTGCATGTAAGTCTGCTTTGAAAATTGCTTCTTCTGCACAGTTTTGCAGGCTAACTTATGCATCATGTTACAAAATTACCCCATAGAAGTCAATATTCAGTAAGCTGGTGATCAGGGAAGTTTTGATATGAATCCATTTTGATATGAATTCATATCATTTTGATATGAATTCATATCAAATCCATACCAATTTGATATGAATCCATTCATGAAGGTCGATATAGAAAAGTATTAAATAAATAAAAATAAATAAAGTTATTCAGTTAAAGTTACTCAGATACTTTTAACCAAGAATTTAGCAGCACTCAGAGGCAGATTGTGGGAAAATATCGACCTGAGTGATTTTCATCCATGGATATCCAATTACACCCAAAATATATATATGCATTTATTTCAACATATTTCTCAATCACTAACATATAAAAAAATAGAATAAAAATAAATACAGAATACAAACTGTGTCATACTGAAAGTATTTGGCACCTGAGCTGGATACTTCCTTTGAAATCCTCCCCAGTGATCTCCAGTTCCCTTCTTCCTCGCACAGGCCTCTCTCTCTCTCACATACATACATACATACATACACATACACACACACACACACTTTCTCACTGGCTTCCTCTTGCACACACTCTCGAACACCCCTGCATGCAGGCTTCCTCAATTTCTCTCTCTCTCTCTCTCACATATATACACCCCTTCAGACATGCACCCTCTCACACACACAACATTGCAATCTCATCCCCCCTCCCATACATGCTCTCAGTCTCTTACGTACATACACACACATGCACCTGCACTCCATACACACATGCAGGCTCCCAATCGCTTACTCATATAGACACACACACCCTCCTCACTCCTATACACACTGATACATACACATGCCTTCCTCTCTTAATTGCATAGGCTCATCTACAGTCATTCTGCCCCTCTCCTTCTTCAGCTGTAGGTGGAATGGACTCTGCCTGCGGCTATCCAGCCTCTCCTCCGTGTCTTCTGCCGTGAGGAGGATGAGCTCCACTTGCAGTGTGCTGAGCCTTCATCTACTGCCGTGAATGGAATGGGCTCCACCAATATTGTACTGGACCTTCATCTTCTGCTACGAGCAGGACAGGCTCTACTTGTGGCATGCTAGGCCATCTCCATCTTTTGCCATGAGCAAGATAGACTCCACTCGCAGTAAATTGGCCTTATTTGTCTTCTGCCACGAGTGGGATAGGCTTCACTCACGGCATACCTTTGGACCTCTTAATCTTCTGCCATGAGTGGGTTGGGCTCCCTTCATGACCCACTAGATATTACCAGTGTTATGGTTTTGAGATGTTGGAGTGGATTCATGGGTACTGCAGAGATGGCCACGCCCATGGGGAGGAGCCCCGTGAGGAACTGCAGTACTAGGCTAGACTCGAGACATGCAAGCACAGAAGATTTGTCTTTTATTATACAGCTGGATGATTCCACTAGAGGTGGCAGTAGTGAGGTGATCCAATAAGAACAGTCCAGGGATCCTCGGCAGAGGAGACCCGTCTCACAAAGGCTGATGTTACCAGCACACGATGGATGCAGGTTCCCAGTGTAGAACTATAGATGAGACAGACTGACAACGTTAGATTACTCATTAAGATGGTAGCTGTATAGTTGGAAATCCCAGCAGGCAGAAGTAGTTGGTTGCAGGCACCAAGGCAGGGAGAGTAGGCCCTCGAGGAGTGAGTACCTGGTCCCAGAGAGGTACCTGAAATAAAGCAAAGGGCCCCCGAGGAGCGGGTACCCAGGTTAGAAGAAATACCACGAAGGGCAGAGAGAGCTTCCAGCGGCAGAACAGAAGTAGCAGAGTAGCTCAGACCGGAGGCATTCCAATCCTTGCTAACTCGATTTGTTAGCAAACGAAGGGCAGGCTAAATACCCGGATGGCATGACGTCACTCGAGGGGGATGCCCCCGAGGTTCCCACCATGACATGGATAAAGACATGGGTGGTGTGCGTGCATGCACCCTAAGAGGCCCTCAGGAGAAACATGATGGAAAGCCTTGCCATAGCCGTTCCGGGGACACCAGAGAGAGTGGCAAGCAGACGCGGCGGTAGCCATCTTCCCAAGGTTAGCGGGGAAAGCAGAGAGAAAGGTGAGGCACAGAGGTTGAAGCCATCTGAGACCGACGGATGCAACAACCAGTGGCCTTGGGTCAGAGTCTCTTGATAGCACCCCCTCCTGGCTGTCACCTGGGGCAGACTGCCCCCTCGCCCCCCTTAGAATGTCACTGAATTGAAACATTGTAATAATGTATAGTGCAAATTTTAAATATTTATATCATTTATAAAATGCTGCAGTAAGCACTTTTATTCAACAAGAAACATACTAGCTTGAAAATATTTTCTGTTTTCAGTAGAAGAGCAAGTAGACGTATATCACAATACAGTGTTCCCTAGTCCCCAGCAACTTGAACTGATGGGTTTATTCCCAGTCAGAAAAAGCTGCTATCTTCATTTATAACCATTTTACATGAAAAAGGAAATTCAAAGTCCATCTTCAGAGGTAAAAATATCACTTAAAATAACATTAACAATATATTTACAGACACTGCTGTAGTGTCAACCAGAAAACCCTACAAAAATGGCAAAAAAGACACATGGAATCCTTATGGCATTAGACCTGTTATAATGCATGTTGAATATAGGTTTGGGTGTCAGAAAAATTTGAATAAACTATTTCATATACAAGAAAGTAGCTCCCTTCCCAACACAGTACTAACTGCCAGCTCTCAAATAGTAACAACCCTACCTATGAAAAGACTACACTGCAAATATTACACAAGGTCCTAAAATACCAATACACTTCCTATTAGGCAGGTCTGGTGCTAACTTTTTTGCTGTCTTGTGTGAAAAAGTACTGTGCTCCTCCCCCCCCCCCCGATCGATTCATTCAGTGCCTGTCTCAGGTTCATCAAATAAATCCCAGCTAAGCCCTGCAATCTATATTTTTATAAACTGTCACGTCTCCCCCCCCCCCCCCGCCCCCACCCAAGTAACCATGGATAGGGAAGGGTAATAAGTATCCTAGCAAACCGTACAGCCTTCCACACACATATATCCACACACACACTGTTGCAGTTAAGGACTGGACGGTGGACCCTTTGGGCCGGCCTGGTGGAGCGGCGGCTCCGTAGAAGGAGAGAAGACCGGGAGGTGGTACACAGCTGGACAAGCAAGTGAAGTCTTCACCCTGGAAGTCCTCAGTCCCCCCAGGAGGAGCCTGTGAGTAGGGATGTGAATCGTTTTAGGACGATTAAAATTATCGTCCGATAATTTTAATATCGTCTTAAACCGTTATGGAACACAATACAATACAGATTCTAACGATTTATCGTTATAAATCGTTAGAATCGTGAGCCGGCACACTAAAACCGCCTAAAAACCCACCCCCGACCCTTTAAATTAAATCCCCCACCAATAACTTAAATAACCTGCGGGTCCAGCGGCGGTCCGGAACGGCAGCGGTCCAGAATGGGCTCCTGCTCCTGAATCTTGTCGTCTTCAGCCGGCGCCATTTTCCAAAATGGCGCCGAAAAATGGCGGCGGCCATAGACGAAAAAGATTGGACGGCAGGAGGTCCTTCCGGACCCCCGCTGGACTTTTGGCAAGTCTCGTGGGGGTCAGGAGGCCCCCCACAAGCTGGCCAAAAGTTCCTGGAGGTCCAGCGGGGGTCAGGGAGCGATTTCCCGCCGCGAATCGTTTTCGTACGGAAAATGGCGCCGGCAGGAGATCGACTGCAGGAGGTCGTTCAGCGAGGCGCCGGAACCCTCGCTGAACGACCTCCTGCAGTCGATCTCCTGCCGGCGCCATTTTCCGTACGAAAACAATTTGCGGCGGGAAATCGCTCCCTGACCCCCGCTGGACCTCCAGGAACTTTTGGCCAGCTTGTGGGGGGCCTCCTGACCCCCACGAGACTTGCCAAAAGTCCAGCGGGGTCCGGAAGGACCTCCTGCCATCCAATCTTTTCGTCTATGGCCGCCGCCATTTTTCGGCGCCATTTTGGAAAATGGCGCCGGCTGAAGACGACAAGATTCAGGAGCAGGAGCCCGTTCCGGACCGCTGCCGTTCCGGACCGCCGCTGGACCCGCAGGTTATTTAAGTTATTTGGGGGGGGGGGTTCGGGAGGGTGGGGGATTTAATTTAAAGGGTCGGGGGTGGGTTTTAGGGGGTTTTAATGTGCCGGTTTTTCGATTTTTCGATTTTTCGATTTTTAACGATTTTTAACGATTTTTCACGATATTTTACCCCCCCAAACGGCAACAATACGATTCCCTCCCCCTCCCAGCCGAAATAGATCGTTAAGACGATCGAGGACACGATTCACATCCCTACCTGTGAGGACCGGGACCGCTGGGACTTAGGAGACAAGGCAGCAGACACAGAGAGTCAAGAGCGAGCCGAGGTCAGGAACTGGAGAAGCATCTGAAGGGGCAGGAGCAGATCAGGAACAGCTGGAGCAGATCAGGAACAGCTGGAGCGATCAGGAACAGCTGGAGCGGATCAGGAACAGCAGGAGCGATCAGGAACAGCAGGAGCGATCAGGAACAGCTGGAGCGGATCAGGAACAGCTAGAGCAGATCAGGAACAGCTGGAGCGGATCAGGAACAGCAGGAGCGATCAGGAACAGCTGGAGCGGATCAGGAACAGCAGGAGCGATCAGGAACAGCTAGAGCAGATCAGGAACAGCTGGAGCGGATCAGGAACAGCAGGAGCGATCAGGAACAGCTGGAGCGGATCAGGAACAGCAGGAGCGATCAGGAACAGCTGGAGCGGATCAGGAACAGCTGGAGCGGATCAGGAACAGCAGGAGCGATCAGGAACAGCTGGAGCGGATCAGGAACAGCTGGAGCGGATCAGGAACAGCAGGAGCGATCAGGAACAGCTGGACAGCACACAGGAACTGCAACTAGTACTCCAACGGAGAGACTTCGTTGCAAGGCGAAGAACTGAAGACAGACGCCGGCTTAAATACCCTGCCGGCGTCTGACGTCAGTTTAGGGGCTGTCCAGCACTTCTGGGTGCTGGACCTTTAAATCCTCGGCCCTCGCGCGTGCCCCATTGCTTGGTGGGGGCGGAGCCAAGATCGGGCCTCGGCGTCGTCTCCCTCGTGGAGACGCCGCTGCAATGCGGCCTAATGGACCCAGGCCTCAGCGGATCCCGGCGCGGCTCTGAGGGCGGCAGAAGCAGTAAGGACCCGGTTGCTAGTCTAGCGACCGGGAACGCAACACACACAGCTACACCCTTTACAGACACACACAAATTATGCACTTATAACAAATTTTACATGAAAAAGAACATTCAAAAGTACAGTCTTCTGAGGCCAAAATATCACTTAAAACATGCATATTTATATGCACTCTTGTGCACAAAACTCTGCAAAAAAGACACTTAGAATTCCTATGGAATTAGACTTTTTGTAATGCATGCTGATTATGGGCTTGACCTTCAGAAAGCCATGATTAAACGGAATCACCATTATAATATAGTATACCCCCAAACCATAACAACCTTATCTATGAAAAGGCAACACAGCTCATATTAAACCAGGCCCTAGAACACCAATAAAACTCTTACTAGGAAACCAAGCTGCTATAGATCCCTACACAGAAATTATATTTCAGCAAAATGTCTCACCTCGGTCTCACATACAGAACACAGAGAGACCATGACCAAATACAGAATAAAGAAATCAGAAACTATCAGCAGAAACATGCTAAAAAGAACTGAACTAGAACCCACAACAAGCCAACCTCGATATGCAGAGCAACAATGGAAAAACAGAGACAGTACATTCTTCATAAAACATTAAATAAGAAAATCAAGAAACATAAAACATAAGAACATAAGAAATTGCCATGCTAGGTCAGACCAAGGGTCCATCAAGCTCAGCATCCTTTTTCCAACAGAGGCCAAAACAGGCCACAAGAACCTGGCAAGTACCAAAACACCAAGAAGATCCCATGCCACTGATGCAATTAATAGAGATGTGAATCGTGTGCGAGATTGTCTTAACGATCAGATTTGGCTGGGGGGGGGGAAATCTGATCGTTAAGATATGTGAATTGGAATCGTTTCCCATTCCAATTCACATCGCTAATTTTTTTTTTAGGGAGGCCCACGCCGCTAAAAAAAGAAAACCCACCCGACCCTTTAAATCGACCCCCCCAAAACCTTTTAAAATTACCTGGTGGTCCAGGGGGGCCTCGGAGGGCCTCGGGAAGAGATCCAGGGGAGCCTCGGGGAGAGGAGAGATCCAGGGGGGCCTCAGGAAGAGATTTCCCATTCCCAGGCATCAGCTGTTCTAAAAAAAAACATGGCACCGATGCCCCTTTGCCCTTACCATGTGACAGGGTATCCGTGCCATTGGCCGGCCCCTGTCACATGGTAGGCGCACTGGATGGCCGGTGCCATCTTTAAAGATGGCGCCGGCCATCTTTACTCATCAGCCCCTATTATAGAGTATAGTATAATAGGGGCTGATGAGCAGTGGATGGCTGGCGCCATCTTTAAAGATGGCGCCGGCCATCCAGTGCGCCTACCATGTGATCTTTACTCATCAGCCCCTATTATAGAGTGTAGTATAATAGGGGCTAATGAGCACTGGCCCCCCTGGATCTCTCCTCTCCCCGAGGCCCCCTGGATCTCTCCCCGAGGCCCCCGTGGACCACCAGGTAATTTTAAAAGGTTTTGGGGGGGTCGATTTAAAGGGTCGGGTGGATTTTTTTTTTTTAGCGGCGCAGGCCTCCCTAAAAAAAAAGGGTCGGTAGGGTGGGGGGTCGATTTAAAGGGTCGGGCTCTCGGGCCCGACCCTTTAAAAGGGTCGGGCTCTCGGGCCATCGGCGCCAAAATGGCGCCGATGGCCCGAGAGCGGGAGATCGCACCGGGACCCCCCCCCCCACTGGACCACCAGGTAACTTAACATTTTGGGGGGGTTCGGGAGGGTGGGGGAGGGTAAGGAATTGGTTTTAAAGGGTCGGGGTGGGTTTAGGGGTTGTTTTGGTGTGCCGGTTTTCCCGCCCTCCCCCAAATAATTACCGTGCCCTATTTAACGATACAATACAAATGCCCCTGACGATAAATCGGGGGCATTTGTATTGTATCGTGCACTCTAATGATTTAGGATGATTTTAAAATTATCTGACGATAATTTTAATCATTCAAAAACGATTCACATCCCTAGCATTTAATATCAGTGGCTATTACCTAAACCCACCCGACCCTTTAAATCGACCCCCTCCTCCCGACCCCCCCAAAACCTTTTAAAATTACCTGGTGGTCCAGGGGGGCCTCGGGGGGCCTCGGTGAGAGATCCAGGGGGGCCTCGGGAAGAGATTTCCCGTTCCCAGGCATCAGCTGTTCTAAAAAAAAATGGCGCCGATGGATTAATAGCAATTAATGAACTTCTCCAAGAACTTATCCAAACCTTTTTTGAACCCAGCTATACTAACTGCAATAACCACATCCTCTTGCAACAAATTCCAGAGTTTATTTGTACGTTGTGGGGTAGATTTTAAAAAAGAGCGAGATTGCGTACATTTGTTCGTGCAGCGGGCGCAAACAAAAGTACGCTGGATTTTATAAGATACGTGCATAGCTGCGCGTATCTTATAAAATCCTGGATCGGCGCGCGCAAGGCTGCCGATTTTGGGCAGCCTGTGCGTGCCGAGCCGCACAGCCTGCCTCCATTCCCTCCGAGGCCGCTCCGAAATAGGAGCGGCCTCGGAGGGAACTTTCTTTCACCCTCCCCTCACCTTCCCCTCCCTTCCCCTACCTAACCCACCCCCCCGGCCCTATCTAACCCCCCCCCTTACCTTTGTCCCTCGATTTACGCCTGCTAGAAGCAGCTTTTGTTTAGATGGTTACATGTCTAACTATAGTTTATCCTGTTTCACAAAAAAAAAAAAAAAAAAAAATCAACTCAACCTCAAGAGATTTATTAATAATACCACTAAAGAAGGTTTCTTCAAATTGCAAGTCCTAAAAAGGCTCAGACCGCTTCTCCACTTCCAAGACTATCGCTCAGTTCTACAGACAATCATCTTCTCTAAAATAGACTACTGCAATTCCCTCCTTCTCGGACTCCAAGCTAACACCATAAAACCCCTACAGATCCTCCAAAACGCCACAGCCAGGATACTTACTAACACCAACAAAAGAGACCATATCACCCCCATTTTGAGAAACTTACACTGGCTCCTGATCAAGTTCAGAATCTCTTACAAAATCCTCAACATCATCCACAAATCTATCCACAAGCTCATCCTACTGGAAATCAACATCCCTCTTTGACCTCATATACCCGATAGACCGGTGAGAAGAGCCTACAGGAATACCCTCCTGGCCCCAGCCATCAAATCCACTTTAAACAAATGATTGCTATCCAAAGCAGGCCCCCAACAATGGAACTAGTTACCCCCTGAACTCCGACAGGAACAATGCCCGATTACCTTCAAAAAGAGACTCAAAACTTGGATGTTTGGGCAAGCTTTCAATCTACACCAATAATCTCCCACTTTCCACTTCCTTCCTTATTTACAATGACCCCTTTCAGACTATACCAATACGTATTTACAATGACTCCTTCCTTCCTTATTTACAATGACTCCTTTCAGACTATTCCAATACTGCCACTTCAGTTAGCACACCCACTTGCAGCTTTTCAACTCGCAGAGTGTCTATACTGATCATTATCCAGCTTTTGTTTAGATGGTTACATGTCTAACTATCGTTTAGCCTGTTTCACAAAAAAAAAAAAAAAAAAAAATTGCACTATTTATTGTTTATATTTTATGGTGATACCAGTCTCCCAGTTTTAGTTTATGTTAGCTTTAGTTGTTCCAAGTCAAATATTCCTCGTTCTATGTAATAGCATTCTTACATGCATGTTAATGTTAAATGTAAACCGAATTGATTTGTAACTCTGTTACATGAATTTCGGTATATAAAAATGCTAAATAAATAAATAAACAGATGATGAAAAGAATAATATCCAGCAAACTCATTAAAATTTTAAAAAATTAGCAAAACACCAATAAAATATTTCAAACCAGCAGACAGATTAATAATAGGCCATTATTAAACTAATAAGGACCAAAATTGTCCGCTGTTGATATATGTGAATTTTGATTTCTAGTCACCCTGTGATTGTTTTGGATTAGTGGAAAGGAGATAGGGCAAAATATCTCTTCTGTCATATATATATATATATATATATATATATATAAACACTCACTCACAGACACACACATACAAACACCCACGCTCTCACTGACACACACACACACACACACACACACACACACACACACACACACATATTGAAGCTTTCACAGACAGACACTCACATATATATATAAACACCCACCCACTCTCTCACACACACACCACTCACCCATGCTTTCAGAGACACACACCCATTTTCACAGACACACACTTACTCACCCACCCATCCACATTCTCACTCACAAAAAAATTCACACACACATCTACCCATGTTCTCACACAAACCCGCCGAACCAAGCCTCCAATAGGAGACAGCACAGAGGGGCTTTAAATTCCTCTTCAGCCCGGCGCCATCTCTCTTTTACCTCGCCACTGCTTCATTAGGGGAAGGCCTGCGCGATCGGCGCCGAGCCCCGCCGGGGGAAGGTCTAAAACAATCACTCCCCCCCAGGAAGCCCAGCGCCGACAGCGAGGCAAAACTCGAAGTAAGGAAAAAGTTTTTTAAACTTCAAAAATCCGCGCCGAGAACACCGAAAAGGGAAGCCCCGCCCGCCGAACCAAGCCTCCAATAGGAGACAGCACAGAGGGGCTTTAAATTCCTCTTCAGCCCGGCGCCATCTCTCTTTTACCTCGCCACTGCTTCATTAGGGGAAGGCCTGCGCGATCGGCGCCGAGCCCCGCCGGGGGAAGGTCTAAAACAATCACTCCCCCCCAGGAAGCCCAGCGCCGACAGCGAGGCAAAACTCGAAGTAAGGAAAAAGTTTTTTAAACTTCAAAAATCCGCGCCGAGAACACCGAAAAGGGAAGCCCCGCCCGCCGAACCAAGCCTCCAATAGGAGACAGCACAGAGGGGCTTTAAATTCCTCTTCAGCCAGGCGCCGCGCGCCGTGCGTCGCGCGCCTAAGGAGCGCGACAAAGGGGCCTGCCCCTTTGTCTCGCCCCTTAGTCTCAGCCCCGAGGAAACCACGAGCCATACCCACAGTTGAAACTATATTGTATTTTAAGGCCAACGGTTCCTGGACAAACGGACCTAACAGACCAGACAAAGACATCTCACATCGACCCCTTTCAAACATTTCAAACATCTCAACCAATCCTTTCCAGCCACAATTTAGCACCCTATCCAACCCTTCCAGCATCCATTCCAGCAGTTCCAGCATCCATTCCAGCATCCACTCCAGCAGTTCCAGCATCCATTCCAGCAGATCCAGCAGTTCCAGCATCCATTCCAGCAATTCCAGCAGTTCCAGCATCCATTCCAGCAGATCCAGCAGTTCCAGCATCCATTCCAGCAGATCCAGCAGTTCCAGCATCCATTCCAGCATCCAGCAGTTCCAGCATCCATTCCAGCAATTCCAGCAGGTCTAGCATTTATTCCAGCAGTTCCAGCATCCATTCCAGCAGATCCAGCAGTTCCAGCATCCATTCCAGCATCCAGCAGTTCCAGCATCCATTCCAGCAATTCCAGCAGGTCTAGCATCCATTCCAGCAGTTCCAGCATCCATTCCAGCAATTCCAGCAGGTCTAGCATCCATTCCAGCAGTTCCAGCATCCATTCCAGCATCCACTCCAGCAATTCCAGCATCCATTCCTGCAGTTCCCGCATCCTTTCCACAAATTCCAGCATCCATCCTAGCAGAATCTGAACCTACCCGGTTACAGACCCACCACTATGCTTAACACAGCAAATCAGCATACAATGATGCACCACCACTCTATCCCCATACTCAAGAGAAAACCCAGAAATAACTCCCCCCCTGACCCCATTCAGACACCCAGACAACAAAGACTCCTCACCATCATGACATCTCCCATTACACAACTTCTAGGCCTCTCATTATTCACTCTAACCTTATTCAATGCACAGTCACTTTCCAAAAAAATGCATTTACTCAACGATTACCTCATTGAAAACAACCCAGACTTATGTGCAATAACAGAAACATGGTTAAAACCCACGGACATATCCCTAACAAACCAACTACCTACACAAGCATTCGACGTCTTCTCAATACCTAGACCAAAAAAGAAAGGAGGAGGAATTCTACTCGCTGCAAAAAAAACAATTGGGCATAACCCTACAACAATCATACTCCACTCCTAAACTTGAATGTTCCATATTCAAATCTCAACATCTACAAATATTCCTCATCTACGCCACACCAGGAACTCTAGAGGCTAACCCCTCCCCTTTGATAGAGACGATAGCCAAACACTACAATTCAGACAAACCAACCATCATACTGGGAGACTTCAACATTCACGTGGACGCCATCCCGCAATCCTCTAATTGCGAAACCTTCCTTACCTCCCTCAGTCACATTGGATTCACACAAATTATCAGTGGACCCACTCACAAAGCAGGTCATACATTAGACCTCATTTTTATCAACGATAGCTGGACCATTTATACCAATCCCACCTGCACGCCAATCCCCTGGTCAGACCATCAGATCATAGACACAACCCTCAAAATGAAGAACACACCACCCCCAAACATCTCCAAAACCACCATTCATTTCAGGAAACCATGCTCACTGGACTTACTCAAAGAACAATGCTCCAAAGATCTCAAACTAATAGACCTCTCGGACGCCAACACAGCCACCACTTCATGGATCAAAATCACTAACAAAATAGCTGATCAACTATGCCCAACCTCCTCAAAGATAATCCAACCAACAAGAGACAACAGAAAACCTTGGTTCACCCCGGAACTCAAAGCACTAAAACAAAAACTACGAAACAAAGAACAAAACTGGAGAAACAACCCTTCACATACATCCAGACTGGACTACAAAGCCATCCTTAACACCTACAGAAACGCTATCCACAAAACAAAAAAGGACTTCTATGCAAAAAGAATTCATAAACTTCATCTTCGACTCGAAAGCTTTATTCTCTTACGTTTCATCTCTCACCAAACCAACGCCCCCGTCCATTCCAGACCAACTAGCGCTCAGCAAGGCCAACGAATTAGCCATCTACTTTAAGACAAAAATCTCAAACCTTACTCGCTCCCTTACAACTCATCATACTCTACCAACACCTCAGAGCACATTCCAACCCACGCTGAATGCTAAACTAGAGTCATTTGAGACCACATCCGCCTTGGAGATTGAAAATTTACTTAAGAAAATTAAACCATCTGCACATCCTTCTGACCCACTCCCTACTAATTTGCTCACTGCCATCCCTAACACCGTCGCAAAAACTATTGCAGAAATCATTAATACCTCCTTAACCATGGGCACAGTTCCTAATCAGCTAAAACTTGCTATCCTCAAACCCCTACTGAAAAAACCAACTGCTTCACCCACTGACCCAGCCAACTTCAGACCCATCGCAAACCTGCCCATGATCTCCAAACTGATGGAAAAAGTTGTAAATAAACAACTCTCCGAATATCTCGAGGAGCACAACATTCTCACCCCTGCACAATACGGTTTTCGGAAATCACTAAGCACAGAGTCCCTTTTGCTTTCTCTCACAGATAAATTACTTTTGAACCTGGAGAAAAAACAGTCATTCTTGCTGGTACTGCTAGATCTATCTTCAGCGTTCGACACGGTAAATCACTCACAACTCCTAAACCAACTATCAAACATAGGAATTAAAGGCACAGCTCTCAATTGGTTTAAATCATTCCTATCAAATAGGTTTTACAAGGTCAGAATAAACAACAAAGAATCTGACCCCATCCTATCAGATCAAGGCGTACCACAAGGCTCATCGCTCTCTCCCACCCTGTTTAACATTTACCTCCTCCCCCTCTGCCATCTGTTATCACAACTCAAGCTCACGCATTACCTCTATGCACACGACATCCAGATCCTCATCCCCATCACAGAATCAATTCAAAAAGCCTTCGCCTACTGGGATAATTGTCTCCAACCAATTAAACAACTACTCTCCAGCCTGAACCTGATTCTAAACTCAAGCAAAACAGAGCTGCTACTGATTTCACACAACCCGAACACCCACCCAATTAGCCTCGCACAACCCACACCTTTAAACATGGAGCTCTCTGCAGACGTAAGGAATCTAGGAGCATGGCTCGACAACCAACTTAACCTAAAAAAATTCATAAACACAACCACCAGGGATTGCTTCTTTAAACTACAGGTCCTAAAGAAACTAAAGCCACTCCTTCACTTCAATGACTTTCGCCTCGTTCTCCAATCCATTATTTTTTCGAAACTTGATTACTGCAACTCAATCTTACTTGGACTCCCCGCCAACAGCATCAAACCTCTACAGATGGTACAAAACACCGCAGCCAGAATCCTAACTAACACTAATAGAAGAGACCATATTACCCCCATCTTGAGCAACCTCCACTGGCTACCCATCAAGCAGAGAATCCTATATAAAACCTTAACTATTATTCATAAAGCAATTCATAACATCGCACCTGTATCTCTACAAACTCAACTACGTCTACACTTACCCTCCAGACCCATCAGAAGCGCCTACAAAGGCACATTAGTCGCAGCTCCAACCAAATCAACTCTAAGAAAAAGAGCACTCTCAACTGCTGGACCACACCAATGGAATGCGCTCCCACCAGTCCTACGACTCGAACCTAGTCTACCAGAGTTCAAAAAACGGTTAAAAACCTGGCTCTTCAGTCAAGCCTTTCAATTCCCAGAGGGTAAATAGGCACCTCAGCATGACTCTCAGTTCCAACCATTGCAGGTTGACATTAACACCTTGCACTTAATTACATATATGTACTTGCTTATTCGTTAAGTTTATTCAACAGTCATTATTTACATACTATATAACAGTACATTTGCAGATTATCTTCACTACTAAAGTTCCTTGTAAAAAGTTGTACACACACATTCTATTCCAAAACACTAATAATGTTAATTGCCATTTGCTAAATGTTATTTTTACCTTCAATGTTCCTTGTAATAATGTTTAATGGTTGATTGTTATTGTTCAATGTTTAATGTTCTATGTACAAAACCCCGGTCTAACCTCCCAGACCAGGGCAACCTTTTCGTTACTTGTAAACCGGAATGATTTGTATTGCATACAGGAATTCCGGTATATAAAAAATTAAAAAATAAATAAATAAATAAACCCATCTTCTCATACCCACACACCCACCAAAGCTCTCACAGACGCAAGCACACACACACACTCATGCTCTTGCACACTCTCCTTCTCTCATACACACAGGTTCTGTCTCCCTCAGAGGCACACAAGCTTTCATGCTCTTTGACAAACTCACAATCACACTCCCAGGGACTCTCCCTCTCTTTGGACCAAGGAGGGATGGGTTCCACTGTGGCCCAACAGGCCTCATTTTGGGCCTGCTTGGGATGGTTCCATTGCAGCCCCAAAGCTTTTTCTTCAGGCTGCAGCAGGATGGACTCCACTGCAGCCCCACAGACAATTCTTCGGGCTACGTCTCCTCTTCTTTTCTTTGACCATTATCAGGTGATTTGAGCAGGAGCTGAAGATAGGAAAGCTCCTGACTACAGTTTCCAGTCAACAGGGGATGCCCAATCACACAATAGGCCAATCTGCCCTTGATGGCACTTATCTAGGTTAACGGGTAACTAAATATTCTTAGATAAAGATAACTGGAGTTTGCAACTCACTGGGATTTTGAATATTGAACAATTTTAACTGGCTAGTGGTACTCCAATCCCCTATTACCCCTAGTTTCCCCAGCTCCTCCAAATCCCCACATTGCCAAACTCTACCAAACCAAAGCACAAACTCCAAAAATTGCAGTTTGCTCAAGAAGCCCAGTGGGAGGAAAAAGGACTTTTAACTTGTCCTGCTGGCCTCAGCACTAAGTGTTGGTATAGGCCACAGCTTTTACTATTAATATATTCACTCCACTCTCAGGAGAAGCAGTCAATCCCTGTTCAAATTCAGTACTAAACTGGAATTGGCTGCTTCAGTGTCAGCAAGTTCTGAACAGTGATTGGTCAGGGAAGGGATTAACGGCCAGGGAAGTAGTCAATCCCTATTCAGTACTGCATTCTAAATGGGAATCAACTGTTTAACCCAGAAGTGAAGTGAATAAATTAATGTGTTGGTGTCTGACAGCTGTAAAGGCAGTTATTACTGAGGCTAGAGGGAAAAGAGAGAGAACATTCCATCCTTCTGTTCTTTTCCTGGGGACTCTTGGGGTTTGGGGTTAGCAGGAAATTGATCTAGGACTTTTTTTTAAGTACAGGGACAGGAAGAACCGAATGCTTCTGGCCCCTGGGTTTTGTTTGTTTGATTTTTCAGTCTTGATGTTGGGAGTGGGAAATCAGGCATTGCTCGGTCTTTTACATTTTTTTAAACTTGGAATCAGAAAAGGGGAAGGAGCAGATACTGATGTACCAACCTGCTAGTTGATTGGGGGGGGGGGGGGGGTGTTAATTTTCTTATCCAGCTAACTTTAAGATATACATTTTTTGGACCAGAATTATCCAGATAACTTTATTCAGCCAGTGCTGAATAACAGCACTAGCCAAATCAAGTTTAATCATTCTCCTAGAATGCTTTCATTACATCTTCACTTTTTGGGGAGTAAATGGTGTGCAATGAATGAGTTATCCACATAAAATTTACCTGGAGAGCAGGGTGAAATATTCAAATCTTAGCTTTTGTCCAGCTAGCAGCAAAAGCTAGTTGAATATCAACCTCACACTGTTATACCAGCCTACTCCTAAACTGTTCTAATTACTATAGCTGTCTTCTTGACTTGCTACCATTCATAGTAGCAGTACTTACTATAATAAAAAATATTTTTGAAAAATCATTTTATGGATCTCAGAATTGGAGACAATTTTTTCTTATAGACATACTGGTATTATCTGTTATCATGGTCTGATTTCCTTCCATCCTTCCTCTGTCATCATTGTCACAGATTATTTATTTTGGGTATGGCTTCACTTCTAATGGTAAAGTAGATCCTATTCTAATTAAGGAAATGTAAACAATCTGAAATTCAGACATGTATCAATGTAGATAAGGATGGTAAGAATGAGGGTTTATTTGAGAAATGCTCTTACTGTGGAACAATCTTTTCTTTATTTTCCCCTGATATTGTTCTTAAAATAGAATATATTCATAATCTTTCCAAAATAGGGCCACTTATTATGGCTGCTTAGAAGGGATGTGCATTCATTTTTTTTTTTTTGTTTCAATTAGTATGCACTAAAACTTAGTGCATACTAATTAACAGTTGGTGCACACTAATATGCATTAGTGCACACTAACAATTAGGATACACTGAAAAATAACCTCTCAAAAAAGCAGGAAACTAAAAAACAAATCAAGACTTTTTTTTTTTTTTGCTGTGCATCCCTACTGTATAGGAAAAAAAAAGATGTATTTGGTGAAAATGTGGAGCCAAGAACTTAAAAACTTACATTTGTGAAACTTCTCTCCAGGCTAAATTATATTCTCTGCTTTAGAAAAACTTGCAATTGCTTGAAACTGACATTTGAAAGACCCAATAGGGAACTGATGAAGAAAATGGAAATTTGAGTTACATGCTTTTTTATGAATAAATCTGTTTGCAATCATTTTCAAATAATAATAAAAAAAAAAACACCAGTCCAAGTTGGAAGAAAAATATTTGTGTTTTAAAAATATATTTCTTTCTAACATCATCTTCTTGAATACTGGATGATATTAGCATATAAAGGCAGTGTGATATAGGGCCAGTTTGGTTTTCCCTGCAATCTTGTGATGGGTGGTTGTGTCAAGGACTGAAACTTAGAGCTCTGATTCTGAGCCTGAATAAACCATTTATATTGTGGTGCCTGAATAGTTGACTTTAATAAAACAATTTAAGCAAAATGCTGCATTCTTATTTCTTGCCTTATGCCTTCTAGCCTGAACACTCTTAGCATTAGCTTTAACTATAAACAAGCAATTCCAACAGTGTCACTGTTAGCTGTAGTAAATCCAAATGATTCCCCATCAGAAAATAAAAACAAATGCTTAAATCATTTTAAATGAGTCAGAGGATGATGATCAGCACAACTAGAGCTGCAAAAGCTAAGAATAACAAAGGAGAAGAATGTATTGCTGCCTTTTTACCCTTATTATACAAGGAAGAAAACAACACATGTAAAATCCTCCTCCAATTCTTCATATTACTGGCATAAATTTGACTTAAAATTATGTACCATTTGAGCCTTTTAATCCTCTTTGCAGTGTTTAGTTTAACGTTTCACAGCACAAGGAAAGTAGACAATTTATATATTTAAGATTGACATTTACATCTAATTAGCACCCCCTTCTTGGCTCCTTCTTCAGTCTTTTACTCACTGGTACTTGTAAGTATACTGCATGAAGACATAATATATCACTAAATGACTGACTGTTATAGCTATCATTTTTCTACTGCTGTACAATGTCAGAAGCACCTCATTAAGTAAAGGCAAACAAGTCACCAGTTGAACTTCCCTTTCTGTGGGCATGTTGGGACCATCTGCCTCATTGCATTCACACTGGATGTTAGCATAATGAATGATGAAACACTGTTTACTATAACAGTATCTTGTCTTCTAAGGATGTGCTATCGTTCAGGATGAATTAGGCAATTTCAACAAAATTGCCTAATTCATCCTGGTTCGGGGGCCCCGAAACCCGAAATGAATTTTTCCCGAAATTTCGGGAAAAATTCAGTTTCGGGTTAGTGCATACATTTTAACATTTTAACATTAGCGCGCACTAATGGGAGTGTGCACTGACCCAAAATTCAGGTCCCCGTCCCCCCCCCCCCCCCCCCCCCGAATTACAAAGGCCCAAACCACGGGAAATACAGTATTTCCCATAGCGGGCTGAAAACGAAGCACATCCCTATAATGTCTTCTACTGTACTACTATTATTACTACTACTTAGGTTTTCTATAGCACTACCTGACATACACAGCACTGTAAAAACACACACAAAACACAGCCCCTGCTCAATATGGCTTACAACCTAATAAGAGAAACAAAAAGGGCAAGAGACTTGGGGTATTTCATAAGCAAGACAGTTCAAAAAGAAAGAAAAAAAGAAAGATAGTTAATGAGGCTAAAAACAAACATTCAGGCCTAAGATTTAAAAGCAGATTAAAGAAGATGGGTCATTAGATGGTATTTAATATTAATGTGCATTTGTTTGCGACGAAATAGGAAATAGAGATGATATTTCCTATTTTGTCGTGGTTCGGAGGATCCCCAAAATGATAGGAAAGATGGCGCTGGCCGTCCATTGCTCCTACCATGTGACATAGGTCGGCCAATGGCACGGATAGCCCCTGTCACACGGCAAGGGCAAAGGGCAATGGCCCCATTTTGTTTACTGGCAACTGATGGCCCGAGAGTGGGAGATTGCTCTCCGGTCCCCCACTGGACCCCCAGGGACTTTAGGCAAGTTTTAGGGGGTCGGGAGGGTGGGGTATTGTAATTAATTAAATCTGAAGAGTTGGGGTGTTTGTTTTTGTTTTTTTTTCAGTTCGGGACAGCCGAAAAAAAATCGGCCTGAATGCGGGAAACTAAATTTCCCTTGGCAGGCCAATAAGAAAGCATCACATCTCTAGTATTTAAATACAGCAGAAGAAGGAGCATGATGCACCAGTTCAGGTGGAAAGCATAGAGTCAGGAATTGTCGGTAGAGGAAAAAGTCACAGATAGGAGTGAATTTTCCAATGAGCGGAGTGCATGAGGAGGGATGTAGAAAGGAATAAGATTGAAGAGGTAATGCGGTACTGCAGAATGAAGGTATTTGTAACTAAGAAAGAGGAGCTTAAACTATATGTGGGAGCAGATAGGGAGTAAATGCATTGACTTTAGAAGAGCAGTTGTGTGAGCTTAATTACTTTGGCAAACGTTAAGTCGCACTGCATAATTTAGGTTGGATTTCAGTGGAAAGAGATGGCTTGCTAGGAGACCTGAGAGGACCAAGTGGCAATAGTCTTTGGGAGGAGATGAGAGAATGGATAAGGGTTCTGGTAGTGTGTTCAGAAAGGAAGGGACACATTTTGTCAATGTTATAGAGAAAGAAACTGCACATTTTAGCAGAATTTTGGATATGCATAGAGAAGGAGAGAGAGAGAAGTCAACTCCTACGTTATGGGCTGATGGGACTGGGAGGATGACTGTGTTAGCCAGAGAAACAGAGAAAGGAGGAAGAGAGAAGGTAGGTTTGGAGGGAAATAATAAGTCCATGTTGATTTTAAGGTAGCAGCAAGATATTCAGGCCGCAATGTCAGATCTTGAACCCATGATCCAGGACTGGATTTCTGTTGAAATTTCTGGTGTAAGAAGTTAGATCTGAGCGTCATCAGCATAAAAATGGTATTGAAAGCAATGAAAGGAAATCTGAGTAGCAAGGGAATTATATGTAGTGAGAAGAGAACAGTGCCCAGGACAGAACTCCTAGGCATACCAATTGATAGTGGAATGACAATAGAGGAAGAACCACTAAGGAAAACATAAAAGTGTGATGAGAGAAGTAAGAAGAGAAGCAAGACAGGACAGAGACCAAAAATCCAAGCTAGGACAGAGTATCAAGGAGAAGGTAGTGATTAACAGTGTCAAAAGCAGCAGATAGGTAGGGATGTGCATTCGTTTATTACAAATTAGGAAATTTCAACAAAATTGCCTAATTCGTCCTGGTTCGGGGGGCCCAAATCCTGAAACGGATTTTCCCCGAAAATCGGTAAAAAATGTTTTTTTGGATTAGTGTGGGGGAAAGGGGCACATTTATTTAAAAAAAATATCCAAACCCAACCCAACTCTTCAAATTTACTTAATTACAACCCCCCACCCTCCTGACCCCCCAAAACATGCCTAAAGTCCCTGGTGGTCCAGCGGTAGTCCCGGGAGTGATCTCCAACTCTCGGGCCATCAGTTGCCAGTAAACAAAATGGCACTGGTGGCCCTTTGCCCTTACCATGTGACAGGGGATA
Organism: Rhinatrema bivittatum; assembly: GCF_901001135.1. NCBI lineage: Eukaryota > Metazoa > Chordata > Amphibia > Gymnophiona > Rhinatrematidae > Rhinatrema > Rhinatrema bivittatum. The sequence continues at coordinate 159,463,048 of NC_042619.1, forward strand.
CTGGTGCCATTGGTCAGCCCCTGTCACATGGTAGGAGTAATGGATGGTTGGTGCCATTTTAGAAAATGGCATGGGCCATCCATTGCTCCTTCCATGTGACAGGGGCCAACCAATGGCACCGGTAGCTCCTGACACATGGTAAGGGCAAAGGGCCACCAGTGCCAATTTGTTTACTGGCAGCCGACGGCCCGAGAGGGAAAGATCACTCCTGGGACCCCGCTGGACCACCAGGGTTTTTACTAAGTCTTGGGGGGGGGGGGGATCAGGATAGTGTATGGGGGGTGTATTTAAGTAAATTTGAAGGGTTGGGGTGGGTTTTTAATTTTTACGAGTTTTTTTGGTGAAAATTGCAGGAAAAAAAAATTACTCATTGGAAAACAAAGTTTTCCATGGGTCACCCAACCCAGTAAATAAAAACAAAGCACATCTCTTCAGACAGGTCAAGGAGGATAAGGACAGAATAAAGACCTTTGATGGTAACATTTAAACCAGTTCACATGTGAATGTTTGTGCACATACGTCAGCCCGGGCCCAGGGATGCGGCCATTTTATAATATACATGTGCATAAATGTGCATGTTATAAAATAGTCTGGCCTCGTACACATGTGCACCAAATTTTAAGAGAGTGCATGCATATGTGCGCAAATCCCGCTTCAACTGCATACATCAGGGTATTTTAAAAGGGGTGCATGCCAACTCTATTCCCAGTTTTACCAGTTCATCCTCAGTTCACTCATTTAAGAGATAGGTCCTCTAACCCTCCTCCCCCTAGTTTATAGCCTTCCCTCCCCTCAGTTAGCCCAGACCCTTACAACCCCGCAGATTTTCCTAATTGTATTTAATTTTTAACTTATACATCTATAGCAGAATTAGAGTTATGTGACAGGGGACCTCTGTGCACACCAGGATGCATAAGTATTCAGATTCACACCCTGAAACTCACTTGCCGCACCCAGACCATGCCCATTCCCTGCCCCTTTTTGATAACTTCAATTTTGGCTAACTGCCAATTTTCAGACTTAGCTGCATAAGTTGTACAGCAAGCTACACATGCCATAGAACAGATCTAAACTTAATTGGTTAGACATGTCCAGCACAGCCGTACCGCTGAATATAAATAATAACTTAGCCAAATAAGTTCTAACTGAATAAGTTACTTAACTGGTCAGTTTTGAATATTGAATCCTATAAGTTCAAAGGGGCAGATCTTTAAACTTACACGAGGATGCAGATTTGTTCGCGCAACATGGCGCGAACAAATCTACGCCTGATTTTATAACATGCGCACACTGCCATGTGCATGTTATAAAATCCAGGGCCGGCGCACACAGGGGGGTGCATAATTGTGCAACCTGTGCGCGCCGAGCCGAGCAGCCTGCCTCCATTCCCTCTGAGGCTGCTCCGAAATTAGAGCAGCCTTTGAGGGAACTTTTTTTTTTGTTCCCCCCCCCACCTTTCTCTCCCTTCCCCTATCTAACCCACCCCCCAGCCCTAACTAAATCCCCCCTACCTTATTTTGTAGAGTTACGCCTGCCTCTGGCAGGTGTACCTGGTGCGCGCTGTCGGCTCCCTGCCCAGGCACAGGCCTCTGTGCCGGAGCACTCAGCTCTGCCCCCGGACCACCGTTACGGCTCCGGCCCTGCCCCCGGACTGCTGCCACACCCCCAGCACACCCCAGCCAGCCCCTTATTTGAAGCCCTGGCACATACGCACATCCTGGGGCTTGTGTGTGCCGCCAAGCCTATGCAAGATAGGCTCGGTGTACACAGGGGGATCTGGGGCAGGTTTTCAGGGGTTACGCGTGTATCTGCCTCAAAGTGTCTTTTTACTTTTTTTGCAGGGTTTTCTGGTTGGCACCACAGCAGTGCATGTAAATATAGTAAGTGTGTTGTAATATTTTTACTTCAGAAGACTGTATTATGAACGCACGTTTTCATGCAAAATCTTAGTACAAATGCATAATTCTTAATTGTATCTGTGGAGGTTGATTAAGAAAGCAACAAGGAAGGCTATCTAACAAAGCCGTGGAGGCAACAAAATGGGGATTAGAAGCCAAGATGTCAAAAAATTCAATCCTTTATTGAAGACTTAAAATCTTAGAAACGCCCGACTCAGGCCGAGTTTCGCCCTCTGTCAAAGGGGCTGCATCAGGGGCTACAATACATGAATAAAAACATACATAATAATAAATAAAACAAATAATAAAGCACATGACATATGACATATAAAATGGTAACATAAAAAGTGAGAGCATAAAATTTACATGAACATACCTCTGTTTTTATCAAATAAAATTCATATTGGTACAGATGGAGTATGAGGAAATGCATCAAATGGTCTGGAAGATGTTACAAAATATAAAATATTATAAACGTGTTATGAAACAGGTCAAAGTATGAAACAGGGAAATAATTGAAAGAAAAAGGGGGAAGTAATTTTATTTACCTCCGCGCAGATATGTTATTCAACATATGTCCAATATGTTGCAATCAACGTTGTTCATTAGTAATCATACAGACTGCATACTATATTAAAAAATAACATAAAATAAATTATATAATAGCTTGCTATGCCAAAGATGTCTATAAAAAAACACACTGAGTAAAATATCAACGATGCCACGATCTTTTCACAACACATTCAAAAAAATTTAAAAAATAATAAAAAATATAAATATATTTACCATCTTAATTGGCACTGGAATATATATTAAAATATAAACCATCTTAATTGGCACTGAAGAAATGTATGTAGAGTGACTCAAACTATTAAACTGACCGGCTTATATAAAATAAAGTACATTAGCGGCGCTTACTGTACAGTGCATATCGCGTTAGTGAGAACAAAGATCAATATAACAAAACTTTCCACTTAAATGACCTCACCAAAAAAACGTGTTTGTAATGGAACTTACGGACGATCATTCACTGCCTTAAAAAATAAGCAAGCCACACCAAATTATGTACGAATGATGAAACATTTGAAGAAACACCCGCTGACTTAGCGTAAGTACAAACTATTACGCATATGATATATAGAAAAAACTCACCCATTTTTTTACTTGCAGCACCAACACACTGAAGAACCATGATAGTGGCAATAATATCACAAGGAGTTGAGTGAGTCATCTGGTCTATGGCAGCAAGGCAGAGAGCAGAAAGCTGATAGGGGCAAGACAGGCTGGCAGAGCGGAGACTGGTGCCTGTGGTTCTGATAGGGGCAAGACAGGCTGGTCCCGGGGAGAGTTCACTTTCCTTTGAACAGGAAAGAGCTCCCTAGAATGGGTTCACCCCTAGAGTGGGGTGTTTCCATTGGCATCCAGTGAGCTCTCGCTGGTCTTTTAAAATCTGGTGGACGCTGCAGATATACAAAAGAGAATTTTCAAGGCCGAGGCGGAGGAGGGTGCATGTGAACAGCAGTTCAACATGGGTCAGAGGGTAGATACAGGCTGGCTACTCCCAGGGAGAGTTCCCTTTCCTTTGAGCAGGGAAGGGCTCCCTGGAATGGGTTGGCCCCTAGAGTGGAGAATGAGCCTTCAAAGTGTGGCAACCTGGAGCAGGATACCATATGAACAGCAGTTCAACATGGGTCAACCAGTGCTAAGAGATAGGCTGCTGCACCCGGGGAGTGATCCCTTTCCTTTGAGCAAGAAAGGGCTCCCTTGAAATGGATTGGCCCCTAGAGTAGAGCACGAGCCTTCAAAGCGTGGCGACATAGAGCAGGGTGCCAAGTGAACAGCGGTTCAGCAAGGGTCAATCGGTGTAATGTATGTGCACACAACAAAGTTGTAACTACAAAAGAGGCCAACTGGGGATTTGGCTTCAGAGACCACCACTGTCCCAATATACATGAGTCTGCAAAACTGACTGCCCACAGGCACCTGGCACAGCAGGGGTGTGCATTCGTTTTCGATGTATTGGCAATCTGCAACGTATATGTCCCTATTCATTATATTCATGGGGAAGCGAAACATATCGCGTCTCCGCATGAATATAACATATCATCCGTTTCATCCATTGCACGGCACGCGCGGGCTTTTCTTCGCCGCAATTTGCAATCAGAGGACGCCATTTGGGTGTATCCAGAACCAAAAACCAGCCCTTTTCTGTGAGTTATCAGTGACCTCACAGCCCTGTCAGAGTGGGTCGGACAGGTTGGCACGGATACCGAAATGCAGCGTATCAGCGATAACATTTTGTGAAATGCACTGAATGCAGCCAATCATGCTGTCATTCAGTGCTCGGTGATGATTTTCCTGATGACCCAGCACTATGTATTCTTAAGCATGCGGCGTGCCACACACTTTCTTTGCAGGGGTGATCTGGGGAGGTGGTCTCTGCGGAAGGTGGCTGCACTCTGAGCTAGTCTTTCAGAAATCTCTATTCAATTGCTAGCTAGGCTAGTTACTTAAGAGGAAAAGATATTTCTTTATTTTGCTGCAGTGCAAAATAGCCCTGTTTATTTTTTCAGCAGTTTATTTAGGTGATCTGAGACGGTCTCTTTGTGCCAGGAAGAGAAGCTGCTAGCAGTGCAAATGTGTTTAATTCACCTTCTGGGGTAGGCTGCAAGCAAGCACCATTTGGGTGTTGTGGCTGGGAGAGATATACTCCATTTTTAGCTAGTTTGCTAGAATTTCCATTGGAAAATATATTTCATCGATTTTCCTGCTGTGCCAACAATTCCAGCTTTTTTAAACTGAGTTTGTATAATTCAACTCAGTCTCTCTGTGCACTGGGCTTCAGTGGGCTTGCAGTTTAGCAGATGGAACTTTATTATTGGGACATTCTGTGCAGTGAAATCCCCAGTCTGCCTCTTTTGTGCTTGCAAGCAATGTGTGTGTGTGTGTGTGTGTGTGTGTGTGTGTGTGCACACCACACACGTTACATTAATGCATAGCAAGGCACTGTGAAAGTGGGCAGTGGGCAGTTTTACAGACTGAACTTTATTATTGGGACAGTCTGTGCAGTGAAATCCCCAGTCTGCCTCTTTTGTGCTTGCAAGCAATCTGTGTGTGTGTGTGTGTGTGTGCATAGCAAGGCACTGTGACAGTGGGCAGCCAGTAGGCACTAAGCAGCACACTGGTGGGACCTGGCTGAGGCAGGGGCAAGCAGCAGCTCTATTACTGAACAAGTATCAGTATGGAGGTGGGCTTTACTGCACACTCGCCTGACGGACCAGGCCCATACTGCAGCCAATATTCTAGCATGCATCATTCAGATACTGGAGGGCTGGCAACTACACCAGCGAGACAGGAATCCTCAGCCAGGGTTCTTTGTCACAGACAATGGTGCAAACATGGTTAAGGCAATAAACGACGGGTACTTTAAGAACATCCAATGTTTTTGCACACACTCTACACCTGGTAGTGAAGTCAGCTCTGGGGTTGGATTCCATTGACAGAGAATGAATAACTGCATAGGTTAATACAGAAGTGCAGGAACATAGCAGCAAACTTCCACAGAAGTGTGAAGGCAGGGCAGATTCTGCGACACAAGCAGACTGATTTGGACATGCCTTACAAGCACCTCATTCAAGACATTGCCACCTGGTGGAATTCCATCTTTATGATGCTGCAGAGGTTAGTGGAGCTGCAGACACCCCTTCATGAACTTTCTGGTTCAATGGAAATAGGTGTGCAGAATACCCTAGGGCAGTGATGGCTAACCTATGACACGCGTGTCAGAGGTGACACGCCGAGCCGTTTTGGCTGACACGCGCAGCGTTTCGAGGACTATCAGGAATTATTTTTTTTTTTATCGGCTGCGCCGAGCCTTTTCTTTTTCAGCTGCGCCGAGCCTTTAAATGTGTTTTTTAGTTTCCCCCTACCCTCCACCAATGCCCCCGGGCGCAGGGAGGCTCATGCGTCGCAGCGATGAGGCTCAAGACAACGCGCTGATGCTCCTCCTTCCTGCCTGTGCGGCCCCGGAAGTAAACGTTGCCGGAGCCGCGTGGGCAGGAAGGAGGAATTGAATCAGCGCGTGCAGAAGAGGAGGAGCCGCCGCGGGTCGCTGCGAATCCCAAGTCGCAGCGGCCCAAGAAGAGGAAGAGGTCCGGTAGCAGGGCTGCCGCAGCCCGAGAAGATCAGGGCCGCTGCAGAGCCCATCCTGCGGCGACCCGCGAAGAGGAGGCCCAGAGGTGAGAGAGAGGCTGAGGGCCCATAGAGTGCGTGTATGAGGTGAGTTGAGAGAGAGGACCTGAATGTTTGCAGAGACAGCATGTGAGAGCCTGTGTGTGTGTGTGTGTGTGTGTGTGTGTGAGAGAGAGAGAGAGCATGTGCCAGTGAGAGCCTGTGTGTATGAATGATTGTATGAGAGAGCATGTGCCAGTGAGAGCCTGTGTGTATGAATGATTGTATGAGAGAGAGCATGTGCCAGTGAGAGCCTGTGTGTATGAATGATTGTATGAGAGAGCATGTGCCAGTGAGAGCCTGTGTGTATGAATGATTGTATGAGAGAGAGCATGTGCCAGTGAGAGCCTGTGTATATGAATGATTGTATGAGAGAGAGCATGTGCCAGTGAGAGCCTGTGTATATGAATGATTGTATGAGAGAGAGCATGTGCCAGTGAGAGCCTGTGTATATGAATGATTGTATGAGAGAGAGCATATGCCAGTGAGAGCCTGTGTATATGAATGATTGTATGAGAGAGCATGTGCCAGTGAGAGCCTGTGTATATGAATGATTGTATGAGAGAGCATGTGCCAGTGAGAACCTGTGTGTATGAATGATTGTATGAGAGAGAGCATGTGCCAGTGAGAGCCTGTGTGTGTGAGAAAGAGAAATGCATGTGAGAATGAGAACCTGACTGTGTGTTTGAGGGAAGAAGATGGAGAAAAAAGAAACAGAAAAAAAGACAATATAAAAGGAATTGGCAAAAAAATTAGAAAGGGAAGGTGAAAAAAAAGCCTGTGACCAACCAATTAGAAAACTAAGATCAGACAGCAAAGGCAAAAAAAAAAAATGTACTTTTTAGTGATTGGCACATGTACTCTTTGGGAATGTGCAAGAATAGCACTTTCTCAACGGATCTCACAATGTACGAGATCAGCATGGAGAAAGTGGAAGCCCACGGGGCCTGCACAGAGGAGGCAGCAGAATGGACTTCAGTGTCAGTAGCAGCAATCGGCACCTCCGCAATAGCCACGCGGCATCAGTGACAGTGGCAGCAGAGGAATGAGAGAGGTTCTGAGGTTGCTGGCAAAAGAAAGAGAGGGGGGGTCTACCTTTAGTGTGTGAATGTGTATGAATGGGACTCTGCCTGGGGGTGTATGTGTGTGAATGCATGGGTGCCTGCCTGGGGGTCTGTGTGTGTGAGAATGAATGTGTGCATGCCTGGGAGATGGGGAGGGAGTGTTGTGAACATGAATGGGAGCCAATAAAAGAAACCGACTGACAGATGAAGTTTGTAACGCTTGCTTGGACTTGAAGTGTACGAAATACCAACCTTCAATTGAAGATTTAGCCAATGAAATTCAGCAACAAAAAAGTCACTAAGCAGGTAAGGTAAAGAATTATTTGTTTTTGCTTTATTAATAAATACAGTATATATATTAAAATTATAACTTTGTTGATTAGAGCTACAAATATCACAAAATTATGGATTTTTCTAGAAGTGACACACCACCCGAGTTATGCTCGGTTTTTTTTATGAATTTTGACACACTGAGCTCAAAAGGTTGGCCATCACTGCCCTAGGGCATCATGATTGGTTAGTCATGAGTCAGCTGGTAAAAATCCTGTAGCCCTTCAAGGATGTCATGGAGAAGCTGAGTTCCAGAAGTGCCACCTTGGCTGACATCATCTCTATAGTTAATTTCCTGGATGAAAATTTAGAGGGCTTTAAACAGGAATAGGGAATGACAGCTGAGGTGCTGCATTGTCTGGACGTTTTGCACTAGCAGGTTCAAGAGAGATTAAAGTCTTTATCAGAAGACCACACATACATGCTCGCCACAGTATGTGATCCCCGGTGAAAGGGAAACTTGCCCTACAGTACGATTATCTCTTATTGGTGAAGGACCTGCTGTTAGCAAAAGTCTGTGAACAGAAGCGCCATAGGCAGAGACAGATTAGGCGTGAAGCAGAGGTGGAAACAGCGGGCACGTCAGAGAGTTGTGCTGCTAGCCCAAGCAGGAGCAGCACTCTGTCAGCGACAGCTAGTACCTCCTCCTCCTCCACTTCAGAATGCCAAAGGCATGTTGCCCATAAAGATTCATCTGTTGTGCAACGGGCGAGAGAGAAAACAGCTGGCATGAGTGACTCTCAGCTCATACAAGCAAAGGAGACATCAGCACAGCTGTCAGTGACACGGTATCTCTCAGAGCTGACAGAGAACATGCAGACAGATCCGCTGGCATACTGGGCACACAAGTCCACTGTCTGGCCACACCTAACCAAAGTGGCTCAGCGATATCTATCATGTCCAACAACCAGTGTGCCCAGTGAACGTGTCTTTTCAATGACAGGGGATATCATGAGCCCTCACCGCTGAAGGCTGGCACAAAGAGTTGATGGAAATGCTAGTGTTTTTGAAAGTAAACCTGCCTTTGCTTGGGTTTCCAAATTTTCCCTGTGAATGGCAAGATGAATAAAAGCAATTGAAAGCATTGCAGCAACTCCAACTGCCTCCTATGCTCCAGATAATATAAGCACTGCAGCACATGTAGCTGACCGGAAACACTGTGCCTGTCCATCCCTTCCAGGCCATACATCCATACAAGGGCCTGGCCTCTAACGCTGTGCCTGTCCATCCACATTTGGAATGTAAGAACATAAAAAGCTGACTTAAGATGTTTGGACCTTGCATATTTCATATGCTCAATATTTTTCATGACCTTGCCAACAGTAATGTTTCAAGTACTATTGAAAACTGGTTGTAGTTGCACTCTAGTTCATCCTCTGTGTTCCCATTGTTTACAGAGGCACTGTGTAAAACGCAAAGTCAACATAGGTTGATATTGTAGATTTTGACTTGAGTAGCAGTTTTCTTATTTCTGAGAGCTCTTCGTGCCCCTTTGTCATCAGCTGAAGTGCATAAGTACAGTTAATAGCTTCTGGATATTAAAAAATAATCTCCAGCTCAGTTCTTGCTTCACAAATGGCAGTCTCTATTGCACTAAAAGCATCCTCTGTTGAATTACCTTTCAGAAATGAAAAAGATGCCATTTTCTTCTGGCAGTGAACCAGTTCAGGAAGAAGTGACAGGTCAAACCACAACATACCTACACAAAGGAAATCCTCTATTGCTGTGCCTGTCCATCCAGGCCTTATGTCCCTAGGTGGGATTGACTCTGTCCTGTATTGCTGTACCTGTTCGTCCAGGCCTTATGTCCATACATGGGCTTGACCTCTGTCCTCGACTGCTGTGCCTGTTTGTCCAGGCCTTATGTCCCTACAAGTTTTTGACCTCTGTCCTCGACTGCTGTTCCTGTTCATCCAGGCCTTATGTCCCTAAAAGGCTTTGACCTCTATCCTCGACTGCTGTGCCTGTTCGTCCAGGCCTTATGTCCCTACAAGGGTTTGACCTCTGTCTGTTGCATCCATGGCTGCTCTATGCCCTCACTCCGCCCTCTCTACCTCTGTGGCGACTCCCTCCGGGTCTGATGGACGGCTTGCTGCTACGGCGTCTCCATGTCGCCTCTCTCCAGCGTACCTGGACCGGATCGACACTGTGGATCCGCCATGTTTCTGATGACGTAGGACGCGTGCGCACGCACTCCGATGTATGTACCAGCAAGGGCGCGAACCTCAGTAGCGTCCCCTGAGATGACGTCATCCGCTTCCAATATAAAAGGTCTCAAATTTTTGCTAACAGATTGAGTTAGCAAGGACTACGATTCGGACTCGCTATGGATTCGTCCAAGCTACTCTGCCTCCTCGGACTTACCAGGGGTACCCGCTCCTCGGAGGCCTTGCTCTCTTTTCTCTATTTCAGATTGCAGATAGGAACCGGTACTCGCTCCTCGAGGGCCCATGTTCCTGGACACTCTGAAGATTCTCTACTGCCTGGAAGCTATTGCAGATACAGACATTTGTGAGTTACCATCGCTCTCTCAGAAATTTCCCTGGAACCAGGTACTCGCTCCTTGAGGGCTTAACTCTTTCCAGCTACTGAGCCTCCTTAAGACCTTATGTGAGATTTGTCATCTAGTTCTGGCTATGAATACAGCATACCCTGTCTACTCACTATTTATAGTCTTTCTACAGCTCAGCAACCCTGGGAGCGCTGTTCCAGTATCTGAGGGACTTCAGCCCTGCTGGGCAGTACAGCACCTCTGGTGGTTCTACCAAACTGTCTAATAAAAGAACTATCTGTGTCTGTCTCCATGTTGCATTTGTGCCTGTTTCTCTCCCTCGCTCCACCCTCTCTACTTCGGTGCGACTCCCTCCAGGTCTGACAGACAGTTGGTAATGTGGAGTTCTCCTGCCACATCTCATCGGAACCTCCGAGCTGGGTTGACGTTACGGAACCGCCATGTTCCTACTGACATAAGGGTGCGCACGTGCGCTCCAGACTTTGTACCAGCAAGGGCGCGAACCTCGGGGGCGTTCCCCCACAGTGACATCACTTTAAAAGGTCTTTGTTTGCTAACCTCTAATGAGTTAGCAAGGACTCGAATCTATCTCTGCCAGTTACGATTCTACCAAGCTACTCTGTTATTGTATTATTAGGAGTACCCGCTCTTCGGGGGCTCCGCTTTCTTTATTCTTTATTTTAGATTGCCAAGACGTGATCTGGTACGCACTCCTCGAGGGCCTATGTCCCTGAATACTCAGAAGACTCCTCATTGCCTGTTAGTGATTGCGGATGTGAACACAGTGAGTTCTATAGAACATAGGAATCTGTACTCACTCCATGAGGGCCTACATTCCTATAGCTCTGAAGATTCCCTTCCATCCAAGACGTTATCGCAGGTACGGAGATCGTGAGTTACATTGGCAAGATTGTAGATAGGAACCGGTACTCATTCCATGAGGGCCCATGTTCCTAGAATCCTCTACAGACTCTCTTCTACTCTAGAAGCCAATTCATATACAGCTATTGTGAGTTCTTATTACAGACAGTTTGGAACCAGTGCTCACCTATGGCTCCTGTTCCTGAATGTACTGAAGACTCTCTGTGGCATAGAGACCATTGCAGACATCTACTATTGTGAGTGTACCATCTTGTATCCAGTATACTCTGTCTACTCACTACTTCTAGTCTCTCTCTACAGCTCAGCAACCCAGAGATTATATTCCAGTATCAGAAGGAATTCAACCTTGCCGAACACATCGACTCACTACTGCCACCACTGGTAATCCAGCTTCCAGTCTAATAAAGAACTATCTGTGTTTGTCTAAATACTCCAGCCAAGCTGGTGGTCCCTCTCAAGATCTCCACTTGAGGGCGCTGTCATCTGACATCGGCCCAGGGATTCACCATTTTACTAAGTGTTCATTCTTTACACTACTAGAAAGGTATTATCAACTACAACTCTGTGGGAATTACCCGCAGCAGATCACTAACTCCGCCTACGGAGTATCATCAAGTGCTAGCCCCTCCCCTTGGGGGAACAGCACTGAACACTCCATAACCAAGCCTAGCGGTTGTCCCTCTCAGGATATCCTCCTGAGGGTGCTGTCATCTGCCATCGGCCCAAGGATCCACCTATTTACATTCCTCTACAGCTGAGTGCCCTCTCTAACACTCCTCTGGTACAGATTGCTAACTCTTCAGTCTATATCCTAACTAGATTACTAACTCCGCCTACGGAGCATAACAAGATTGTTAACTTCTCCCTCTACAGGAGTAGACCATAACAGATTGCTAACTCCTTAGCAGATCCATAACAAGATTGCTAACTCCTCCCCTCTAGAGGAGCAGTTCACAACAAGATTGCTAACTACTCCCCTCTGGAGGAGCAGTTCACAACACTGTCCTCGATTGCTGTGCCTGTCCATTGCTGTGCCTGCTCATACAGGCCTTATGTCCTTAGGTGGGATTGACTCTGTCCTATATTGCTTTGCCTGTTTGTCCAGGCCTTATGTCCCTACAAGGGTTTGACCTCTGTCCTCAATTGCTGTGTCTGTTCATCCAGGCCTTATGTCCCTAGATGGGATTGACTCTGTCCTCGACTGCTGTGCATGTCCATCCAGGCCTTATGTTCCTACAAGTGTTTGACCTCGATTGCTTTGCCTGTTCGTCCAGGCCTTATGACCCTAGGTGGGATTGACCTCTGTCCTCGTCTGCTTTGCCTGTCCGTCCAGGCCTTATGTCCCTAGGTGGGATTGACCTCTGTCCTCGACGGCTGTGCCTGTTCGTCCAGGCCGTATGTTCAGTCCTAACATCTGAACCCTCGTTGCAAAGGGAAACCTCAGTCTCTGGTAATTAAAACTAGTAATCCTTCACAGCATGCATCCTTAAATAAAAGAAACAGTTTTCTTTAGTTTCATGGCAGAGAAGAAAACTTCCTCCGTCTTGCTTATGAAGTCATGATCTGTTTGCAAATGCTTAAATCCTAACAATTTGTACCATTATACACTCTAGGGGCCAATCAATTCCAGGGAGAACTTTCCTGCTCAAAGAAAGGGAACTCTCCCCGGTGTTGCAGCCTATCTCTTAGTACCTGTTGACCCATGTTCAGAACGAGAAAAGATATCCAAAGTACTTACACTTTGGCAAACATAGTGAGACCATGCTCACAATAAGACCCTGCTCCACGTCGCCATGCTTTGAAGGCTCGTGCTCCACTCTAGGGGCCAATCCATTCCAAGGAAGCCCTTTCCTGCTCAAAGAAAGGGAACTCTCCCCGGTGTTGAAGCCTATCTCTTAGTACCTGTTGACCCATGTTGAACCGCTGTTCACAGTGAGACCTCATCCACCTCGCCACACTTTGAAGGCTCGTGCCCCACTCTAGAGGACAACCCATTCCATAGAGCCCTTTCCTGCTCAAAGAAAGGGAATGCTCCCTGGTGCTGAAGCCTTAGTACCCGTTGACCCATGTTGAACCGCTGTTCACATGGGACTCTGCTCCACATCACTATGCTTTGAAGGTTCGTGTCCCATTCTAGGGGCCAACCCATTCCAAGGAAGCCCTTTCCTGGTCAAAGAAAGGGAACTTTCCCCAGTGTTGCAGCCTATCTCTTAGTACCTGTTGACCCATGTTGAACCGCTGTTCACATGGCACCCTGCTCCAGGTCGCCACGCTTTGAAGGCTCGTGCTCCACTCTAGGGGCCAGCCCATTCAAAGGAAGCCCTTTCCTGCTCATAGGAAAGGGAACTCTCCCCAGTGTTGCAGCCTATCTCTTAGTATCTGTTGACCCATGTTGAACCGCTGTTCACATGGCACCCTGCTCCAGGTCTCCACACTTTGAAGGCTCGTGCCCCACTCTAGGGGCCAACCCATTCTGGGGAGCCCTTCCAGGCTCAAAGGAAAGGGAACTCTCCCCAAGTATAGCCAGCCTTTATCTACCCTTTATTCTCCCTTTATTCTCCCCTCCCCCTCCAGCCCTTACCTTACCTTACCTTCTTTGAACCTTTTGTATATAGACCCTTGGGCCCTTGTAAGTATATAGACCTTGTAAGCAACCCTTTTAAGCCTGTATATTCAGACCTGTAAATAGCCTGTTACAGTTTTTAATGCTTCTATTTCATTGCCTTCTGCTCTATGTATATTCCTCCCTGTTTCCCCTCCCTGTTAATTGTAATTTCAGCCTTTCAGTTACAATGTGAACCGGTATGATGTATGCTTACTAATGCCGGTATATAAAAAGTTTTAAATAAATAAATAAATAAATAAATAAATACCCTCTGACCCATGTTAAACCGCTGTTTACATGGAAACCTACTCCGCCTCGGCCTTGAAAATTCTCGTTAGTATAACTGCTAACTCCACCAGATATTAAAAGATAAGCGAGAGCTCACTAGACGCCAACGGAAACACCCCACTCTAAGGGCGAACCCATTCTAGGGAGCCCTTTCCTGTAGAAAGGAAAGGGAACTCTCCCTGGGTATAGCCAGTCTGTATCTACCCTCTGCCTCTGTGCCTTGCTGCCATAGACCAGATGGCTTATTCAACTCCTTGTGGTGTTCTGGCTACTATCATAGTTGCTCAGTGTGTTGGTGCTAGTCTTTATGCTTGCTATGTTCCCCCTTCATTGTGCTGTAGGATGTTGATGCCACTTGTCTTGCCGCTTTGCCTGTTGTGCTGCCCTCGAGGATTCATGTATCTGTTATCGGTGCTCTCTTTTAAAGCTGTGGTGTGTTTTTGACACTCTCGCTACTGTGCTTTTTGCCTCTGTTAAAGCACTCTTGCCACTTCTGGTACCCCTTTCCCCCTTTACAGTACCTTAAGCTATTCATGCCACTTTGGTGCCACTTTGCCACAGTCCAAGTACCTTGGAGCTGTTTTGTTGTTCTGATGATTGCTCCCCAGAAGTTTCATCAAAATTGATAAGAAAACACCAATTCTGCAGCCAAAAATAGGCTGCAAATACTTCCCCCATTGACTTTAATGGAACCGGAAAACGCATGCACGTATCAACATATTGGGGGTGCCATTGGACGAATGCAAAAAATTTGCCCGCCGATGAATACGAATGCCGAATCGGACAAATCCGTACCCTCTGCATATCCCTGTAGCACAGTACCTTGATGTGCACTAATGTAATGTATGTGCACACAACAAAGTTGTAACTACAAAAGAGGCCTACTTTGGATTTTGCTTCAGAGACCACCGCTGTCCCAATATACGTGAGTCTGCAAAACTACCCAGTGCCTGCCCACTGTCACTGATGTCCAGTGCACTGTCTTCTTGGATTAAAAGAGCACAGAAATACAGTGAGTTCAATAAAAAAAAACTGCAGTTAACAAAAAAGCCTGGCTTGGGACAGCAGCAAATCCGATGAAATATCTGTTTCAATGGCAATTCTATCAAACTAGCTAGAAATTGAATATATCTCCTACCCACAACAACCAAATGATGTTTGCAACCTACCCCAGGGGTAAAATAAGCAGCAAAATTCCACTGCTAGTGCTAGTAGCTTCTCTCAGTGATACAGATAGAGAGACCATCCCAAATCAATTTAAAAAAGTGCGGTAAAAAAAACAGGGCTAGCTGGCACTGCAGCCAAATCGTACAAATATCTTTTTTCTATCAAAGTGGCTAGCAATTGAATACAGATTTGAGACACTCAGACTAGCTCTGAGTTCAGCCACCTCCCCGGACCACCTCCCAAGATCATCCCCACCAAGAAAGTGCATGGAACGCCGCGTGCTTAACATATACATATCACTGCTTCATCAGGAATAGCGTCACAGAGCACTGAGTGAAAGTGGCAATTGGCCGCATTAGAAAATTGCTTAACTCTGATAGGTTGCATGCTGGTCTCCTTGCCAACCTGTCTGGCCCACTCTATGAGAGGGCTGTGAGGTCACTTATGACTCACAAGAAAGGGCTGGTTTTTGCTATCTCCTATTTCAAATGGCCGCTAAGAAATCACTGCGAGCCAAAAGAATGAAACTAATGATATGTATCATTAGTTTCATTCTTTTGGCTCGCAGTGATTCCATGCACTTTCTTGGGAGGTGGTCCGGGGAGGTGGCTGAACTCAGAGCTAGTCTGAGTGTCTCAAATCTGTATTCAATTGCTAGCTATTTTGATAGAAAAAGATATTTGTACGATTTGGCTGCAGTGCCAGCTAGCCCTGTTTTTTTTACCGCACTTTTTTAAATTGATTTGAGATGGTCTCTCTATCTGTATCACTGAGAGAAGCTACTAGCACTAGCAGTGGAATTTTGCTGCTTATTTTACCCCTGGGGTAGGTTGCAAGCATCATTTGGTTGTTGTGGGTAGGAGATATATTCAATTTCTAGCTAGTTTGATAGAATTGCCATTGAAACAGATATTTCATCGGTTTTGCTGCTGTCCCAAGCCAGGCTTTTTTGTTAACTGCAGTTTTTTTTTATTGAACTCACTGTATCTCTGTGCTCTTTTAATCTGTGGGTAGGAGATGTATTCGCGGGGGATCGCAATATGTTTCGTGAACTCATGAATACAATGAATAGGGTCGTATACATTGCGGATTACCAATGTGTTGAAAATAAATGCACATCCCTAGTATGTGCGTACAGCCTATTTTATACCATGTATGCATATAAAAGCGAATGTTATCATATAACTGCGTCCTTTGGTGTGAGCCGGCATATACATGTACATTTCTGTCTGTTTGTCTGTTTCAAATTTTCCATCCCATTTTTTTTTAATTTTGCTTGATGCAGCTTTGTACATCTTCATGTTGCCATACTAGAAAACACTATGGGCTGGATTTTAAATGCCCTGCGCACATAAATCCGGCTGGATTTACGCGTGCAGGGCCCTCATGTGCCGGCGCGCCTATTTTTCATAGGCCGCCGGTGCGCACACAGCCCCAGGACGCACGTAAGTCCCGGGGCTTTGTAAAAGGGGTGGGGGAGGGGGCATGTCCGGGGTCAGGGGCGGTTTGGGGCGGGACTGGGGGTGTGGCACCAGCCCGGGGGCGTGGTAGAGGCCTCCGGACCAGCCCCCGGGTCAGGTGATGGCGTGCCAGCAGGCTGCTGGCGCGCGAAGATTTATGCCTGCTTTTAGCAGGCGTAAATCAGCCAACAAAAGGTAGGGGGGTTTAGATAGGGCCGGGGGGGGGGGGTTAGGGAGGGGAAGGTGCGGGGGGTGGAAAGAAAGTTCCCTCTGATGCCGCTCCGATTTCACCCCCTTGCGTGCGCCAACCCCGGATTTTATAAGATACGCGTGGCTATAACACTCCCAGTATCAGGGATATGGCACTGCGTGCAGGAAGATCACAACACCCCTGGTATCAGGGATAGGGCACTGCATGCAGGAAGATCACAACACCCCTGGTATCAGGGATAGGGCACTGCATGCAGGAAGATCACAACACTCCCGGTATCAGGGTTAATGCACTGTGTGCAGGAAGATCACAACACTCCCAGTATCAGGGATATGGCACTGAGTGCAGGAAGATCACAACACCCCTGGTATCAGGGATAGGGCACTGCATGCAGGAAGATCACAGCACTCCCGGTATCAGGGATACGGCACTGCATGCAGGAAGATCACAACATTCCCGGTATCAGGGATACGTCACTGCATGCAGGAAGATCACAACACTCCCGGTATCAGGGATAGGGCACTGCATGCAGGAAGATCACAACACTCCCGGTATCAGGGATATGGCACTGCATGCAGGAAGATCACAACACTCCCGGTATCAGGGATAGGGCACAAGTTCTATTCACATTGACTGATCACATTACTTTTTTTGTCAAGCTTTCCATTTCCCATCCCCCATATATTGTCAGTGGGAATCTTGGTAACATGAATAAATAAGAGGGCAGCCAATAGGAATACATATTCATTCCTAAACTGACCTTAACTGACCTGAAAAGTGTCAAATTGTATCATTTTCTGTTAGCGCGCACTAACAATGGTTAGTGCGTACTAACTCCCGTTAGTGCGCACTAATCGGAAAAAACAATTTTTTTACTAAAAAATCATGCCAAACACGATTTTCTTCTCCTGCCAGACAATTTCGATCATTTAGACGATCAGGCACATGATTCACATCCCTATCAGACATGGCTATTTTGTTTTACACCTCCTCCAAAGCAGAAGTAAACGTATGTAGCACTGGACCTGGGCACATGCCCAGGCATGTATTTATAAGCATCTCTCATGGTTTGCCCTGGAAAGCCCCACCACAGCCAGACCACAGCCTCAGCTCACCCCTTTTGGAATCTTGCTGAGATGTGTATGCAGCCCAAGATTTGCACACATCTTGGAGCTTTCAAAATACAGTGGGTGCATGTAAGCTTGACTTGTGTGAGCATTCCCTAATTTTGGAGTGAGCTGGGATTTTAAAATTCACCTATAGTTTTATATTTACTTAATTGCTTTCTACTTTCCTATTTTTGACCAGAACTTCCACCTTTCTTCCCCTCACAAATTTGTACTACAGCATGCTAAAATATAAAGGATAACATTCTTTTTTAAATGAAAGAAAAAAAGAATGATTTTTAACTATTGGAAACCTAACTTGGTTATGCTTTTTTATTGAGAAGTTCATGTTGCTAAAAAAAAATCATTCAACTGTGATCGAAACTAAGCAATGAAAAGTACAAACTGTAAGTCTAATATGCCCTTTTCCCAATGAACTTCACACCAATCAGAAAATTTGCTAGTATGAAACCAAATGTCTGTAGCTATATTTCTTTCACTTTTTTCTATTTAAAAATGAAAGTTCAAGAGAACAAATTCGACATTTTCAGAATGCAAAATGTCCTTCTTAAAGCCTTATTGGAAATCCCAACCATCTCTTTATTCACAAATTTCCAAATCCATAACTCTTCACTGCATGACAGCTATCATTATTTTGTATGCCTTCTGACCATGAGGTTTAAAATATTTCTATTATTTAAGGAATAACTGGTACTAAGAAAAATGGAATTATGAAGTATTTATTCAATTTTGCTTATAATTAAGCAGAATGATTTTCTATACATGGCATCCATTGCCAGGTAATATGTTCTGTAGGGGAGCTGTAAGAAAAGAATATAAATAAATTCTGCTTTTTTAAAATCGATAGGGTCTATTATACAACATTGATAATGTAATAGACAAATTATGCCAGTTAAACTCCTATTTCACTTATTATGAAAATTAAATACTATCAATAGGATAAAAACTTTGATTTCTACTGTTTTGATGGTATTTTATTTAATATCTCATATCTTTCTTCTTGTATCCTGCTTAATAATGAACAGCATATTCCTCATTTAAATTTCACATAATAGTTTCAAATATATTTGAGCTGATTTTTTTTAAATAAATGGCATACATAAAAAGCAAAACTTATCAGAAGGAAAATGAACTGAGATCTGCATTATACTAGGGATGTGAATCGTTTTCCATATCGTCTTAACGATAGAAATCGTGTGGCAGGGCAAGAAAATCGTGTTAGGCACGATTTTTTAGTTAAAAAATCGTTAAAAATCGTTTTTTTCCGATTAGTGCGCACTAACTCGAGTTAGTGCGCACTAACGGGAGTTAGTGCGCACTAACGGAGAGTTAGTGCGCACTAACTGAAAATGATACAATTTGACACTTTTCAGGTCAGTTAAGGTCAGTTTAGGAATGAATATGTATTCCTATTGGCTGCCCTCTTATTTATTCATTTTACCAAGCTTCCCACTGACAGTATATGGGGGATGGGAAATGGAAACAGTTGGTAGCTTGACAAAACAAGTAATGTGATCAGTCAATGTGACTAGAACTTGTGCCCTAACCCTGATACCAGGGGTATTGTGATCTTCCTGCACACAGTGCCCTATTCCTGATACCGGGGGTGTTGGGATCTTCTTGCACACATCCCGGTATCAGGGATAGGGCACTGCATGCAGGAAGATCACAACACTCCTGGTATCAGGAATAGGGCACTGTGTGCAGGAAGATCACAACACCCCTGGTATTAGGGATAGGGCACTGCGTGCAGGAAGATCACAACACTCCTGGTATTAATAGGGATAGGGCACTGCATGCAGGAAGATCACAACACCCCTGGTATCAGGGATAGGGCACTGTGTGCAGGAAGATCACAATACCCCGGAGGAGTGAGGGTCAGGCAGCTCCCCCCTGTCTGTGAAGCCAGCCTCTCACTAGTAATGCAGGGAGGGAGCTGTCTCAGACTTCACCATCCTCCTCCCCCCCCCCCCCACTCACCCACACACCATTCACTAGCTAGGACATGGGGGAAGTCAGGAGTGAGGGTCCAGCAGCTCCCCCCTGTCTGTGAAGCCAGCCTCTCACTAGTAATGCAGGGAGGGTGCTGTCTCAGACTTCACCATCCTCCCCCCCCCCTCACCCACACACCATTCACTAGCTGGGACATGGGGGAAGTCAGGAGTGAGGGTCAGGCAGCTCCCCCCTGTCTGTGAAGCCAGCCTCTCACTAGTAATGCAGGGAGGGAGCTGTCTCAGACTCGTATCAGGGTTAGGGCACTCTGTGCAGGAAGATCACAACACCCCTGGTGCCAGGGTTAGGGCACTGTGTGCAGGAGAATCACTTAAAATCTACACTTACCAACAATCAATTACATATATTTGAACTCTGTACAGTTCCAGCCAGGACCACCTTTCTAAAATGCACAGTGATTGGCAAATTCAACATGCACTAGCATTTCAGGTGCCTGCTAACAAAAATAATAAACAAACAAGTTCTAGTCACGTGAGTGCTGATCATTACATTACTTTTTTTGTCAAGCTTCCAACTGTTTCCATTTCACATCCCCCCAACCATTACCTCAGTGTTAGCCTTGGTAACATCAATAGATAAGAGCACAGCCAGCCAATAGGAATACATATTCATTCCTAAGTGACCTTTACTGACCTGGGAAGTGTGAACACTTTGTTTCATTTTCTGTTGGTGTTCATTAGTTTCCAGTTCCATTTCCCATCCCCCCAACCATCACCTCAGTGGTAACCTTGGTAACATCAATAGATAAGAAGGCAGCCAGCCAATAGGAACACATATTCATTCCTAACTGACCTTCAGTGACCTGGAAAGTGTTTATTTGTATCATTTTCAGTTAGTGCGCACTAAATCGAGTTAGTGCGCACTAACTGGGAGTTAGTGCGCACTAACTCCCGTTAGTGCGCACTAACACGATTTAACGATTTTAACGATAAATCGTTAGAATTTCTATTGTATCGTGTTCTATAACGATTAAGACGATATTAACATTATCGGACGATAATTTTAATCGTTGAAAAAACGATTCACATCCCTACATTATACCTCTTATCTCCCTTACTGTTAAATTAACATCTTCATAGTAAAACATGTTTTGCAGAATTATAGAATCCTTTAGAAGTGGAAGTTAAGAAGCCTAGTGATTATGCCTAGATTTTAGCAATGTGAATGGAAAGATAATAGTCTGTTCCATTAAATTGTGAAATAAATTTATATTGTATATATATATAACATTAATATTACATATATATTTATCAATTACATAGATAGAGATAGAGAGATAGATATATATATAGAGATAGAGATATAGATATATCTATCTTACATATATTTATCAATTACACACACACATATATACACACACACATATATATATATATATATATATATATATATATATATATATATATATATGTAAAAGATAAACATAGATGTTGATATATGGATATAGTTAGATATAGATATATCTAATATCTATATCTAATATACCTAATATCCAACTACACCATGGTTAATTAATCTCCATCATGGTTAACTATTCTCCAACTACTCCATGGTTAACCTTATCTTCTATCGTTTACCTGTGTGAATTATAACCTGTCCTTTCTCTTCCTTCTCAGCCAAGTTCTTATCACCCTGTTATATGTAACTGCCTTTTCCGCACCATTGTTATAGTTATGTTTACTATGCACCCCTGTTTTATCTGAACCAGCACGATGTGACTGCTGTCCCGAATGCCGGTATATAAAAATCTGAAATAAATAAATAAATAAATAAATATTGATATCTTTTTTTTTTACTTTACAATTTAATGGCACAAACTTATCTTTCTATTCATATTGCTAAAATCTTTCTATATAAAAAAGGAAAGACAAAGGGCCTTATTTTCTAAGGCTATTGCACGCTTGTGCTACCAGCGCAAGCATGCGATAGCTAGAAATCGTAGTGCACGCCTGCGAAGGGGACATCGGGGCGGAGTCAGCCCCGGAAGAGGAGGAGTTGGGGCGTCACCGGGGCCGATTCCACGAAGACGGCACACACAGTGAAAAGGTAAGGAGCCTTTTTGCTGCCTTTTCGCTGCCTTTTCGCTGGAGGTGCGATCGCTGCCGGCTAGGGCAGGACTGCCCCCCGCTTCACCCCCCCACCCACCGAGAAGCTTAGGAGTGAGTGCCGAGGTGGTGACCTGGATTGCAAATTGGTTGACGGACAGAAGACAATGTGTGATGGTAAATGGAACCTTCTCTGAAGAGAGAGCGGTTTTAAGTGGTGTACCGCAAGGATCGGTGTTGGGACCGGTCCTGTTCAATATCTTTGTGAGCGACATTGTGGACGGGGTAGAAGGTAAGGTTTGTCTTTTTGCGGATGACACTAAGATCTGCAACAGAGTGGACACGCCGGAAGGAGTGGAGAGAATGAGACGGGATCTAAGGAAACTGGAAGAGTGGTCGAAGATATGGCAGCTGAGATTCAATGCCAAGAAGTGCAAAGTCATGCATATGGGGAGTGGAAATCCGAATGAACTGTATTCGATGGGGGGGGAAAGGCTGATGTGCACGGAGCAGGAGAGGGACCTTGGGGTGATAGTGTCTAATGATATGAAGTCTGTGAAACAATGCGACAAGGCGATAGCAAAAGCCAGAAGAATGCTGGGCTGCATAGAGAGAGGAATATCGAGTAAGAAAAGGGAAGTGATTATTCCCTTGTACAGGTCCATGGTGAGGCCTCACCTGGAGTACTGTGTTCAGTTCTGGAGACCGTATCTACAAAAAGACAAAGACAAGATGGAAGCGGTACAGAGAAGGGCGACCAGGAAGGTGGAGGATCTTCATCGGATGACGTACGAGGAGAGATTGAAGAATCTAAATATGTACACCCTGGAGGAAAGGAGGAGCAGAGGAGATATGATACAGACTTTCAGATACTTGAAAGGTTTTAATGATCCAAAGGCAACGACAAACCTTTACCATAAGAAAAAAATCAGCAGAACCAGGGGTCACGATTTGAAGCTCCAGGGAGGAAGATTCAGAACCAACGTCAGGAAGTATTTCTTCACGGAGAGGGTGGTGGATGCCTGGAATGCCCTTCCGGAGGAAGTGGTGAAGACCAGAACTGTGAAGGACTTCAAAGGGGCGTGGGATAAACACTGTGGATCCATAAAGTCAAGAGGCCGCCAATGAAGAGTGGGTGACTCGCCAGAATGATGGCTACTGCCTGGACACAATACCCTTATTCAATAAACATACACATGGTTACTGTGACTCCAACATCACTCTAAGCTTCAACAGCAAGAGGAAATGTGGAAAAAAGGATTTGCACTCACAAAACCGGGAGTAGCTGGCTTGTTACGGCGGTTACTACCCCAAACCAAATGTGCCTGATACTTCACTTTCGATGCACATCCAGCATAGCTCTCTGCTCCAACGGCAGGGGAGAAAAAAAACTGATACTTCACGCATATCCAGCATAGCTCTCTGCTTCAACGGCAGGGGAAAAGAAAAACTGATACTTCACGCATACCCAGCATAGCTTCAACGGCAGGGGAGAAGAAAAAAGGATTCACACTCACAAAGCGGGGAGTAGCTGGCTTGTTACGGCGGTTACTACCCCAAACCAAATGTGCCTGATACTTCACTTTCGATGCATATCCAGCATAGCTCTCTGCTTCAACGGCAGGGGAGAAGAAAAAACTGATACTTCACGCATATCCAGCATAGCTCTCTGCTTCAACGGCAGGGGAGAAGAAAAACAACCAATAAAGGCTGTATAACATAGTCTGGGTTAAAACAAATAAGCATGGGTGTAGCTTGCTTACTGCGGCGGTTACTACCCCTACTACCCCCTAACTAATCAAGCTAGATATTTCACTTGGATGCAGCTCCATCACTGCTCTCTACATTAATGGTGGGGGAGGAAGGGAAATAGAACCAAGAGCTAAAAGAAACAGATAAGTATGAGAGAAAAAATGTGTGAAGCTTGCTGGGCAGACTGGATGGGCCGTTTGGTCTTCTTCTGCCGTCATTTCTATGTTTCTATGTTTCTATGTTTTCGCTGGAATTCACTAAGCCTTGAGGCATTAGTGAATCTAGGCCATAGACAACAAAAAGAATTTCTTACAGAATCTCCAGTTATGATGAGAAAGATAGAAAAAAATATAGGGTCAATTAATTGAATATTGTGGTGAGTTTTAGATATTTTAATATCAAATACTTTCTCTTGTAATTAAAAAAATATTTGAAAATGTATTTAATAATTTGGAGGAGGAAGGTCTCCTGATTGGAAAGCATCAACCTGGTGCAGCAGGAAATGATCCTGTAGAAAGCACTTGTCTTCCATGTGGTTCATTGGTCTCTCACACTGAGGATTTTGTTCTGGCTACACCATTAAAAATAATCCCAGTTATTATTAAGAATAACTTCTAAGCACACCTTGATAAGTTGCTATTCATATTGGAGCAGATTTTCATGGGTTACGCGCGTAAGATATGCGCGTAACCCACGAAAAGCTGCCCCTGCCTCACCCTGCGTGCGCCAAGCCTATTTTGCATAGGCTCGGTGGCGTGCGCAAGTCCTGGGATGCATGTATGTACCGGGGCTTCGGAAAAGGGGCGGGTCAGGGGGTGTGGTGGCAGTCCGGGGGCGGGTCTGGGGTGGGTCCGGTGGTCAGGGGGCGGTCTGGGGGCGGTCTGGGGGCATGGCGCCGGTGCTACCTTTGCCCTCACTATGCCCGTATGACATAGTGAGGGCAAAGGTAGCGCCGGTGCCATTTTGAATATTGGCAATACGGCCCGCGTGCAGGAGGTCGCTCCCGGACCCCCGCTGGACTTTTGGCAAGTGTTGTGGGGGTCAGGAGGCCCCCCCAAGCTGGCCAAAAGTCCCTGGGGGTCCAGCGGGAGTCCGGGAGCGATCCCCTGCACGCGTGACGTGGGCAGCCAGGAACCAAAATGGCGCCGGTGCTACCATTTCCCTGTCACATGATAAGGGCAAAGGGCCACCGGCGCCATTTCTCAACGCAGCCGTGGCCAGAGAGCTGGAGATCGCGCCGGGACCCCCCCACTGGACCCCAGGTAATTTAAAACATTTTGGGGGGTTCGGGAGGGTGGGGGATTTGTTTTAAAGGTTCGGGGTGGGTTTTAGGGTTGTTTTGGTGTGCCGGTTTTCCCGCCCTCCCCTGATTTACGATTTTTAACGATTTAAAAAAAAAAAAAAAAAACGACGATCAGATTTCCCTCACCCCCCAGCCAAAATCGATCATTAAGATGATCGATCACACGATTCTAACCCCTATAAATTAGGGCTATTCAATTTGGAAAAGAACCGACTGAGGGGGGTGTTGATATGATAGAGGTCTACAAAATCATGAAAGGACTTGAACAGCTTAATGTAAATCAGTAATTTATTCTCTCAGATAATAGAAGGACTAGGGGGCACTCCAAGAAGTTAGCAAATAGCCAATTTAAAACAAATTGAAGAAAATTATTTTTCACTCAGCGTATAGTTAAGCTCTGGAATTTTTGCCAGAGGATGTGTTTACAGCAGTTAGTGTAACTGGGTTTAACAAAGGTTTGGATAAGTTCCTAGAGGAAAAATCCATAAACTGCTATTAATAAATAAGCAATAGTAGCTTGAGATCTATTTAATGTTTAGGTATTTGCAAGGTACTTGTGAATTGGATTGGCCACTGTTGGAAACAGGATGCTGGGCTTGATGGACCCTTGGTCTGATCCAGTATGGCATATCTTATGTGCTTATGTGCTAATGCGTGCCAAAATCGGGAGATATGTGAATATATCATGCTGGCACACACCAAGTAGATTTTAAAAGCTGCCTGGATACATGTGTATCTGCGCTGTATGCACATATTTTTATTTCCCCCAAAAGAGGATGGGATTGGGCATAGTATGAATGTGGCATGGGCTTTCCAGGATTTCACAGTGAAGAGTGAGTAAATATTTATACTCACGATCGTGCACCGGGGTCCCCTGCCATGTAACTTTACTTCTGCTATGAATGGCATGTAGGTCATAAAACAAAGCAAAACAACAGAAAAAATAAATAAATAAGCAGAGTAGTGGGCTTATAAAGGTCGGGGTTAACAGGAGAGAAGGAAGTATATTTAATTGGGGGGGGGGGGGCTGTTAGGAAGTCCTATCCCTTATCTGGATGAAATGGGAAACAACTGGAAGAACTGGTAATGGCATCAGCACACATTGCAGTAGGAGGCATTTGTGTGCATCCATTTAACACTGAGTGCACATGTATGCATTTTATAACATTTATTTAAAGGATTTTATATACCAAAGATCATGTACTAGTACTTGATTTTTTTTTTATACTGACGTTCAATCTGAGATATCACATGTTTACATTCAGGTACTGTAGGTATTTCCCTATCCCCAAAGAGCTTACAGTCTACGTTTTTGTACTTGAGGCAACAAAGGGTAAAGTGACTTGCCCAAGGTCACAAGGAGTGACAGCGGGACTCAAGTCCTGGTCTCCTGGTTTTTAGCCCACTGCTCTAACCACTAGGCTATACCTCCTCCAGTTCACAGAGAGCCAACAACTGGAAATTACAGCAAACAAAAATGAAAGATTACATTGAACATGGAATAAATAATAAGGATTAATAAATAATTAAGGATTTAATAAGGATTAAACATGTATACATATACGCATTATGTTATAAAATGGATGCATCTGGATGCAAGCTGGCAAATGCAGGCACATGTGCTCCCAAGCACCAGTATTAAAGTTTCTGTCTCTGTGAACTGAAAATAAAAATGCCCTTCAAAAATAGAAAAGCGATGTTATGAAAAACTTTGTGGCAGCACATTGCTAACTGATACTTCTATGAGCATTATTGTTCTGCTTTTCTCGTTTACTACATGCTCTGTTTTACTCTCCTCAAGCTTTTTTTCTGTTGGAATAGAAATGTCTCAGGTGATCACAACTTCTTCATTCTCTATAATTCTATCAGATTTGAGATCCCAGTGCTTTTATGATATGATACCATAATTGTATAATGTATATACAGATTCTACTGGATAAGCCATGACATCTTTATGTGCCTTTCTGAATGCAGTTCCCTGGAACCGGAAGGATTAAATGATAAAATAGAGTGGATGACGATGATCTGAAATCTGTCAGCGACGTAACTCATACTACTGACATCAACTGTCCACACATTGCGTTAGCACAGCTGCACGTCATCAGCACCACCCTTCCACGTCATCATGACAGCATCCTTTAAAAATGGCGTTCAGCAAGCCCGCTTTCGCCTTAGTGAAAGCAGCCGCTCAAGAACCAGCCGCTTCAAACTCCGTAAGTACCCGCCTATCATAAAACTGGAGGTAACATCGTGCAGCACAATTAAAAGGTTGATCAAGCACTTTGAGCATTCACAAAAATCTTTTTCAGCGGAGCATTCTTGACCGCCACACTAACGCCTAGTCCACGTCTTCGACAACGCCGCAACAGCATGTATGTATCAGCTCGGATGCACAGTGACCACATTCAGTGGCATTTATAAGTCACGAATATTCAGGATGTAAGTAATGGTATGTCTTTTATGTTATACAGCATTCTGCAACAATTTAGCAGTTTCTCGTTCAAACGTCCCGCCCTTGAAGAAGGAGCCGCAGCTCCGAAACACCGTGGTGTCGGGCAGCTCGAGACAGACTGAGTTAATATGAGATAAGTGCAGCGTTTGTGGATTATAACAATATTTAACCATTCTGGTAGAGTTACCTAATGATTAGAAGCCATTGTTGGCTCACAGACACGATAGCGGAACCACCTCGAGGTCCTATCGTATGAAGGTAAACTCTACCCACATCTATACATGACATGTTTTTTCTTTGGGCATTCTGATATCAGCATGGGGCACTCAGTGACAATTTGTAGTTCTGCTTTAGAGAATCTGCATTTAGCTTTTTTGCCATTCTTTTCAATACTGGCTGTGAATCATCACATCCATAGTCGGGGCTGGATTTATAATTTAGGAATGCATAGGCACTGAGGGAGATCCCCCAAAGTCATTAAAGGCTATGGGTTGAAGGAAGAGTTACTCCCCTTAGAAATTTTGGAGGGTACAGGGAGGGAGTGGAGTCCTCTCCTCCCAGATATTAGGGGGGAAAGAATTCCCTTTTCCTCCAGAAAATACAAGGTGCAGGGTCCCTACCCAGTTCTTACCCTCTCTCTTTGTTGCCCCACGGCGGATCTCCTCTCACCACCAGACTTGCAATTCCGTCTTCCTTTTCCAGGTCCTATTTGCACTGCACCAGAACTTCCCCTAAACAAATGTGAGGCCTTTTCATTGATGTGTGAGTGCTCATAGAAAGCCACATGGCTCTCCACCCCCCTGCTACAGCAGGGGGTTTCCTGTTACCAGAGCAGCTCATACTAGGGGTGAAGAATAGGGATGTGAATCTGGCTTCAAACGATTGAAAATATCGGACGATATTTTCAAAATCATCAGAAATTGGGGGCTCCCCCAAAACGATAGGAAAACCCCACGATGTTGATCATGGGGGTTCTCTTATCGTTTTGGGGGAGGGCGGGAAAAACGGCACACAAAAATAACCCCTAAATCCACCCCGACCCTTTAAAACTAATCCCTTAACTTCCCCCACCCTCCCGACCCCCAAAAAAATATTTTACAGGTACCTGGTGGTCCAGTGGGGGTCCCTGGAGTGATCTCCCACTCCCGGGCCGTTGGCTGCCACTAATCAAAATGGCGCCGATGGCCCTTTGCTCTTACCATGTGACAGGGTATCTGTGCCATTGGCCGGACCCTGTCACATGGTAGGAGCACTGGATGGCCTGCGCCATCTTGTGCTCCTACCATGTGACAGGGGCTGACCAATGGCACCGGTAGCCCCTGTGACATAGTAAGGGCAAAGGCTATCGGCGCCATTTTGAATACTGGCAGCCGACGGTCCGAGTGCAGGAGGTCGCTCCCGGACCCCTGCTGGACTTTTGGCAACTCTTGTGGGGGTCAGGACGGTCCCCCAACACTTACAAAAAGCCCCTGGTGGTCAAGTGGGCATCCGGGAGCAATCTCCTGCCCTCGGCTTCCAGTAATCAAAATGGTGCCGATAGCCTTTGCCCTTACTATGTCACAGGGGCAACCGGTGCCATTGGTCAGCCCCTGTCACATGGTAGGAGCACAAGATGGCACGGGCCATCCAGTGCTCCTACCATGTGACAGGGTCCGGCCAATGGCACGGATACCCTGTCACATGGTAAGGGCAAAGGGCCATCAGCGCCATTTTGATTAGTGGCAGCCGACTGCCCGGGAGTGGGAGATCACTCCAGGGACCCCCACTGGACCACCAGGTACCTATAAAAAGTTGTTGGGGGGGTCAGGAGAGTGGGGGAAGCTAAGGTTATAGTTTTAAAGGGTCGGGGTGTGTTTTTTGTTTATCGGTTCGGGCGCAGCTGATAAACAAAACTGTGATTATGCCCAATGAAAAAAAAACAAACACATGTGAATTGGAACCGGAATCCGAACCGATTCCGGTTCCGATTCACATCTCTAGTGAAGAACTGTGGGATTTCAAGTGAGGTTGCATGCAGCTGTGAAAAGGTCCACATTTGTTTATAGAATGTTCTTGCTGCAGTTGGGGTAAGACAGTGATGGCAATACCCCAGGACCTATAAAACTTTGGTACCAAGGCAATCACCTATGTTGCCTTTTTCTAAATCCTAGCCTATCCATAGTTTCTGTCCTGTGCAACAGTTAGCAATCTCTCATTTTTAGCTTTAAGTTCACAATTCCTTAGCCACTTCAGTGTCAAATTTTGATTCACATGGGATTATAGTAGAGATGTGAATCGTGTGCCCTATCGTCTTAATGATTGAAATCGTCTAGCAGGAGAAGAAAATCGTGTTTGGCAAGATTTTTTAGTTAAAAAATTGTTTTTTCCGATTAGTGCGCACTAATCGGAGTTAGTGCGCACTAACTCCCGTTAGAGCACACTAACAGAAAATGATACAATTTGACACTTTTCAGGTCAGTTAAGGTCAGTTTAGGAATGAATATGTATTCCTATTGGCTGCCCTCTTATTTATTCATGTTACCAAGTTTCCCACTGACAATATATGGGGGATGGGAAATGGAAACAGTTGGTAGCTTGACAAAAAAAGTAATGTGATCAGTCAATGTGACTAGAACTTGTGCCCTAACCCTGATACCAGGGGTGTTGTGATCTTCCTGCACACAGTGCCCTAACCCTGACACCAGGGGTGTTGTGATCTTCCTGTACACAGTGCCCTATCCCTATTAGTACCAGGAGTGTTGTGATCTTCCTGCACACAGTGCCCTATCCCTAATACCAGGGGTGTTGTGATCTTCCTGCACACAGTGCCCTATTCCTGATACCGGGGGTGTTGTGATCTTCCTGCATGCAGTGCCATATCCTTAATACCGGGAGTGTTGTGATCTACCTGCACTCAGTGCCATATCCCTGATACCGGGGGTGTTGTGATCTTCCTGCATGCAGTGCCCTATCCTGGTTACCGAGGGTGTTGTGATCTTCCTGCATACAGTGCCCTATCCCTAATACCAGGGGTGTTGTGATCTTCTTGCACACATCCCGGTATCAGGGATAGGGCACTGCATGCAGGAAGATCACAACACTCCTGGTATCAGGAATAGGGCACTGTGTGCAGGAAGATCACAACACCCCTGGTATTAGGGATAGAGCACTGTGTGCAGGAAGATCACAACACTTCTGGTATTAATAGAGATAGGGCACTGCATGCAGGAAGATCACAACACTCCTGGTATCAGGGATAGGGCACTGTGTGCAGGAAGATCACAACACCCCTGGTATCAGGGATAGGGCACTGTGTGCAGGAAGATCACAACACCCCAGAGGAGTGAGGGTCAGGCAGCTCCCCCCTGTCTGTGAAGCCAGCCTCTCACTAGTAACGCAGGGAGGGAGCTGTCTCAGCCTTCACCATCCTCCCCCCCCCCCTCACCCACACACCATTCACTGGCTGGGACATGGTGGAAGGGAGGAGTGAGGGTCAGGCAGCTCCCCCCTGTCTGTGAAGCCAGCCTCTCACTAGTAATGCAGGGAAGGAGCTGTTTCAGCCTCACCATCCTCCCCCCCCCCCCTCACCCACACACCATTCACTGGCTGGGACATGGGGGAGGGGAGGAGTGAGGGTCAGGAAGCTCCCCCCTGTCTGTGAAGCCAGCCTCTCACTAGTAATGCAGGGAGGGAGCTGTCTCAGACTTCACCATCCTCCCCCCCCCCCTCACCCACACACCATTCACTGGCTGGGACATGGGAGAAGTCAGGAGTGAGGGTCAGGCAGCTCCCCCCTGTCTGTGAAGCCAGCCTCTCACTAGTAATGCAGGCGGGATAGGGCACTGCATGCAGGAAGATCACAACACCCCTGGTATCAGGGTTAGGGCACTGTGTGCAGGAAGATCACAACACCCCTGGTATCATGGTTAGGGCACTGTGTGCAGGAAGATCACAACACTCCTGGTATTAATAGGGATAGGGCACTGTGTGCAGGAAGATCACAACACCCCTGGTATTAGGGATAGAGCACTGTGTGCAGGAAGATCACAACACTCCTGGTATTAATAGAGATAGGGCACTGCATGCAGGAAGATTACAACACCCCTGGTATCAGGGATAGGGCACTGTGTGCAGGAAGATCACAACACCCCTGGTATCAGTGATAGGGCACTGAGTGCAGGAAGATCACAACACCCCTGGTATCAGGAATAGGGCACACGTTCTAGTCATATTGACTGATCACATTACTTTTTTTGTCAACTACCAACAGTTTCCATTTCCCATCCCCCCAACCATCACCTCAGTGGGAACCTTGGTAACATCAATAGATAAGAGGGCAGCCAGCCAATAGGAATACATATTCATTCTAACTGACCTTTACTCACCTGGAAAGTGTCAATTTGTATCATTTTCTGTTAGTGCGCACTAACTGGAAGTTAGTGCGCACTAACTCCCGTTAGTGCGCACTAACACGATTTAACAATTTTTAACGATAAATCGTTAGAATTTCTATTGTATTGTGTTCTATAACGATTTAAGACGATATTAAAATTATCGGATGATAATTTTAATCGTTGAAAAACGATTCACATCCCTAGATTATAGACATAATTGTATTGCCAACTGTATTTGTGCTTTTCCCAATTGTTTATCTTTGTTTTATGGTCTGATTCTTTAATTTCCTTTGAAAATATTTTTGCTTCTTTCCCCTTCTGTAGTGGTAGATTCTCATTCATGTCATCTACTCATTGGAATGATTGTCAGAGCTAACGATGGAGACATATTTTGGCAATTTACTTTTGTATTTCAGCACTTTCTGAGTACTTGGATCTGCTGATACTATTAGCTATTCTTTAAAGCTTATATCAGTTCTGTACACATACTCAGTTTCTGTAAAGCACATACTACCCTCAGCTATAGGAATATACTATCTTAAAGGTGAATTGTAAAAGCCCGGCACATGCATTAATTAGGGGATGTATGAATAAGTCAGGCTCATGTGTGCCAAGTGGATTTTAAAAGCCGACAAATATGCATGAACCTCCCACAATTCACACATCTCCAAAGTTTTCAAAAAGGGACAGGGTGTACGCTGGCTGGGGCATGGGCATTTTGGGGCATGAACCAGACATGTGTGCATAAATACTTGCGTGCCTCTGGCCGTGCCAAGGTCCCCTGCTGAGTAATTTTATATTTACTATGGATGACATGTAAGTTAAAAAAATAAAAGGACTGAGACATTTCTGACAGTTTTAAAGGGGCTGGGGTAACAGGGGGGGAGTGTAGGCTATGGAAACCCGGGGGGGGGGGGGGGATGTTGGAGGTCCTATCTATTAGCTGGGTGAACTGGTGGACAAACCGGAAATTGGGAAATGGTGTGGGCATGCATCCCTTTAAAAATCCCCTGATTTATGCAGTATGAATGGGATTTGTGTGCATATACAGATACCCAATCAAAATTTGGTGCATATGTGAATGCGGCCAGACTATTTTATAACATAAGTACATATGCAATAGAGATGTGTATCATACTGGCAATCCCCCACCCTCCCAACCCCCCAACAACTTGCCTAAAGTCCCTGGTGGTCCAGCAGGGGTCCCGAGAGCGATCTCCCACTCTGAAGCCATCGGCTGCTAGTAAACAAAACAGTGCCGGTGGCCTTTTGCCCTTACCATGTGACAGGGGCTATTGGTGCCATTGGTCGGCCCCTGTCGCATGGTAGGATCAATGGACAGCTGGCACCATCTTAAAAAATGGGTCATCCATTATTCCCTACCATGTGATAGGGGCCGGCCAATGGCACTGATAGCCCTGTCACATGGCATTGGCGCTATTTTGATTAGTGGTAGCTGACAGCCCAAGAGGGGGACATCACTCCCGGGACCCCCGCTGGACCACCAGGGACTTTAGGCAAGTTTTGGGGGGAGTCGGGAGGGTGGGGGATTGTAAATATTAGATCTGAAGGGTTGGGGTGGGTTTGGGTTTTTTTTTTCCCTGTGCCCTTTCTCCCCCCCCAAAAAAAATGATAAAACCACACGAAATTTTGTGGGTTTTCCTATCATTTCAGGGCTCCCCCGAACCACGACAAAATAGGAAATATCATCTATATTTCCTATTTCGTCTAAAACTAATGCACATCCCTAATATGCAAGCATTTGTTATAAAATGTTATAAAATGTTATAAAATGGCCATGGCCCTGGCTGTGGGTCAGCTGTGTGCTGGTTTGAAATTTACCATCCTAGCATACACTGATTAGTTTATTGATGTGGAGGAACTTTCTTGTTCTTATATTAAATTACTTGAGATCTTTACCCAGCCAGAATACAATACCATAAGTGTAGGAGTGCGCAGGAATTACAAGTTGATTGATAGCTTTTATCTTTTTTGTGTTTTTGAATATGAATTTTACTCTCCTATAGTATTATTTATTGGATCTTTTTTTTCTGTTACCTATGCTAGATTGTTGCACCTACCTAGATATTTACAAACACCTTTCTGCTCAAGTTTAGAGTCCATGGTTTTTCATCTCTCTTCCCAGCTCTTAATCCCAAATAGAATCCATGCCTTCTCTTCCAAAATGTTCTCAGAAGGTACAGTGATCTCTCTTTAAAATGGATCCCCACTCTTCCATCTCAGGCAGAAAGGGAGGACAAAAATGTCTTCCCAAGTAAAAATCAATTGTAGACAAAACTATCACAGAGACACTTTCCGCTAATCACTGGGTGTAGGACAGCAAATTGAGCTCCTTGCTTTCAAAATTATACTGAATAAGAATAGAGGATATGTAAAAATTAGCTCCTTCTCCTCTAACTTCTAAACAAAAATGTACAAGAATCAATCATTGTAGTAACTTCAAGTAGGAGTGCTTTGGCAAGATTGTACATTGTTCTGCTCTACACTACTTAAATCTGAACCACTAGGCCAAATTCCCTTTTCAACATCCGAAAGGAGTTGCACCCCCTCAACTGATATAGCAATGTTTACATTTTATAGTACTGCACATTCTATCTTCATTACCTAAAAATAAAGTTATAAGAAGAATCATGCTAATAATCATTTTCCTCCCATATGCTCAATTGAAATCATGTCTTTATTTGTACAGCGGTAATTTTATAACCACCTGCATTGGTACAAAAAATTACAGGTATGTTTCATTCACAGATTTTACAAAAAACTTTAAATGTAATGTACAAAAGTATTTTCCCCTTTGAAAATGATCCCATCAAAACTGCTCATACACAATTCAAGCACCTAATTTGCATGCATATTTTTTTGGGGGGTGGGGTGTGTAATATATGGATACTTTTAACAATGCAAAAGTTCACTTAGGGGCGGATTTTCAGAGCCCTGCTCGCCTAAATCCGCCTAAATCCGGGCGGATTTAGGCGAGCAGGGCCCTGCGCGCCGGTGCGCCTATGTTCAATAGGCCTACCGGTGCGCGCAAACCCCGGGACTCGCGTAAGTCAGTATATAAAAATACGCGCGTATCTACTAAAATCCAGCGTACTTTTGTTTGAGCCTGATGCGCCAACAAAAGTATGCCAAATCGCGCTATTTGAAAATCTACCCCTTAGAGAATAGCCACTGCCATTAGCAATGGTAACATGGAATAGACTTAGTTTTTGGGTACTTGCCAGGTTCTTATGGCCTGGATTGGCCACTGTTGGAAACAGGATGCTGGGCTTGATGGACCCTTGGTCTGACCCAGTATGGCATTTTCTTATGCTCTTATGTTCTTATGCATATAGCGTCAATCCTTAGCCCAATCCCAAGCCACAAAAACACGTCTTCAAACTGCAGATACAGGAACTTTCATACAGGCCTAAACCAGTTCAGCATATTAAGTTGGCTATTTTGTAAATGATTATTTACACAGTAAAGCAATTTTTACCTGCAGATATAGCTTTGAAAATTACCATCCCTAATTTAACTTATTAATTACTCTTAAGATTAAGTAGTACTCTGTACAGTTGATTTTCAAAACAATGAAAGGTGCATTTTCAAAAGTTGCCCATGTAAAACTTTGCACCTACTTATGCAATATAACATATATGTAATCACAAAAATCAGGGCCCATGAATAAATTTACACATATAAAAAAGGGGTGGACCGGGGCTTTCTGGGAAAGGGCCAACATTTATGCAAGTAAGTTGCTATTTTATAAGCAATTTGTGTATAGAAATGTTACACTTTGTGTATTACTCCTTCTCAATATCAGTTATTGTAAACATATTAAAAGTAAAAAAAATGACTGAGTGGAGGGTCTGGGTGAAATGTGGGGACTTCATGCTGAAGAAATAAATGGGTTTTTATGAGCTGCTGATGGACTGGGTGAACTGGTAGACTAATTAGTAAAACAAGTTATTTCATTGCCTCTTGCATATTAGAAAATCCCCCAAAATATGTGTTTAAAAACTGACTTACAAGGGTGGGGGGAATCATTTTACTCATGTAAAACCCTTTAAACCTGGAAGTAAAGATACTTGTATATATCATTTTCTCTCACTTTTCCAGCTAAATTTGACTTCCATGGCTAAATAATACCTTTGCCGCTACTTAATTGACAAGTTCAAACTTATCCGGCTAAGTAGCAGCAAAGTGCTATTTAGCCAGAAAGATCTGAAAAGCACTATTTGTCTAAGTAGAGCTTTTCAGACTTAGGCCTGAATTTATAAAAATGCACTAAATATCGCATGTGATAGGAAAAGGGGTGTGTTTTATGGTAATAGGCAGTTTATCGCAATTTGCGCTAATACCTATACAAAGTTCTATCAGCACAAATTGTGATAACTTTTTTGCACTTTGCGATAAGTGCCAGAATAGTTGTATTTACTACATACAACCACTGGGGTGACCATGTTTGGATGGCCCACCATCTTTAAAGATGGTGGCAGCCATCTTTACGATGGCGGAGGCCATTTTTAAAGATGGCGCCGGCCAGCCAGTGCTCCTACCATGTGACAGGGGCCGGTCAATGGCACGGATACCCTGTCACATGGTAAGGGCAAAGGGCCATCGGCACCATCTTTATGA
This sequence comes from Rhinatrema bivittatum, assembly GCF_901001135.1. Lineage (NCBI taxonomy): Eukaryota > Metazoa > Chordata > Amphibia > Gymnophiona > Rhinatrematidae > Rhinatrema > Rhinatrema bivittatum. The sequence goes on from NC_042619.1 coordinate 159,499,401, forward strand.
GTGGCAGCTGACGGCCCAAGAACGGGAGATTGCTCCCGGGACCACCACTGGACCACCAGGTAATTTTAAAATGTTTTGGGGGGGATCGGGAGGGTGGGGGAAGCTAAGGGGTCATTTTTAAAGGGTCGGGTGGGTTGTTTTTTTTATCATTTTTTATCATTTTTATCATTTTTATCATTTTTGAGTGGCAGCCAAAATGGCGCAATGGCCCGAGAGCGGGAGATCGGTCCCCGCACCCCCACTGGACCACCAGGTACTCGTAAAAAGTTTTGGGGGGGTTCGGGAGGGTGGGGGAAGGTAAGGGATTAGTTTTATAGTGTCGGGGTGGGTTTAGGGGTTGTTTTGGTGTGCTGGTTTTCCCGCCCTCCCCCCAAATAACTCCTGTTAGTGGACACTAACGGGAGTAATGATTTTTCATGATAAATCAGGAAAATTTCTATTGTATCGCGCACTCTAATGATTTTTGACAATTTAAAAAATATCGGTCAATTTTTTAAATCATCAAAAAATGATTCACATCCCTAATAGTTGATGCCACTTCACAGGACAGCTCACATGGCCTATGCCAGCAGCTGGAGAACTCGCTTTGACATAGGCCTTGCTAGAGATATACTTGTACCAGTTGCCTCCCTCACAGGATGAGCTTTTGGGTTCCAGCAGCTGGCAGGACTTAGGTGGTTCAAGGGAACTAAGACAGAGTCCAGAGAAAGGCCAAGTGTTGGGGCTGGTGGCAGATAAGATGTAGTCAAGGATCAAGGATAAGGTCAGGTGTAGGCAGCAAGCAAATGATAGGTCTAAATCCAAGCTGGGACCTGAACTGGAGAGAATGGCTGAGGCAGGCAAGAGACAAAGAAACAAGATAGGACAAGACAGACACAGCAAGGTAAGATGGGACTCCAAGGACAAGTACAAGGTAGGGAGACAAGATGAGGCAGCAAAGATAAGACAGGAACAGGACTAAGAAAAGATGAGATGAGGCAAGTCTTATCAGGGCAAGGGTGAATGAGGCAAGGGTGTACAAGGCAAGGCTGGAATGGCTGGACATGACAAGGCTGGAAGGCTGGATGAGGCAAGCCTGTATAAGCTGGAAGAAGCAAGGCTGGATGAGGCAAGGCTGGAAGACTGGACAAGGTAAGGCTGGATGAGGCTGGCACAATGAACTGCAAGGCAGGAGACCCATTGCTGAGGTGCCAGTGGGAAGGGCAGCTGGGTTTGAAATCCCTTAGCTGTGATGATATCATCAAGTGGTACCAACTCAGGCTTCCCACCACTGGACCCTTATAAGGAGGAGGTGCATGTGTGCCACGCCTATGGGTGTGCACAGGAGCAGCAGTGTTTGAGCCATGAAGAAGAAGCATGGTGTCAGGACAGCCTGGTCACGTCTTGGGGTAAGTCTACCTATTCACAGGATGTCCTGCAAACTGGCAAATGTACCACCTAATTGATACTTCTGCTCAGAAATAGATATGATAAAAATTATTAGAAATTTCTGAGTCCAACAAGATCTCCAGGAGTTCTGAGAGTTCATGATCCAAAAATGATCAGGGAGAGGAAGATCACAAGACATTCAATATGAAGTTTGCAGCATGTATTAGATGATTTCTGTTTTGCAGTAAAATATTGAAAAAATAGTGGAAAGCTAAAAATTATTTTACCCAAGGTACAGCCAAATTACAGTAATTGACAATAATTGGCAATAATTGAACCACAGCCATTAGTATAGTCATTGCCTAAAAAGAATGCTTTGTAAGCCATTAATGTGCACTAGAGACTGAGCATCAGAGAACATGAGCAGTGTCATGTTTAAAGTGTATCAGCTGTAGTTGCTATTTATTGAGCTTTTATTTTGCTTTCACATGAAGTACTAAGGCATTGGCTAAGTTGGCACCAGGGTTTGTTGAGCTAAGTAATTAGATAAGAGAATAAAAAATGGTATGCTGGGTCAGAACAATCATAAATCAAGCCCAACATCCTATCTTTAACAGTGGCAAGTCCACTGTTCTGATTATGAATGTATTATTGGAAACCACCAAGAAATGGTGATTGGTGGTCTAGAAATCTATGGAAAAAAAAATCAAAATCAAAATCAAAATAAATAAATACCCATCAAATTCCCTTATAAGTCTGTTTCATGTTGCAATTCCAAAGAATTTAGAGGTTAATTTCCAAAGAATTGCATGCAGTGGCATATATGTGTGTACGAGGACATATGCAGTTTTACCATAGTATTTTGTAGCATGCATGTATCACATATGCATGTATTATAAAATGTGTATTTTTACCCTACAACATACTCATGCATAGAGGTCAACACATGGATATATGTAATGCATTAAAACCATATATTTCAATGCATAGAACCTGCATACTTTACCCACCTATTTAAAAAATATATTTTGCATGCAAAATCAGAGCAGAACTCACACTAGGGCAGTAACCTTAAAACAAGTGCATGGGTGTCCATACACACATGTATGGGTGAGCAAGCGGACATATGCTTCAATTTTAAATCTTACATGCAGTTGCCCACATATGATACAAAATATTCCTACTGAGGAGATCACGTGATGTGGTGAGCCAAGGAGGACATGCTTTCCTGGGATCAGGGCACCATCCCCCTTCATCAGAAAAAATCTGAAATATCCAAACCCCAAACTACATTTTTTTTAATAATACAAAGAGCATATGTCAATAGACAAATAAATGCATAAATCACTGGGGATGATGCCCTTGAAGGGGAGAAAGAAAGAAAGAGATCGGCCAAAGACCATATCCAAGAAAATTGCCGTGGAAAGAGGAGATTCTCCAGACCCCACTTCCCGTGTCTTCTACAGATACAATCATGGAGAAGGTATCTCATGTAGTGGTTGCTGCTTTAGACATTAAACTAAACAGCATCTCAGCCCAAATCATTGAACTTTAGAGTTCCCTGGCAGAGATTCATCCATGGCTAGACATGGTGGAAGGAAGAATAGCAAGTTTAGAAGATAATTTGACCACCACTTTGGTACAGTTTTCTAAGCTTGAAAAACAGCTGGGAGCACAAGCGTACAAATTGGATGACCTAGAGAATAGCTCCCACAGAAACAACGTTCATGTTCTTGAGCTTCTGTAATCTATTCTAGATGGAAACCTGGTAGGATTCATGGAAAAATGTCTACCAGAGGTTCTGGAGCTCCCAGACCTGTCAGCTAACTTGAAAGTCAAGAGGGCTCACAGATTTGGAGGCAGGAGAGAAGGAGAATCGAGACCCAGGATTGTTATCACTAAAATTATGAACTGGTCAGATTAACAATAAATTATGCAATCTTACCACAAAAATCATGACATCAAGTACCAAGAGGTACAAGTGTGTATCTTCCAAGAGTAATCAATGCAAGTCTCTCAGCAGCAAGACTCTCAGCAGCCTTGGTAAACAAACAAGTGAAGTTCACCTTCCAATTTTCTGCAACATTGCTTGTCTGGCACTTAAACTATATGCAGGTGTTTGATGATATCTAATAGGGATGTGCAGAGCAAAATTTTATGTTCATATTTTTTATGTCCGAAAGGGGGTTCCACTTGCGGCCAATATGGACATAAAAAAAATCCAATGAGTTGGGTATATGTACATATGTGCAAAAAAAAAATTTAAACCCCCTCACCCTCCTTAATCCCCCCCCCCAGACTTACCACAACTCCCTGGTGATCGAGCGAGGAGTGAGGACGTCATTTCTGCAATCCTTGGCGAGAAGCATGTGACGTCGGTGGCACGTCGAGTGACGCGGAGTCACGTGATTCCCGGCTCGTTCGCGCCGGACGGCTCGTTCGGCCCAAAAAGAACTTTTGGCCAGCTTGGGGGGGCCTCCTGACCCCCCCAAGCTGGCCAAAAGTTATTTTGGGGCCGAACGAGCCGTCCGGCGCGAACTCGCCGGGAATCACGTGGCGCCGCGTCACTCAGACGCGACATCACGTGATTCCCGGCAAGTTTGCGCCGGACGGCTCGTTCGGCCCAAAAAGAACTTTTGGCCAGCTTGGGGGGGCCTCCTGACCCCCCCAAGCTGGCCAAAAGTTCTTTTTGGGCCGAACGAGCCGTCCGGCGCGAACTCGCCGGGAATCACGTGGCGCCGCGTCACTCAGGAGTGAGGACGCCATTTCTGCAATCCTTGGCGAGAAGCATGTGACGTCGGCGGCACGTCGAGTGACGCCGGCGTCACGTGATTCCCGGCTCGTTCGCGCCGGATGGCTCGTTCGGCCCAAAAAGAACTTTTGGCCAGCTTGGGGGGGCCTCCTGACCCCCCCAAGCTGGCCAAAAGTTCTTTTTGGGCCGAACGAGCCGTCCGGCGCGAACTCGCCGGGAATCACGTGGCGCCGCGTCACTCAGACGCGACGTCACGTGATTCCCGGCAAGTTCGCGCCGGACGGCTCGTTCGGCCCAAAAAGAACTTTTGGCCAGCTTGGGGGGGCCTCCTGACCCCCTCAAGCTGGCCAAAAGTTCTTTTTGGGCCGAACGAGCCATCCGGCGCGAACGAGCCGGGAATCACGTGACGCCGGCGTCACTCGACGTGCCGCCGACGTCACATGCTTCTCGCCAAGGATTGCAGAAATGGCGTCCTCACTCCTCGCTCCATCACCAGGGAGTTGTGGTAAGTCGGGGGGGGGGATTAAGGAGGGTGAGGGGGTTTATATTTTTATTTTGGCTCAACAATCGCGATTTCCCACATATCAAACATATCTATGTTCGATATGTGGGAAATCCGATCGTTTATGTCGAATCAATTTTTTAAGTAAAAAAAAAATATGAGTTGCGTTTTACTAATGCGGTCAATCCGAATGCACACCCCTAATATCTAACAGGCCAAAGATTTCTTTGAAGACATGCCTTAGTGGAAGCAGAACTACTACATGCCATTTTTTACTCTCTTTGGGCTAATTTACACTGGTTTTTCACCTTTTTGCAGTTTTGAAAATTACTGTTTTGTTATTTATTATGATGTGAATAAAGATTTATTGCATTGGAATGGCCACTGCCCATGCTCAGAATCTCATGATCTTATGGAGCAAATAGAATATGTAATGCAGTGCCTTCACACAGAAAACGGAGTAGTTCAGAGGCTTTTGTGAGACTGATGGTTCCCTTTTGGAATGCTGCTGAAGTTTGCTGCATTGGTCTGACAATTTTTCTCCTATGGCGGCACCTGATAGATGTTTCACCTGATTCCTCATAGAAATATCTCCAGCCAAAGTTGTTAAGACATGCTGTGGAGTCATGCCAGAGATGACTCCAATTTGCCCTGGGAACAAAGAAAAAACTTTTTCTAGTTGGAGGGTTGTCTGGGCCTCTGGTTTTTATAAAGCATTTTTTTCACCTCAGTTCCCACTGTTAGGAAACAACTCCTAGAGCTTGGTCCACATTGCCGCAACAGAAGGGACTTTCTCTTTACTTTCTTGCAACTATGATAACAACAGGACACAAACTTAGATTATACATGTACTCTATTGAGTTGGGTGTGGTTTAAGGCTCCTACAAATCCAAGTATATGTTCTGGACCTTTCTCGACTTTTGAGTTTTTCTAACACCAGCATGGAACATTCTATATTCTTAAAGTCTTATCACCATTCAATAGATGTTTCACTAATGTTTTCTTGGGGGGATGGTGCCCATCCATATCTTAATCGTACCTCATGATCACCGAGATATTCTGTCGGCAACAATTTAACTGGTTTATGGGAGGAGGAATGGGAAGAGAGAGATGTTGTTTCATTGGGCTTCAGAGGTTGTCGTTCAAACCAGGCAAAGTGTCTTTCTCACTAGGGAATTTAGGAAGTATATTCTTTCTGTGATTGGGCCATTAAGGGCTAATGGCAAACTTAGGGTGGTCTTATACATGGCTGTGGGTCCAGGCTGGGAGGCCCATGGTGCACAGAGATGGATTAGCTCCTTACTGTTCATGGGTTTATCTGGGAACATGGTTGACTGGGTTAGACTTGTATCATTAAATGTAAATGGGTTAGGATCACCTTTCAAACGAGCAAAGATAGTGTAAGAATTAAAGAAACACAAGGCAGACATTGCCTGTATCCAGGAAACCTATATGTCAGATGTAGAAAACAAGAAATTAAAGTGAGATTGGCTGGCTCCTGCTTGTATTCAGTGGCTTTAGGTAAGAAGGCTGAGGTGGCCATTCTTTTGCACAAAAGTACTTCTTTTTAAATTCATAAGGAAATTAAAGACTCAGGGGGGAAGGTTTTGGATCTTAGTAGGGACACTCAAAGTTAGGGAAGGCACTAACTGTAAAGTTTATGGTTCTAATGAATATGATCAGTTTTTTTTTTGTGTTTTTTTTTTTTAGAATGATGCACAATTACTGCTCTTAAATAAGAAAGGTTAGCTTTTTCTTGCAGGGATTTTAACTGCATACATGATTCTCTGTTGGACAGACTTCCACTTCTCATGGCTAAGAAAGACACTGAGCAGAATAAAGACATTGCATATTTGTGTAAAAGTTTATAAGTATTAGACTACTGGAGAGTCCTCAATCTTACACTATTCAGGATAGACTATACTTTAGGCTCTCAAGAATTTTTCCCTTGAGTCACCAGGCAATGATAGGAAACACAGGCACTTCAGACCATGTCCCTATCTGGATAGATTTTCATATCACAGATATAGAAGGTGGTGCTGCCTCATGGAAATTCCCATCATTCTTTCACGAAGATAAGGAATTTTGAAAATTTCTTCAAACAAAATGGGAGGAGTTCACCTTATATAATGCTGCACACGCAGATTATCCTGGGTTTTTTTGGGAGACCAGTAAAGCAGTCCTTCAGGGAGAGATCATTGCTCTCCTAAATAGAAGGAATGCCAAATTGAATAGAATGATTTTAAATTTAGAGGCACAACTGAAGTTAGCCAAGGATAGAATGATTCAGAAATTGTCCAAAACTACTAAATCTGCATATTTTTTTATCCTGGAGAGCTTGAACATATGTCTCCAACAAAAGGTACAAGGAATGTAACAGCTTTCATAACATAATTATTTCAGTTTTGGAAATAAAGAACGGAAGCTCCTGGCAAATGCGGTTCAGGTGTGGAAAGGGAGGACAGATATGGAAAAGCTCCGGACCCCTCATGGTACCTGGGCTACTAGCCATTCAGATATCTGTGATACTCTCCGTAAGTTTTATGAATATCTTTATTTAGAAGACAGAGTGAGAGGTGCTAAAGAAGAAGGATTGTTTTTTTTCACAACCTTCAATTACCCTCTATCTCAGAGAATCAATTGGAATTTCTTAGTAGACCGATACAGACGTTTGAAATTCTAAATGTGATAATAGCCAGTTAAACATTGCAAAGCACCATGCCCAATGTGTTTTCATATGATTACTAAAAAATCTTGAAAGATCACGTTGCTGTCCCATTGTAGGATTTTTTCAAAGATGTTTTACTGCGAGAGAAACATCTGAGGTGCTTTAACACAGTGCATATTACAGTGTTAGTCAAACTGGGCAAAGATCCCCCTTTACTAGCTTCATATAGGCCTATCTTGTTCCTTAACTGTGATTTGAAAATTTTTGCAAACATTCTTGCTGATAGGGTAGGTCTAGTTCTTTGTGTTATTATTTCATCTCACCAAGTGGGACTTGTTATGGTCAGGATGGCGGAGACTCATAATATTAAACTGATTGTAGCAATGACCTTTTGTAGAAATAGGGGAATCCCAGCCAAAGTGGTTGGCTTTGACTCAGAAAAAGCTTTTGAATGAGTATCATGGCCATATCTATTTTCTTTGTTAGGCAGATTTGGATTTAGTGGGAACATTATAAAAAAACCCATTTCCCTCCAACATGATATCCCGACGACACTTATTCTAGTGGATGAGGCAAATCTGTTCCCTTTCCTATTAACAGACGGGTAAGACAAGTGTGATCTCTTTCCCTGCTCTTATACCTACTTTCAATAGATCCCCTTTCTTTGTAAAATAGCCAAAGACAAATCTATTTTGGTTTAGAAGTAGAAGGCACTTCTATTAAAATTGTAGCATTTGCAGACGGTTTTAATTTTTCTTACTTACCCAAGCGGATTGTGATACATTACAGGAGGAGCTTGCAAGACTGGAAGTTTGGGCATCCAAATGGCAGATGAAATTTAATGTGGACAAGTGCAAGGTGTTGCATTTAGGAAAAAATAACCCTTACTGTAGTTTCACGATGTTAGGTTCCATATTAGAAGCTATCACCCAGGACAAAGATCTAGGCATCATAGTGGATAATTCTTTAAAATCATCGGCTGTGTGCTGCAGCAGTCAAAAAAGCAAACAGAATGTTAGGAATTATTAGGAAGGGAATAGTTAATAAAACATAAAATGTCATAATGCCTCTGTATCGCTCCATAGTGAGACCGCACCTTGAATTCTGTTTACAATTCTGGTTGCCGCATCTCAAAAAATATATAGTTGTGATGGAGAAGGTACAGAGAAGGGCAACCAAAATGATAAAAGGGATGGAACAGCTCCCCTATGAGGAAAGGCTGAAGTGGTTAGGGCTGTTCAGCTTGGAGAAGAGACAGCTGAGGGGGGATATGATAGAGGTCTTTAAGATCATGAGACATCTTGAACGAGTATATGTGACTCAGTTATTTATACTTTCGAATAATAGAAGGACTAGGGGCATTCTATGAAGTTAGCAAGTAGCAAATTTAAGACTAATTGGAGAAAATCTTTTTTTCACTCAACGCATAATAAAGCTCTAGAATTTGTTGCCAGAGGATGTGGTTAGTGCAGTTAGTGTAGCTGAGTTCAAAAAAGGTTTGGATAAGTTCTTGGAGGAGAAGTCCATTAATTGCTATTAATCAAGTTTACTTAGGGAATAGCCACTGCTATTACTTGCATCAGTAGCAAGGGATCTTCTTAGTGTTTGGGTAATTGCCAGGTTCTTGTAGCCTGGTTTGGCCTCTGTTGGAAACAGGATGCTGGGCTTGATGGACTCTTGGCCTGACCCAGCATGGTAATTTCTTATGCTCTTATGTTCTTACCCCAAAGACTCATTATTTAAAGTTTTAGCCTATGAAGCCCACTTTGGCACTTTCACTTGTCTGAACATCAATCAAGATAAATTGGAGGTCTTAAATGTTTCATAGAATTTATGCCAAACATGGGATGGGACCTTTTCTCTCCGATGGGTTCACTCTGAAATGAAATACCTAGGAGTTGGGATCCCCTTAGTAGTGCAAACCCTTTATAAGGTGAATGTGAAGCCATTGCTCTGGTCTATGCAACTGATATTAGCGAATGGATGAACTTTCCCATTTCACTTACTGGCAGGATCCATCTACTAAAAATGACTGCGCTTCCAAAATGGTTATACTTGATGCATATGTTACATATTGGCTACTTCAGAAAGATTTACGGGACATAGAAAAGTCCTTTAAGAATTTTCTATGGCAGGGAAAAAAGGCCAGGCTCCCTCTAAAATTTTTACAATTACCATTGTTACAAGGTGGGTTGAATTGCCCTGATTTTCTGCATTATAATCTTGCTTGTATGCTATGACTTATTCAGTATTGGCTTTTGGGTTCTTTTTTCTCACCAAATGAGTACCTGCAGGTGTGGTTGGGTGGCTTCTATGTCCTCTCTATTTTACAAGTAGAATGGTTTGATTTTATAAAGGATTTAAAGTCTCTCATGATAGTCACTTCTTGTAGGCAAGCTAGGAAATTTCTATGTAAATTGTCTGGCCAGAAAGGAAACCTTTCAGCTTACCTAGACATGAGTGGAAACCCTTACTTTTCCCAGGAATGGAACAAGGGATGTTTAAGGTCTGGAGACAAAAGGGGCCTACTCTTATCTGACAGTTGTTTATGGAAAACATGGGTATCTTATTTATCTTTCAAACTTACAATGTACCTTTCATTTACCGCAAAGATATTTCTTTGCCTTTTTACATCTTCGTCACTACATAACATCCTTGCTTTTTAAAAATCCTAGTTTAGAATTACTAGGCAAGTTAGATACAATCTTTCAGAAAGATATGGTGAGGAAACCCTCCTGTGCTAAATTCTCTAATGCTTTCATTCCTTTAGAAGATCATCAGGACTATACTGAGGTTATAGTACACTGGTCTCATTGGCTGTAAGTAAAGCTGATGAACCATGGCCTTAATTAATACTTCAAACACATTCTGGAGATCTCAGAAAATGTTATATTGTGAGATACACAATGTATATTTATTTGGCAGGTAAACTTATCACAATCTATTGCATTTAATGCCAAAGCGTGTCAGTCTCCTGTATGTGAACAATGTGAAACTGAGCATAATGATTATATAAACTTACTGATATACAAAATCAAAAAACACCATGGAAAAAAAGACAGCTCTAAATAGCATACAGGCCGATTTAGTAAACTGAGCAGAAGAGCCGGCGCTCCGAGGCGAGAGCCCGCTCTCCCAACGCGCGCCCAGTCCAGTCTCCTATGCACGGGATTCAGTAGGCAAATGAGGGCCCACACTAATTAGGAGGCATTAGGGACACTAGCGCATCCCTAGAGCCTCCTTATTGGCAGAAGTGGTGGCTGTCAGCGGGTTTGACAGCCGACGCTTAATTTTACCGGCGTCGGTTGTCAAATCCGCTGACAGCCACGGGTTCGAAACACAGACGCTGGCAAAATTGAGCATCTGTTTTCCAACCCATGGGCTGTGAGCAGACTTTTTTTTAAAGATTTTTTAATTTTTTTTATTTTTGGGGCCTCTGACTTAATATCGCTATGATACTAAGTTGGAGGGTGTACAGAAAAGCAGTTTTCCTTTGGCAGCAGTTAATTTCTGAGAGTAAAACTTGCGGCTTAGCTGCACATTTTACTTTCTGTATCGAGTGGGACTAACTAATAGGCTCATCAATATGCATCTGCATGTTGAGCTCGCTATTAGTTACCGTATAAGGGGTAATAATAGCGCGTCAAAAACGTGTGTCCAAACAGGGGCTAATGGTGCGCTTGGCCTGAGCACACCATACTGAATCGGCCTGATAAAGAGAATACAGTCCCCTTCATGCACATAGTCTAATCAAAGTATCTTGCACAATTGACTTACATGTGTCATATTCCTTCCTGACTGCATTTATGCTAACCCAACTCTGCATTAGTTTTCTGATAATAAATGATTCTGTGGGGTCATCAATGCCATATAACTTTTCCATGAGTGTAATATTTGCTAAAGTACAACTTGTAGCATTGATTGCTACCCTGCCCTTATATGCCTTAATTTTAAACTCTAAAACTAGCTTCTTGCTACTGAACTATTTACTTTGTGAGCCTGTTGTAATCTGAAATATGCAAAATAGGTTTCAACCATTCACATAAACTCTTCATGCCCTTTAGGCAAAAATATTCTTCAAAAGATATTATACTTCCTCGTGCCATGGTATCATAAACTCCGCCACATAAGTGATTCTTACTCCTCAGAGTCACGTGCCTACATCCTGGAAAAGGATCATCTGAAATGAGTTAATGCATCATCAAGTGTTCATTGCAGCTTTCATTTGCAGCTTATTCAGAACACCACTGCCTATCTTATTACAGGTTGTAACTGTAGACATCACATTTCCTCAATTTTAGAGTCACTTCACTTGCTTCTATTTTCTCTTAGATCTTAATTTAAGATCATGATGTTGGAGTTTAAGGCAGTGAAGAATCAGAGACCTACTCAGTTTAAAGATAAAATTATGCTGTTCTTCTCTGGAGGTTATTTTTCATATTCCATCAGATGTGAGACCAGAATTAGATATTTCTCATTTTTCATCCCTGCTCTGTGGAATTCTTTTACAAGATAGATACACCTATTGGTGGACCTACTAAAATTAACAAAATTATTTATACTACTCTCTTCATCTTAAATATTCATATTGTACTCCAAGCATTTATTTATGTATCTATTTATTTATTTAGCCATTTTATATACCATTGTTCCAAATAAAGATTACAAAGGTTTACAACATGACGTACATAATATACATCGACAATTACATTGACTTAATGAGGTCAAACAACATACATATTAAAAATACATATTTGGGATAATGTATTTAGTTCAGAAAGTAGGCTCTTAATGATTTTGTTTTTGAGGGTTCATGCTCTGTGTTCAGGTGATTTTAAGTTATGTTATAGGCATTTTGAAGTAACCATGTTTTTAGGTCATGTTTGAATTTCTTTGTTTCTGGGGTCAGTCTTAGAGACTTGGGTAGAGAGTTTCATAGCATTGGACCAGCTATTGAGAACATGCAGTCTCTTATTTTTCTTATGTGAGTATTCTGTAATGATGGCACAAATAGTAGTCCTTTGTTTAGAGATCTTAATGATCCCTGTGGCCTGCATGATTGTAGAGCTACATCTATGAAACCAGAGTTGTTAGAATGGATGGTGGCGTATATAAATGTTAGGACTTTGTAGTTGATGCGGGCTTGTACAGGTAACCAATGAAGAACTATCAGTTAATGCAATATGTGATTGAATTTCCTTGAACCAGTTAAGAGTCTAGCTGCGGCATTTTGTAATAGTTGAAGCTGTTTAGAAGACAGTTGGGAACTCCGAGTAGAAATAAGTTACAGTAGTCTGTTTGAGAAGGTGAGGGTTTGCAGGACCGTGTTGAAGTGTGTGTGAGTCAGCAATGGTTTCAGTCTATACGATAAGTGCAGTTTGGAATATTCTGATTTGATTCATTTATTTACATGCTTTTTCATTGTTAGGTGCTTGTCTGAGGGTAGTTGGTCTGAGGGTGTAATGTTGAAGTTACCCATGCAAAGTGTTTGAGCATGAATGTGAGCCAAAGGAATATTTGGTTTATTGTGTCTGATTTGCCTTTATTTGATATTGTGACAATGGATGTTATGAGATTAATATCTTAGCATGTGGTATTTTATTAGTTTATATTTATTTTTGTATTCTTGTTACTAGCACTACTTATGGCTGCTTTTAATGAATTTTTTATTATTGTAATTTATTGATATTTTGTACTGATTTCTTAATAAGCATTTTGTAATTTTTTTTGTTTTTATTCTGTTGTAATCCACTGTGAGCTATTGGTGTAATAGCAGAATATAAATTCATTTATAAATTATAAATTAATAAATAAGCAATTTCATTATTTGGAATATTTCTTAGTGTTTTATTCAACTAAATTGCAATTAGGACCACTTTGCATAGCACATTTATTCAATAACGTTTAGAAAACTATTAAAAGCTCTGACTACTACATTGTTGTCAAATTGAAAAATCAGTCTCCCATTGTTAACAATGCCACTAGAAGTGGAAAAATAACTAAGAATCTAATAGTTTTATTAATACAATTTCCTGACATTCTTTTGACTATGGTTCTGCACACTATGTACCCTGGAATATTATGTTGAGGGTCTTTCTCCTTGATGCATCTGAAAAACATTCTATGTCCTCATTTGACTGTTCTGGAGTTTGTCAAATTGACATGGCATTAAAGTTATTACACAGGAAACAAAGCCATATAATTATGTACTGGATCCTGTTTGTTTAACCTTATAAAACAATGCTTTGATCTTTCCCTACTGTCACTACTGTTAGTCTCCTTATGAAAAATTTCCCCATGAAAATCATGTTGCATATAAAAGTAAGCTGCGCAATGAGGGACTGAAACTACCACAGAGTCACCTTCTGTACCCTTAACAACTGTACAATGTTTCTGCTGGCTTCTGAGCTTTCTTGGTTAGGAGTCCGGATATACTATTTTCCCATAGCCTAGTTGAATTCCCAGTAAAACAAATCTATACTTTGGCCTTTCAGTTTTTTACTCCAGTACTGGAAACCAATTTCAGTGTGCCCTACCCAAATGACTTGTACGACCTTAGGGAATCCACTGATACTGTTGTTCATATGAACAAGAAGTCATCAAGGTAATGAATTAATCTACAGTTGCTTACCTATTGAGCTGTGACTCACTGGACAAAGAAACTAAATGCTTCAAAATATGCAATCCCAGTGGGGAAATAGCATATTCCCTAAATTTATATGCTATTACTCTCCTGGCATTGTGTTAAAAATTAGCCTGTTGTTAGGATTTATAGGTGTGTGGGCCCTGGGCCGAGGTGAGAGATGGTACCACCCACAAGGAGGAGTCTTGTGAGCCTCACCATCAGGAGGCGAGGTCTCTGCTGACATCAGACACAGCTATAGGTTAGAGTCTTTATTAAGAAATAGAGAGGCACTGCCCATGGAGTGGTTAGTGCAGGAGAGAGTCATAGAGTCAGTGTGGGGGGGTATACCCAAGAGATATACCTCTGTAGTGAAGATACGGCAAGGTCCACAGAGCGGAGTACACCGGTGAGGGTTCCTCAGTAGAGATGATATGTTAGTGGCCCGCAGTGCGGATTACACTGATGAGGTTTCTCACTTAGAGATGACATGGTAGTGGTCTGCAGCATGGGGTACACCGATGAGGGTTCCTCACTTAGAGATGGTATGGTAGTGCTCCGCAGAGTGGAGGTACTCAGAGTGGCGAAGGTTCCAAGAGAAGCCCTGAGGAATGGGGCAAGCAGCAGTCCAAGGCTTAGGCCCTCTGAGGAATGGATTGCCAGAGACGAGGAAAAGGCCCCCGAGGAGCGGGTAACCTGAGCGTCTCACGCTAAAGAAGCAGGAAACTGGAACGGGAAGTCCGTAGTGAGCAAAGCGGATTCAGCAATGAGGGAACTCGTTGCTAAGTTGTCGGTAGGCAGGGCCAGCTGGCTTAAGTGTCCTGGTGGAATGACATCATCCGGAGGGGACGCTCCCGAGGTTCCTGCCATGACGTGCTTAAGACTGGCCTGTGCACGCACGTGCCTAAGGGATTTCGAGGGCAAGATGGCGGTCGTCAGCGTCTGTGCTGTCCAGGGAGGCCTGGGAATGGTAGGCAGGCTGGCAATAGCTGGCGGAGGCCACAAGTCTTCCCAATGGAGTCAATATTGTGAAGAAAGAGCTGAGCAACAGTGGTCGCAGCTGTCTCCGACAGATGGGTGTAATACCTGTTATCTAATAATTCTATGGCTTCTTCAGAACTGGAAGAAAAACTGCTGTCATAGTATGACTCAAAAAAGCTATCAGTCAGGCATGAAGATTCCTAAACTGCTAAGGGATCAGCTTTTTTTTTTTTACACTCATTTTTTTCAATAACTTCACTAGTGCCTGCAGCTACTTACAGTACCTAGAATTCTCCCTTCAAACTTTTCTCTTCTTACCCCCTCCTTTTATTTTTGTCCCAGTTCCTATCATTATTGTTACTTTGCATAGGACAATATTTCACCTACATTACCATTGTAAACTTCAAAACACCCACTGTTGTCCTGTACCCATAAGCCTTGGAACTCTATGCTGATACTTACACTCTGCTGTTTCTGAACTGCTTCTTAGTGATTCTGCCCTCCTGCCACTGAGTTGACTGATCTCTTCCTGGGAGGCTGTGTAGCTTCTACAATCTCCTGTTACTCAAGGTGGCTCCAAACCCAAGCAACTCCTTTGCTTTCTACCTTGGCTAAGAGGCACTGCTCATGCCCTTCCTTGGGTTTCTGTTGTTCCTTTCTGACCTCTGCCACAGATTTTGCACAGATCTCAGGACTTTGATCTTTGCATGTCTATCTCTCTTAGTGGGTCCTCTTGCTAACCACGCTGATGATTTCTAAATGATCCTCCTCTGCTGATATTTGGGATCCTGCTTCTGTAGTTGAGGGCCAGTAATTGCTGTAGCAGGCCTAAGGGATCTGCACTCTATGCCCACTGAAATTACTTTAATGGCAGTTGACATCTTAGTACCTGCCTAGACCATGAGGACTGATTCATCAATCTCAGCAGCCTGTGTGATGCCTATATTCTGCCAGGATCTCAAAACCTCCTGCAATCAGGTTTCAGTAGAAAATAATTCCACCAATGAGAAACACTGAGGGCTGATTCTGCAAAAGTGGTGAAACATTTGCTAGTGTTTTTCTATGCCACTATACTTACAATAGAATTCACCTACAGCAGGTCACAGTAGCAGATGCCTGCTGACCGGGCAAAGCAAAGTGCCGGAAAGCAGCAACAACAAGTGGGTCAAAGACTGAACAATGGTCAGGTGATAGAAGGCTTTTTCCAATGCTGTATGTCACCTAGTGCAAATTGTTGTTTAAGCAATTAATAATAAGTACAATAAATAAATAAAGTATATGCAGCATTGAATGTGATTTAAAATATCCTCTAAAGCAAGCAGGTAACATTTGAGAGTACATCTTATCAAGTCTTTGTAGCATAAAGTATTACCTATGTGGCTGGTTATTAGAGATGTGAATCGGAACCGGAATCAGTTCGGATTCCGGTTCCGATTCACATGTGTTTTTTTTTCCATCGGGCCCGATCACAGTTTTGTTTATAGGCTGCACCCAAGCCAATAAACAAAAAACTTACTCTGACCCTTTAAAACTAATCCCTTTGCTTCTCCCACCCTCCCAACCCCCCCCCCCCCAAAAAAAAACAAAACATTTTACAGGAGCAATGGATGGCCAGTGCCATCTTTAAAAATGGCACGGGCCATCCAGTGCTCCTACATGTGACAGGGGCCGGCCAATGGGACGGATACCCTGTCACATGGTAAGGGCAAAGGGCCATCGGCGCCATTTTTATTAGTGGCAGCCGACGGCCCGAGAGCAGGAGATCGCTCCCGGGACCCCCACTGGACCACCAGGTACCTGTAAAATGTTCCTAATAGTTATGCTACTGAATATCCCTGAATAAATCATTGGTTAGCCAGAAAAGTCTTATCCAGCTAATTTTAGAACTGCTGTTGAACAGGTCTAAATTACCTGGTTAATATAGACAGATACATTTGAATATTGCTACTTATCAGACTATATCATGTAAATAAGTAGCTCATCCCCAAAACTACTATTTTCTGTCCACCACTTAGCCAGAAAATACTTATCTGAATAAGGGATGGCCACTAAATGTGACCAGATATTCAGCTGCCACCACCCAGCTGAATACATTCTTACTTTTTCTCACATTCTATAGTATGCATAAAGATCTTGATCAATCAGACCCTTGTTCAGACTTTGTAAAACAAGTTGTAGAGCATGAATTTTTATTTTGGCCATACTGCTTGATTTTATAATCACCTTCATTTAGCTCACATGCAGTTATTCAAATTATACTCATTCTTTATACATATTGGTATGATGCTGCATTGATTCATAATGCAGATTAACAGAGAAGCACATCAGAAAACCCAGTTTTCTGAAGGTAGGGCCATCTACCTTGGAAGATTTTTTTTGCT
Source organism: Rhinatrema bivittatum (assembly GCF_901001135.1). Classification (NCBI taxonomy): domain Eukaryota; kingdom Metazoa; phylum Chordata; class Amphibia; order Gymnophiona; family Rhinatrematidae; genus Rhinatrema; species Rhinatrema bivittatum. The sequence goes on from NC_042619.1 coordinate 159,516,675, forward strand.
AAATAAGTACAAATATGAAACAAAAGTCAGGAGAAAAGGATATTTTAATGTTTGTAGTTAACAGCTTATGAAATATAAATTCATGTTTTACTAGTATTGCTTCTATTAAAAGTATATTTACTGATAATTATATATTCCTTTTTTACATGATATACAAAATGTGCATGCTAATGTTTGAAAATGTTTGTGAGAGTGAAAGGGAGGGTTGGGATTTCTAACTTAACTGTAGCAGCCAGAAAAATCAAAGGAAAGTGAGTGTAGAAAATAGACTCTTTTCAATCATCTATAAGTATGTTATTACTTAAAAATACTGCTCAGAAACTGCATTTTCTAAATCTGTTAAATTAGTATCTAAAATTATTGTTTTAAATTGTTTTTTTTAATGTAATGTTTCAGTTACAGCTAACTAATAACAACTGAATGCCTGGTGATAATCTATTAAATCATGTTGTCATAATTCCATAGTAGTGTTAAAACTCTAAAATGAACTTAGCAAAAAGGTGCTTGAAAGGTTCTCATAATTTTTCACAAGATATTTATCAGCCTATTAACTAAGCAGTAGAAGCAAAGATTTTTCACACCTGAGTACCACAATTTAGTACATCCAGTATTGCAACTAGTCTTGATTGCATGTTGATTCACCTGATATTGAATGCATTGTTTGCATATTGAGACAATGTTCAAGTTTGGCCCTGGCATTCCCCACTCCCACTACAAACCTACCATCTACTCATTAGTCATTATGGGGTTGATTTTAAGATGTGCACACGCATCCATGTGCATGAGCTACCTGGCACAAACACATGGATGCATGATTTTATAACATGCGCGTGCAGGTGCGCTCATATTATAAAATCGGGGGTCAGCACGTGCAACGGGGTGCACATTAGTACAACTTGCGTGTGGCGATGCCCACGGCCTTCCCCGTTCCCTCCCAGGCAGCTCCAATTTAGGATCAGCCTGGGAAGGAACTTCTCACCACCTACACTAATCTCCCTTTCCCTTCCCCTAATCTACCCCCCAGCCCTAACCTAGACCCTTCCAAAAATTTGGGGCAGGTGCAGGTTATGTGTGCTGGCATCTTGCCAGCACGTGATCCTCTGACACAGCGGCAAATGGCCGCTGTGCTGGGAGCCTCTAGCCCCACCCCTCCCCCACTCCATCCCCTCCTTGCCCCTTTCTTGCAGCTCCAGGACTTACACGTGTCCTAGGGCTTTACCTGTGTGGCCGGGCCTTTTTAAAATAGGCCCGGCGCGCGTAGGTGTTAGAAAATCCAGCCCTATCTTTACCCTGCTCTACCTCCTGTTCACTAAAAGCTGCCCAATATGATACCCAAGTACGTCTTCACTAACATACCAAACTGAATCTCCAACCCAGTACAAATCTCCTTAATGCCCCCAAACTGACCATTATATCTGTAATGCCCCAACTGACCAACATATCTCACTACAACAAAATACCCTTGCACTACCCACTGAGTCCACTAATCAACCAATGCATCATATTTTTCTTTCTAACCAACACATCCCATTGTGCTCCCAACAACTCAACACATCCAATTGAACCCCACAAAATCTACTCTAGCACTGTTCACCGTGACCTTTAATTAATTAATCAACTTTCCCCATTTTGTCCCCACACACTAAAATACTCTATTGTGCCCCCAAAACCCTAACACTGCCCACTGTGGCCCATATGCAAGCATCACATCCCCTTCTGCCCCCAAAATACATCAACATAATAAACTGTACCCCATCCAACAGGTCACCACAGTCTACCCAAAATTACCAACATACCTCAATGTGCCCCCACAAAATCCTGACACTGCCGACTACGACCAACAACCCGCTAATCCCCCTCCTCACCATTCTCTGACAGCCTTTAAGTAATCCTTCTATACCAGCTGTGTTTAAATTAAACCATATAGAAAAGTAAACATAGTTGGGTGTTAATTTAGCAATTTCCTCTGATGGGATTTGTGGTCAGTCTAGACAAAACACAAGTACTGCCTGTGGAATGTATCAATATATTCAGCTAATTGAATATTCATTATGGGTTTTTTTAATGCTAATTTGTTAAAGTAAATATAGCTACTGTTTAATTAGTTGAAGTAATTGATATATTTGCTAGCAGTTCTTGAGGGAATTGATTAATTAACTCACCATCTGTATTTACCTTCCAATCTTACTAAACTAAGACACAGCAGATGCTGTTAGAAAATTAACATTGTGTGTGTGTATAGGGGGAGAGGGTTTTTGGGTCGATGGGGCACAGGTGTATATTGGTGTGTGGGGGAGCAGAATAAAATTAGATTTAAAAAATAATTTAATTTAATTTAAAATTTATAGACCATCTGTCAGCATTTCTAAATGGTTTTCAAAGAAATATTCATACATCATAACATAGATTAACACATAAATATAATGTTGAAAATGAACATATAGAAAATAAATCTTAGGAATAAAAAATCATAACATAATTCACTGCTATATCTTCATTTGAGATGTGTTGATCTGATAAGGAGCACAGTAGGGTGCATTGATTGGTTAAAGGGTACAATAGGCATCCTTAGGGTTTGGGGGAGGGCACATTTGGTATGTAAATGTGTTGGGTGCAGAATGTGTTGTATTGGTTTGTTGGAAGTACAGTGTGCCATGATAGAGTTTTGGGAGCACAATGGGGAACACAATGAGGTGTGTTTTATAGGGGCACAATGCAAAGTGCTAGTTTGTTAGGGGGTCACAATGTGAACTTATTGGTTAGGAGCACAGTGTGTTTGGGGTCCCATTAGAGTTCAGGGGTCACATTTAGTATGTTAGTGGGTTGGAACACAGTGTGGTACATTGGTGTAGTAGGGTAGTGGGGCACATTGATGGGTATAATTGCATTTGGGAGTCAAAAGGATACATTAATGCATTTAGACATTAGTGGGGCTATGTTACTGAATTGATGAGTCAATGAGTTATGTTACTAGATTTATAGTGTGAATGGGTATTTTACTGAATAGGGAGAAGGGGTATGAAGTATGTTAGTAGTTGTAGGTTGTTAGTTTGCTTGGCATTTTCCTGCTGCTTCTTTTAATTTACATGTCATTCATAACCAACCTCTATTGGCTATGGATCTTTAATTTATAATTTCCCAAAAACTGTTCCCTATTTTGTACCCATGGGTCTTCAAGCTAAATGTCTAAAGAAACTGTACAGGGAATTTCCCTTTGAAAATTAGAACTAACATGGCCTTATACAACAATAAAAAGAAAAGGTGCAAGTAATATACCCAAATAATCAATAGAGAAGCAAAGGGTGTAGCAGAGAACTCTAAAGTCCATATGAGTCAAATATAGAAAACTTTAAGTACTTTATTAAAGGCTACATAGCATTTAAATATGAAGAAAAACATCTGATGGATAGTAGTTGCCAGCTTGAGTAGACAGGATAAAGAAAACCCAACCCTCAACGTGAGCCACGTTTCGCAGTAGTTGTTGATTCAAGGGGAACAACTATAAAATCGCATCAGTTAGCCATGATAAGTACTAGAAGACCTTCATATCTGATGTGATTTCATAGTTATTCCCCTTGAAACAGCACCTACTGTGAAACACGGCTCATTTCAGAAGTTGGGTTTTATTTTATCCTGTCTGCTCAGTCTAGCAATTACAATTCATCTCATGTTTTTCTTCATACTGAAATGCTATACAGCCTTTAATGAAATACCCATATATTTGCACATGCTTCACATAAGGTACAAACAAAGTACATGTGGTAAAGGAAATGTAGGGATTTCAAAATGAAATTTCCAAGTTAGCATTTTGTTTCCCACCATAACCACTAGGGATGTGCAGAAGGAAAAAATGTGTTTCGATTCGTCATTTGTTTTGCCAGGACCCAAATCCATTGCATTCAATTCATAGGGGGGAACCCAATTCATTGATTAGTTTTATTTGTTTTCCAATTTCCCATTAAAGTCAATGGGGGAAGTATTTGCAGCCTATTTTTGGCTGCAGAATTGGAGGTTTTTTTTTTATCAATTCTGATGAAAATTCTGGGGAGCAATCATCAGAACAAGAAAAGAGCTCCAAGGTACTTAGACTGTGGCAAAGTGGCACCAAAGTGGCATGAATAGCCTAAGGCACTTTAAAGGAGCAAAGGGGTACCAGGAGTGGCAAGAGTGCTTTAACAGAGGTGCAAAGCAGCAGCAAGAGTGTCAAAAACACACCACAGCTTCAAAAGAGAGCAGCGACAAACAGATGCATGAACCCTTGAAGGCAGCACAACAGGCAAAGTGGCAAGACAACTGGCATCAACATCCTATATCACAATGAAGGGGCAACATAGCAAGCAGAAAGACTAGCACCAACACACTGAGGAACCATGATAGTGGCAAGAACACCACAAGGAGTCGAGTGAGTCATCTAGTGTATGGTAGCAAGGCAGAGTGGCAGAAAGCTGATAGGGGCAAGACAGGCTGGCAGAGTGGAGGTAGTCTGGTCACTGTGGTTTTGATAGGGGCAAGACAGGCTGGCAGAGCTGAGGTAGTCAGGTCCCTGTGGTTTTGATAGGGGCAAGACAGGCTGGACCCAGGGAGAGTTCCCGTTCCTTTGCCCAGGAAAGGGCTCCCTAGAATGGGTTTGCCCCTAGAGTGGGGTGTTTCCATTGGCATCTAGTGATCTCTCGCTGGTCTTTCAAAATCTGGTGGAGTTATCAGATATACAAATAGGAATTTTAAAGGCCGATGTGGAGGAGGGTGCCATGTGAACAGCGGTTCAACATGGGTCAGCAAGTACTAAGAGATAGGCTGGCTGGCTACCCCGGGGGAAGTTCCCTTTCCTTTGAGCAGGAAATGGCTCCCTGGAATGGGTTGGCCCCTAGAGTGCAGCATGAGCCTTCAAAGCATGGCAATGTTGAGCACGGTGCCATGTGAACAGCGGTTCAACATGGGTCAACAGGTACTAAGAGATAGGCTGGCTGGCTACCCTGGGGAGAGTCCCTTTCCTTTGAGCAGGAAAGGGCTCCTTGGAATGGGTTGGCCCCTAGAGTGGAGCACAAGACTTCAAAGCGTGTTTGTTTTAATTAAGGATCCATGCTGTGAAGGATTAGTATTTTGAATTGCCAGAGACTGAGGGTTCCCTTTGCAACGAGGGTTCAGCCGTTAGGACCAAAAGAAGCACTGATGTCATCTCCTGCCCAAATCTACAATATCAACAAATGTTGACCTTGTAGTTTACACAGTGCCTCTGTAAACTATGGGAACACAGAGGATGAGCTAGAGTGCAACTACCACCAGTTTTCTATAGTACTAGAAACATTACTGTTGGCACCCAAGAAAGATTTAGGGAACATGGCCCATATTATGAAGGTCAGGAAAACTATTGAGCATATGAAATATGCAAACTCCAAACATCTTAAGTCAGATTTTTATGTTCTTACATTCAAAATGTGGATGGACAAGCACAGTGTTAGAGGTCAAGCCCTTGTAGGGATGTAAGGTCTGGACAGGCAGGCACAGCAATTGAGGATAGAGGTCAAGCCCTTTTAGGGACATAAGGCCTGGATGGACAGGCACAGCAATCGAGGATATATGTGAAGCCCTCGTATGGATGTAAAGCCTGGATGGACAGGCAGGCTCAGCATTCGAGGATAGAGGTCAAGTCCTTGTAGGGACAAAAATCCTGGATGGAAAGGCAGGCACAGCATTCAAGGATAGAAGTCAAGATCTTTTAGGGATGTACAGCCTGGACAGTGGACGGACAGGCACAGCGTTTCATGTCAGGTATATGTGCTGATATTATCTGGAGCATAGGAAGCAGTTGGAGCTGCTGCAAGGCTTTAATTTGCTTTTATTCATCTTGCCATTCACAGGCAAAATTTAGAAACCCAAATAAAGGCAGGTTTATTTTCAAAAACACTAGCATTTCAGCCTTGAGCGGTGAGGGCTCAAGATACCCTCTGTCATTGAAAATACACGTTCACTGGGCACAGTGGTTGGTGGACATGACAGATATCACTGAGTCACTTTGGTTAAGTGTGGCCAGACAGTGGACTTGTACCCAATATGCCAGTGGATCTGTCTGCATGTCCTCTGTGGGCTCTGAGAGATACCGTGTCACTGACAGTTGTGCTGGTGTCTCCTTTGCTTGGGTGGGCTGAGAGTCACTCATGCCAGCTGCATTCTCTCTAGCCTGTAGCAGAACAGATGATTCTTTATGTGTAACAGGCCTTTGGCGTACTGAAGTGGAAGAGGAGGAGGTAGTAGCTGTCGCTGACAGAGTGCTGCTCCTGCTTGGGCTAGCACAACTCTCTGAAGTGCCCGCTGCTGTTTCCTCCTCTGCTTCATGCCTAATCTGTCTCTGCCTATGGTGCTCCTGATCGCGGACATTTACTAACAGCAGGTCCTTCACAAATGAGAGACAATTGGACTGTAGGGCCAGTATCCCTTTCACACAGGGTTCACAGACTGTGGCGAGCATGTATGTGTGGTCTTCTGTTAAAGGCCTTAATATCTCTTGCACCTGCTGCTGAAAAAAGTCCAGACAATGCAGCATCTCAGCTGTCATTCCCTCTTCCTGTTTAAAGCCCTCTAAATTTTCATCCAGGAAATTAACTATAGGGATGATGTCAGCCAAGGTGGCACTTCTGGAACTCAGCTCCTTCATGACATCCTTGAAGGGCTGCAGGATTTTTACCAGCTGACTCATGACTAACCAATCATGATGCCCTAGGGTATTCTGCACACCTATGTCCATTGAACCAGAAAGTTCATGAAAGGATGACTGATGCTCCACTAACCTCTGCAGCATCATAAAAGTAGAATTGCACCGGGTGGCAATGCCTTGAATGAGGCGCTGTGAGGCATGTCCAAATCAGTTTGCTTTTGTCACAGAACCTGCCCTGCCTTCACACTTCTGTGGAAGTGCGCTGCTATGTTCCTGCACATGTATTAATGTATGCAGGTATTCATTTTCTTGGTGACTGGAATCCAACCCCAGAGCTGACTTCATTACCAGGGGCAGAGTGTGTGCAAAACATTGGAGGTTCTTAAAGTGCCCGTCGTTTATTGCCTTAACCATGTTTTAACCATTATCTGTGACAAAGAACCCTGCCTGAGGATTCCTGTTTTGGTGGTGTAGTTATTAGCCCGCCAGCATCTGTCTGATGCATGCTAGAATATTGGCTGATGTATGTGCCTTGTCTGTCAGGTGGGTGTGCAGTAAAGCCCACTTCCACCCTGATATTTGTTGACTAATAGAGCTGATGCCTGCCCCTGCCTCAGCCAGGTCCACCAGTGTGCTGTCAGGGAGAGGTAAGAGTGTGCAGCATTCATGGCGGTCCAGATATCGCAGGTGAAATGCACACTTCCCTGTGCCTTAGCTAGCAGCATTGGATGCAACTGTGACACTGGCTGTACAGGCTGGGGATTAGGGATGTGAATCATTTTTGAACGATTAAAATTATCCTCAGATAATTTTAAAATCGTCCAAAATCATTAGAGTGTATAATACAATACAAATGCCCCCGATTTATCGTCAGGGGCATTTGTATTGTATCTTTAAATAGGGCGCGGGAAAACCGGCACACCAAAAAAACCCTAAAACCCACCCCGAACCTTTAAAACAAATCCCCCACCCTCCCGAACCCCCCCAAAATGTTTTAAATTACCTTGGGTCCAGTGGGGGGGTCCCGACAGGATCTCCCTCTCTCTGGCCACGACTGCGTTGAGAGAAATGGCGCCGGTGGCCCTTTGCCCTTATCATGTGACAGGGCAAAGGTAGCGCCGGCGCCATTTTGGTTCCTGGTTCCCGACGTCACGCGTGCAAGAGATTGCCCCCGGACCCCCGCTGGACCCCCAGGGACTTTTGGCCAGCTTGGGGGGGCCTCCTGACCCCCACAAGACTTGCCAAAAGTCCAGCGGCGGTCCGGGAGTGACCTCCTGCACGCGGGCCTTATTGCCAATCTTCAAAATGGCGCCGGCGCTACCTTTGCCCTCACTATGTCATACGGGTGACCGACATTTTGGTGGGGGTTCGGGAGGTTGGGGGATTTGTTTTAAAGGTTCGGGGTGGGTTTTAGGGTTTTTTTGGTGTGCCGGTTTTCCCGCCCTCCCCCGATTTACGATTTTTAACGATTTAAAAAAAAAAAAAAAAAACAACACGACAATAAGATTTCCCTTCCCCCCCCCCAGCCAAAATCGATCGTTAAGACGATCGATCATACGATTCACACCCCTACTGGGGATTACCTTTCTGCTAAATGTGGTTCTAGAGGGGACATTGTAATTTGGAACTAAGACCTTCAGAAAATACTGGCAACCCACATTCTCCACTATCTGCAAGGGCTGGTCATCAAGGGCAATCATTTCCCCAATGCTCCTGGTTACATCTTTTGAGGCTGCCTGCCTCCTACCCGGGATAGTGTTACCGCACACCATCCCATTTTATCCATGGTGGGCTGTCACTTCTGCCACATGGCAGGGAGCTGATGGCCTGCCACCTGACTGCTTGAAGAGGCTGAGGGCATGGGATGATTCTGCTCCTTTTCAACCACTTTACGCTGCCTGGATAAAGGGGTCCCCCTGACTGGTACTGCCACCATCCCCAGATAGCAGTACTGTATTGAGAGCACTGCTGTCCCAATAAAGGTAAGTCTGGAAAACTGCCCCCAGACCCCTACGAGGCAGTGCCTTCTTGGCTTAAAAGAGCATTGCTGTACCAATATAGGTGAGTCTGGAAAACTGCCCCCAGACACCCTTGAGGCAGTGCCTTCTTGGCTTAAAAGAGCACTGCTGTCCCAATATAGGTGTGTCTGGAAATCTGCCCCCAGACCCCCATGAGGCAGTGCCTTCTTCACTTAAAAGATCACTGTTGTCCCAATATAGGTGAGTCTGGAAACTGCCCCCTGACCCCCAAGAGGCAGTGCCTTCTTGGCTTAAAAGAGCACAATAAAAATAAATGCAGTTAAATAAAAAGCCTGGCTTGCACAGCAGCAAAAATGGTGAAATATCTTTTTCAACGGCAATTCTTTCAAACTAGTTAGAAATTGAATATCTCTCCCACCCATAACACCCAAATCCAGCTTGCAACCTACCCTAGGGGGTAAAATAAGCAGAAAAATGCCACTGCTAGCAGCTTCTCACAGTGGCACAGACAGAGAGACCATCTCAGATCAATAAAAAAAAGTGTGGTCAAAAAAAGTATGGCTAGCTGGCAGCAGCACTGCAGCAAAATTGAACAAATATATTTTTCAATGGAAAATTCTATCAAAGTAGCTAGCATATTGAATACAGATTTGAGACACTCAGACTAGCTCTGAGTTCAGCCAGCTCCCCGGACCACCACCCCATACCATCCCTGCCAAGAAAGTGTGTGGCATGCCGCGTGCTTAACGTATAAATAGTGCTGCATCATCAGGAATATCGTCACAGAGCACTGATTGAGAGCGGCAATTGGCTGCATTACAAAAAATGCTTAGCTCTGAATCATTGCATTCTAGTCTCCTTGCCAACCTGTCTGACCCACTATATGACAGGGCTGTGAGGTTACTTATGACTCACAGGAAAGGGCTGGTTTTTGATATCTCCTATTTGAAATGGCCACTAAGACATCACTGCGAGCCAAAAGAATGAAACTAATATGATCTGTTGAATTTGTGAGGGATCGCGATGTGTTTCGAAAACCCACGAATACAACGGATATGGACTACTGCTTTGTGGATTGCCAATGCGTTGAAAATGAATGCACATCCCTAATAACCACACTCCCTTAACCACAGACCCATGACAAGAAGTACACATGCATATTATCCATAGACATGAGGACAATTTTCAACCAGGGCAATTTAACTGGGTAACTGCTTAATTACCTGAAAAATGCCTTTGAAAATTGAATTGTTTTCCATAAGTCTAAAACCTCCAATTATAAAAAAAAATATTACTTGTCCCTAATTAATGCTAATATTGTCTCCAATAGGTACCTCCTCATATTATCTATTGTAGAATTTCCAGTCCTACAACATCTATATCAATAAAAATGTTAAATAGTTTGGACAAAATCACTAATCTCAGAAACCACTGAACCGATTGCTTTCAAATTTGGACACAACCTTCATTTCGCATACAGGAAGGTTCTTCTGTACTTACATTACAGATATGTCACACCTGTGACAGGTAAAATAGGTTTAACATTTTTTTTGAGAAAACAGCGACATCTGCTGGACGTAAGCACCATCTGTTACACCTTACACTAACACACACTACACTAATCATTTCGCCAGTCCAGGTCCACGTTTCACTTCCATTTTAACACATTTGCGCACTTTTTTCCCCAGAAGATAACTATTTCCTTTACAGATAAAATACACCCACCACCCTCCTCATACCCCACACACACATGCCAAATTGATTTACTTCCCACAGCCTCCCAACACACACAAAACCACCCTCCTCACACCCCCCACACACATGCCAAATTTATTTACTTCCCAGGTCCTCACAACACACACAAAACCTGACAGAATTCCAGGAGGCTCCAGCGGGGGGCCAGGACCGGTCCGGACACATCTCCTGCACTACAGCCATCAGCTGCCAGCAATCAACATGGCGCCGACGGCCCTTTCCCTTACTACGCCACTCCGGGACACCAATGGCGGCAGTAGCCCATGTGACATAGTAAGGGCGAGGGCCTCTTGATGCCATTTTCAGGACTGGCAGCCAGTGGACCTTTGCCCTTACTATGTCAGAGGACCTACCGCTGCCATTGCTCCACCCCACTGACATAGTAAGGGCAAAGGGCCGTCGGAACCCGTTTCAGTGCTCGCAGCCGACGGACCAACGCCAATACATCGCTCCCGGACCACTCCTGAATGCCCGCTCCACCAACTGACATTTTAATCAGGTCTCGGGGGGTCTGGAGGGTGGGGGTGGTAATGAATTTATTGTGAACATCTTGGGGAGCGGTCACAAGGTGGGGGGCAGGTTTCATTCATTCAGCAACTCTGGGGGGGGGCAGGGGTGGACTATTGTTTTTCGCAGGGCTGGGGGAGGGGGGGCAGGAGAGTGTGGGGTTGTTAGTTTAAGAGAACTTTTCTCATAGGGTTGTTTTTTGGGGGAAGGGGGAGGTTCACACACAAATACATACACTAAACTTGCACGATCTCGGGAATGCACCAAAATAGCCCTCCCCAGACCACAAAACAAATTTGGAAGTGCAAATTTGGTTAGGCACTCCACTATTTGGCTACATAACATGCACAGACACCCAGGGACAGATCACATGTAGCACCAACAATTTTAATTTCCCAGGTCTTGGGAGGGGGCAGGAGGGTGGGGGGTTATTATTTGAGTTAAAGGGTTGGGATTGGGGGGTTTTTTTGGGGGGGGTGGGGGGTTCCCACAAAAATAGAAAGGCAAAGGTTTTCTGATCTGAAGGGTAGGCAGTAGGCGGGGGGAGGTGACAGTGAGGGGAGGGAGAGTGAGGGGGGAGGTGAGTGTCAGGGGAGGGAGAATGAGGGGAGAGGTGAGTGTGAGGGGAGAGAGTTGGAGTGGGGACAGAGGAGAGAAGGGGGGGTGAGTGACCAAGGGGGAGGAGGATGAGTGACTGAGGTAAATGAGCAAGGGGAAGGGGGAGGGAGGGTAAAGAACCTGACTCTGCCACTGCAATGAGTGGCTGGGTACCGCTAGTTTTTTCTATAAAAATCTTCCTTTTTAAAGTTTTACAATTATATCTGAAGAAGAAGCTCATGTTTGAAACATCTACTGTATCTAAATGAAACTTGCTTTGAGTTACCAATGAAAAGGTATAAGCTATAATTAAAATAAATCAAATGCATGAACAACAAAATATTTTTTGTTGGTCATCTCAATGGTATCACAAGACTCCAACTATATAATACTGGTGTTCATTTGAAACTGACTTGATTTGGTTTCATATACATAATAATGAAAGGAGGACTATAATGTAATCCAAATCCAAATTAGTTTTAGACCAGGCTTAAAAGTAATATCAATAGTACATATTAATTGACAGTCTTTCATCAAATAGAATTCCTATGTGCTTTGCAAGTTAAACTTTGAAATAATATATAAGGGCCTATGCATATAAACTCATGTTATCAAAATAGCATGCAACTTGGTAAAATGTGTACATGCATTTTAAAACATGAAATTAAATAAATTTTACCAAGGGAACACTAAAGTTTTTGCTCAATAACACAGCTTCAGTTCTACTAGAAATAAGCATTGCAGGAAAACCTTTTAATTGGTTGACATCATATCTTAGTAATTGTACGTACAGTGTCAAAATAGGAAATTAAGTTTTGAAACAAGTGCCGCTAGAAGCAGGTGTCCCGCAAGGGTACACCCTATCAGCCACCCTTTTTAATTTATACATGTTGCCAATATGTAAACTTCTTTCTGGTTTGTGTTTAACATACTTTATATATGCAGATGATGTACAATTTCTGGTTCTGATAACACACACTAAAGTTGACAGCTTGAAGTTAAGTGTATATTTTTCCATCATTCAACAGCTATTGATTCATTTAAAACTGGTTCTAAATAAGGAGAAAACAGAGATTATACCTAAGTAATAGACAAAATAATGAACACATCAAGACATACACAGTTGATCATCAAAATTTTATTAAAATAGAACATGCTAGAGATTTAGGTGTAGTGATCGATAGTGAATTTAATATGAAAAAATTCATTTCCAAAACTGTCAGGGAAGGTTTTAACAAATTACATATTTTAAAGACCCTAAAACCTCTTTTATATTTCAGTGATTTTAGAACTGTTTTACAATCCCTTATTTTTTCAAAGCTAGATTATTGCAATGCACTTTTATTAGGATTGCCCTCATCATCAATTAGACAACTTCAGTTACTGCAAAAAGTGGCAGCCAGAGTTCTAACTGGGTCTAAAAAATTTGACCACTTTACTCCAATTTTAAAAGAACTCCTTTGGCTCCCCATTACATTTAGAGTACAATATAAGGCACTGTGCTTAATTTATAAATCCTTGAACAATAAGAATATTGAATGTTGAAATGCATCATTACACATTCATATTCCACAAATAAATCTTTGATTAGGAAATAAGGGCCTCTTAACAATCCCATCACTAAAAATGGCGTGACTCAATAAAGTACAAAAGATCTTTACCATTAGCCGGACAGAAGCTATGGAACTCTATGCCAATGGAATTTTAAAAAGAAACTCAAAACATGGTTGTTTAGGCAAGTGTTTGAAGATATGAACAAGAGTAATATATAACTTTGTCACAAGCATTTGGAGAAGAGAATTATAATATTTTAACTGGACGGTAATGGTTATCGCTGGACTTTATTGAATCTTTTATTGTTATGTTTTATGTTTTAGATTTTACTTGATTTCATTGATTTGATTTTATGTTTTAAAAGGTTATTTATTTATTTTATATGTCAAAGGTGTATTCTCATTGATGTATTTTATGCTGTATTTAAATTTTGTAATATTTTATGCTGTAAACCAATGCATGCAACTTTTAAAATCTACCCCATAGTCTCTGTGGGGATTGTTTGGTTGAGGAGCTATGTGAAAGAGATGCTGGAGTACGAAGGTTATGTGAAATACTGTACATGCTAGGGGGAGGGTTGTTTCTATGCTAAATTTAGGAACTAGCTGCATATATTACAGTTTAGGGCCTCAAATTATGAGGAACCTCTAAGTACAACAATGTATATATTTTTGGGGTAATGCTGTGGAGTCTCTTAAATTTAACATAGCTTTGGGCCTCTGCATATCATAATATGACATTAGGTGGCCAGATTATATAGAGAAATAAAAAATATTATATATATTAGAGATTTGTATTGGATGGCCTGATCGTTTCAGGCTTCGTTATCGGGGAAGACCCGTCACTAGCAGTTCCCACCTAACTGGAGTCAGGACACTTGCATAGTGACTACTTGCCTCTACACTAGGAGCTTTCTTTGTTCATTTGGTGGCAGGGTGACTAGTGGTACAGAAGGTGCAAATGTGTTTGTACTTATGTTATGAACTGCTCCTTCAGAGGGGAGGAGTTAGCAATCTGTTATGAACTGCTCCTGTGGAAGGAGGAGTTAGCAATCTGTTATGAATCGCTCCTCCAGAAGGGAGGAGTTAGCAATCTGTTGAATACGTATCCTGTGAAAGAGGAGTTAGCAAACTGTTATGCTCCGTGGGTGGAGTAAGCAATCTGTAATGGATCTGCTAGGAAGTAGCCATCTGATATGCTCAGCTCCTGTAGAGGGAGTAGATAATATGTTACCAGCGGAGTGCTTGGAGAGGGCACTCAGCTGTAGTAGAATGTAGAATGGTGGATCTTTGGGCGGATGGCAGATGACAGCGCCCCCAGGAGGATATCCTGAGAGGGACCACCGGCTAGGCTTGAGTATGGAGACAGACACAGATAATTCTTTTATTAGAAAGGTTAGTAGAACCACCAGAGGTGGCAGTAGTGAGCTGATATGCCCGGCAGGGCTGAAGTCCCTCAGGTACTGGAACCACGATCCCAGAGTTGCTGAGCTATAGAGAAACTATAGATAGTGAGTAGACAGGGTGTGCTGTATACATAGCCAGTACTTAGATGATAACTCACATAAGGTCTTGAGGAAGCTCAGTAGCGAGTACCTGGTTCCAGGGAAAGCTCTGAGAGAGCGATGGTAACTCACAATTGTCTGTATCTGTAATAGCTTCCAGGCAGTAGAGAATCTTCAGTGTATTCAGGAACATGGGCCCTCGAGGAGCGAGTACCATTTCCTATCTGCAATCTGAAATAGTAACTCACAAATGTCTGTATCTGCGATAGCTTCTAGACAAGAGAGAATCTTCAGAGTGTTTAGGAACACAGGCCCTCGAGGAGCGAGTACCGGTTCCTATATGCAATCTGAAATAGTAACTCACAAATGTCTGTACCTGCGATAGCTAGACAGTAGAGAATCTTGAGAGTATTTAGCAACACGGGCCCTCGAGGAGCGAGTACCGGTTCCTATCTGTAATCAGAAATAGTAACTCACAATGTCTGTATCTGCAATCGCTTCCAGGCAATGGCCCCATGAGATCCCCACCCCACTAGTTGGAGGGCTGATGGGGAGGACTGAGGGATGCATCTGTCTCCAGCAGGGTGACTACCCCTAGAATATCCCAATCCCGTCCCCTCACTGCTCTTCCATTCGCTGGGTTGCTAAAGTTGGCTGGCAGGTCCCTAGGAGAGAAATGAGACCTTTGTCTGGCTTTTCCCCATTGAGCTATGTGGACTACTGACCCTGCGCCCCCCAGGGGGTTTTGGTCTGTAGCACACCCAGCAATTCCTCCTCGGGTGGTGCTGCACTCTCGGGATCCCCCCGTGGAGCTGGTGGTGAGCTGGGGCTCTCAGCTTCTGACCATGTGGCATGGCTACTACTTAAGGGCCTAAAATCACCCTCCTAGTAGCCCAGGGAGAAAAGATCCTCAATTGGACTTGAACCCTGGTGTCTCTGGTTCTCAGCCCACTAATCAACCACTAACCAGCATAAATGACCTACCAGAGCTTCCACAATGAAAGCAGCAGTGCAGGGATCAGGAACTAAAAGAGATGAAGCCAGGGTGTGCTAACCAGGTAGCTTCCTACACTGCTGCTTCTGCCCCTTGGGCTAGCCTCTGGGCTTTTAAACTGCCTTATGATCCATTCCAAGATGTAAATACCTGTGTATAATTTAACTCAGTTTTATTATTGCTCTTTTAATTTAACACATATACAATTCACAGTTTATATTAAAACCAATATTGTCACTCATACCACATTCACACATGCACATTCACATACCACAAAAAAAATATTGCACCTAATTCTAATACAATAATTCACCTATTACCAACATATTAAAATACATCCTACATTATTACAATCAGAAAGCACCAATTTTATATTGTATATTCCATTTATCATCCAACCCACCCTTATTTCTTATTAATCTCTCTCTGAATATCCTTTTAAACAACTCCCTCTCAGTTCCCTGTTGTATTCAATACTTTATTATAAACTCCCGACGAAAAGCTTCCGTTTCACCAAGGAGGTTTCCTCAGGGGATCGTTATCCACTCGTTGCTTTCATTAGAAAAGCCGGGAACTTCTCTATGTAATTCATAGGGTGCGTGTTGCTTGTGCCTTCTGTGATAAAACACAATCCTAAATACATAAATGTTTAATTATTAATAATTAAAAAATGTATTAAATGTAAATTTAAAGATAAACTATTTATCCAGTCACTATCCTTGAAACCAACGGAATGCTTACCTCTATTTTGCTCCGTACAACTCCTTAACATTACTATTGTGAATTATTTTCCACGTTGTATTATTTGCCTAGGCAATTTGATTGCGAGTCAGCTCAAGTTATTTATGTGATTCTATGTCCCTGCGAGTTGTACTACATAGGGCATACAAAAAGAAAATTGAAAACGAGAATTATTGAACATCTCAGTAATATACGCACACGGAGAGAAAATGCCCCGTTGGTACAGCATTGGCGGGAGAAAAAGCATGAAGTTCAGGATTTAAGATTCTGTGCCCTCAACCAAGTAGAGTTAAGTAGAGGAGGTAATATATCAACAGTACTAACGAAGAAGGAACAGCGATATATATTCCAGTGGGGGACATTGACTCCTGGTGGTTTAAACTCAGAAATAGAATGGAATGCGTTCCTTTAGTGTGGTTATAGCTATCTTGTGTTGGGAGGTGGAGCTTGCTGATGGATTGAAAATCAGGTGGTGCAGTGGTATCCAATACAAGAGAGAGGAGGGATATTTAAAATATAAGGGTGTGGATAGGAAGTAGTGCGCATTCGCGGCGTTTTGGAAAAATGGAGTACTGTGGACGGCATATTTGATGGTGAGCTGACTTTGTTGCTTAATATAGACGAAGTGTTAAGTAAAATGCTAGTTACTAGTAGTTATAAGAATTACTATGTATTATAGATGGGAATGCAGCATGGTAGCCAATAGAGTTTGAAGATATTTTGTCTGAAGGTGTGGAGTGAAAGCGGCGGTTTTGAAGACGTATGAAGCAGTGTTGTCTAATAAGGATTGAGGTTTGAAAACGCCGACTTATGAAGTGAGTGGTGTTTAACATAGGGGTGAAAATAAATTCCCCTGGGCAGGTTAGTATATATGTAAGAATGAAGTTTAACGGAGTTGTGTGGCATTTAGTGGTGGAAAATAATTCACAATAGCAATGTTAAGGAGTTGTATGGAGCAAAATAGAGGTAAGCATTCCGTTGGTTTCAAGGATAGTGACTGGATAAATAGTTTATCTTTAAATTTACATTTAATACATTTTTTAATTATTAATAATTAAACATTTATGTATTTAGGATTGTGTTTTATCACAGACGGCACAAGCAACACGCACCCTATGAATTACATAGAGAAGTTCCCGGCTTTTCTAATGAAAGCAACGAGTGGATAACGATCCCCTGAGGAAACCTCCTTGGTGAAACGGAAGCTTTTCGTCAGGAGTTTATAATAAAGTATTGAATACAACAGGGAACTGAGAGGGAGTTGTTTAAAAGGATATTCAGAGAGAGATTAATAAGAAATAAGGGTGGGTTGGATGATAAATGGAATATACAATATAAAATTGGTGCTTTCTGATTGTAATAATGTAGGATGTATTTTAATATGTTGGTAATAGGTGAATTATTGTATTAGAATTAGGTGCAATATTTTTTTTGTGGTATGTGAATGTGCATGTGTGAATGTGGTATGAGTGACAATATTGGTTTTAATATAAACTGTGAATTGTATATCTGTTAAATTAAAAGAGCAATAATAAAACTGAGTTAAATTATACACAGGTATTTATATATTATTTATTCATACGATTTATACCTGTGGGTTACCCATATGATGTTATGTCTAGTTGACCTTAGTGGTTACCATTCCAAGATGTGTCATCCTGCCCCCCAAGACCTGAGCTGCCCCTGGGTTTCTCCCCCTTTTTTCCTTTTGCCTTCCCATCTTGGCTTCACAGCACTCACACATGCCCATACCAGCAGGGGGTGATGTTGGCATGTCAGCAACATTACCACATGGTGCTGATGCTGCTCCTGCCGGTGATGGAACCACCGATTAGAGATGTGAATCGGAACCAGAATCGGTTCGGATTTCAGTTCCGATTCACATCTCTATAGATGTGAATCGGAACCAGAATCGGTTCGGATTTCAGTTCCGATTCACATCTCTACCACCGATGTCCCACAGATAAGTGCCGTGTTCCCCCATTCTCTCTCCAGGTGCAGTGCTGGGTTATTGGTGACGCTCGTGCACCAACCTGGTGCAGTGCCTTAATCTTTGGTCAACAGGTGCTTTTCATGGGGTAGAATGTAAGAATATTTTTTAAGCATATTTTTTCTTTTGCACATAAAAATAATTCAGAAAGTCATGTACTTTCTATTTCATGTAGGACTGACATTTTGCACTTATCTTAAATGCCATTTCAAAGCAAAAATGTATAGGCAAATTCTTTAGCACTGATGTTTTTCAGCAAGTGTCCACCTGACATTGAAGTGTTTCAAAAGACATTCACATTGCTCAAGTCTCAAGGTTCCTTGAATCAAGCACCTAATAAAGAATAAACATCAGATTATAGACTCATCCCAGATATAATAAATTAATTTCTTACATACAAATGGATTTTGTTTCACATATATTATATTGCTCCACAGATGTTCTCATAAAATATACTGTAACTAAATATGCGCACATCATAGCTTGTTTCAAAACACAACACATGACAAGTCACATGCAACATTTCTCCAACTGACTTATCAAGTCAATGTTATCTGTTATTTTTATAATTCTGGTTTTTTTATGTTATTTGGTTTGTCACCTGACTACTAAGGTGATTGACAGCACAATACTCCCACCATTTAGCATTTAAAATGGTGGACATCTGGTCCAACTCAAGTCTTCTGCAGTAAGTAATAGAGATGTGATTTGGCCCAACCTTTTGGTTCAGCCTTCATTATCAGCTCGCCACAGGAAATTTCATTTTCCTGTGGTTTGAGCTTATTTTTTTTTGGCCAACCCAAACGTTTAATTAACTACAACCCCCCCCCCCCCAATCCTCCTGACCCCCCCAAGACTTGCCAAAAGTTCTTGGTGGTCCAGTGGGAGTCCCAGGAGCAATCTCCCACTCTCGGGCCATTGGCTGCCAGTAATCAAAATGGCACTGGTGGCCCATTGCCCTTACCATGTGACAGGGGCTATTGGTGCCATTGGCCAACCTCTGTCACATGGTAGGAAAAATGGACAGACTGTGCCAACTTAAAAAATGTACACTTTCTCCCCCCCCAAAAAAAATAGGAAAACTAGACAATTTTGTGGGTTTTCCTTTCGTTTTGTCAGCCCCCCGAAATGCAATGAAATTGGAAATATCATCTTTATTCCCTATTTCATTGCAAACGAATGCACATCCCTAGTAAGTAATTACCTTTCATTAAAGTTACTTATACAGAGAAGTATTACAGAGACATGTTATGTTACAGTTCTAATTATGAGGGAACAAAGCATGAATTTTTTACCTTTACAAAAATAATGTTTCTCTTATCATCAGCATTTTATTCCATCTTAACCAGTCACAGTCTTATTTCTGCATTTTATACCATCAGCATATATCTTAGCTCATGACAGGTCAGATCAGCAAGACCTATGTTCTAATTATCTACAAGTATAACACATTTTGTTACTGATAAGAAAGGATCATAATCCGTATATCTATCTTCTAACAAATACAATTAATTCTTCAACCTTGATATAGTTTTAATCTGCATATCTAATCAATGTCTGACATTCAGCATCATTGCTCCTTTCCTTGACTTGTAGTCTATGTATATTTTATTTTGTCCATGGAGCCAACAGTATGACAGTATTGCATTCGGCAAGTTTATTATATATCCTTTATTCTCGTTATAATCTAAAAATGCTTAGTTTCTACTTGTGCAATAAAATGTCTTTGATCTCTAAACTGCAAATTTTTAAAGCAAAACTTTTTCTAATCTCCATAATTCCCTAGTTTAGATACCAGAGAAGATAAATTACAATCTAGAGGTTTCAACATCAAGAGCTTCAATAGCATGTAAATCAAATTCTTCTTGTATACAGCTAAAGGTTGTAGGTTTAGCAGTTGGCAACTCAAAAATCTTTAATGACATAATGGTAGAAACAGTGGACAAGTTTTTTCTTGTTACAGTAAAAATGAATTGTCCACAGAAATAAAAAAGCAAAACACCTACCAAAGTAATAATCAAAAGCCATCCTAAAATCATTTTTCCTAATACCCCAAACCATGAACCAATTCTCAATATATCCCATCCATTTAAATCAGTCTACAATATATTAGCTTGGTGAGCCAGGTCATTCAATGTAGTAACTGACTGATCAATTTAACCTGATTGATCAATATATGCACAGCAAAATACATTTATTAGTTGACATGCTCTCTCTCTTTTCTGTCAACAAAATATCTCATGCTATTTGATTATTACAACCCCATCTATCTCTTTACTATAGACCATGCTGCACTACTTTTATGTGCCATCTGTTCTACTATAAATTTTGGAGTGCAGTTTGGAGGTCATAAACTCCAACTGATGGAAAGATTACTCCTATAATAAATTTAAAACAATGTTTCACTTGTCTTTGAGGTTGAATTTTTGGGTGAAATTTGTCAGGGATATGTATAGTAGCATTGAGGAAAAGATGAACAGAAAAATTGGTGATAGTATAACCCAAAGTTATCCTTTCACTATCATTTCCATAATACATTTATAATGCTAATATGACATTCTGTTTTATTAGGACATGAAGGGAGATATATAGCCTACTTAAATTTATTTGAGGGAAGTTTAATCTTCTTATAATACTGTAAACAAATAAGGAGATGCAGAAGTTCTGAAAGAGGCATTAAATGTAAATGTTCAGCAAATTGATAGTTGCTTGCTGGCACAGTAAAGCTATATAATTTCTAAAAGGCCCATATTAAATATAAGCCTGGTTATGTGAATAAACATTGTTAAACGTATCATTAAAATATATGTCCACTGGCCAAAGCAATTAACTACTGTCAATTACTAATATGCATGACCCACTTGACTGCCTTCCAGGAGGAACAAGTTAGGTGTCATTAGCAAACGTCATTATTATCATTATTGTTACATGACAATGGGAAAATCATTATCTCTAGTATAAGGCACATTCTGATTTTCTAGTATGTATTGACGACATCATTCAGCAAACATTTCAGGAGCCATTAGTTCAACTGAGTCCATCCCTTTTGGTGGAACACATTTACTTGCATATGTCAGCACTTGAGTTATGCTAGGATCATAAAGGCTCACTAGCACTGCTTTTTTTTTATACCAAATAGCTGTTGATTGCTTTCCATTCCCCTTTCAATGATATTATCCATTGCTATGGGTTTATCTTCTAGCTAAGTTTGTAACTTTGGCCTCCATGGCCTTGTTGACTTGTAAATTGCTTTGAACTCATATGTTTAATAATCATCATAATCATTGCTAATTTATGACTGCCTAAAACATTGAAGAAGCCAGAAAATATTCAGCTGTTGTAGGTATCTTAGAACAAATCCAACAGTCAGTAAGAGTGAAGTTGCTTTGGAAGGTTTTAGTGATTCACACATAGCTAATTTTTCTGACAGCATGAATGGCATGATCATGGGCCACTGTATTAGGAAAGAGAGCCACACGTGAGACATTTTGGCCTTCTTTTACGTTTCTGCAATCGATGCACTCAGATATCAAGGAACCTCACCAAGTCTCCCCTTTCTAGTACTTCTCAAGTATGACTCTTGCTCACATCAACCGACATTGGTCTCACAGGACTTGTTACCAGTTCTGTCCCATCTATAAAAATAGCCTATATTTCTTTGTAGGCTTTATTACAATGACTGGTGTGGACCCAATAATCCAATCCTTCAAGTTTCAGTATGGAATGAATCACTAACAGTACTTCATAAGGGCACTGCTTACACTTGAATACTTTTAAATAGACAAAATCTCCAGGCTGGATATTTGGTACCTTTTTATATGGATTATCTTGGAAGATAGAAGTAATCTATGTATTAATCTTCTTAGTTTGATAGTGCAACTGTGATAAAAAGTGTAAGGTTAATTTATCTTGTGCAGTCTATTATCAGTTTAAGCATTGTGGGCACTAACATTGGTCTGTCAATCAAAATATCATGAGGTGTTAGTTCATGCTTGCAATTTGGAATATTTATAATGCTCATCAATGCCAGAGGGAAAGCATCTGGCCATTTGAATGTCATTTTATCACAAATCTTGGCAAGCTTTATTTTAAGAGTCTGATTCAAATGTTCTACTAATCTGGAGGCTTCTAGTTTGTAAGGACATTGAAAGTATATTTAATTCCCAAGGTCTTACCCATTTCTTGCATTACCTGATTAACAAAGTGAGGACCTCAGTTATTTTCAATAACCTCAGGAATCCCAATCTGTGGTATGAGTTCTTCTAACAGTTTCTTTGTTAAGTCTCTGCATCAGACTTAGACATGAGAAATGTCTCTAACCACCCATTAAAAATGCAAGCAAATGTGAGAATATATTCCCAAAAATTCAGCTTTGGTAAGATTGTATCATCATTTATATTACTGATGCTAAACAATACCCCAAGTCCCATAGGATCAAATTCATAATAGTTTTAAAATGAGTATCAACTGCCCCTGGCAGTAGACACATTGATTTTGGATGGACTACAGAGATCTCAGGACCTATAGGGTGTTGTGAAAAAATAAATGTATATGATGTTTCCTAAAGAACTGATATGTCTATTCTATATGTAAAAGGGTCATGATAATGATGAACAATAAAAGAAAGTCCTTTTCTCAGGACATTAATTTGGTCCTTACTTAAAGACTCACTAAAGATATTTATAATAGTAGATTCTGCCACATCCACCTCTACATCGCTCCATGAGGTATCCTGCTTTTGGAGATAGGGATGTCATCCTTGAGATCTCCCTCATCTCTGATTTACACCCTGCTGTTCTACTAAAAAAGGTGGTCGTGATGCAGGTGATGGTAAATTATCCTCATCGGAGCCAGATGATGAGTCTTCCGATGATATATCAAAAGCTCTTTTTTTCTGCTTGGTCACCTAGCATCATTGCCATGGGTACACATATCCAGTTCCATAGTCCTTTTCATCTCATTGTAATTAACAAATTTTATCTTGTTTGAAACTGTTCTGGAACTGCTCAATAGTTTGTATTAATCAAGGCTGTGTTCGTAAGTCTCAAGATTCTCAATGGTCTGCAGATATTGTTCAGCTTCATCCATTGCCATTATTTCTGTAGCCTTTTTTGTGGATTCTACCAATAAGAGCATAATGTCCAATGGGCATTTGCTCAAAATGGACATCCACCTTTGAACAAATGCTTCATAATTGGTAAAAATAGAGGGTTCCAAATTGATTTGCAGACTTTGTAGAATCATTTTTTCTTTAATGTGTTGAGCAATGTGCCAGTGTGTAACTCTGAGCATATCAAATGTTTACTCAAGGACAATATATCAACCCAAGAGGTACTGTTAGAACCGCCAGGTATATCTTCTGATATTAAGGAACGATGAAGTGCTTGAGTCACATGTTGTTCCGTATAACTAAAAATGTTTGACCACATGATTAAATATAAAGCATTAGGTCTCAAACCAAAATATATAAGGGCGAAGAATCTCCATGAATAATGATTAAATAATTTCCTAATATAAGATTTTATGGCAGGTGGTCCTCTATATTTAAAATGCTGCAGCAGACCTCCTCATATCTAAGTTATAATGAGTTTAAATGAACAATGTGGAATCATTGTGCAAAGTTGTTCATGTTCATATACTCAACCCTATCATTGGTTTGATGCCATTTGGTTCTTTTTTGTCATTTTTTTATACAAATAAAAATTCCACATTGAAAAATATATCCAGATGATAACTTATCTTATTCACTCTGGGGTAGATTTTTAAAAAGAATGCGTGCGCACATGTTTTAAAATCTAGGTCAGCAGGCACAAGGAGGGTATAATTTAACAAATTCACACGGCGACGCATCCCAGGGCTTCACCAGTTCCCTACCCCATACCCTAACCTCCCTTCCCCTTCTCCTATTCTACCCTCCTTCTATCCCTATCCTAGTCCCCTCCCATTTTTTTAACTTACATTTTGTTCTTGCAAAGGAGCAGGAGCAAGTTGCACACGACAGCACCTTGCCAGCGAATGATCCTCTAGTACAGTGGCAAATGACCACTGTACCGGGTGCCTCTAGCCCCACCCTACCCCCCCCCACCCCCGACTGCCCACCCAACCCTCCAGACCACCCCACTGCAGAGACCTGGCTCTTGTGTGCATAACAGGGGTTAAGCGCGTGGCCAGGCTCCTTTTAAAAAGCACGTGGCACGCACAAGGCCCGGCCATGCATTTAACCCCGGTCTTTTACATGTGCAGGCCATTAAAAATATGGCTTTCTGGATGTATATTTAGATGTATTCAACAAACACCCATCATACATCAGCCTGACACAGGACTGTGTTTCAGACTAGAATAGTCCTTCATCAGGGTATTACCATTACATGCAGGTCTAATATCAAAACAGAAATATGTATTTAAAAAGAGACTTTTAGAAAATTATACTCACATGGAAGAGACCCACTTACTCTTTTGGCATTTTAGTATGTGAATGGTATCATCAGGAAATTATGTCATACCAGTTCCCCTGCCTATATGATTTTTTCATAAGGAAAAATTATGTACCAATCAAATTGCATTAATACCAATAAATAAGCTAGCAATCAAATGATGTCAGTAGCAAGAAACAAAGGGCCTCATTTTCCAATATTGCACGGTATCACATGCGATACCAAAAAGGGGTGTTACCTTATGCTAATAAGTATGTGTATTGCAAATCATGATAACAGCTATGCAACATGCTCTTAGTGCAAGTTGTGCTATTAACCCAATTTGGGCTACATTGCCAGTATATATTGTGGTTTATGATGTTTCTGTACAGCCTGTTTCAGTATGTTGCAGGCTGGGAGAGAGAGAGCGAGAGAGAGAGCCTTGCTATAGTGCCTCTGCCCTAGACAGGTATTTGTATCCCTATGGTAGGCCCACCTAGTAACTTGAGGTGGGGATTAGGTATGAGTGTAGGGGGTTGGGGTCCACTTTCACATTCAACATGAGACGTACGAACAGAACAGTGGTCTCTTGTGAAGATTTGATGGCCTTCGGAGTGAGGAAACTCACTCCAAGATGAGATTTGGACAATGTTCTCTCCATCTAGCTTGTTGTTAGAACATTGTCCAAATCTCATCTTGGAGTGAGTTTCCTCACTCCGAAGGCCATCACTCCGAAGGCCATCAAATCTTCACAAGAGACCACTGTTCTGTTCGTACGTCTCATGTTGAATGTGAAAGCGGCCCCCAACCCCCTACACTCATACCTAATCCCCACCTCGAGTTACTAGGTGGGCCTACCATAGGGATACAAATACCTGTCTAGGGCATAGGCACTATAGCAAGTCTCTCTCTCTCTCTCTCTCTCTCTCTCTCTCTCTCTCTCTCTCTCTCTCTCTCTCTCTCTCTCTCTCTCTCTCTCTCTCTCTCTCTCTCTCTCACCACAATAAACCTTTACTGGCCTCTAGCGCACAACGTACCACAAATGAAAGAGGTGTAGCTATTGGCCGTGTTAGGAGCCATGCTAACTTTGCAGCACATGATAACTCTTTCCTACTTTACATATACTCCGCCCCCTGAATACAAACTTAAAAAATTGTGTTAGCGCGATTTGCGGAATTATCTCCTGCGGTAACTCCTTGGAAAATGACCCCCAAAGTGCACGGTAATCAAATGACAGAATAATAGTCAATAGGAAAAAGACATACACTGCATAAGAAACAGAAAATGCTCCCCCAATTTAAATATATATAAAAAATAGAAGGGTGAACATATAATCAATTTTTTAAAAAATCTTAACTAATAGCTTTAAACTAACATTGTATTCAAATATCTATATCAGTTTTAATACAGGTTAACTTCCATATCCACATTAATAATATTTGCAAATTATTAATACATACACATGTATCAAAAATATTGCAACAATACTTTATCATACAAAAATAAAAAATAAAATATATTCACATACATACATACATAGCAGTTTACTCACCCATTCATACACATAATCACCTATAAAACCACAGGTAAGTAAGCTAAGGCTCAAAGGAACATCATTTTCCAATTTAATTCACAATTTGTATGTACTCTTTATGGAAAAAATAATGTCTGTTCCAACAAACTTCGTCATGCAGTCTGATAATATCATTTTCAATCAGAATCCCAATCCTGATAAAAATTCCTGACTAGGGCCCAAGGTTCACCTCAAGAACAAGGCTGCATCAGGGGAGCAATTCCAAATCTGATATATTTAAAATGAAACTATAATTGACTCCAATCTCATTTGGTAGAAAGATATCCTTCTATGCGATTCTTACATCAACTTCAACTGCTGGCATCAAGCCAGAAAGCTGTCAAAGTATTGCAACAAGACTTCAAAGCTTAAAAGACCACTGGTTAACTAAATTTGCAAAGACTGCTTCACATTAATTGAGTGCATCTCCCTTTGAACATCTTATAGAAAATGTATTTCAAAAAAACAGCATGCCAATCACAATGGAGAGGAAGCACTCTTTGCAAATTTAGGCCTGGATTTATCAAAATGCACTAAATATTGCATGCGATAGGAAAAAGGGTGTGTTTTATGGTAATAGACAGTTTATTGCAAAGTGCGCTATCTTAGCACTTCGCTTAGGTTTTAGCGCAAACTGTGATAACTGTTTCGCACTTTGTGATATGTGCCAGAATTGTTGTATTTCCTACATACAACCACTGGGGGGACCATTTTAAGCTCCTGGAGATCCAGCCTAGCTATCAGGGCCCTGCAATGTTCTCTCAACCTAGCTTGATGTTACCCAGGTAGAGAGTCCATCAAGCTAGGTTGAGAGAACATTGCACAAATCTCATCTTTGGGTGAGTTTCCTCACTCCGAAGGTCATCAAATCTTCACAAGAGTGCACTGATATTTTCATACGTCGCACTCTGAATGTCAAAGTGGCCCCTAACCCCTACACTAATACCTAAACCTCACCTCAAGTAGCTGATCCTTGGCATGCTTGTTCCTTCCTCTCTCTCAAGCTGAACAGTTCCAAATGATGGCGTTATTTCTCCTTCTCTGAAAAATGTGCTTTTTGAATTGGTCAGCAGATCGTGATTCCGCCAATGGTTAGGAGGACGTCTTACGTGTTACGTCACACATTGTGTAGCTAATCAAAATATATCTCTGTTCCCGATACTTTATAACAGAGTACCTGTGTTCTCTGAATCTTGCAAAAGACCTGTTTGATCTCAGAGACTTTCTTCTTTTTATTATGGTAAAGAAATCTATTTTTTTATAAAGTTGTCAAAGCAAAGTTGTCCACTCAATCTCTTCTCTTCACTGTGACATGTGCGCTACCACGATTGAGGGCAGTGAGTGGGAAGATCCAATAACAGGATATTGCATAAAGAGGAGGAGGGATACTGACTGTACATCTAAAAATGTGGTCTATTTAATCCAATGCCCATTATGTTGGCAGGACATCAAGAACTATTAGGACGAGACTGATTGAGCACAGATCAAAATTGAATACCAAAACTTTGGAAGCCCCAATAGTTGATCACTGTGTTAAAAACGAACACCAGTTTCAACAATTAAGATGGACCATTATAGATATGGTAGAGAATAGTTCACGAGGAGAAGATTAGAAAAGAAGTTTGAATTATAATGAACAGCATTGGATTTTTAAACTGAATACGGTAGTACCGCGAGGGTTGAATGAAGAGATTGAGTGGACAACTTTGTTTTGACAACTTTATAAAAAAATAGATTTCTTTGCACGTAAAAAGTTAGCACGTACTAACCTGAAATTCAGGTACCCCAAATTTCAAAGGCCAGAACAACAGGAAATCTGATATTTCCTACAGCAGGCCGAAAATGAAGCCCAAACTGAAAGGTTCAGATTTTGTACTTCCCTATTATAAATATCTCTGGTAACTCTTTAAGTAAGGACCAAATTAATGTTCTGAGAAAATGACTTTTTTTGTTTTACATCAGCATCATGACCCCTTTAAATGTAGAATAGACTTGTTTCAGTTCTTTAGGAAACATCATATACATTTGTTTATTTCACAACACCCTGATGGTCCTGAAATCTATGTAGTCTATCCAAAATCAACATGGGTACCACCAGTGGCAGTTGATTTTCATTTAAAAACTTGTATGAATTTGATTCTATAGGATTTGGGGGATTTGGAACGTAAATATAATCCACAGTACAATCTTACTATGACTGATTTTTTGGGCCTATAATCCCTATCACTTGATACAACCTTAGTGATCAAGTTGGCAGACAAAGGAGGGGCTATTCTTATACAGAATAGGTATAATATCTAAAAGGAGTACATTCACAATTAACAGATTGAGTTATTTATTTGATATTGGATGGTGACCCCCTCCCCAAAGTTGTAGCCATACATCATCTTAGATGATTGAAAAAGGTTGGGTTAACTAAGGGAGTCATTTATGAGAGAGAGAGAGAGAGAGAGAGAGAGAGAGACTAGAGTGAATAGATTTCTTTACCATCCTAAAAAGAAAAAAGTCTCTGAGATCAAACAGGTCTTTTGCAAGATTCAGAGAACACAGATACTCTGTTATAAAGTATCGGGAACAGAGATATATTTTGATTAGCTACACAATGTGTGACGTAACACGTAAGACATCCTCCTAACCATTGGCGGAATCATGATCTGCTGACCAATTTAAAAAGCACATTTTTCAGAGAAGGAGAAATAACGCCGTCATTTGGAACTGTTCAGATTGAGAGAGAGGAAGGAACAAGCACGCCAAGGATCAGCGTTTATCAACCTGAGGCGAGAAAGAAGTGAATTGATAGAAGCACGCCATAGAGCAGAGTCTTTGGGACCTGAGAGCGCGTATAAAAAGAACGGACACATGCTCCCCTGATATTATAAATAACAATTTTGGCGTTTTCATGAACAGTTCTCAGTTAGAGATAAAAGTGACATTATTCTTTACCTACTAAGACACAAGGTTTAAGTGATATACCTTAATTACTGAAAAGCCTTTTAGGCAGAATTTATTAGTATGGTATTGGAGTTTTCATGAACAGTTTCTAAAAAGAGACACCTTTTCATTGACTAGGTTACAAGATTCAAAGTGCTTAACAATAAGAACTTATTGGAAAGCTTTTAAGGGCACTACCTAGAGAGAGGGTGAATATTAACAGTTTTTAACGAAAAAAGATTTAAATTCAATAATAAAAAAAACCCTTCAAAAAACAGCATAAAATAGAGTGGGAGGGAGGTAAGTTAATGATTATATCATAAAGAAGAAGCAAGGCCATGGAGGCATGCATTCAAGTATATGAAACTTACTTTTCCCCGCATTAAAATATTTTTCAAAAAATTGAGTTTGAACATAAGTTGAAGGTTTACAAGAATGATAAAAAGAAGATGAGATTATTATTAGGTTATCATTAGTCAGATGAACATGACTTAAACTCTAATTATCTACAAGCACAACATATTTTGTTAATGCTAAAAAAATGGACATACATCATTATATAAATTTTATACCAAATAGAATTAATTCTTCAACAATGATGAAGCTATAATTTATTTATATTTATTTATTTAATGTGTTTTGTATACCGTCATTCGGTTTTGCCATCAGAACGGTTTACATAAACATGCAACAGATTGTAACATCGTCATCACATAATCTTATCATGTAGTGAAGGTTAGTTTCATCTATATATTAACACTTGTGCATCAAGTTATTACATACTGCAAAGTGTTTTAAATACAAACAGGCCTATCCAGTACCGAGCAGTAGGAAGAGCTGCGTTAGTGCCTATGGCACCCGCGGTTACCGCCCGCACAGTGCAGCTCACCTACCGCTCGATCCTGATGCCTAATTATATGTAAATGTAAGCCGCGTCCGAAAAGCCTTAGGCCCGCGCAACCCAGGATACTGGATAGAGCGCCTATACAGGATCCTGGGTGCGCGGGCCTAAGGCTTCACGCCACGCTGGTATCTGTCATTTCAAATGTCATTTGAAATGACAGATACCAGGAAGCAACGGCGGCGACAGCGCAGAAACAACGGCAAAACGACTTGTCAGTGTCCCCCCTCCTCTCGGAGCAGGGCGCGAAAAGCCGCCTTGCTCCGGGAGGAGGGGGGACACTGACAGCGGCGAAGCAACGGCGAAGACAGCGGCGAAACGACTTTTCAGTGTCCCCCCTCCTCTCGGAGCAGGGCGGAAAATCCGCCTTGCTCCGGGAGGAGGGGAGACACTAGCAACGGTGAAGCTTTCCCCCAGCCCGGACGCCGGGCAAAAAACTTACTTTTTTGCAGCCAGCCATGAGCAGGAACACGATCTGGCCTGCCTTAGCTCCTCCCGACAAGATGGCCGCCTGCACGGGGAAAGCGTGCAATTGGCCGCTCAAGACGTGACGTCACGACATCACGTCTTGAGCGGCCAATTGCACGCTTTCCCCGTGCAGGCGGCCATCTTGTCGGGAGGAGCTAAGGCAGGCCAGATCGTGTTCCTGCTCATGGCTGGCTGCAAAAAAGTAAGATTTTTGCCGGCGTCCGGGCTGGGGGAAAGCTTTGCCGCTGTCATCTCTCTCCCCCCCTCCCGGAGCAAGGCTGCTTTTCGCGCCCTGCTCCGGGAGGGGGGGAAGAGGAGATGACAGTGGCGAAGCAACTTACTTTTAGCTTTTAAGTTTTTTTCGCTTATTTTTTGGATTCGCCGCTGTCATCTCTCCCCCCCCTCCCGGAGCAAGGCTGCTTTTCGCGCCCTGCTCCGGGAGGGGGGGAGAAGAGATGACAGTGGCGAAGCAACTTACTTTTAGCTTTTAAGTTTTTTTCGCTTATTTTTTGGATTTGCCGCTGTCATCTCTCCCCCCCCCCCCTCCCGGAGCAAGGCAGCTTTTCGCGCCCTGCTCCGGGAGGGGGGAGAAGAGACAAGCGGCGAAACAACTTACTTGCACGGGGGAAAGTGGTCTCCGAGGCAGCCCCAGTCCTCCCCCCTCCTCCCGATGCCAAAAAAAAAAAAGCTTTTTTTTTTTGGCTTCGGGAGGAGGGGAGAGGACTGGGGCTGCCACGGAGACCGGCACCCATGATCGCGGCCGGGGCAGGTGAGCGGGGGCTGGGGGAAAGCTTGCCGCCTACCCTTACCCATGCCTCTACCGCCTGGGTCAGGGTAGGCGGTAAGTTTGCAGGTTAAACGCGTGACAAAACGGCAGGGAAAGGTAGCGTTAGTCGGGGCGTGGGTTACGGGATGCTAGGGGAATAGCTAATTGGCTCGTTTGCATGCAATATCGAGCTAATTCGCTCGTTTGCATGCAATATACATGCCGCGGGCGGAAGGGGTTACCCGGGGAATTTAGGACGCGGTAGGAGTAGGTTAAAGTGGATTCGGGATCGCAGGAAGGGCTAACGCGGCTGGAACGTGAGTTAAAAGCGGCTTAGGAGCAGGGTAAAGGCGGCCACACTTTACAGGATAGGCCTGAAAGTTATTACATACTGCACGTTTAACCTACTGCAAGGTGTTTAACCTACTGCTAGGTGTTACATACAAAGTTCTTACATACTGCACTTTTTTACATACTGCACAGTGTTACATATTTCTAGTACTTTCGTTCTGCAGATATTTTCAACATTGTTTTTACTTCACTAGGGGTTTATCCTTTTTCTGTTGTTGTGTTGCGTGTTTGCTTTGTATCCTGGTTGATTTAGTGAGTTAGAGTAGGCTCTCATGAAAAGCCAGGTTTTTAAGTCTTTTTTAAACATTTTCATGCTTGGTTGAGTTCTTATTTCACTTGGTATAGAGTTCCATAGTTTAGGGCTGGTGATTGATATGGCTCTCTCATGTGTTTAGTCGAGTGATTCTTGCGTGAGGGAGTTTGAGAAGGCCTTTATTTCTAGATCGTAAATTCCGTTTTAGATTGTGTGTTACGGTGTATTTGCTTAGCCAATTACTTTGTTGTCCAATGATTATTTTATGTAGGGTTGTCAGTACTTTGTATTCTATTCTGTATTTTATTGGGAGCCAGTGTAAGAAGATTTGTATTGAAGTGATATTTTCATGTTTTTTAGATCCAGTTAAGATTCTGGCTGCTGTGTTCTGTAGGATTTGAAGAGGACGTAAGGTAGTGAGAGGTAGTCCAAGGAGTAGGGCGTTGCAGTAGTCTAGGTTAGAGAAGAGGAGTAGTTGCAGAACTGTTCTGAAATCATTTTGTGTGAGGAATGGTTTAAGCTGTCTGAGTGTCAGTAATTTGTGGTATCCTTCTTTGATCTTGTTGGTTATGTCTGTTTTGAATGAAAGTTCCTTGTCAATGGTGATTCCTAGGTTTTGTGTATGGGTGACAGGTGAAATTACCGTCATCTGTATAAAGCAATGTATGACCTTCAGCATCCTTCTTCCTTTCCTTGACTCATTATCTTGTATGTCATCCATAGAGCCAAATGTTTGATAGTACA
The DNA here is from genome assembly GCF_901001135.1 of Rhinatrema bivittatum. Lineage (NCBI taxonomy): Eukaryota > Metazoa > Chordata > Amphibia > Gymnophiona > Rhinatrematidae > Rhinatrema > Rhinatrema bivittatum. The sequence goes on from NC_042619.1 coordinate 159,549,348, forward strand.
GCCTTGAGCAAGTTTGTTTCATATCCTTTATTTTCATTATAATCTAAGAATGGTTAGTTTCTACTTGCACAATCAAATCAAATATCTTAGGCCTACTCTGATCTCTTAAACTGCATATGCTTAAAACAAAGCTTTTTCTAATCATCACACTATTTACCCATGTAAGTGCACTTAACATGGGTAAATCCTATAGAAAATTCAATGGTATGTATTGTAGCAATTTTCAAAAGCGCACTTACAAGGGTAAAGTGCATTTATACCTGTAAAACAGTTTTAATTGAGTAAATGCTTTTGAAAATCAGGTTCTTAGTGAATAGTTTTGGAGGGGAAATATGCAGTATTTGATAATAAGGGTCAACAAACAAGATTTTATTGGACTAAATGCATCCAGGACAAGTTTTCAAGAGTTAGCTTCTCTTCATCAGATCATTATAACTCTGAGCTCTGTACTGTTTTTGTGTTTTTGTTCTCTTGTGCAAAGAGCGTTAAAACAGAAAGGGCCAAATATGACTCATGCCAGAGAAGGGTGTGAACTGACCATCCCCACATTATGATTTTAACATTTGAACTTTTACCTGTATTAAATGTCAGTGTCACTGGACACCAATCATTTTTTGCAGAAGTAAAATGTAAACCAATAGAAAGAAACCAAACTGCTTTGTTATTACATCAAATGATAACGCTGATTTCTATTCACTAACAGAAAGCATGGAAAATAATAAAAATTCCTGATCTGCATTAATGATGTACTATTTGTAGACATTCATTCTATGGGGGTCATTTATCAAAGTGCTATATGGCGTTTTCGCATGTGAAAAGCACCTTTAACGCATGCAAAAATGCCTTTATCGCACGCAAAAATACCATAACGCATGGTGCGATGCAAATTAGGAAATGTGGAGGAGTTTGGGGCAGGATTTCTGGCCATTCTGGCAATGTTCTCTCAACCTAACGTAATGGACTCTCTACCTGGGTAACATCAAGCTAGGTTGAGAGAACATTGCACAAATCTCATCTTTGGGTGAGTTTCCTCATTCCAAAAGTCATCAAATCTTCACAAGAGTGCACTGTTCTGTTCGTACATCACACTCTGAATGTCACAGTGGCCCCTAACCACTACACTAATACCTAAACCTCACCTCGAGCAGCTAGGTGGGCTTCATATAGAGGTATAAATACCTACCTAGCATGAGGCACCTCATAGCTAGGTGTTCTCTCTCTCTCTTTCTTTCTCTCTCGTGCTCTCTCTCTCTCTGTGCCCCCCCCCCCCCCCCCAGTGGTTGTAGGTAGGAAATACAGCAATGCTGGCACTTATTGCAATGTGTGAAAAAGTTATTGCAGTTTGCACTAATACCTATGCGAAGCACTAAGGCCTGGATTTACCAATATCGCGTGGCTAATGCATGCGTTAATAAAAGGGGTGTTTCCATGCAAATTAAGTACTTTCCGCATAGCTGCAAATTTTTCACGATCTGCGATGTTTTCGGGAATCGCGAATATGTTTTGCGCGATTTGCGCTGCAAACGCATTTTGTGAAAAGAAAACACCATGGTTTGCGATGTTTTTGCAGTCAGCGAGAAAAAAATTAAAAAATACCATGTACCGCGATAATGTGACATGTATAAAAGGTCACTTTCTCCCCCTCCTCCTTTGAGGGCTTGGAAGGAGTTTCATAGTGGAAGTAGGTTTGTGGCTTAGGAGGTACTGGTGGTTTAGATATATTGATTACTGAGTGCGGGGTCATGCTTCTGTGTTTTCATCTGTTTCCCTTAACCTGTGTTGTTTGTCATATCTGTTGGAGTGAAAGGTGGTTTGTTACTTGTTTGTCCTTATCTTTGTGGAGGAGGAGGAGGAGTGTGGTGGGTGGTAGTGGTGAGGAGGAGGAGGAGAGTGGTGGTTATGGTGAGGAGGAGGAGGTGTGGTGGTGGTGGTGGTGGTGAGGAGGAGGAGTGTGGTGTGGTGAGCAGGAGGAGGAGGAAGAGTGTGGTGGTGGTGATGAGGAGGAGTGTGGTGGAGGATGGTGCGTGACAGGAGTGGGAGGAGAGGACAGAAGAGGGGAGTTGAGAGTAGAGGGAGGAGGAGGAAGAGGGGGAGGGAGGAAGAGGGAGCTAGTTGTAGGGGTATGAGGAGAAGGAGCAGGGACAGGGCTAGTGGGAGAGATAGGCAGGAGGGAAGTGATAGGAGGGAGGGGGTGGGGGAAAGGGTGAGGCAGGAAAGAATGGTGGAAGAAGATAGGGTTAGGCAGCCAAGCCAGAGGGGAAGGGAGCTAGAAGTGCAGGGTGAGGTGGGGGGGGGGGGGAGGAAGGGAGTGGGGAATCAGGTGGGTCAGAGAGTGAGAGTAGGGAGGAGAACCCTCTAGAAGTGGCACCCCAATCAGGCAGCCAGGCAAGGGTGAGGCAGCGTGCTATTCGCTTCAGCTCGGAGGACAGCGATCGGCTCATTGAAGGAGTCCTCCACCATTATGCCCATCTGTTTGGCAACCTCTCAGTGAAGACCTCTAAGGCAGCCAAGGCAAAGCTAGGGGCCAGCATTGCAGCGGACATCAGGCATCAGAGTGGGATCCAGCGCACCGGAGAGCAAGTGGCTCACTGTTATCGTGACATCAAGGCCCAGCTGAAGGGCAAGATAGCAGAGAGGAACGAGTAACTGTGCGAGACTGGAGGAAGGGTCCTTTGCCCCAATAAGGTTCAGTGACATGGAGAGGCGCCTAATGCAGCAGCTGGGACCAGACGTGTTTGAGGGGTTGGATCCATGCCTTGACACATCCTACCTCGAAGATGGTAAGTTGGCCTGTACTCCCCACCAAGTCCTTAGCTGTCCTGTTCAAGGTTCATACACAATGCTTAGAAATGTGTGTTTAAGTTCCCCTTGTGCTCTCCTGACCAGTCTTGACCCTCCCCCCATCCCCCAGGCCACAGACTGAGACTAGCAGTGTGAGGTGTAACCCAAATGCTTAGAACTGTTTTGTGTTTAAGTTCCCCATGTCCTCTCCTGACCAGTCTTGCCCTCCCCCCCCCCCCCCAGGCCACAGGCCATTAGGTACAGAGAAACAACATAACTTTATAAGCAGCATGGCTTGTTGTTCAATGAAAATGTGTCCCTGTGTCATGCTACTGGAATGTAACAAAATGCTGTATACTGATGCTGTCTATCCTTTTTCCACCCTGTTTCCACAGAGCACTCTGATCCCAGGCAGGAGAGTCTAGGAGACAGGTGGGAAGGCCCAGGCATCAGTCGTGATCCACCTGGGACAAGGCGGTCACCAATGTTCACCAGGCCCTTCAATATGGATGCCATGACACAGTGGTCAGATGATGAGAAGGAAGAGGTGGGCCCCATGACAGCACCCAAAGGCAGCCCCCTCAACTTGTCAGCTGCCCTCGACCAGCTAACCCCAGTAATGTCACCACACAGCCCTGCACTTGTGGCACCAATACCACATCCACATCCACCAGCACCAGAACCCCCACCACCAGGACCAGAACCAGCATCACCAGCCCTACCCTTCCTATCGCCCCAGGACCCTATGACTGGCACACAGGCAGAGCAATTCCGGATGGAACTGCACGGCATAAGGAGATCCCTAACACAGTTACCCACCTCCTCCAGTTCCAAACAGCAGCATCCACCCAAACATCCACCAGCATGACTGCAGCGTTTGGCACACTCAACACCATAATGCTACAAATCCTGCAGCGGATGCCGGACCAGCAATCAACTTTCTCAACAACATCTATACCCCAAAGCAGTCCCTCAGGGTCCCGAGGCCGCAGGGGACGTCCCCCCAAGACGATGCCACCTCCCACAGGACCTGCACGACGTGGCAAAGGGCCCTGAGGGGAATACAAGAAAGCCTAAACTGGCCAGGTCAGAATCTCATAACCACCACTGGGATGGCCATCCCGCAGAGTTGCTGTGCCGTCGAGATGGAAGTAACAGCATCATCGCCTGCTCCATGCAGAGCTGCCGTGCCATCAAGATGGAAGAAGATGCATGATCCAAAGCAGATAAGGTACCACCTCCCACCCTCCTGGTCAGCTGGGCCATCTGCATCCACTGTGTCACTCTGCTGTGTGCCATCTGCATCCGCTGCGAAACTCTGCTGTGTGCCATCTGCATCCGCTGCGACACTCTGCTGTGTGCTGTGGGGTGCCTTCAGTTCTCAAGGGCTGAAAAATCTGGCTGTGTGCTGTGGGGTGCCTTCTGTGCTCCAGGGCTCCTGGCCCTCCTGCTGCTGTCATGCTGTTGCTGTCTCGTCCTGGGCCTCCTCCTGCTGCCATGCAGCTGCTGGCTTGTCCTGGTCGTTCACCGCTGTTGCCACACCCTTGATGTGTTCCCTTGCTGCCTACATGCTGAACTGTAGGCCAACTTGTCTGCTGCCTGTACTTTCACTCTGCTTGCGGGCCTCCCAGGCTCTCCCTTTTCAGTGCACTCTTTCAACATGGACCGCCTGGGCCCTATGCCTGTCTACACATTGTATACACATTGTATACTGTCCAGAAGTAATCTTTGTATTGCAGTATCTGAGCTATTGGGGTGCCACTTCCTGTTTCTCTGTTCCTAGCTAATCATGCTTTGCCAGTACATATAACACCCACTACCTGCATATGTGTGTGCAGTATACTCTTTATGTTGGAGTTAAATCCAACGATATGTGATGTTGCACAGAATTAGCCCATTTGGGAGCAATTAGTTATCTAGTACTTGCAGATAATGACTACTTATAAATGTCTAATGTATGGTTAAACTGCTGATCTAATAAATCACAATACCCTGCACAATGTTGTCAGGAATAAATATCCTGTTTAATCTACCACCTTTTGTGTCCTCTTTATGTTCCTATTGTGCCCTTGGTTTACACCTGCCACACCGAGCATGCTGCATCACACCCCTTAGGTAGCACGTTGGACCAATGCAGAGCTTCCTAAATGCCCCCTGTCTGAGATTTAGTACAGCAACATCTGCCCCTGCCATTGACATACCTTACAGTTAGGTTCATGTACAAGGAGGGTGCTAAGGAGGACCCTGCAGTGTAAATATAACGGGAGTACATGACATGTTTCTCACAGTACAATCAATTCACAGTCAGGGAGCGTTCTGATGTATGCATGTTGTTAAGATCTGTGAGGAAAGGGGAAGGGGTGGGCAGCAGTCTATTCTAATTGCAGTGCTCATTTCAGCCACTGTTGGTGGTGAGGACTCTAAACAGGTATTTCTTAGCAGTGTTCAGTATTACAACTATCTCAGCCTGAGCCAAACCTATGCTAGGGTACAAACCGAGTTTGCTTCCTATATTGGTCTCTCACATGTGCTGGTAAACGGAAGATGCCTTCCTCCAGCTCTGGGTGACTGACAGGCAGATTACCAACTTCTGGTACCATGCAGGTCATCCATTATAGTGGTGGCTCATGCATACGCTCAATGTCCTGATGCTATAGGCATTCAATAGTGTGTAGCCATTCTCATCTGCCCAAGCTAAGTATGTACCCTGTGCATACTGACATATCACTGTACATACACCACATGCCAGCTTGTACATGGATTCCTTGTGTGGCAGGGAAGGATTCCTATAGTTACTGTCTTAGCCTTAAGGTTGTGGGCCACTGAAAGGTGATGCATGGGAATGGTTATGTAGCTGTCTGCATGCCGTTTATTAACACAGTTGCACAGACTGTCAGCGGACAGGTTACAAGGCTGTTGCTAGTCATAAGGAGAGGTTAATGTAATAATGCCTATGTGTCATACCCGTTTACATGGTGCAACCTGTGTAAGGAATGTTCAACAGGCCTTAAAAGTGTCTATCTGGTATCCATGTGCACACAGAAGTGGTGACTGCTGGTGTACAGTCAGTGTTAACTATCAGTATATTAATTGGATGGCCAGACCACACATAATGTTATGTTATCAGACACACAGCCATTCCTCCAGAAAAGGCCAAATGTTGCAAAATTTGGTCACCATCCGTTGTGACACACATCCCCCCGGTGGCGTCTCCCAGCTGTGGTGTGTGCATGTACCCTTTATAATGTGGGCCACGTCCAACATGTGAACACTGTCTGAAGGGCAACAATGTGTAGTACACAGTCCTACATTCACTCCAAAAATATTACATCACCAGACATTGATATACGAACTACTATCCATGGTTAATGACATTGTTGATTGTGCATGTTGTTTGGAAATCCAGTACAGTCCACTGACATGTATCTGTCTGTGTTGTTAAATATTAGGTATACATTAATTACTATTAACACAGCATACAGTTACATGCTGCAGAACCCCAGTGGACTTTCCTCCATATAGGTCTGCTGTTCAAAAGGTTACAGGTAATGAGTGTTGCTCACACATCATTATCAGCGGAATATTAGTGTTTGCACACACTGTATGACCTGTGACACCATCACATAATATACCCACTTCACCCCTTTTCTTCTACATACTCCACTTGAAGCACCTGTTCCTGCAAGACTTTCTTGAGGGACATCATGTGAATGGGATGCATACCCTCCCAACTGAGGGATATGGGTGCATCTATCTGAGTTGGAAGGAGATGTAGGGCCATATTTGGTCCATATTCCCTCTATTGTTGCACACAGCTCAGTTAGCACTGACTGGGATAACCACTGTCCTGCAGCTCCTGTGGAATACATAGTTGGGCAGCAAGCTAAAGGGGTCATGGCCACATATAGGCTCTCACGCATTGCCATAGTCCCAACGTCTGAAGCTATATGTATCACTGTGTGGACCACACTTCTGTACTCCTTTATGAGTAGGTTTGTGTGGCCGTGGAGGACACAATCTTTGACAGATAGTCTGCCACTGTAATTGGACATCCGGCATCTTAGAGCCTTCTACCTCTTGGCATACATGCTGTAAGGTATTGTCTAGATGTCCAGCCCACTGGGTGGCCTGTGTATGTAGTACTTCACAGTCCAGGTGCAACACTGAACACTGCAATGCTGTTTGTCGGCCCCCTTAGGCACAGCTTGGTACCCTCACACATTCCACCTTAGGAAGGACAGGTTGCCATGTCCAAGAATACTTAACTATTAATCTCATATATAATTTTAAAAAACATTTATTAAGAATAATACATCCTAATACAACCCCCTAAATACATACAATATAATCAGCCACACATTAAAACATCAGATACTGAATAGCATATAGGCAGTGAACAAATATAATCATCAATTTATTTAACATATCATTTCTAGCACCATATCATAAAGTTTTACATTGACTTCTATATAAACATCATGTACTCAATAAGATCTCATCTCAGTCATCACATGTAGTTCATTAAAGTGCTTTTCAATGCAGATTCCAGTAGTTTTCAACTCCACGGCTTTCCTCCATTAATTACTGCCACAATGTGATTCAATAAGTACTGCTCAGTACTAATCCCCGACGAAGATCTTCGTTTCACCTGTCAAGCAGGCTTCCTCAGGGGAAAAACTTCTAATATCCCATGTGAGTTCATCAACAGAACATCACAATTGTTGTTTCCAAACCACAAATTTCTTAAAGAATTTAAATTCACTTCATCTTCAACAATTCTTATAGCGATTCCTCAAACGGTCACGAAACTTCACAAACCGGAAGTGACATCACCACTTCCTTTCAGCAGGATTCCCTTCTACTGCTGAAAAGGAAGTGGTGATGTCACTTCCGGTTTGTGAAGTTTCGTGACCGTCTTATAAGTAGAAACAATTGCGGCAGTGACGTTACAATAAAACAAGTTGTCAGATAACAAATAACATTATAAATAGAACAATTGATGTTTCATGTCTGTACTACATGTGGTTATGGAGGCTGATACACAATATTATTGTCCCCATGACAGCACTGTTGGCTACATAATGCCATAGCAGTGTGGGAGAACTAACTGTACATGCATCTCCTTTCCTTCACAAAGATTCCGTTTAGCAGCATACAGCCGACACAACCATGTGCATGCAACAACATAGATGGCTCTCCTTTCAGCCAGCTGCAATGACCAAAGAGTTGTGTGGATGTGGGATGCTACAGTGATAAGGGACCTTCAGTTAAATCTGTGCAGCACCAGATGCTTTTTTTTTCTCATGCACCCATTCATGAGGCATCAGGATGTTCTAGGGCTGGTATGTGTTCCCTGCTGTGTATTGAGGCTGTGCTGCCTAGGCCCTCACTGATACCATTTGCAAACTGAAGGGTCGTTAGTGTTGCTGCAAGATGCACATGACAATAATATTGAGGAGTCGCAAATAAGGAACGAGTGAAGTATGTAGGGTTCATTAGTCCTAATGGCCATAAATGAAGCACCTATATGCATGTGACAGTGATGACATTAGGGACTGACAGAGATAAGGGCCATTACAGGTACAAATGTTGTAAGGTGTTAGCATATCTGGTGAGGCCTGTGAGTGTGTTGTGTCTCATGAGTACAAGTGTTTACAGTACTCTCATCCTTGGTGCATGTCAGTATGTAACAAGTGTTTAATCCAATGCCACTGAATAAGTAACACACATAGAGCACCTCAGCAGTGCCTAGAGCCAGCCCTTAGGCACCCTGTTATAGGCTATACCCTCAGATTTAGAGCACCACCCCCAAACAGTTGTTGGGTGGACAGACTTAGCAAGTCATGCAAGTAGCAGACTCAAAAATAGGTCTGCACATTAAACTATGTCCTAACCCGTCTATGTCCGAACTGCCCTGCTGGGGCAAGGTTCTGTCCCATGCTTTCCTTAAAAGTGGGTCTGTATAAGGTGGTGGCGAAGCTGGCTGCCACTGACTGTTCTCATGAAGTCATGCATGCACACATGGGGGATCAGGTCTGAGATCAGGATCTATAGCCATAGGTATTCTATGCTGAAGAGCCACATTATGGAAAACACAGCAAAGCAAGATTATCCTAGCAACTTTGGGGGGAGCATACAGTAACGCTCCCCCAGTCTTGTCCAAACATTGGAAGCGGCTTTTCAGAAGGCCGAAGGTATGTTCGATGACTGAACGTGTGGCATGTAAGGCCTAATTAAAGCCCATCTGTTGTGCCATTGCAGGCCGGAGGATTGGAGTCATAAGCCAGTCATAAGCCAGGGCCTGCATCCATACCCTGAGTCTCCTGTAGCAATGACATAGGCAAGCCATTACAAATAATGATGTGTGTATCGCTCCCCGTGCTCCCGCTGGACCACCAGGTAATTTTAAAACCTTTTTTTGGGGTTTGGGAGGGTGTTTTGATTATAGGATCGGGCACAACCGATAATCAGAACTCAAATCGGGCTGGGCGATAAAAATTTTAAGATTTGGATCGGAACCGGAACCGATCAGATTCCGGTTCCGATTCACATCTCTATTGGTTATGATTCTCACCATTGAGTTCTGCAGTATTTGCAAGGATTTAATAGTTGATGATGGGAGGCCTAAAATAAGGGAATTGCAGTAGTCCAGTTTAGATAGAATGGTCATTTGCAGAACTAGGCGGAAGTCCTGGGTGTGGAGGAGGGGCTTAAGTTTTTTTAAGGACGTGGAGTTTATAGATGTCCCCCTTTAGTAAAGACTTAATGTGGGGTTTGAATTTTAGGCATTGATCTAGTGAGACACCTAGGTCTCTTACGGAGTGCAGTGGAGTAAGGGCTGAGGCAGAGTTATGAGCGGTGGATTTAGATGTGTGTTCCGGTTGCTTAGAGATGATGAGGATTTCTGTTTTAGATGCGTTTAGTGCAAGGTGGAGGTTAGATAGTAGGGAATTGATGGAAACAAGGCAAGATTCCCAGAATTGCAGGGATTCCATGAGGGTTTTTTGAATAGGGATAGAGGATTTGCACATCATCAGCATACAGGAAAAACTTCAGACCTAGGTCAGAGACTAGGTGGCATAGTGGTAAAAGGTAAATATTGAATAGGGTGGAGGATAGTGAGGAACCTTAGGTAACACCTTGTGTAAGTGGAATGGTGATGATTCAGGCTTATCAATTTTTACTAAGTATTCTCTGTGGGAGAGATAGGATGAAAACCATGATAGTGCTGAGTCGGTAATGCCTATTTCTGCCAGGCGGGAAATGAGGATTTGGTGGTTGACAGTATCAAAGGCTGCTGAGATATCTAGGAGGACAAGTAAATACGATTTGCCTTGGTCCTTGCCTATGAGGATGGTGTCTGTAATTGCTAGTAAGAGATTTTCAGTATTGCGTCCTTTGTGGAAACCAAATTGTGATGGGTGTAGGATATTGTGGTCTTCAAGGAAGTCAGTGAGTTTCATGTTGACAACCATTTCAATGATTTTGGAGATGAAAGGCAGGTTGGATATAGGCCGGTAGTTTGCTGGGTCAGTAGGGTCGAGGGAGGGGTTTTTGAGGAGGGGTTTGATGACAGCAATTTTAAGAGAGTCTGGGACTTTACCAAAAGCAAGGGAGCAATTAACTATGTCAGCTAAGGGTTTTGCAATGGCAGTGGTGATAAAGAGGAGGGTTTTCGAGGGGATTGTGTCTGAAATGTGTGTAGCAGGTTTCATCTTTTTCAGGATGGATTCAATCTCCAAGGATGATTGTCATCTTTATCACCAGTAGCTTATTATCTCCAATACCATAGTTTATTTCTGCCGTCGTGAAGCATCTGGAGAAAAAGGAATATGGACGTAGGATCTTGGAGTCACTGATCTGACTTAGCACAGCCCCTACGCCAACATCTTAGGCATCAACCTTGACGATGAAGGGGCATGCAGGATCCATATGGTGGAGACGTGGCTTAGTAGAGAGTGTGTCCTTCAGCTTTTGAAATGCAGTGACAGCCTCTATAGACCAATTGGCAACATTGGCACCTTTCTTTGTCAGAGCTGTTAATGGCACAGTGAGGAGTAATTCTTTATGAAGGTTCTGTAGTAATTAGTGAATCCCAGAAATCATCTAAGAGCTTTTAGACCAGTGGGTTGAGTCCATTTCTGAATGCTCTCAAGCTTTTGAGGATCCATCTAGAACCCTTTGTTAGATACTATGTACCCTAAGAAAGGTACATATTCCTTGTGGAATTCACATTTGGACAGCTTTGCATATAGATGATTCTCCCACAGTCTCTGTAAAACCTTCTTGACATCTTCCTTGTGGGTATTCAAGTCTTGAGATAATATCAGGATGTTGTCTAGGTATGCAATGACACATTGGTAAAGTAGGTCACGCAGGATGTCGTTCATCATGTTTTTGAAGACAGCTGGGGTGTTGCACAAGCCAAAGGACATCACTAAGTACTCAAAGTGTCCATCCCTGGTATTAAACGCTGTCTTCCATTCGTCGCCTGAACGAATACAAACAAGGTTATATGCTCCTTTAAGATCAAGCTTGGAAAATACCTTGGCTCCCTGTAGTCTGTCAAATAGCTGAGATGAGTGGTAAGGGATAGTGGTCTTTGACCGTGATCTGGTTTAAACCATGATAATCAATGCATGGACGTAAGGTTCCGTCCTTCTTCCCCACAAAGAAGAAGCCTGCCCCAGCAGGAGACTTAGATGGCCTTATGAAACCCTTTTGAAGATTTTCTTGGATATATTTAGACATCTCTTTATTTTCTACCACAGAAAGGGGATAGACCCTTCCCTTGGGTGGTTCAGTATTTGGTTTAAAGTTAATAGCACAGTTGTATTAACTGTGTGGAGGTAGTACATCAGCGGCCTCTTTAGAAAATACATTTTGAAAAGATGCGTATTGAGGCGGCATCCCAGGCAACAATGGGGTCGTTGGCATGCAGGGTATAGGAGAGACTTCCTTCAGGTACTTACCATGGCAATCTGGACCCCAACATGAAAGCTCCAGAGTAGCCCAGTTGAATTGAGGCATGTGCTTTTGCAGCCACTGTAACCCAAGTACTAGGAGGTACATAGCCTTCTCTAGCACAAGGAAGGAAATTGTCTCTGTCTGAAGAGCGCTTGTCCTTAAACATACTGGTTCAGTAAGTAGGGTTACTTCACCTGGTAAAGGCTCTCCATGGGTAGAGGATAGTAGTAGCAGAGACGTCATGGTCGTGGTGGGGATCCGCAGATGTTCCACTAGACAATTTAGTATAGTTTCCTTCTGCTCCGAAGTTCACTAGGGCAAGAGTCTGATATTCAAGCCGTCCGCATATCAAGGAGACTGGAAGAGAGAGTGGAGGAGAGGGTGCAGTTAGACCTAAGAAGAGTCCTCCCCCAGGACTTAGGTGTGCTAGGTTCCCAGACAGATTGGGCATGTTTGTACAGCATGGCCAGCTTGTCCACAATACATGCAGAGGCCCAATCTTTTTCGTGTTCTTCTCTCTTTAGAAGTCAGGTGACTGCGGCTTAGTTGCATTGGTTCTTCCTCACCAGCAACAGGATTAGACTGCATAGGCTTAGATATGGTCTTGACTCAAATTTCTCCCTGACTAGGTCTCCTGGAACTCTTTAACTCTTGATCCTAATCCCGAAGTCGGTGATCAATTCTTGTGGCCAACTTCATCAGGTCCTCCAAGATCTCAGGTATTTCTTGAGCCACCAGTTCGTCTTTTAGCCAGGAGTTCAGGCCTTCAAAGAAGTGTCTTCAGGCATCTCGAGTCCCAATTTAACTCTGAAGCCAAAGTCTTGAATTCTATGGTGAAGTCTGGTAAAGGTTTATTACCTTCCTTCAGATGAACCATATTTATTAAACCTTTTTATATATGCCGTATTAAGTTATGCCATTCAAGCATGTTATAATTATATAAAACCGTTATTGTAACATAACCAATTCTCAGTTAAGCTGTTATAATGTACTATGTCATTACAAGGTTCGCCTTAGACATATTGTTAGATGTAAACCGATGTGATATACCAAATCGAATGTCGGTATAGAAAAATAAATAAATAAATAAAAATAAAATGAACCAATGTAGATCCTGTTGTAGTGTACTGGGCAGGGTCATCAAATACATATTTGTACAGTTCCAAAACCCCGGTAAGATTCTTCAGGATGGAATCATCGTGATCCCACAGCAGAGAAGCCCAAGCTAGTGCTCTTCCGTCCAGATAAGACAGGATATATGTGATCTTGGCATACGCTGTAGGAAAATATTTAGGTTGCAGGGCAAAATGCATGCAGCATTGGTTGATGAATCCTCTACATCTACAAGCTTCCAATGAGAAGCGTGTAGGAGCGGAGAGAGGTACAACAGTTTTAACCGTCACTTCTGGCGGTGTTTCTTTACCTGTGGTAGTAGCAGCGTTCATCTGTGAGTGCAGTAGATTAAAGGCCACAGTCAAGCTATCAGCGAGTTCTGTTGTTCAGAGATTCGCTAGTCCAGGCCTGGGATGGCCTGCAATGCGGTGAGCTGAGCCGAATCCATGGAGTTAGCAATCTGTTATGGTTTTGAGGAGTTTGGTGGATTCTTAGGTGCTGCAGTACCAGGCTAGACTCAGATGCACAAACACAGAGATAGTTTTTATTGTACAGCTTGTAGAGTTCACCAGAGGTGGCAGTAGTGAGTAGATTCCTGCAGCAGCAGTCTTGGGTCCTCAGCTGAGGAGACCCGTCCCACAATGGTGGTATAGGGAGCTCCGATGCAGGTTTCCAATGAAGAGCTGTAGGCGAGACAGACTAGTAGATGTTAGATTACTCACACTCTTGTAGCTGTAATAGTGGAGTTCCCAGCAGGTACAAGTAATAGTAGCAGGCACCAGGGTAGACAGCTCAGACCCTCGAGGAGCAAGTACCTGGATACTGGATAGCCACCTGGAAAGAAGCATAGGGCCCCCGAGGAGCGGGTAGTGGCCATAACAAAGGAACTTAAAAGTGTGTCCTAACCACTAACCTTGGTATTTATCAAGTGTAGTGCATAGTTGTGTGTCCCTCTAGATTCCTAATTAATGTAAATGATACTCCCACAAGCATTCACTAACTAATCAAATAATAACAGTAGCCAAGTTAGTAGAACCCCGGAGGGTAGAGAGAGCTTCCAGCAGCAACAAAAAGCGGCAGAGCAGCTTAGACCAGAAGAATCCAATCCTTGCTAACTCAAAGTCAGTCAGCAAATGGGCAGGCTAAATACCCGATGTTGTGATGTCACTTGAGGGGGACGCCCCCTAGGTTCACGCCAACGTGGGAATAAAGACGTGGGTTGCACGCACGCGCACCCTAGGAGGCCCTCAGGTGAATTATGGCAGAATGCTTGCCATAGCTGATCTGGGGACGCTGGGTAGGCGGCAAGCAGATGCGGCGGTCACCATTTTCCCGAGACTGGTGGAGAAAGTGAGGTGAGGCATGTGGGACTAAGCTGTCTGAGTCCGATGGATGCAACACCTATAGAAATATGCCTAGTATGAGGGCATTATGGCTAGTCTCTCTCTCTCTCTCTCTCTCACTCTCTCTCTCCAGCAGGTTAAAACATTAATAAAGCCATATCACATGACTTTACACAAATGAAAAAGGTATAGTTAAAGCCATGCAACATGGCTTCACAAAATTGTGAAGTTGGCCCCAAACCCCTCCCCTTTTTCTGATTTTCATCGCACCATGGATTATGGTTCTTTTGCATGCGTTGTTGCTTAACACATGTGAAAACACCATATAGCACTTTGATAAATGACCCCTATATTCAGCTAAGTTGTCTGCTTAGCACCAGATAGAATATGGACCTAAAAAATGTTAGTGCACATTAATGTACACAGAAACATCTTAATGTGTACATTAAGATCTTATTTCATAGCACAATATTTTTAGTATGCATAAAAGGCCCTTACCATATACTTTAAGCTTTATTGCATGGGCTCCATATTCTAGGATTTTGGACATATTAGGTTTGTGAACAGGTCACAGAATTTGACTTATTGTGTTGCTCTAGTTGCTGGTTCTTCAGTTGCACTTCTCATTCTGTTATGGGAAGGCTTTTATTTTTTCTGTCACCTTTGGAAATGTGCATTTCTTATATCTTCATATTTTTCACACTATAGGAGGGAATTCATTTCAGTTTCAATTTCTTCAGTGTTGCTCCATATGCAGCATGGCTTCTTGGAGTTTTCATATCAATTTTTGTCAGCTTGCTTCTATTTCTAATTTGTGGTCACTTTAGTGTTTATTCGATGAGTGTCTGTATTTTGCACCTGTGACCCAGATGAGTATTCTACTTGTATGTTTTTCTGTGTAATGGTCTGTATGAGCCCAGCTTGCCTAATAGGAGCTACATTAGTATTTACGGCTTGTTGCAATATTTGCAATGCTACGTTTTCATAGGTAGAGTTGTTGCTATGTGTGTCCTGTGAATTAGTGTTGTTACAGTATGGTAACTTTTCTACATATAGTAGATATTAACTATGTATTTTGTAAGATTGTGTTTTATTTCTCAAAATGCATAGTAAGGGAGTTTGTGTTACTGAGGTGAAATAATAAGTTTTGTATTCTTTTTTTATATATAAACCATTCAATACTGATTGACCGCCTCGCCAAAATCAGATTAAAGGAAAAAACACTGCAATGGTTCACATCATATCTTTCTCAAAGGACATACCAAGTTTCTCTCAACAACACACTATCAAAGAAAATAAACCTAGATACAGGAGTTCCACAAGGTTCCGCTCTATCGGCAACGCTATTCAATATCTATATTCTCCCGATCTGTCAATTCCTAGCAAACCTTAAACTGAACCATTTCATATATGCTGATGACATCCAAATACTCATCCCAATACAAAACTAGAAGACACCTACAAAATAAAAGCCAACTACCTCACAAAAATAAAACAACTGCTAAATAACATGAGACTCATCTTAAACATAGATAAGACCGGAATAATCATGATGGACAGAAAAAACAATCCTACGTTCATTGCCACCACTCAAAATACTGAATCATAACTCAGTGATATCACCTGTGCCCATGCATGCAACCTTGGAGTCATAATTGACAAAGAACTATCCTACAAGTACCACATATCCACAAAAATCAAAGATGGATATCACAAACTCCTAACACTACGACACTTAAAACCATTCCTGTCACACAATGATTTCAGATCTGTACTGAAGCTACTCATTTTCTCCAACCTGGATTACTGCAACTCTCTACTATTCAATGTACCTCTTACAACCATCAGACCTCTACAAATCTTACAAAACACAGCCACCAGAATTCTCACCGGAACAAGAAAATTTGATCCTATTACTCCAACCCTCATCTCAATACACTGGCTGCCAATAAAATACAGGATTGACTACAAAGTACTATCCATAATTCACAAAATAATATATGAAAAACAAACTGGCTCAGTGCATTCATAAAAGCCCACTTACCAAACAGAAATCTACGATCAGCGAACAAAGGCCTACTAAACAACCCGCCAATCTGCCACAAACTTACCACAACTTGGAAGAGAGCGATATCCCTAGGAAGCCCCAAGCTTTAGAACTCCCTCCCAATGGAACTAAGAACACAACAGAATCTAAAAACATTCAAAAAAGAGCTAAAAACATGGATGTTTACAAAAGCTTACCAAATCTCACAAGAACTCTAGACCAATGACTTAAAAAAAAAAGAGACCAGCCTAATACCTGAAAGACTCGTTGAAAGAGTATACACTCGTATGTTAAAAAAAACCCATGTTATAATTGTATGTCTGTAGGAATATAGAAATATACGACTATAGAAATTGATTCTCTGAAAACTGTTATGATGGCGAAACCGAATGATGGTATATAAAACTCGACAAATAAATAAATATATATATATATAAATAAATATATGGTGAGTAGTAAAGGGAAATGCCTAATATCTGCTTGCATCCATTGTTGGGGGAAGTTCTGTGAATGCAGAGTACCTGTTTTCAGAAATGGAGGTGCAAAAAAGACTGATGTGGAAGCACTGAGATTGCTAGCTTGCCGCAGTCCAAATAAGGATATAGGACTGGCATGGGTATCCCTTTCCTTACCCCTGTCCATAAAAGGAAAGGAGAGTGAAGAAAGGAATCCTCAGACCAACCTTCTATCCTTCGGGTCGATACAGTAAAAATCACGGGAGAGCAACGAGCACATGCTCTCCCGGTGCGCACACAGGCCACTATCCTGTGCACGCGATTCAGAAAAAAAAATATTCAAATTAGGGCCCGTGGTAATAAGAGGCGCTAGAGACACTAGCGCATCCCTACCACCTCTTTTTTGGTAGCTGTCAGCGAGTTTGACAGCCGACGCTCAATTTTGCCGCTGACAGCCATGGGTTCCGAAACCGGACGCCGGCAAAATTGAGCATCCGGATTTCAACCTGCGAGCCGCGGGCCAATTTTAATTTATTTTTTAAATTATTTTTAACTTTTGGGACCTCCGACTTAATATCGCCATGATATTAAGTTGGAGGGTGCACAGAAAAGCAGTTTTTACTGCTTTTCTGTGCACTTTCTCGGTGCCGGCAGAAATTAATGCCTACCTTTGGGTAGGCATTAATTTCTGAAAGTAAAATGTGCGGCTTGCTGCACATTTTGCTTTCTGTATCACGTGGGAATGACTAATAGTGCCCGCAACATGCTTTTACATGTTGCGGGCACTATTAGTTTCGGGGGAGTTGGACGAGCGTTTTCGACGCGCTATTACCCCTTACTGAATAAGGGGTAAAGCTAGCACGTCAAAAACGTGTGTCCAAACGCGGGCTAACAGTGCACACTGTACTGTATCGGCCTGCTTGTTTGGAATGAAGCAGGCCATGGATCGTAGGGCTTCCCTCACAATGAGGTGAAAGGGAAAGAGGTTAAGGGAGGGAGATTATGGCTTTTTGTTGGCAGCACTATTCTTTTTTTTTTTTTTTCAAAAGGAAAATAGGGAGAGTGGGAGGAAGGGAATGGGGACCCCAGGTCACATTATGTTTTTAAAGATATATCACAATGGAGGAGAAAAGGGATGGGGATAACTGGACAATTCTTTAAATATTTAAGCTGTTCCCTGTCTTTGTTATTATTTTTATTTCCTTTTTGGCTTTTAAAGAGGACTTAATGGGTTTCTGCCAGATTTCTCCACTGTCCAACTGAGTTTAACCAGGGAACCCTAGGTGCAATAAATCTAACCATTCAAATTTTGACCAGTTATATTTAGACAACTGAAAATTTTGCTGGTTAAGTTTAGCTGAGTATTTAGATGAAGTTAACCAGCTATAATTAGACAGATATCTTACCACTTGGAGGGGTTTTAAATATCTGCCTGCATGTATATACTCCATTCCCATATAGGCACAGGTGTCAGCTTTGTGGGTTTTCTGAGTGCTTGAACATCTCCAATAGCAGATCTGTCTCCTGTGAATACTCTTCAATCTTCCAGACTCATGGCAGCTGAGAGGAGAGGAGAGATTGAAGAGGTGATGAGGCAGACAAATCGGTTAATGGGAGTGCTCAACTATCCAGAGCACCAATGGAGCTGGTACAGTGCTATTAAGTTAAATAATGCCCTATTTAATGGCTGTCAATATCTATATCTCTCTACCACTACTTCACAATTTCTGTCTTCAGAAATGATAAATTGATATGATGTATTACAAGATTGTACCAACCTGTTGTGAGATGGCTTGCTTTGTTTTGCTTTTCTTAATGTAGGTCAGCTTACCAAACAGCAAGCTTTGAAAAGTAGAAATAATGGTGAGGAAAAAAAAGTCACATAAGCTATTTCAGATTTCAGTTGAGGATAATAAGTTAGAGCAGACTTGAAAAAAACAATATGACTGCGTTTCCATTTCAGAGTAATCTGAAGCAGACTGAGATTGAGGTCATGTCATGTTTACCCATGGTAACACTACTTCTACTATTACTACTACTGCTACTACTTCCACAGCACTACTTGACATATGTATGTAGCACTGTACAATAACATACTGAATAAGAGCTGCATCTCAGTAGAGCTTACATTCTAATTAAGACAAACTTACAGGACAAAAGAGACTGGCAATTACATTAATTTAAAATGTTTGCAATCAATAAGGCTGTAAGAAAGATAATCAGGGTTGCTAACTTTAAAACAAGCATGTGTGAGCCCACACATATGCTTATGTGTGCGCACAAGGCACAAGCTCACATATGCTTATGTGTGCACGAGGCACGAGCACACACATGCAGGAATTCTAAATTGTCTGCACAAGTACTCGCCAGTGAATTAAAATACACCTAGCGCATATGTGTGCACCTAAATTTAAGCAGTTATATGAGCAAATGTTATTCATCTCAATTCCTTAGAAATTTGTCAGCTTTAATGCATGCAGATAGCCTTTCATCCCCTCCACTCATTCCTCCTACCCAGAAAAATGCTAGGGCCAGGATCCTCCCAGCTCCAACATACCCACTCTGGTAGAGATTTGCCAGAGAAGCCTAGCCCAGGCAGAAGACTTGGCCTTGCATAGGCTGAGGCTATGACCTCAGCCTCAGACTATGCAAGGACAATGCTTTGGCCACAGCCTAGGCTGGAGCCTGGGCCCAGGCCTGACATAGTGGCCCAACCTGAAGACCAAATCCCAATGTCGTGGTCTCAGTCCAGATCCACTCCAGGTGCTAGGGCCTGGCCTGGCTGCAAGGTCCTGATGCCTGGTCCTCAACCCAGGGTCACACCCAATCCCAGAGCCCAGGCCTTAGTGTTTTGATGATCATGTCCTCTTCTTTCTTCTTTCTTCTTAAATTGATGCCATCCGCTGGGGTTGCACCAGAGTTAATTAACTCTGGTGCATCCTCCTCATAGGAGGGCACCGTTTTGATGTTTGGCTTTGTTAATTTACTCTGGTGTGACCTCAGCAGATGGCATCCATTTAAGAAGAAAGAAGAAGGAAGAGGATACGATCACTGGAGCTCCTAGGCATGGGGACTGAGCCTGTGCCTGACCTTAGGCTGAAGCCGAGGATTCAGGTCCTGGCTTCCATGCTAGGCCATGACATTGGGCCTGGGTCTGGGCTGAGGCCCAGGCATCAGGATCCAGTCTTGATGCTGGGCCATAGCATTGGGCCTGAGCCCAGGCCCTGGCTTAGGCTGAGACCCAGGCATTGGGAGCTTGTCTTCGAGTCCGGCATTGACATTGGGCCTGGTCTGGGTCAAGACCCTGGCATCAGGATCACAGAATCAGGCCTGTGCATATATTCTAGCCTAGGTTGAGACCCAGGCATAAGTACCTGGAATCTGGGCCAGGCCTCGGCATCAGTTCTGAGTCCATGCTTAGGCACTGGTGTTGGGACCCAGCCTCTGGGCTGGGTCATGGTGTCAGGCCTAGACCCGAGCTCCGACAGCTTATGCCCAGACATTGGGACCTTTCCTAGCTACTTCCTCAGATTCCCAACGAATCACGTACCTTTTTGAGGTGCTCAGGTCTTGGCTGATGCCCCAGCTTCCGCTTGGGCCTAGAACTAGACCCCAGCATCAATCTCGGGTCTAGGCCTGACCAGTCATTTTAAAAAAATTAAAAGAATAAGTTTTGTTTCATTTGGGGAGGCCCTCAATTCATTTAGAGGCCCCTGAATTAAATAAATTGCCCTTATTCATCACATTTTGCAAATTCTTTTAAAATTAATGCACATCCCTTATGTTTGTTGTTGGAGATATTTTTGAAATCCAAAGTTGGCTTTGGAGTTGGAGAACTCAGGAAATCCATGAAATGCATAACAGCCCCATATGCCTCTGTATGACTGGAAGGTGGAAAGAGATTATACAGGAATGATCCTGCAGATATTTTAACACAATACACAACAAAAAAAAGTAGTGAAAAAAACACTTAACTCAAATCAAAAAATTTTTTCTGAGTTAACATTACATTTTATCAAGTTTCAGGATCTAAAACTCAGATACAGTTGATCAACACTGTTAACATAACCAACATTTCACTGGGAGTTGCCTTTCACCACACATCCTATAGCCTATTGTTTTATGCTCATCTTCCTGGCTGTATTCTTGTGACACCATTTTCTACAGGCTTCTGGCTCCTTCTCCTTGGTTCATTGTTATGACCTATTTCAGCTGTTGTCTAGTCCAAGGCTCAGAGCCTTATTGAGCCTCCTGCTGACATATATTCCTTCAATCACACCATCAGAAGCTTTAGGTTCCCTGTTACACTTTCATTGTTAGGAACCTTTCCTCTTTATATTACTTCTAAAGAAACATCTGTGGGGAAAGAAAGAATATTCATATAATTTGGTTTATTTTATTCATCAACTTTTATTCTTTTATAAGAAAGAATATTTTGGGACTTTGTAAATTTGTTCTTTTAGTTTTAAACAATTTATTAAGGGGCAGATTTTTAAAAAGTATGCGCGCGCGTAATTTTGTTCGCCCAACCGGCGCAAACAAAAGTACATTGGATTTTAAAAGATATGCGCGGCTACACGTGTAAATTTTAAAATCCGGGGTCGGCGCGCACAAGGCTGTGCAAAATCGGCAGCCTGCGTGCGCCGAGCCGCGCAGCCTGCCTCCATTCCCTCCAAGGCCCCCCCCCCTACCTTTATTTCAAAAGTTATGCCGCGCGTATCTTTTAAAATCTGGGGTCGGCGTGTGCAAGGGGGTGAACATTTGTGCCTCGGAGGGAACTGCTCCCGGGCCGGCGCGCCAGTCCCCGGCCCGGGATCAGTTTTGGAGGCCTCAGCCACGCCCCCAAAATGCCCCCGGGCCGGCACCATGCCCCTGATATACCCCCCGACATGCCCCCCCAAGCAAAGCCTCGGGACTTACGCGCATCCCGGGGCTTTTTGCGTGCCAGCAGCCTTATGCAACAACAGCTCGGCGCACACAGGGGGAGCTCGGGGCAGGTTTTTGGGGGGTATGCGCGTACCCCTTTGAAAATCTGCCCCAATGTGTAGAATCATGAAAGACTAATTAGCATTAAAGAAAAACCGTTTCTGTGTCCTTTCTTTTTTTCTTTTCTTTAATAGTTTATGGATCAAACATTTGTGTATGTGATCCAAAAGACAGGAATTGATGAAAGCATCTATTGGCAGAGTGATCTATAAGTGTGATATTAATTGAAGACCTGATACTGAGTGCTACTTACATAAGAACATGAGAATTGCCATACTGGGTCAGACCAAGTGTCCATCAAGCTCAATATCCTGTTTTCAATAGTAGCCAATCCAGGACACAAGTACCTGGAAGGATCCCAAACAATAGGCTACAGTTCCGACTTATCCAGCTAAGTGGTGGAGTTTTAATTTTTGGCAGCTTTCAGAGGCCATTACTTATTCAGATATTTATTTATCTGGCTAAATAGTTATCTGGCTAAAGAGAGACCAAAGCAGGGGCATTCAGGGAAGGTGTTACTTATCTGTCTAACTTTTAGGTTGATTTTAAAAGCATTGCTCAATGCTCAGGCAAAAATTCCCACATTTGTACATATGTGGGCCACACACAAGCAACACAGATTTTACAAAGCCGCAAAATACATACATATGTACACATGTGAAGAATAAGGGGACATAAAAGGGGTGGGGCTTGGTGTTCTGGGGCAGGGCCAACACTTACACATGTAACTCTGTATTTTAAAACCAAAAACAGCAGTATGTTTATGTGAGATATCTGCGTAACTTTATTGCTGCTCCTGATTAGCAGCAAGTCTGTAGATCTTGAGTTTTGGGGTTTATAGGCCAGGGTAAGGTGTCCAGGTCAACTGAGTGGCATGCAGGATGAAGAATCATATATTAACTGGACAAACTGGTGGACTAATTGGAAAATTAGGAAATTGACTCGTGTGAGCATGTTTTAAAATTAGCATGCATACATATGTGCTTAAAAGCCAATAAAGTCCTATGGAAAACATGCGTACTAGCTGTGCTTCAGGAACCTCTTAAATTAGGAGTATACTTATAAGTGGTGGGTGCATTTTAAAACACATGTACAAGTGCTTACACAATTAAAAATTTTAGCATATTTTTGCTCTCATGTATGAGCGCATGCATGCTCGTTTTAAAATTGCTATCTTAAAGGGTCATTCTTTATTCTCTGATTTGCAGGTATCGCGTGCAGTATGGCCTTATAAAATGCGATACCGGCTGCATCGGGGCAGTATTATTCTAATTAGGGGAAGGGGAGGAGTGTGGGTGGGGTTTGAGTGGAGTTATCTCCTGGCATTGCTGCTGGCAATAATGTTTTTCACATTGTTGCCGGCGGCACTGTAGGAAATAACTACACCTTTTCCTGTGGTACTATGGGGGTGAGAGTGTGCAGCTCAGCCACACCATGGCAGGCAAAACCACACTGCAGCGATGCAGTTAACTGCCCACTATCGCTCCCGACCCTTTTTTTTTGCAATGATGAATTTAAGGGTTAGCCAGATAAGTGGCGATATTAACACTTTTCGGATAAGATCCAGATTCATTAAGTCATTTCTCCCATTTTGTGTCTAAAGAAAAAAACTTGGGACCATCCCTTCATGGTGCACATTCAGTGCCTATGCTGGCAAGGATTCTGATGCAGGATCTGCACATGGCTTCCACCTGGACAGGGCCAGCCATCGCCTCAGGGATCAGGGAGTGCACGATAGGCTCTTCAGTGGCTGGGCGTACAGAGCCCACCACAGTACAGCTCTGTTCATTTGATCAAACTCTATTTTGGGCACTTTTGAGGGGCACAGTGGGTTCGCAAGGCTTGATTATGATGGGGCCTTGGTTTTTTGTGAGAAATGGCCATGTGGTCCATGTGCTTTGGGGGAAGACAGGATGTCACAGGAATGACAGCATGGTCATTAACCCCAAAGCGTGCTCGCAATCCTTTCACAGTGAGCAGGCATGGGATGAGCCAGCATAGAGTATGCAAGTCCATGCTGGCTTTTGTTGGATATATAGAACTGGAGAGCCTGTGCCACTGCTGATTGCAGATATAAGTGCTTCTCAAATTGGTTCCCAGCACCTTACTCAGCAAAAAATTATGTGCTTGCGAAAGGAGAAGTTAAGGATGTTGTCAGGTGGTCCCTTTAATCCTGGAAAGTGGTGGGCAATGCTTCCTGGTCGGCATGTTAATTTGCCTTGTGGTTTATGAGTTGGTCTCTTATCCCCCCACACAGGTCATCTGTAATCCTTCAGGGGGCTCAATGCCCCTTGGCATGCATTCTGGCCAGCATTGTTAGGGAGATACTCTGGAAGATCCTATCATGCACTTCCTGGGGCGGACAGCTGGCCATCTTTCGCTGAGCCCCCATTGGAGCATCTTGTGCAGTCTCTGCTGGCAGCCATCCCAAGCAGTTATTTACTGCTCAGTTTCCATTTCAAGTGGTCTTTCTGTTGCGACAGATGTCAGCCAACATCATGTTGGATTTCTTGCCTGGTTTAAAATATGCACTGCCTTCCTGCACTGGGCAACTGCCCGGTGTTGCAAATTCTCTATCAGGATGATTTATTGTCATAGGAAAAGGAAGTACACCCAAATGGGTCAAATTGTCTGACACGTTTCAGGTGCTGCTTGCATCCCTTTAGATGAGGATGAGTCTCAAGGCCCGATAACAGTACTTACCTTCATAGGGATCGATCTTGATTCCACCATGAAGGGTCTGGTGCACGAGCATCATCGCTCACAGATAAGCAGGCTGATTAGGGAGGACCTAGCTTTATGGTCTATGTCCCTACCCCAGATCAGTCTGCAGCAATGGCATCCAAGTATATTCTGATGCATCAGAATACATCGGTTTTGGTGTTATGTAAAGGGAGATTGTGCATCAGCCAGACTGCCAGTCAGCAAGTTGCTCAACAAGAATCCACATTAACTGAGCTGTCTTCCCATTGTAGTTGCCATGCACATCTGGGGTGAGGCATTTGGTTGTCAACGGGCAATGTTGTGGTGCGACAATGCAGTTACGGTCTGGTCAGTGAATGAGCAGACTTCCGGGTGCCTCCTGGCATCAGAGCTGAGGTGGGAGTTCACTTGTCGCCACAAGCACAGCTGATCCATGGTCCTGAGCTGGACGACACGTGTGATGTGCGTGTTGTGCCGTTTACGCATGAACATCATGGCGCAAGCGAGGCACGTTCCTGGAATGTGTGGTGAGATGGCAGATTTTCTCTCTCGCTCCAAATGGTTAGAGTGAATGGCGTCACAAGTGGAGCTGATTGGCAGAGAGGGACACAGAGTGGCCATGGTCCTTTGGAATCAGACAGCGCCCAAGATACTGTGAAGATCACTCACTCTATCCTTATGGAGCAACTACATGCTTGGCTACAATAAGAAGGGGGCGTTCCTCATAGTGAACTGCTGGTCTGGTCATCAGGCTTCAGAGAATCTCTTGATTAGCTGCTTTGAACATGGTATGTTCACACCTAGCAGCTCTGGCATTCTACTCGAAGCTGGAAACAGGCCAAGCACAGCAGTATTTTGCGGCAAGGAAGTGTCAAATGGCCTGGCCAGGGAGCCTTTGCCACGGCACAACATGCAAAGACTGCTTACCCATGACTTCTGGTTACCTCCTCGGTGCATCCTCTCAGCTCGGCATGTGGAGACCAATGACCTCTTGTTACTGCTTTGGAGCATTCTGCCCATGGTAGCAGCAGGTGAGTTCGAGGCTACACTCTTGTGTTTGCAGTCCTTGTAGCTTTGTGCATTAGCGAGCTACAGAGTCATCACAGAACATGTCACAGCAGCAAGGTTTGCAGTGGGAGGATATCAGCATCTTGAACAACATGCCATACATAGGATTGTGACAAGCCAGGACTGATTGAGGAGCAAGTGGTCTGGTCACCAATTGGACAATGTTGAAGAGCCTTGGGGCCACCTCTCAGCGCTCGGGCCATGGATGCTAATGTCAGACCCAGGGATTGGGCCTTGATGGATTGATGGCCGGACTTGTCTGTGAGGGACTCGGGGGGGGGTGGGGGGGGCTGCTGCATGATGACCTGCCCAGGACCCCCTCTGGTGAAGGTTATCACAAAACTGTCTGTTGGGGGCTCACAGGGATCAAAGGCCTGAATCCCATTTAGGTGGAAAGAATATGAGAAATCCCACTTGGGTGGAAAGAATCTGAGAAGCCCCGTGGGGGCAGAGAGAATCTGAAAAATCTTGCTGGGGTGGAGAGAATCTGAGAAATTCTGCTGGGGTAGAAAAAATCTGAGAACTACTGCTTGAGATATCCTTTCGGCCTCACCCTGCTGTTAGTTTTTAAAGGTATGGAAAATGTCCGGCTGCTGGTGAAACATGCAATCCCTAAACCTTCTCTGATTCACCATCTAATAGCAAGCCATTTGTCGCTAAATGTGTGCTATTGCATCTCCATACTGCAGGATCCCCCCCAGCCACCTGCAAGCCAGAGCATGTCATCATTTGCTGGCTGCAACAGCTTCTATCTGTCCAGACAGAAAAAAGGGGCAGGGAAGTGAGACCACCATATGCAGCCTCAAAATAGGCCAGCTTGCATAATGTATGCCTGAGGCCCCAAATAGAGTTACATGCCATGGGTGTGAGGGGCTTCACATGCTACTAACTCAAGCCCCCTTATACCTCCAATCTAGGCTGGGAAGAACTACTACCAATCAAGTAGTAGCAATCAGGTCTTCAGGCTCTCCCTGTGAATCATGCTGGGCAGAAGTGTCTTCTTGACTCCACTGGATGCCTAAAACACAGCTAAGAGTGGTGCACTTGGATGGCTGTCCATACAGAGGACTTTATTTCCAGCCACCCGACACTGCAGGTTTTTTTTTTTGTTTGTTTGTTTGTTTTTTTAATTACCACACCACAGCATTGGCCCACATAGAACACATTTTATGCCTGCACACCGCCCTTGATGAGGACGAGGGACAGGTGCATAGCCTGATGCTTACTGCCAATGCAGCAAAGAAACATTTCACCCTCCCCAGCCTAGAATGAGTGCCTCTTCATCCAGCACACACCTCCAGTCCACATACCAGCAGTTGCTTGTTACCGTTCAGCAAGGCTCCAGCAGGCTCGCGCGGTATGCAGCTCGATGGCATCGTTTGGCTCGGCACTGCTCCGCGTGACTTGCGGCGTGACTCCATCCCCTTTTATTGTCAGCAACTCGGCCGGAAGTTACTGCAGTAGCACAGGAAAAATACTGTATTTAAAGGGAGCTCCCCAGCACAGCATCACCTCGGCTACAGGCTTGCTTGTGCTGAAGCTTCAGTGGGTCCTGCCTGCATTCTTGTCTGCTGTTTGTCTTGACCCAGATTGCTCCTCGGACCTGCCTTGCCTTGCTGCCTGCCTTGGGATCTGTTTGCTTTGGTACTCTTGTCTGCTGCCTGACCCGACCTGGACTGCCTCTTGGACCTGCCTTGCCTTGCTGCCTGCCTTCGGATCTGTTTGCCTTGGTACTCTTGCCAGCTGCCTGCCCCAACTGGACTGCCTCTCAGACAACCCTGGCATCTCACAGAATAAGGTAAGGTGGTTCTCTACTTGGTTCCACTATCAAATCCATAACAGTTAGCTGAGGCTATGGAACCCGTAGATCTGACTGCCTTATAAGCCATTCCTGGATTAGCCTCCCAAATCCAGCAGCAACAAGGAGTTCTTGATCAGGTAACAGGAGTTCTGGAATGGCTAGCTGCTCATATGGATGCCTTGGCACTGGCTCCATCTGGGACTCCACCTGCTGCCATCTTACGCCTTCCACCTCCACCTCGATTTACTGGAGCCCCTCTGCAGTGTCGGGGCTTCATAAAGCAGTTCTGCATGCACTTTTCACACCAAGCCTCACTATTTCCATCAGAAAAGACTAAAGCCACCTTTATTTTGTCTTTATTGGAGGGTCCAGCCTTAGCCTGGGCATCACCATTATGGGAGAGAGATGATTCTATTTTGAATAACCTGGACCAATTTTTGAAAGAATTTCACCTTATCTTTGATGATCTGGGACGCTCTACTTCAGCAGCTACCGACCTCCTTCAGATCCGGCAGGGTTCTCGTTCAGTGGAGGATTATGCCATACAATTCCAGGCTTTGGTGGCTGAGCTTTGCTGGGATTATCAGAACCCATAAAGGATGAGTTAGTAGCCCGGGAGCCCCTGAATCATTGGAGGAACTGATATGTCTGGCAATTCATTTGGATTTACGATTCCAGGAAAGAGCACGAGAACATGCATCTGCTCAGCGACCTTTCTGGCTAGCACCCATGCTTCAATGACCACTTGAGATACCCAGGTCTGCAGAACCTCAAACCATACTTGAGGAACCCATGCAAACTGACCGGTGTTGAATTTCCCTTGAGGAATGACATCATTGGAGATTAAATAATCTCTGCCTATACTGCGCCGGAACAGGGCATTTTGTGAACAAATGCCCTAACAAGTCGGGAAATTCTCGGACCTAGACCAGGTAGGCGAAGCCTCTCTGGGTCCCATCGTTCCCTCTCCACAAATATTAATTCTAGTTACCATTTCCTTGGAAAAAGTGTTTGTTCATCTCCAAGCCTTCATAGATTCGAGAGCGGCTGACAATTTCATTGAGGAAAATCTAGTCTAGCTTCATCACCTTCCCACTGAACCATTAAAGATTCCACTCTCCATTACTTCAGTTTTTAGTCAACCCTTGGAGATCTGAATCTCCCACATCAGTTAAACCAGCTAAACAACCAGTTACTACCCCAAACCAAATAATCCTGATACTTCACTTTCAATGCATATCCAGCATAGCTCTCTGCTTCAACAGCAGGGGAGAAAGCTTGACACTTCATGCATATCCAACATAGCCCTCTGCTTCAATGGCAGGGGAGCAAGACTGATACTTTGCTTTCAATTGAAATCCAGCATAGCTCTCTGCTTCAATGGCAGGGGAGAGAGTTTGACACTTCACGCATATCCAGCATAGCTCTCTGTTTCAATGGCAGGGGAGCAAGCCTGATACTTCACTTTCAATGCATAGCCAGCATGGCTCTCTGCTTCAATGGCAGGGGGGAATGAAGTAAGGTGGATCTATATTCAGGCAACAACCAACAAGGACTGAATTACATAGTCTGGATAAACAGATAAGCATGGGTGTAGCTTGTTTATTGCAGTGGTTAATACCCCTAACTAATTAAACTATTTCACTTAGATGCAGTTCCTACACTGCTCTCTACATTAATGGCGGGGGTGGAAGGGAAATAGAATAAAAAAGGTTATTAAGAGCTAAGAGAAACAGATAAGTATGTGAGAGAGAAAACAAAAAAGGGTGAAAGCTTGCTGGGCAGACTGGATGGGCCATTTGGTCTTCTTCTGCCGTCATTTCTATGTATATTTCTATGTATGTAAAATGAATTCTGGAGTGTTACACTGGGAGTCCAATCAGTTCTATGTACTCCCTTCTGCTGTTAATCAAGTGATCCTAGGACTACCTTGGCTAAGGTTACATCAACCCCATCTGGATTGGGCATGCATACAGTTAGGTAGTTGGAGCCCATATTGTCATAAAACTTTTTTAATTCAAGTCAAACCTTGTCAAGTCTATTCCATGACCAAGTGCTCAGGCATACCACCTCAGTACATGGAGTTCACGGACATCTTTATTCAGCAGCAAGCAGAAACATTACCACCACACCGGCCCTATGATTGTGGTATAGATTTACTCCCTGGTCAGTCTCCCCCAAGAGGGAGAGTTTACACTCTCTCCGAGCCTGAGTCAGAAGCCATGACACAGTATATCCAGGAGAATCTGGCTCAGGGATTCATCAGAACATCCTCCTCTCCAGCTGGAGCTGGGTACTTTTTCATCAAAAAAAGAGATGTGTCTCTACGACCATGCATTGATTACAGAGAGTTAAATAGCATTACCAAGAAGAACCAATATCTGATTCCACTTATTTCTGAGCCATTTGATCGAATCAAAGGATCTCAGATTTTTACAAAACTTGATTTAAGAGGGGCCTACAACTTAATCCGAATACGAGAAGGTGACGAATGGAAAATGGCTTTTAACACACGTGATGGACATTACGAGTATAGGGTAATGCCATTTGGGCTTTGCAATGCTCCAGCTGTATTTAAAGCTATGATTAATGAAATATTCAGAGAGCTCCTGAATTCCCATGTACTTGCTTATCTGGACGATATACTAATTTTTTCAAGATCAGAGGAACAACACCAGGATCATGTGCAACAAGTACTCCAATGTCGCCGAGAGAATTATATGCCAAACTAGAGAAATGCTTATTCCATAAAGAACAGTTACCATTATTAGGTTACACTGTCTCCAGAAGATGCTTATCTAATTAACCCTGAGTTTGCCTAACAACAATTTTTAGGCTTCTCCAATTATTATTGACAATTCATTCCAGCATTTTCTACCTTAGTGACTCCACTCACCGCCCTGACCAAGAAGGGAGCTCCTATTCATAATTGGCCATCTGAGGCCATCCATGCTTTCCAACATCTAAAGGAGGAATTTATAAAAGACCCCTGTTTATGACACCCTGACTTGACCAAACCCTTCATCTTGGAAGTTGATGCTTCAGCCGTGGGAGTAGGAGCCATTCTTCTACAATCATCGGATTCTGGAAAATTACTCACTTGTGCATTCTTTTCTAAGAAATTTTCTCTTGCGGAAAAAAACTACACTATTGGAGATCGGGAGTTCCTGGCAATAAAATACACTCTTGAAGAATGACGACACCTTTTATAAAGAGCCAGACATACGATTACTATTTACACCGACCATAAAATTTAGTATACTTGTCACAGGCTCAACATTCAAACCCTCGGCAGGCTCGCTGGGCACTGTTTTTCAGCAGGTTTAATTTCAACTTCCACTT
Source organism: Rhinatrema bivittatum (assembly GCF_901001135.1). Taxonomy (NCBI): domain Eukaryota; kingdom Metazoa; phylum Chordata; class Amphibia; order Gymnophiona; family Rhinatrematidae; genus Rhinatrema; species Rhinatrema bivittatum. Next base: position 159,579,954 of record NC_042619.1, read on the forward strand.
CTGATCCGCACAAAAAAATCTGCAGGCATATGCTCTCTGTAGAAGCTTTAGTTCTGATGATGTTCCTGATCCATCTCGACATATCATCGACCCAGCTCAAATAATGCTCGCCATCACCTTCAAGGTGTCCATAGGTAAGACGGTGGTACCCAAACATCTGAGGCAGAAGGTTCTCCATTGGGCTCATGATTCTCATCTAGCTGGACATCCCGGAGTACCACAAACCAGAGATCTTGTCTCATGACATTATTGGTGGCCCCAATGGAGAATGGATGTTAAGAGATATGTGGAATCATGTCACATCTGTGCCGCTCAGAAAACTCCCTGTCAGCAGATCTCAGGGTTATTACAGCCTCTGACTATTCCTAAAAGACCATGGACTCACATAGCCACACATTTTATCACTGATCTCACTCCTTCAGAAAAGAACATGGTCATTTGGGTTGTAGTAGACTGTTTCTCCAGAATGGCCCACTTCATTTCCCTTCCTGGACTACCTTTTGTCGCAGAACTAGCCCAGATATACCTACAACATATCTTTAGTTTTCATGGACTGCAGGTAAGCATTGTTTCCGATAGAGGAGTTCAATTCAAGGCCCAATTCTGGAGAGAACTGTAAGAAATTAAAAATTGAACTTGATTTTTCTTCAGCTTACCACTTCCAATCCTACAGTCTTACCGAATGGACTTAAGACCTTCCTTCGATCATATGTTAATCAATGTCAAGACAATTGGGCATCTTTATTGATGTGGACAGAGATGTGTCACAACAATCATGTGGCTCAGACCACTGGAAAAATGCCCTTTTTTGTCGTATTTGGAATGCACCCCTGAGTTTCACTACCCATCACTATACCATCAGAATGTCCTGCAGTTAACCAAACCATTCATTCCATGGCTAAGCTTTGGGAGGAGACAAGATGCCTTTTACAAAAGACTGTTTTGAAAATGAAGACTTAAGCCAATAAAAAGAGAATACCGAATAGGGATGTGAATCGTTTTAGGACGATTAAAATTATCGTCCGATAATTTTAATATCGTCTTAAACCGTTATGGAACACAATACAATAGAGATTCTAACGATTTATCGTTATAAATCGTTAGAATCGTGAGCCGGCACACTAAAACCCCCTAAAACCCACCCCGACCCTTTAAATTAAATCCCCCACACTCCCGAACCCCCCCCCAAATGACTTAAATAACCTGCGGGTCCAGCGGCGGTCCGGAACGGCAGCGGTCCGGAACGGGCTCCTGCTACTGAATCTTGTTGTCTTCGGCCGGCGCCATTTTCCAAAATGGCGCCGAAAAATGGCGGCGGCCATAGACGAACACGATTGGACGGCAGGAGGTCCTTCCGGACCCCCGCTGGACTTTTGGCAAGTCTTGTGGGGGTCAGGAGGCCCCCCCCAAGCTGGCCAAAAGTTCCTGGAGGTCCAGCGGGGGTCAGGGAGCGATTTCCCGCCGCAAATCGTTTTCGTACGGAAAATGGCGCCGGCAGGAGATCGACTGCAGGAGGTCGTTCAGCGAGGGTTCCGGCGCCTCGCTGAACGACCTCCTGCAGTCGATCTCCTGCCGGCGCCATTTTCCGTACGAAAACGATTTGCGGCGGGAAATCGCTCCCTGACCCCCGCTGGACCTCCAGGAACTTTTGGCCAGCTTGGGGGGGGCCTCCTGACCCCCACAAGACTTGCCAAAAGTCCAGCGGGGGTCCGGAAGGACCTCCTGCCGTCCAATCGTGTTCGTCTATGGCCGCCGCCATTTTTCGGCGCCATTTTGGAAAATGGCGCCGGCCGAAGACAACAAGATTCAGTAGCAGGAGCCCATTCCGGACCGCTGCCGTTCCGGACCGCCGCTGGACCCGCAGGTTATTTAAGTCATTTGGGGGGGTTCGGGAGGGTGGGGGATTTAATTTAAAGGATCGGGGGTGGGTTTTAGGGGGTTTTAATGTGCCGGTTTTGCGATTTTACGTTTTTTCGATTTTTTACGATTTTTCACGATTTTTCACGATATTTTACCCCCCCAAACGTCAACAATACGATTCCCTCCCCCTCCCAGCCGAAATCGATCGTTAAGACGATCGAGGACACGATTCACATCTCTAATACCGAATCCTCAGCTTCAATCTGGAGATCTGGTTTGGTTAAGCACTCAAAATCTTCGCATGCGCATACCATCTTTGAAATTTGCACCCAGATTTGTGGGTCCTTTTCCTATTGACAAGCAAATCAACAAAGTCACGTTTAAACTTTGTCTACCATCATCTCTATGCATCCATGACATTTTCTACATTTCACTTCTCAAACCAGCAATTCTGTCATGGCCCTCTAGAAAGAAAAAACCGAATACCTCGATTGTTGAAAGCGATACACAATTCGAGGTTGAGTAAATTTTGGATTCTAGAAGAAATAAAGGAACTCTACAGTATATGGTCTTCTGGAAAGACTATGGGCCAGAGGAAAACACATGGGAGCCAGCCCACAATATACAGGCTCCCCGTCTGCTCAATGAATTCCATCAATGCTTCCTCATTAAGCCCAGACCTAAAGAAAAAAGAAGGGGGCCTTGCGGGGGGGGGGGGAGGGTGGTATACTGTTACCATTCAGCAAAGCTCCAGCAGGCTCCCGCGGTATGCAACTTGATGGCATCCTTCGGCTCAGCGCGGCTCCCCATGACTCTACCCCCTTTTGTCATCAGTAGCCTGGACGGAAGTTCCCGCAATAGTGCAGGAAAAATACTGTATTTAAAGGGAGCTCCCCAGCACAGTGTCACCTTGGCTACAGGCTTGCTTATGCTGAAGCTTCAGTGGTTCTTGCCTGCATTCTTGACTGCTGTTTGTCTTGAACCGGATTGCTCCTTGGACCTGCCTTGCCTTGCTGCCTGCCTTCAGATCCGTTTGTTTTGGTACTCTTGTCTGCTGCCTGCCCTGACCCAGACTGCCTCTTGGACCTGCCTTGCCTTGCTGCCTGCCTTCAGATCCGTTTGCTTTGGTACTCTTGTCTGCTGCCTGCCCTGACCCGGTCTGCCTCTTGGACCTGCCTTGCCTTGCTGCCTGCCTTCAGATCCGTTTGCCTTGGTACTCTTATCTACTGCCTGCTTCGACCCGGACTGTCTTTTGGTGGACCCTGATGGTCTTAATATTGCTCTGGAATTGAATGTTTTTTTTGTAAATTTCCAAGGTTTTCTGGGTCTAATTTCCAGGATTCGTTCCGCTGTTACTATAACCACTAGACACTAAACGTCATGATGTCAATACGTTGAAAAACCACGGGCTATTTAATTTTCAACTAGTTCACGGCAGTCTCTGTCCCTTACCACTTGAATTCTCTTGAGACTTCCCGTCCATGTGAAAAGGTTGGCGATGCCAAAGCAACAAGCTAAGTAGTTATTTTTTGCTTTTTGTGATATATTAAATCCGTTTTCATATTGTGCATTTCAGAATTCTCTTTTGTCATTGACTCCTGAAGAAGCAACCGTGCGTTGCAAAACACTGGCCGCTGTCGGGTCTCTTCAACAATTTGTCTATAAGGGCACTGAAGGACATTATTTCTAGAATTATTTTGAAACATACTAACATACTTGCTCAAAACCGCAAATGATTAGAAGTCCGAATGGCTCTGCCCAAGGCACAGCACGTTGTCAGTCTTGCTGATGCGGTTCCTTCTACACAAATATTGGGGTAGATTTTCAGACGAGCGCGAACAGCCTACTTTTGTTTGCGCTCCAGGCGCAAACAAAAGTACGCTGGATTTTAGTAGATACGCGCGTAGTCGCGCGTATCTACTAAAATCCTGGATCGGCGCGCGCAAGGCTATCGATTTCGTATAGCCTGCGCGCGCCGAGCCGCGCAGCCTACCCCCGTTCCCTCCTAGGCCGCTCCGAAATCGGAGCGGCCTAGAAGGGAACTTTCCTTTGCCCTCCCCTCACCTTCCCCTCCCTTCCCCTACCTAACCCACCAGCCCGGCCCTGTCTAAACCCCCATCCTACCTTTGTCGGGGGATTTACGCCTCCCGGAGGGAGGCGTAAATCCCCGCGCGCCAGCGGGCCTCCTGCGCGCCGGGCCGCGACCTGGGGGCGGGTACGGAGGGCGCGGCCACGCCCCCGGGCCGTAGCCACGCCCCCGTACCCGCCCCCAAAACGCTGCCGACACGCCCCCCGCAACGCCGCGCGCTCCGGCCCCGCCCCCCGACACGCCTCCCGACACGCCCACTCCGAAAACCCCGGGACTTACGCGAGTCCCGGGGTTCTGCGCGCGCCGGGAGGCCTATGTAAAATAGGCTTCCCGGCGCGCAGGGCCCTGCTCGCGTAAATCCGCCCGGTTTTGGGCGGATTTACGCGAGCAGGGCTCTGAAAATCCGCCCCATTATACTGACAGCAATTCCCTTTGATTGAAATTTCTAATATTTGGTCCTTTTGTTTTTGTGAAAATAACGTTAGCCATCTCTACTACCCCTCTTGAGTCTTCCTATTGCTACGAGCAAGCCAAGGTGCACATGGCTTCTTGCCCAGGCTGGGGAGCCATCTGCTCACTTGTGAGTGAGGTGTAGGTTCGGAGACTGATTATCTATTGACCCAATGAACCTCACCCCCACAGTCCTCATCACTGAGCCTCCAATCTATGTGGTAATGCCACTCTACTGGGCTGCTCTAGACTGGAACGCTGTTCTCCATTTATTTTTGACTCACTATGGTGTGGTACTGGCTATCCTGGGCTCGCCCTCTACTCCAGCAGCAGCCTTATGCTTATGTGTCCCCTGAAAAATTAACGCCTGTCTCTCTGCTATACTGGGGCCAGCAAAAGATGGGGTCCTGTTCCCGGTTGCCACCTGACCATTCCATCATGGCCCACTATGAGGCTAAATGTGACACCCAGCCTTACTTCCCTCCTGAAACTTTGATCATGAGTATTAGAAAGAGGTGTGTGTTATCATCCAATCATGAATCCCTGTGAGAGCAGGAGAACAAAGCCACAGCTGTTGAACCAGAGTGGCAGCCCTGGGCCCAGAGCCTCTCTTGTCCAGGCACACCCATAGCTCACCCACCGAACAGCCATTGCTCAGCAGAAGCCTTGCTTGCACCTTTGGCAATAATGCCTCAAAGTGCAGTCAAACTAGAAAAAGGAAACCAGTGTAGTGAAAAATACAAAATAGGTATTGTCACATTTTTCAATATGTCATTTTTTGTATGTATATTTATGTATTTTTATATGAATATTAAAGGTTGAAACTGCATCAGCAAGCCAGACAAAGATCTTCTTATTTCACAAGATATTCCAGTCTTCTCAGTCATTTGCAGGTTTCATAAAGTCAAAAATACAAGTGTCTAAATGTTTGCTAAATGTTATTGTTCACTGTTATTACACAAATACTCAAAATCAGCCCGAAAATGGCTGGTGTTTCGCATGTATCAATGCTTCTTCAGGGGCCATAAATAAGTACTGAAAACAGGTGTAATATTTTAAAACAGTTCCAGCTGGCTTTTCAATTGCAAACACACTTGATTCTGACAAAAACTTTCAAGCTGTTCCGACTAGCTCATAAGCTTTTAAACACTGCAACAAACAAAACATCCTTGTCAAAACATTTTTAAATGTATTCAAAAAATTAATATACGTAGCTTTAAAGTTGACAATAAGAACATGCCATACTGGGTCAGACCAAGGGTCCATCAAGCCCAGCACCCTGTTTCCAACAGTGGCCAATCCAGGCCATAAGAACCTGGCAAGTACCCAAAAACTAAGTATATTTCATGTTACCATTGCTAGTAATAGCGATGGTTATTATCTATAGCAGGTAATGGACTTCTCCTCCAAGAACTTTTCCAATCCTTTTTAAACACAGCTATACTAACTGCACTAACCACATCCACTGACAACAAATTCCAGAGTTTAATTGAGCGTTGAGTGAAAAAGAACTTTCTCCGATTAGTTTTAAATGTGCCACATGCTAACTTCATGGAGTGCCCCTAGTCTTTCTATTATCCGAAAGAGTAAAAAAACGATTCACATCTACCCGTTCTTGACCTCTCATGATTTTAAACACCTCTATCATATCCCCCCTCAGGCATCTCTTCTCCAAGCTGAAAAGTCCTAACCTCTTTAGTCTTTCCTCATAGGGGAGCTGTTCCATTCCCCTTATCATTTTGGTAGCCCTTCTCTGTACCTTCTCCATAACAATTATATCCTTTTTGAGATGTGACGACCAGAACTGTACACAGTATTCAAGGTGTGGTCTCACCATGGAATGATACAGAGGCATTATGACATGTTCCATTTTATTCACCATTCCCTTTCTAATAATTCCCAACATTCTGTTTGCTTTTTTGACAATACCATCAGTTATCGCAGGACCAAACATCTCTACACATTTCTCATCAGAATAGAGACCTCAGGTGTAGGAGGGATTTAAATACCAGCTGAGGACGCCGCCGGGATTGCCCTGATGTGAATCATCTGGAGATGCCGTCAAAGACGTCAGCAATCGTGATGACATCTATCTGAGAGAAAAAAATCTATAGTATAAAATCTATAGACATTTGCTGACGTCTTTGAGATATAAATACCTATCTAGTGTGAGGGCATTATGGCTAGGCACTCTCTCTCTCTCTCGCTCTCTCCCTCCCTCCCTCCCTCCCCTCCTCTGATAGCTAGCTCTCCAGAAGCTTAAAACATTGCAACGCACGATAAAGCCCTATTGCATGGCTTTACGCAAATGAAAAAGGTGTAGTTAAAGCCGTGCGATATGGCTTCGCAAAACTGTGAGCCCAGTCCACTTGGCCAAAAATCCTTCCCTTTTTTTCATTGCATAGCACCATGTGAAAACACCATATAGCACTTTGATAAATGACCCCCATGTTTGTTGTATAATGAAGAGGGTTAGAAATTAGGGATGTGAATCGTTTTAGGACGATTAAAATTATCGTCCGATAATTTTAATATCGTCTTAAACCGTTATGGAACACAATACAATACAGATTCTAACGATTTATCGTTATAAATCGTTAGAATCGTGAGCCGGCACACTAAAACCCCCTAAAACCCACCCCCGACCCTTTAAATTAAATCCCCCACCCTCCCGAACCCCCCCCCCCAAATAACTTAAATAACCTGCGGGTCCAGCGGCGGTCCGGAACGGCAGCGGTCCGGAACGGGCTCCTGCTCTGAATCTTGTCGTCTTCAGCCGGCGCCATTTTCCAAAATGGCGCCGAAAATGGCGGCGGCCATAGACGAAAAAGATTGGACGGCAGGAGGTCCTTCCGGACCCCCGCTGGACTTTTGGCAAGTCTCGTGGGGGTCAGGAGGCCCCCCACAAGCTGGCCAAAAGTTCCTGGAGGTCCAGCGGGGGTCAGGGAGCGATTTCCCGCCGCGAATCGTTTTCATACGGAAAATGGCGCCGGCAGGAGATCGACTGCAGGAGGTCGTTCAGCGAGGGTTCCGGCGCCTCGCTGAACGACCTCCTGCAGTCGATCTCCTGCCGGCGCCATTTTCCGTACGAAAACGATTCGCGGCGGGAAATCGCTCCCTGACCCCCGCTGGACCTCCAGGAACTTTTGGCCAGCTTGTGGGGGGCCTCCTGACCCCCACGAGACTTGCCAAAAGTCCAGCGGGGGTCCGGAAGGACCTCCTGCCGTCCAATCTTTTTCGTCTATGGCCGCCGCCATTTTCGGCGCCATTTTGGAAAATGGCGCCGGCTGAAGACGACAAGATTCAGAGCAGGAGCCCGTTCCGGACCGCTGCCGTTCCGGACCGCCGCTGGACCCGCAGGTTATTTAAGTTATTTGGTGGGGGATTTAATTTAAAGGGTCGGGGGTGGGTTTTAGGGGGTTTTAATGTGCCGGCTCACGATTCTAACGATTTATAACGATAAATGTTTCGATATTTTTCGATTTTTAACGATTTTTCACGATTTTTCACGATATTTTACCCCCCAAACGGCAACAATACGATTCCCTCCCCCTCCCAGCCGAAATCGATCGTTAAGACGATCGAGGACACGATTCACATCCCTATTAGAAATAATAATGTTTGATGGTCAAGGACAATATTTTCTATGACTTTGTAGGAGTCAAACCACTGTATGTTTGGTAATGTTGTAATGCTGGCCCTCTCACATGTTTGAATATCATTATATGCACTGGTAGCTTAGGCAACAGCTTGGCTTGCTATTTCCATCCAGTATGGAATGTTCCTGAGCCATACTCTGGCCTTTTGGCTGAGGTAAAATCCTGGACTGAACTACCTGAAATGTCCAAATTGGAGTCATTTTGTGCAATTTATTTGCATTTTGAATTTATTTTACCCTGAGATACTATTAACTAGATTTTCCTGAAATGGAACACAAAGTTCCAATTTATTTTTTATGTTACTTAATCCCCCTTTTATTCTTTTAAAGTGTCAAAAATGCATGTGTTACCCTTAATCAGTTTTCACTTTTAAAATAAATAAAAGCCCATTTAATGATTGGAAACCACTCTTCTGGTGTCTATAATTATAAGTTAGGTATGTTTTAGCCATTTCAGGTGTTTTTATTCCCCTTATAAATATGCAGGTGATTATGACTCTTCTAGCCCTTTAAACTTCTGTCCAATATTGTCTGGCATTAGGATATAGGTCTTTGCCACCCTCTCACATGCCCCTTGCACTTGTGTTGGTTTATTTATTTTAATGTTTTTTTAATAAGATTTTGAGAACTTTAATAATGAGTTTCTTGGGGTTCCTCCACCTGAAATCAGGCATTTTTGCAATATTTGAAAACTTAGTTTCTTTTCGTTTAACGTTTAATTTTGGCTCTGATTCAGCCAGGGACCAGAAGTGATGTCTTCCAGGCACAGGGATAGCAGCCTGCACTTCCTTTATTATCCAGGGGCTTTATCAAGGCCTCCAAAACAAAAAGCTTGGTCCCATCAGCAGCCGCAGCATTCTCAAGGCTGTCACTGCTTATGTCAGTTGATTCACGGCAGTCCTGCTCTAGCTGTGATCACACCTAAATCACTATGCTTCCTGCCCCTTTATCAGCCGTGGGAGAGGAGAAGAGGGCCCTGGAATTCACCTTATCAGCTCCATATATCGGCAACATAATGATACCCTTTCTTTTGCAGCTCCAAGCTGCCCCTTTTAAATGCAGAATAACACTGCCTGACCAAAACAAAAAGAAAAAATATATACTGCTCTTCTAGATAGAATCATGAGGGCCCCTTTACTTGGCTAGTCCCCCAGGCACTCTGGACCTCCTCTGGAAAGAGAAGAGGGGAAAAAAACACTTCTTCAGGTACATATTTTCTTTTAAATCCTCCCCTGTTAATTTGATTGTACTCTCTATTTCACCCCTGGTTACAAATTTATTTTTTTTTCTTTAGTTGCTATAGTCGTGCTATCTGGTCCTGTACACGATTTTAAAATCCTGCAGTACTTGTTTTGTTTTATTTCTAAGCATCCAGGCTTGCTACCTGACTTTAAAGGCTAATGCCCATAAAAGTCTGTGACACAAATGAAGGTTGGAGAATGAAACAGTATTTAAGTGATGATTCACTCTAGTAATTATAAGAAATAGCTCTTTTAATGGCAAAATTCGATCAGACTTATAATGCATCTCTTATAATGTACCACACTTTTCCAATGCCTTACAGCAGCTCAGAAAATAATAAGTCCATATCACACACTTCTGAACTTCAGCAGAATTATTTCTGCCTATATTTACGTAACTAATAATCATCAACTTTGGAAATACTATAACCTCTGGAAAAAATGACAGGAGTCGGGGTGGCATCTATAGATAACCCATTTATTGAAGCATGAGCTTTTGAGGACAGAGTCCACTTCATCAGATGCATGTCGACTCAGTAGTTGAAAGCTCATGCTTCAATAAATGGGTTAGTCTATAAGATGCCACCCTACTCCTGTCATTTTTACTACACCAGACTAACACCCTCTAAAGATTTATAACCTATGGAGGTACTTTTCAAAGAATTATTTGTATAAAAATTAATGTATATGTGTGCAAGTAGCCTGTCATTGCTATTTTATAAAAGTCAAAAGTATGCATGTACTTTACATTTCATGTGCACATATATGCATGAAAAAAAGAAGCCATCTTGAGGCATTCAGGTGTGGGACAATAGTTATGTGTGCAAGTTGCTATTTTAAAAAACATGAGCATACATTTGGCAACTTGCATGCATAATTTTACACCTGCTAATTATCTGGCATAACTGATGTTGTTTATTGTGTATTATTAGCTGAATGGGAGGGCTGGGTGAATTAGAGGGAGCTCAGGCTGAAGAACCAGGAGGATCTCCTTGACCTGGAGAACAACTAGGCATACTGGTGGAGTAATTGGTAAACTATTAATTTAAATTACTCACATATGTTTTAAAATATGCCAACTTACGTGTGTAAATCAGGTTTTATGCAAATAAATCCTATTTTATTTTGACACATAAAATATAAATGCATATATTTTTAAAATAGGAAGGAACATTTTCTGCATTCAGTGCATTGAAAAATATAGGGTTGTGCATTCGCGAAGAAATAGGAAATATAGACGATATTTCCTATTTCATTGCTTTTCGGGGGGTCGACGAAATGATTGAAAAACCCATGACATTTCGTACAGTTTTCTTATCATTTTTTGGGGGGGAGAAAGGGCACATTAAAAAAAAAAACCCCACCCAACCCTTCAAATTTAATTAATTGCAACTCCCACCCTCCCAACCCCCTAAGACTTGCCCTACCCCCCCCCCCCCAAGACTTACTGAAAGTCTGGTGGTCCAGCGGGGTTCTGGGAGTGATCTACTCCTCTCGGGCCATCAGCTGCCACTAATCAAAATGGCGCCGGTTGCCCTTTGCCCTTACCAAGTGACAAGGGCTATCAGTGCCATTGGCTAGCCTCTTTCACATGGTAGGAGCAATGGATGGCCAGTGCCATTTTGTTTAATGGCAGCTGATGGCCTGAGAGCGGGAGATCGCTCCCGGGACCCCCACTGAACCACCAGGGACGTTTGGAACATTTTGGGTGGTCGAGAGGGTGAGGGGTTGTAATTAATTAAATCTGAAGAGTCGGGGTAGTTTGTTTTTTTTCGGTTCAAGACAGCCAAAAAAAAAATGGCCTGAACCGCGGGAAATGAAATGTCCTGTGGCAGGCCGATAATGAATGCCGAACCAAAAGGTTCGGCCGAATCACATCTCTATTGCATGTATTTGTGTGCAAGCATTCATACGCACATATGTTGCAGGGTAAAAATAAGAGTGTTTTATAATATGTGCATATATGATAAGCTTGGTTTATAAAATACTAGCATAGATTTCTATGTGGCCATATATACGAATATATGGTGTCACATGGAGTTGTTTGAAAGTTATCCTCCAAATATATTAAAGAATAACAGAGAGCATCTATGATTACTTAGGAATATGTGATTTAAAAATGGGAATGTAAGACAGTAGAGATGGACACATTTACTAAAAGACTGTTTTTTTGTAATATTATGACCTGTGGCAGTCATGGCAAGTATTATAGAATTCAGTATTACAATAGTGTAAAAAAGTAATAGTTTATTTTTTGCCCTGAGGCACATGAAGAAGAAACCTTTCATGTGACAGCCTTAGTAGTAATGCTTTACAATACAATGCTGTAACTTGTTATGATACAAACCTTGCTGAAGTATTATACGAGTTTTTCTTTGAAACCTGGAGGAAAACACAGCACATGTGCATTGGAGCCAGACTTAAGTTTCAGGGAAAAGTAGGACAAAATCGATTTGTACAATCTTGAAATAATACAACTTTTGTCCCAGGACACATTTTCCTAAAACGTCTGAAAGGGGGGAAAAAAAAGAGGTCAAGCAAAATATGCAAAAGAAACTACAAGACCCTTTGATCAATTCTTACTTTCAGCACGTTAAGGCAAAAATCCCCACAGTGTTAAGTTTTTGCTTGCACAATGCTTTTTTTTCTGAAGATATTTTTCCATTCTAAATATTGCGGCAATGAATTCTTCGACAAAATATTTTCTAAGTCAAAACTCTACATGCGAAAGTAACTTGCGGACTTTTCACCCTAATCCCCAATTTTTACCTGAAATTTAGGTATGTTGTATGTGTTGTTGAGTGACAGGGGTTAGTGTATGTGCTTGCATGCTTATTATTATATGATCAAGATAGGATATGTGTGTACATTGCCCTCTCCTGAACAAGGGAGCACTTTCTTAATTTGCTCCATTTGTTAAACATCTGTTTCTATTCAAGTTAAAATCTTCAATTGGAAACTCTCTCAGCAGGTTGGGGGAGGAGGAAAGAAGTAAAAGGGTGGGCAGAAAGCAAGTTCGTGTTTGGTTTCAGATATTTTTGTGACTTGGTTGCATCAACACTTTCTAATTGTATTGGATTATAAGTATGTAGTGCTCATATTCCAGTATTGTGTATATTTAACTGATTGAATAATTATTTATATTGTTTTCAGAATGGTGTGATCATCATAAGAAGGTTTGTTAATGACCTCTTGTAATGAAGAAATTAAATATATGGATACCTTGAAGAGAACATTTCCATGTGCCAGTCCAATTTTAGGGAACAGTTTGACCAGAAAGCTGAGGAATTTGAGATGAGTAACTTTTAGAAAACATGTTCAAGTTTTTGGTTATTTGAGATTTCCTTTCCTGATTTTTGAATATTACTCAGAGATTGAGTACTGGTGCTGGAATACTAAAAGGGGTAAGGTTTTATTTAGGATTATTTGTATTTCATGTACCCCTTTTGGTGCAGGCAACACACCACCTCTGTCCCAGGGCCCGTCGCAAACAAGCAAGGCCGTGCCTTCTGGGAGATAATCACAGGGCGTTCCCATCAGCTGATGAATCCAAACATTATGACTACATCATTGAGGGATGGGGGCATCTAGTCTGCCGCTGCACTGGGGCCAGCTGGCCCTGGAAACAGTCAGTCCCCTCCCCCCCCCCCCATTGCATCAAATTAGGTTACCCCATGTGCTGTGCACTGCATCCAACTTGTGGTCCCCCCCTTAGGCTTAGGTACCCTCGCCATATGCCTGGATAGCCAGATGGCTTATCTGGGACCCCCAAACCTAGCTGCAGTCAATGCTTTCACAATAAAGGTGTAACCTGTCAAATTGGATTGGACTGTGCCTTGAGACGTGCCATGCTGCTGGCCTGCGTGATGTATTCCACCATCTTGTACAAAAATCTCATGGCCTTAGGCTGGGTGGAGGCTTCTAGGAATTCCACAACATCATTGTAAATCTCAGGTATGGTCACCAGGTAGATGATACGATCAACTGACTCAGCAGGTCGAGTGCGTCCTGGCTTCAATGCTCCAGAGGTGTACCAAAACTGGCATCACCCATTCCTTGGCATCCAGCACAAGCCTCTGGAATTCTTCCCAATTAGAACGAGAAAGACAATCAGCAATCTCATTGCAGAGACAGGGAATGTGCCTCACTTGTGCCAACACATTCATCTACAAACACCCCAAAACAATAAGCCTAAGGATTTCTGAAACAGGGGTGCATCTCGCAGACTGCCGATTGATTATGTGTATGACTGCTTGGCTGTCACACCAGAATATCACCTTTCTGTTCACCAGACACTCATGCCAAATGTGGAGCATTACCACTATAGGGAAAAGCTCCAGAAAGATGATATTAGATGTGATCCCTGAATCCACCCAATTGATTGGTCATGTCCTAGCACCCCAGCTACCTTGAAAGTAAAATCCCAAACCAATGCCCACCAAGGCATCAGAGAACAGCTGTAGGTCAATGCTGAATACTGGTGGGGGTAACCATACCACTGAGCAGTTGAACTCAGCCAATAATTTCTACCATACCATGAGATCCTCACTCATAGCAAAGGTAACCTGTTACTGTCATGGAAGCATTAATTAAGCGGCACAAGCCCTGGATCATCTCAAACAGCTTTTGGATTTTATTGGCCAGGAGCTTAGTCATTATTTGAAGGATGTCAAGCTCGATGCCAAGGAATGTAAGCACCTTAGATGGCGGCTCTAACTTGTCCGCTGCTAGCAGAATGCCAAAATCTCTGGCCATGCTTTGGAAGTCATCAAATAGATCACAGCATGCATCTGAACCACAAGGGCTGATGAATAAAATTTATCCAAGTAGTGAACGATTTCTGCCAGACCAGTGCATCAGGACAACTCCCAGTGTAGGAAGGTGTTGAAAGTCTCAAAGTGCACACATGAAACCAAGCATCCCATGGGCATGCGCCTATCAAAATAATAGGTGCCCTCAAAGTAGAATCCTTGCAAAGGGAAGTCATCTGGATGCACAGAAAAGAGCCAGAAAGTGGACTGTATGTCAACCTTAGCCATGAGTGCCCCCTCCCTTCAGTCCTTGAGGAGGTCGAGTACGCTGTCAGAGGAAGCATATTGGACTGTATAGACCTCCTGCAGGATGAAATCATTCACTGCCTTTCCAGCCAGTTAGGAAAGGTTGTGTAGTAGCCTGAATTTGCCCTGCTCTTTCTTGGGTACCACCGCTAAAGGTGATAAGACCATCTGTCAAAAATAGGAAGGAGAAAGGGGACTGCTACCCTGCCAAGACTAATCTTCACCGACAGATTCTCTCTCACTACATTGGCAAACCTGGTTGCAGAGGGTGCATTTGTGAGGTTAGACAGGTTCAGAGGACCCTTGTAAGGGATTCTGAAACTGTCCTTAAAACCCTCGCAAAGAGTGACTGCTGCACACCTATTGGGATAAAGGCTAAAATCCGACACCAGCTGTTCCCATCTGACTAGCATCAGGACTCTTACCTCTGGAAGCTTTCTTTGTACACTTTACAGTGGGGTGACTGGCAGTGTAGGAAGAGCAAATGTGATTGTACTTGCACTCCTATGTCATATAACCCTCCTTTGTTATATCGCCAATAGGCCTCAGCCATCATGTTAGCTACCCATCCCTGACCTTGGGAGGCCCCCTGGGAATGAAAGAAGTGGTTGTTTACTTGAGCCTCCAAACTCCATGCCGTCATGTGGGTCAGCCACAACTCAATGTCATGTGTGCCCCAGGACATGTATGGGGTGTCCGCCATCCTTTCTCTGAACTACTAGTCATAGTTTAACCAGGCAAATCCCTCGTAGGTGGACACTGTAAATTATGTCTAAGTAGGACCACATTGCCAAGTGCTGAGAAAGGTCAGCTCAGCCAACTATGCATGCCAAATGCACAAAGGATCGCACCCAGTTGTTAATATTCCTTGAGACTTACTTGGGACCTGTGGGTGCTTCGTGCCACCTGTGCTCCTTGTGCAACCCTTCCACCCATCTGTGCCTTTCCATCAGGCTAAATATATCCACATACTGACGATGGCGTATATGATGCCTGAGTGAACGTGGGACACCCTGCCATAGTTGCTTATTTATGTTCAGTGTGAGTAAACTAGCACTGGCAGTGATGGTGTTCCACAATCCCTCCACCACTAATGATCAAGGGAACTAGAGGAGGATACTGATGAGAAAGTCCTTCTGCCCAAGCAGTTGGAGTGGCAGGAGTGCCTCATAATTTTCCTCTTATGCCTCATTCTGGACTTATTGCTCTCAGCCAGAGGATGGGCTACCCTGTCCACCACAGCCCCAGGCACCGAAGAGACCCCATTGGACTCACCTTCAGCAGTGCTGCTGTCTGTATACTGGAGCTTGATCTGTATTTGTATCTGTGGAATTCTGTAAGTCCAGGGAGTCCGAACACTGGCACTCTCGACTGAAGCACAGGCAGGAGTGGGGAGAGAGGGAACCATCACTGCATGTTCCTGCAGTGCAGGTAAGCTTCTGCTCTGGGGCTGGGGGAATGTGCCATACACAGAAGCCCATTGACCAGTACCATGGGGTATATCCAGTTGCCAATGTAATTGGGCCCCCTGATAAAAACTCAGAGGTCCTCAGTATGGCCACATGGGCCAGGATGGAGGTACCACCTATGCAATCCTCCAGCATGGTACATGGGCTGATGGTGTACTGATGGGAAGGCAGAGAAGTTGTACATATTGGCTCCCCCAACTGTAAATCTGCCTGGATGGCAGGTTTCTTGTCCCTCATGAGTTCCTCACCCCAGTGGCTGGAGAGCTGATGGGGAGGACTGAGGGATGCAACCATCTCCAGCAGGGAGACTTACACTGCCCCCTCACTGTGCTGGCATTTGATGGGTCACTAAAGTCAGCTGGTGAGTACCCAAGAAGTAGTTGAGACTTTTGTTTCGCTCTTCCCCGAGAAATCTTGTGGCCTCCTGCACTCCTGCATGGATTCCTGACAGGCAGCACACCCAGGATTCCTCCCCGTGGGGTACTGCAACCTCTGGATCCCCCCGTGGGACTGGGTGGAGAATCTGAGCTTTGGATTTGTGACCATGTGGCATGGCTTAGCTAAAGGGACAAGAAATTACCCTTTTGCAGCCTGGGGAAAGAGTCTCTTTAGACAAGAACCCTGCCAGGTCTCCACCCACTAATCCAAGGGACCTATCAGCTCTAAGCAAGGACCTCGAAACTTAGGAAGGAACTCATAGACCTCATGGTAGATCCACAGATAAGGCAGCAGTGCGGGGAACAGGAATGAAAAGGGCTGGAGACAGGGTGCACCATCCAGATATATCCTTGTGTGGCTGCCTCCACCCCTTGGGATGGCTCCTGGCTTCAAACAGACCAATGAGCCATCCCGCGCCATCCCAACCCACCCCTCCAGTATTGTGCCACCTTTCTGTTCCAGGCTGCCCTTGTCTCTGCAGTCTTCATGGCATCTGCCATGCATGCCCAAGCCAGTGGGGGGGGGGGGGGGGGTGTGATGTCAGCACATCAGGAGCACATCACATGGCACCGATGCTAATCTGTTGGAATCTGTGGGAGGGAATGCTAGGGAGCCTTCCGATTCCGGGGAGATGTGTGCCCATGGACCACAATGTGACTGCAAAGAGGAGCTTCATTGAAGCACTGCAGCAGGCAAGATGTGTCCCAGCATGGGAGGAGTAGGCTGACCACTGCCCTAACCTCTGCCGATGCTGCACACACCGGTAGAGATTCAACAACGCAATGCTGGTCTCTGGGGGTGCCTTCCGGCCACTCGATAACCCTTTCAGACCTGCAACTGGGTAGCAGCAGATGTGGCAGGATGGGCAGAGGTTGAGGACAGGCGATGATACTGGAGCTTGGAACAAGTCAAGACCTTGGCCTTAGACTAGGCTGATGGCTTGAAAAAGGCGAGGAAGCTTGGAGGTTCAGCTGAAATGAAGACACTTGGAGCTTGGGACTCAGACAAGACAAGGACACTTGAAGACTCAGACAAGACGAGGATGCTTGAATACTCAGATGAGATTAGGACATTTGGCACTTAGAGATTTAGACAAGACGAGGACACTTGGTCTTTGGGAGCTCAGACGAGATGAGGACATGAGGTGGCTTGGGACTCAGACGTGATGAGAACATGAGGTAGCTTGAAACTCAGACGCAAGATGCTCAGACGTAGGTGGAGATCAGAAGTGGATTCTAGAGAGTCAGGTGAGGATTCCAGATACTCCGATGAGGATTTGGAACTGGGGAAGACTCAGACGAGGATAAGGACTCAGGGACACTCAGATGAAGACAGAGGCTTAGGAACTAGGAGGAATCCGGGCAGTGCTTGAAGACAGATCCTGCCAGAAGAGGGCTCCAGCCACCAAGCTCAGACACCAGATAGAAACAGATTTAGTCCCAGGAAGGTCAGCTGAAGATGAGGTCTGGGGCGAGTGAGCTGAACCCAGAACATAAGGACTGATGGTACTTCAGGATCAGGACCAGACAAGGACATCAGGAGCAAGACTTGGAACATCAGGGTTGGAATGTAGGACATTGGATACAAAGTAAACTGGTACCTTGGGACATCAGGAGATCTAGGCATCGGGATGTCTATGGCATCTGAACATCAGGGACCACTAGAGAAGAGGACCACAGGGTCGACTGGAACATGGCGGACAAAGACATCAGGAGGTTGAGATGTCTGGGCATCCGAAGACAAGGGGATGTCAGGACATCCAGAGATAAGGAGATGTCTGGACCTCTGAAGACAGGAAGACATCTGGAGACACGGTGACATCAGAACATCTGAAGACAAGGAGACATCAGGATATCTGAAGACAAGAGGATGGGATCCGATGAGAGACCAGAACATGGAATGAAGATGATGACAGAGGTTCAAGAACCATGGATGAAGACAAAGAGGACCAATGAAGACAGAGTGCCTTGAAGAACTGAAGAAAGATCACGGAGGACTCCTGAAATGAAGAGCTGGAACTGAAGATTCAGGAGAGGTCTGACTCCATGACAATCTCCTTGCGAAGGCGAAGACTAACTTAAGGCTAAGCCCTTTTGTAGGGATGAAGAGGAAACACCTAAGAACGTCAGCAGGAGGAGCTCTGAAGGACTGCCCACTGCTGGCCCTTTAAGAAGAGAGAGGGGGCGCCGCCACATGCCTAGGAAGAAAGCAGGACCAGGGACAGCAATGTCCTACTGCTAAGAAGCAGGCCCCGACGAGAGCGGCTCCCTGCCACGAAGAAAGAAGGTTGATGGCGGCTTCCTGCCACATGAATAGGAGCTCTGGAATGGCCTCCAGGCTGTGGAAGAGGACGTCGAAGGCAGCCTCCAGGCCACAAAGAATCCGAGGAGTTGGGGGTGACCTCCAGGCCGCAGAAGAGGATCTTTGGCGGAGGCCTAGCTGCGAAGAGCCGGAGAAGGCAGTGCCCAGGCCATGGGAAAAGCAGTAGAGTCGGCGGCAGCATCCAGGCCACAAAAAGGAGCATTAAGGGTGGCCTCCTAGCCGCAGAAGAGACGGTGCTGGCGGCGGCCTACAGACCACAATTAAATAAGTTGTCAGCAGCAGCCTAACAGCAAAGAAGGAGCAGGGACGGCCCTAGGCCGCAAAGAGGACACGCGGCAGTGGTGACGATGGCAGTGGCCTGCTGTGGAACTGCAGAAACAGTGGGGGTGATGTTGGCGGTCTCCGGGCCATGAGAAATGACGTCGGAAGGCTATCAGCGAAAGGTAAGAGGCTGCTTGTGGGCTTGTTCCCACAAGCAGAATCATAACACGTTCATCCCGGTGATGTTACCCGATGCACCAAGGCAAGGCGATGTCCCCTGCCCCTTTTCTGGTGCCTCAGGCGCAGCACTGGGTTACATATGGCACTTGTGTATCGACCTGGCGCTGTGACTTTACTGTGGTTCTAGTTCTTGTTTTATCCCTTTACATGAATGGATTTGGTCCTCTACTACTGGGCTGAAATTAGAACTGGATAGAGATGTGAATCGTGTGATCGATCGTCTTAACGATCGATTTCGGCTGTGATGGGGAGGGAATCGGATCGTCGCCGTTTGGGTTTTTTAAATATCGTGAAAATCGTGAAAATCATGTAAATCGAAAACCGGCACACTAAAACATCCCTAAAACCCATCCCGACCATTTAAAATAAATCCCTCACCCTCCCTCACCCCCCCCCCCCCCCAAATGCCTTAAATTACCTGGGGTCCAGTGGGGGGGAGGGCGGGAAAACCGGCACACTAAAACAACCCTAAAACCTACCCCGACCCTTTACAATAAATCCCCCACCCTCCCGAACCCCCCCCAAAATGCCTTAAATTACCTGGGGTCCAGAGGAAGGGTCCCGGTGTGATCTTTTACTCTCGGACCTCCGGTGCTTGTAGAAATGGCGCCGGCGCTACCTTTGCCTTGTCATATGACAGGTCAAAGGTAGCGCCGGCGCCATTTTGTTTTTTGTGCCCCGAGGTCAGGAGCGTAGGAGATTGCTCCCGGACCCCCGCTGGAACCCCAGGAACTTTTGGCCAGCTTGGGGGGGCCTCCTGACCCCCACAAAACTTGCCAAAAGTCCAGCGGGGGTCTGGGAACGACTTCCTGCATGAGAATCGTTTTTCCGTACGGAAAAACGATTCACGGCAGGAGATCGCTCCCGGACCCCCGCTGGACCCCCAGGGACTTTTGGCCAGCTTGAGGGGGCCTCCTGACCCCCACAAGACTTGCCAAAAGTCCAGCGGGGGTCCAGAACGACCTCCTGCAGTCGAATCATGTTGTCTACGGCCGGCGCCATTTTGCGCAAAATGGCGCCGGCCGTAGACAACATGATTCGACTGCAGGAGGTCGTTCCGGACCCCCGCTGGACTTTTGGCAAGTCTTGTGGGGGTCAGGAGGCCCCCTCAAGCTGGCCAAAAGTCCCTGGGGGTCCAGCGGGGGTCCGGGAGCAATCTCCTGCCGCAAATCGTTTTTCCGTATGGAAAATGGCACCGGCCATAGCCGTATGGCCGGCACCATTTTCCGTACGGAAAAACCAAAGGTAGCACCGGTGCCATTTCTACAAGCACCGGAGGTCCGAGAGTAAAAGATCACACCCGGACCCTTCCTCTGGACCCCAGGTAATTTAAGGCATTTTGGGGGGGTTCGGGAGGGTGGGGGATTTATTTTAAAGGGTCGGGGTGGGTTTTAGGGTTGTTTTAGTGTGCCGGTTTTCCCGCCCTCCCCCTTCCCCTCCCCCTTCCCCCGATTTACGATTTTTTGACGATAAATCGGGGGAATTGTTATTGTATTGCGGCTCTAACGATTTTTGAAGATTTAAAATATATCGGACGATATTTTAAATCGTCAAAAAATGATTCACATCCCTAGAACTAGATGAGCATGTTCTGGAAAGTATAGTCAGTTAGCAAGCCTAGACCCCATTGTCATTTCTTTCTATGAATGTTAAACTTCCATAAATGGTCTATAAAATTTACACTTTCTTTGTTTCTGTGCCATCATATGCAAGCACATTTTGGGATGTTTTAACAATTTTGATATACAGTCATTGCAATGTTATAATGATAAATGTTAAAGAGAAATTAATAGACCAACAAAGATATTTTAATATGGCCTATTTCTGATGTAGAACATAAATAATCATAATAATTTATTTACTCTTACAATATATTTCTAAAAGAATAATAAAATAATAATAATCAGAAACCAAAACAATAAAAATCAATCTTATTGTTCATTAATTTATTTGAGGTTGACATCAGATTTCAGTTAGATTCTAAGCTGAAAAAACAATAAATGTTAATAACTATTAAAGAACAGGAAAAATGTATATCTGATCAGTTTATTTATACAAAATACTAATAAAAGCTTTAGACATTGAGGAGTAGATTTTATAAATTAACGCGCGCGTACTTTTGTTTGTGCACCAGGCGCAAACAAAAGTACGCTGGATTTTATAAGATAACGCGCATAGCCACGCATATCTTATAAAATCCGGGGTCGGCGTGCGCAAGGGGGTGCACATTTGTGAAATCAGAGCGGCCTCGGAGGGAAATTTCCTTCCGCCTCCTCTCACCATCCCCTCCCTTCCCCTACTAACCCATCCCCCCGGCCCTATCTAAATCCCCCCTACCTTTGTTGGCAGATTTACGCCTGCTGGAAGCAGGTATAAATCTGCGCGAGCAGCGGGCTGCAGGCACGCCATCACCTGACCCGGGGGCTGGTCCGGAGGCCTCAACCATGCCCCCGGGCCGGCGCCACGCGCCCAGTACCGCCCCGAACCGCCCCCTTACCCCTTGACACGCCCCCGGACATGCTCCCTCCCACCCCTTTTACGAAGCCCCGGGACTTATGCGTATCCCCGGGCTATGCACGCGCCAGCGGCCTATGCAAAATAGGCGCACCAGCGCATGAGTGCCCTGCGAGCGTAAATCCGGCCGGATTTAAGCTCGCAGGGCTTTTAAAATCCGGCCCTGATTTTCTACTACTGCTGCTACTAATAATTAATTATAAAAATCTGACATTTATCAAAAAATGAGAAAAAACATGAAAAAAATATATTCTCTCCTGACACCTTCATAGTGCACGCTTAGCATCAGCTGTATCTTATGGAAATGAAGGTGGTTAGCAGGTTAGCAGGAAAATTCAAATGAAAATAGGTTTTTAAAGAAAAAAACTTTTTTACAAAGCAAGAAATCCATCCTCAGTCCACCTACCAATAATGTTTTGCACTTAGAGATGGTTTGAATGATGTTGATACACAGAATAAACAAAAAACATTGCAATATATATAACAAAGCTTTTATAACATTTAAGTTCTAGTGACATGATATTGTGTAGTCACAAGCATTAGCCATTATACAAAAAGTAATCATAACTAGTTTTGCAATTCTTATCACCTGTTGATACTATCTGCTTTTTCATTGGCTGAAAGCATATGGGGCGGATTTTAAAAGGGTTACGCACATAAGTTACACGCGTAACCCTTAACACCCCCCCCCCCCCCGCACACAAGCCCCGGGATGCGCGTAGGTCCCGGGGGCTTGCAAAAGGGGCGGGGTGTGGGCGGGTTGGGGCGTGGAGGGGGCAGGGAAGGGTGTGGCCTGAGCCTCCAGGCACAGCGGCCATTTGACGCTGTGCCCGGGATCACGGGCCGGCTGTTGGCTTGCACGCATAAGTTACGCCTTCCAGGAGGCAGGCGTAACTTCTTCAACAAAGGTAAGGGGGTGTTCTAAATAGGGTTGGGGAGTAGGTTAGGTAGGGGAAGGGAGGGGAAGGTGCGGGGGGGCGGAGGGAACGGAGACAGGCTGCGCAGCTTGGCGCGCGCAAGTTGCACAATTTTATAACATGCACAACCTCGTGCATGTTATAAAATTGTTGGGCCATGTGCAAACGCATGCCAGATTTTGTAATCCACGCACGCATGTGCATGTGGCGCGCCAAGGCAGGTACAGTTCTGCAAATTTTGTATAGCGACACATCCCGGCCTTTACCACTTCTCTCCCAGTCCACTCCAATTAAGGAGCGGACTAGGAGGGAATTCCCTACCCCCTACCCTAATCTCCCTTCCCCTTCCCCTTTCCTCCCCAACCCCTAATTCCTAAATCCCCGCGCGCCAGCGGGCCTCTTGCACGCCGGGACGCGACCTGGGGGCGGGTACGGAGGGCGTGGCCACGCCCCCAGCCTTTTTTCATTTTTTTCTCCCAATTTACTTCAGTTCCCGACCTAAAGTTGCGTGCACCGGCAGCCTACCAGCGTGCAAAGCTCTGGTACAGCGAAAAATGCCGCTGTCTTAATCCACCCCGTCCCTCCCCTCCCCCGGGCCCGCCCCTCACAGGAAGTCCATCACGTGTGCATGTACCAGCCCTTACGTGCATGGCCGAGCCTTTTTGAAAATAGGCTTGGCGTGCATGGTTGTGCCTTTTTTAAAATAGACGCGGCACGTGCAACGCCCGGCCACGTGCATAAAGGCAAGATTTTACGTGCATAGGGCATTTAAAATCTGCCCATCAATGATATATATATATATATAATTTAATTACCACATTTCTAAAATAAGGACAACAAATTCCAAAATATATATTACAAATTATCTCAAGGTGCCTCAATTCAAAACATCATGTAAACCACTAACAATATTCACAATACAATATACAATATTCTGAAAATTGTCACACAGTACAATATATAAACCCTTATTACAATACATACCAATATAAGGGCCACTCTACACTCATACATACACAATTAAAAACCTATCACTCATCCAAACATTCATACCAGACATACCAAATACTCATTCATATTCACTAAAATCATAAAAAATCAAAAACCACACTTCCATGAATTTAAAAATTCTCAGTTACAAAAATTGTTTTTACAGCAAAACACTAATACTATACTCTTTCTTAATCCAATAGGCAATTATAATTTGACAATGAAACTTCAATTTCCCATATTACCCAAATCCAAAACACTGTTACTATGTGCTTTCTTAATCCAATAGATGATTCTATTAAGGTGATGGATCTTAGGGATGTGAATCGTTTTTTGACGTTTTAAAATATCGTCCGATATATTTTAAATCGTCAAAAATCGTTAGAGGCTACAACCCAAGAAAGAGATCTAGGTGTCATAGCGGATATGCGCGGAGCCGTGCGTATCCGCTAAAATCCGGGATCGGCGCGCGCAAGGCTATCGATTTTGTATAGCCGGCGCGCGCCGAGCCGCGCAGCCTACCCCCGTTCCCTCCGAGGCCGCTCCGAAATCGGAGCGGCCTCGGAGGGAACTTCCTTTTGCCCTCCCCTCACCTTCCCCTCCCTTCCCCTACCTAACCCACCCACCCGGCCCTGTCTAAGCCCCCTCCTTACCTTTGTCGGGGGATTTACGCCTCCCGGAGGGAGGCGTAAATCCCCGCGCGCCAGCGGGCCTCTTGCGCTCCGGGACGCGACCTGGGGGCGGGTACGGAGGGCGCGACCATGCCCCCGGACCGCCCCGGGCCATAGCCATGCCCTCGTACCCGCCCCCAAACGTTGTCGACACGCCCCCTAAATGCCGCGACGACCGGGCCCGCCCCCCGACACGCCCCCCTCGGAGAACCCCGGGACTTACGCGAGTCCCAGGGCTCTGCGCGCGCCGGTGAGCCTATGTAAAATAGGCTCACCGGCATGCAGGGCCCTGCTCGCCTAAATCCACCCGGTTTTGGGCGGATTTAGGCGAGCAGGGCTCTGAAAATCCGCCCCTTAGAGAATAGCCACTGCCATTAGCAATGGTAACATAGAATAGACTTAGTTTTTGGGTACTTGCCAGGTTCTTATGGCCTGGATTGGCCACTGTTGGAAACAGGATGCTGGGCTTGATGGACCCTTGGTCTGACCCAGTATGGCATTTTCTTATGTTCTTATGTTCCCCCGATTTATCGTCAAAAATCATAAATTGGGGGAAGGGGGAGAGGAAGGGGGAGGGCGGGAAAACCGGCACACTAAAACAACCTAAAACCCACCCCGACCCTTTAAAATAAATCCCCCACCCCCCCGAACCCCCCCCCCCCCCAAATGTCTTAAATTACCTGGGGTCCAGTGGGGGGGTCCCGGTGTGATCTTCCACTCTCGGGCCACGGGTGCGTTAATGGAAATAGCGCCGGCGCCATTTTGGTTCCTGTCCCCCGACGTCACGAGTGCAGGAGATCGCTCCCGTACCCCCGCTGGACCCCCAGGGACTTTTGGCCAGCTTGGTGGGGCCTCCTGACCCCCACAAGACTTGCCAAAAGTCCAGCGGGGGTCCGGAAGCGACCTCCTGCACTCGAATCGTATTGCCGTATTGCAAAATGGCACCAGCCATACGGCCATATTGCCGTATTGCAAAATGGCGCCGGCAATACAATTCGAGTGCAGGAGGTCGCTCCCGGACCCCCGCTGGACTTTTGGCAAGTCTTGTGGGGGTCAGAAGCCCCCCCCCCAAGCTGGCCAAAAGTCCCTGGGGGTCCAGCGGGGGTCCGGGAGCGATCTCCTGCGCTCTTGACGTCGGGGGACAGGAACCAAAATAGCGCCGGAGCCATTTCTATTAACGCACCCGTGGCCAGAGAATGGAAGATCACACCGGGACCCCCCCACTGGACCCCAGGTAATTTAAGACATTTTGGGGGGGTTCGGGAGGGTGGGGGATTTATTTTAAAGGGTCGGGGTGGGTTTTAGGGTTGTTTTAGTGTGCCGGTTTTCCCGCCCTCCCCCGATTTACGATTTACACGATTTAAAAAAAAACAAAACCGCGACGATCTGATTCCCTCCCCCCCCAGCCAAAATCGATCGTTAAGACGATCAATCACACGATTCACATCTCTAATGGATCTTCAATTTCCAATGATTTCAATGATATCCAGATCCAGCCCAAATTCTATTTTCATGATGAATCTTCAATTTCAAATTTTTTCAATAACACCCAGGTCCAATACCCAGATCTGACAAGGAACCCTCCTTTTGCCCTGCTGGGCTTTTTCAGGGATATATCACAACTAAAAAAATAAAACAAAAAAAACTTACTAAATAACTGAATTGAAGCAACCATCTATTCTAAGGGGCGGATTTTCAGAGCCCTGCTCGCCTAAATCCGCCCAAAACCGGGCGGATTTAGGCGAGCAGGGCCCTGCGCGCCGGGAAGCCTATTTTACATAGGCCTACCGGCGCGCGCAGAGCCCCGGGACTCGCGTAAGTCCCGGGGTTCTCCGAGGGGGGCGTGTCGGGGGCGTGTTGGGGGGCGGGCCCGGTCGTCGCGGCGTTTCGGGGGCGTGTCGGCAGCGTTTTGGGGGCGGGTACGGGGCGTGGCTACGGCCCGGGGCGGTCCGGGGGCGTGGCCGCGCCCTCCGTACCTGCCCCCAGGTCGCGGCCCAGCGCGCAAGAGGCCCGCTGGCGCGCGGGGATTTACGCCTCCCTCCGGGAGGCGTAAATCCCCCGACAAAGGTAAGGGGGGGGTTTAGACAGGGCCGGGCGGGTGGGTTAGGTAGGGGAAGGGAGGGGAAGGTGAGGGGAGGGCAAAGGAAAGTTCCCTCCGAGGCCGCTCCGATTTCGGAGCGGCCTTGGAGGGAACGGGGGTAGGCTGCGCGGCTCGGCGCGCGCCGGCTATACAAAATCCATAGCCTTGCGCGCGCCGATCCAGGTTTTTAGCAGATACGCGCGGCTCCGCGCGTATCTACAAAAATCCAGCGTACTTTTGTTTGCGCCTGGAGCGCAAACAAAAGTAGGCTATTCGCGCTCCTTTTAAAATCCGCCCCTAAATATATAATGACTTACCAGAGAAAATTACCTTTATACCTTTGTAATAAATATTTTGGAGTTTGCTGTCCTTATTTTAGTAAAGTGGTGATTAAATTGTATATATATATATATATAATATAGGGGTAGATTTTCAAAGGATCATGCGTGTAAGATATGCCCGTAACCCACAAAAACCTACCCCTGCCTCCCCCTGCGCACGCCGAGACTATCTTGCATAGGCTCGGCAGCGCGCGCAAGCCCTGGGACGCGTGTAAGTCCCGGGGCTTGAAAAAATGGGTTTTATGGGGGCAGGGGTGGGGCCATGGGCAGGGTACTGGCCCGGGGGCTTTCTGGGGGCTGGACCGAGGCCTCCAGAACAGCCACCGAGCCGGGGGACGGAGAGCCGGCGCTCGCAAGTTACGCATGCCCGGAGCCAGGCATAACTTCTTTGACAAAGGTCAGGGTGGGGGTTTAGTTAGGGCTGGGGGTCGGGTTAGATAGGGGAAGGGAGAGGAAGTTGCGGGGGGTGGAAGGAAAGTTCCCTCCAAGGTTGCTCCAATTTCAGAGGGGCCTCAGAGGGAATGGAGAAAGGCTGCTCGGCTCAGCACGCACAAGTTGCACAATTGTGCATCCCCTTGCGCGCGCCGACCCTGGATTTTATAACATGCACGTGGCTGTGTGCGCCTGTTATAAAATTAGGCATAGATTTGTTTGCGCTGGGTTGCACGAAGAAATCTATGCCCACACGCATGATATAAAATCTGGCCCATAGTGTATATTATAAAAACTACCATGTGCATACATAGCCTCTACTCGCATACTCTGTATTTTATAAAAAGTCCAAAATACATATGTATTTTCATTCTTGTGTTCACATACAGTATATGCATGTCAAAAAGGAGCAATCTAGGAGCATTCTCAGGTGGGGCCAATAGTTACACCCTTTAAGTTGAATTTTAAAAGCCTGATGCATGCCAAAATTGGGTGATGCGCATGCACCAGGCTGCCATATGCACGAACCTGTCATATTTTGACAGCTTCCTACCTATGCGTGTATCTCCTGCTGCATGCACAACTCACTCAGAATCAAAAAGGGGTGTGATATGAGCATGGCATGGGCAGGGCATGGGCAATAAGGGGTGGAGCCAAGCGATGTGCATGGAAATACCTACGTGCTTGGGCGCACATGCAGGAATAGTGCTGTGTAAATTTACTTCTGCTATGGAGGAAGTGTAAGTTTATAAAACAAAAAATAAAGCCATTTCTGATGGGTTTAAAGAGGCTGGGGTAACTGTGGGCAGTGCAGGCTATTAAAGCAGGGAGGTTTTGAGGACCTAGCTCTACACTGGGAGAACTGGTGGACAAACTGCTGAAACTAAGCTTGAAATGTACATGTACCGGTAATAAAGTTCCCTGACTTACATGGCCTTAACCCAAGTTGCACATTTTGGCACACCTACTTGCAAAATTAGGCACATGCATTTGCACATCAAGGCTATTTTATAACACACCTACTTATGTTATAAAATCACCGCATCCCCAGGCATGTGCTGACACACATGCTTCAATGTGCACTCACACACCCCTTTGAAAATTACTGTCATACGTTCCTATTTTAAATCACACTTATAATGTACATTTGCCAACATACTCATGTGTTTATTATTTATTTGTTTTAAAACATTTGTTACCCTCCTGCAAAGGTAGAACAACTATCCCATTGTAAACGTGTTTAATTTATATCAGTTGTATAACTACAATAACAGCCCAGTTCAGCTTAAGAATAATGATTTCTCTAAGAAGGACATAGGCTATTTGACCTGAAAAATCTATAATATTTAAATAGTTTTTTCTTTTTTTATCATACTTCAAATTGGTACATGCTAAAAATGTGTCATGAAAGAAATGTGTGGTGTTATAGCTGCACGTAGTTTGAAACATAAGAGAGTGATCTGCCAGGCTACTACTTTTACCTGCGAACAAGATATCAGATAGCTATCAAGTGACATTCATTCATAACCACTGAACTCTCCTCAAGTTGTGTTTCCACCATCTGGCCAGGCACACATACCTGATCTCTAAAATAACCCCAACTCTCAAAACTATGGGCAGTGGAGTCTTTATCTTAAGAACCTGCCATCAGCAAGTGGGTGATACTCTAGCCTCAGGGCTCACGCCATAAGCCATGAATTCCTTGAAAAGTCTCAAAAAGTACAGTAGACTTCAATTGGCTGTAGATCCCTTAATTTCCCTGAGCTTCCTTTAGAAACATTTTATGACAGACACAAAATTGGAAGAAAGTTATTTGTACCTTATGTAGAAAATTACTGTATATTTACTTAGTTGTATATAAATAGAGTTTTACATTAAAATTTCATTATATAATGGTATATTATGTGCTGAAATGAATCCTTTCAAGAGCCTTATTTTTTCTGACAGTTTTTTTGTTTGTTTTGTTTCCTAATGGGCTCAATTGCAATAAAAGTGCAGCTTGATTCACTTTCACATAGAGATCTCATAAAAAATTAAAAAGATTCAATAATTGTAAATCATTTCACCCTGCACATAGCGATTTAAATTTGAGTGCTAATTTTTTTTATTAGCTCTTTAATTTGGAAGGTGCTCAGCTTCTACAAGATTTAGAATTATTGGAGCATTTCAAATTTTTATAAGCTTTCCAGTAATGCTATAATTCTAGTTTGAAGCCTATAAAAGATAGAACAATCCAAATGTAATTTAAATTATTTAAGTGATTCAGACTTTTGGGAGATTCTCAATCTTTCAAATGGAATTCGTGGCAGGAGAGTGGAGCAAAACTATAAATGTGAATAATTTTAATCTTTTATGTTTGTTTTCTTTTTATTTTATTTTAAATGCACTATGCAAAGTTAAACCATGTGCTGAAGAAAGGTACTGTAGATGATTTTAATCCAGTATAGAAAAAACAAGGAATAGGAAAAATATAGAAGCAAACATAGTCTATGTTTTCAAACTCTTTCCTAGATAAGTACAAATTCATTTTGGGTTGTGCAAATTCATTTTGGGTTGTATAACGTAGCCTAGTGGAGAAACATTTATTTGAACTTTGTTAGAAAATCATATAGCAACTGAGATTCCTCCTGAACTATCCAGTGGGCATACAAATACCTTTCCAGTGGTTGCTGTATTCAAAATTCACAGCTTATCTGGAACAGGAAAAGGATATTGATATGCCCACCACTGATGTGAAAACAAATTCTCCATAACTTCAAACTTTAATGAGACTATTAATGCAAACATGGACAGGAAGCACATATCAACTGTACCAGTTTCTACCCACACTCAACAATTCAGTCTGACATTATGTATTACTATATAACTACTGAGACAGGAGAGAGAGAGAGAATCCAGTGGAGGACTCTACAGAGCACCTCCCCTGGATTCAAGCTCTGGTTTTAGAGTATCAATGTTTAGGCAACCTTTGCTGATGGATTATGCTAACAGTCAAACTGGTAGATTTCCTCCTCTGAATCAGTTTGGCAATGAGAAAAATCATGTGATGAGTATGGTACGTCATACCTCCTCAATGTCCAATGTAAATATGGTCTCATCTACTGTCAGGTTACTCAGGCTACCTGCAAGTAAGCCACTCCATTATTCCACAACTGGGCTTTATCTTAGTATACACTTTGACAGAAAGGAAATACAGTATTTACTGGCTTACATGTACAATTTTAGGTATCAGATTAAGAATCCATTCTCTTCAGGGTTAACAAAAGAATCAGGTTCAATATCATATTAAGCAAATTTAGAAGGTAAACTCACAATTCATTCCAGTTCAGATCAGGCTACACAGCTAATACAGGAATTCACAACTTAACCTTACAGGCACAGGGACGTGCACTCTTTCCACCTTGTATTGCCCACATTCTCCTTCACCTGTATATGTGAGGGGTGGATGTGTTATGGGACTGGAGAGAGTGAGGGATGAGTTGTGGAGGGGTGCATGTTGAGGTAGAGTCAGCTGGAGGTGTTTGGGTACTCTTCCACTACTCACACGCTTCCCCCTTCTCTTCAGTCTTTCTACACTGTCCCTCCCCTCCCCATACTTACCCTTGCAGTCTTCTCCCTCCTTTACCTCCCTTTCACTTCTTTCCTTCCTTTAACTCCTCTTCTTCCTGCTTCCTCTCCTTCTCTCCAACCTTGCTTCCTGCCACTGGTAGAGCTTGGAAATCCCTATCAGCCTTTCTGCTACCAGCACCACCACTCCATTTATTCTGCTGTTAAGAGCCTGGGAGCCCCCTCCAGCCAATATGCTGTGACACAACTGCTCCATTTATTTTATTGTGCTGATGGGGCTTAGGAAACCCCAACAGCCTTTCCAATGCTGGTGCCACAGCAGATACTGTTGCTTCTACTATAAGAACATAAGAACATGCCATACTGGGCCAGACCAAGGGTCCATCAAACACAACATCCTGTTTCCAACTGTGGCCAATCCAGGCCATAAGAACCTGGCAAGTACCCAAAAACTAAATCTATTTCATGTTACTGTTGCTAGTAATAGCAGTGGCTATTTTCTAAGTCAACTTAATTAATAGCAGGTAATTGACTTATCCTCCAAGAACTTATACAATCCTTTTTTAAACACAGCTATACTAACTGAACTAACCAAGTCCTCTGGCAACAAATTCCAGAGTTTAATTGTGCATTAAGTGAAGAAGAACTTTCTCCGATTAGTTTTAAATGTGCCACATGCTAACTTCATGGAATGCCCCCTAGTCCTTCTATTATCCGAAAGAGTAAAAAACTGATTCATATTTACCCATTCTAGACCTCTCATGATTTTAAACACCTCTTTCATATCCCCCATCAGCCATCTCTTCTCCAGGCTGAACAGTCCTAACCTCTTTAGTCTTTCCTCATAGGGGAGCTGTTCCATCCCCTTTATCATTTTGGTCACCCTTCTCTGTACCTTCTCCATTGCAACTATATCTTTTTTTAGATGTGGTGACCAGAATTGTATACAGTATTCAAGATGCGGTCTCACCATGGAGAGATACAGAGGCATTATGACATTTTCCATTTTATTCACCATTCCCTTTCTAATAATTCCCAACATTCTGTTTGCTTTTTTGACTGCCCCAGCACATTGAACTTGTTGCAATCCCTGGCCGCGGTCACCAGAGCAGGGACCCCCTCCAACTCAGCGAATGGTGCGCGGGTCGTGGTGCAACTGCCCCGGCACTTTGGCGAGCAGCATCGGGGAAGGTGCGGCAGGCTCCGCCTTTTAAAGGGGCTGCGGTGCGCAGACCAGGTTGGCCCCGGAAGATGACGTCAGTGACCAGGGAGATTTAAACCTCTCCCTGGGACCTTGAAGATACCTTGCAATTAAGTCCCTATGGTGGATTTCTGTCTTTGCCTTGTGTTGTTTTCTTCTGGCTTGAACTCGGACTGTTTTTTTGGTTTTCTCTTCTGTCTACTGCCTGCCCTGACTCTGGCCTGGACTCCCTCTCTGCACCTTGCTGCCAGCCCCGGATCTTCTGCCTGGACTCTGACTCCACACCTTGCTGCCGGCCCCAGATCTTCTGCCTGGACTTTGAATCCGCACCCAAATTCCTGCAGTGGAGTTCCGGTTGGTTCCATCCTTACCTTTCCCCACTTGTCGCAGACACTCAGACTGGGGTGCTCCTTCGTGGTATCCTGACATCTCTGGAACGTCTGTTGTACCCGCTCCTTGGGGGTTTCCTGACGTTTCCTGGCTATCCACTCCTCAGAGGGCCCTCTGACTCTTACTGTGGGACTATCTCACTTGAAGGGCCTTCGCCTATACCACCATCCGGAGATGAGTTCATCAGAGCTGGTCCTCGGTGAGTTCCCTCGCTCCGGACTAAGGGTCCACAAACGGTACAGAACTGACGATTTCAACAAGTTATCCACTATGATGCCTAGATCTCTTTCTTGGATGGTAGCTCCTAATATGGAACCTAACATTCTGTAACTATAGCAAGGGTTATTTTTCCCTATATGCATCACCTTGCACTTATCCACATTAAATTTCATCTGCCATTTGGATGCCCAATTTTCCAGTCTCACAATGTCTTCTTGCAATTTATCACAATCTGCTTGTGATTTAACTACTCTGAATAATTTAGTATGATCTGAAAATTTGATTACCTTTCCAGATCATTTATAAATATATTTAACAGTAAGGGTCCCAATACAGATCCCGGAGGCACTCCACTGCCCACTCCCCTCCACTGAGAAAATTGTCCATTTAATCCTATTCTCTGTTTTACTGTCCTTTAGTCAGTTTGTAATCCACAAAAGGACATCGCTACCTATCCCATTACTTTTTACTTTTCCTATAAGCCTCTAAAGAGGAACCTTGTTGACTGCCTTCTGAAAATCCAAATACACTACATCTACAGATTCACCTTTATCTACATGTTTATTAACTCATTCAAAAAATTGAAGCAGATTTGTGAGGCAAGACTTGCCTTGGGTAAAGCCATGCTGACTTTGTTCCATTAAACCACGTCTTTCTATATGTTCTGTGATGTTTATATTTTTCCTGGGACTGAAGTCAGGCTAACTGATATTAGGGATGTGCAGGCAAAAAGTTTTCGTTGCGTACGTGATACGTATTCGTGGGGGGTCAATTCCGTTTCATGCGGAAGTATGGAGAATTCCATAAGTTGTCAATCTGTAAATACGTTACTACGGCGAGTTAAATTATTGTCCCAGCTAAAATTAAAATTAACTACAACCCCCCACCCTCCTGACCCCCCACAAGACTTACCAAAACTCCCTGGTGGTCCAGCGGGGAGTCAGGAAGCCATCGCTGCACTCGTTTGCCGGTTTCATCATGGCGCCGATAGCCTGTGTCACAGGGGCTACCGGTGCCATTGGTCAGTCCCTATCAGATGGTCACCGGCGCCATCTTGTGCTCCTACCATGTGACAGGGGCTAACCAATGGCACCGGTAGCCCCTGTGACATAGTATGGGCAAAGGCTATCGGCACCATTTTGAGTCCTGGCATCGGACGGCAGGTCACTCCGGGACCCCCGTTGGACCCACAGGGACTTTTGGCTATCTTGGGGGGGCCTGCTGACCCCCACAAGACTTGCCAAAAGTCCAGCGGGGGTCTGGGAGTGACCTCCTTGCACGCCGGCCATCCGATGCCTATACTCAAAATGGCGCCGATCACCTTTGCCCTCACTATGACACACATAGTGAGGGCAAAGGCGATCGGCGCCATTTTGAGACTCAAAATCGCCGTCCGATGCCAATACTCAAAATGGCGCCGATCGCCTTTGCCCTCACTATGACGGTGATCGGCACCATTTTGAGTATTGGCATCGGACGGCGATTTTGAGTCTCAAAATGGCGCCGATCGCCTTTGCCCTCAGTATGACGGCGATCGGCGCCATTTTGAGTATTGGCATCAGATGGAGATTTTGAGTCTCAAAATGGCGCCGATTGCCTTTGCCCTTACTATGTGTGTCATAGTGAGGGCAAAGGCAATCGGTGCCATTTTGAGTATTGGCTTCGGACGGCCGGTGTGCAAGGAGGTCGCTCCCAGACCCCCGCTGGACTTTTGGCAAGTCTTGTGGGGGTCACGAGGCCCCCCCAAGCTGGCCAAAGTCCCTGTGGGTCCAAGGGGGTCCCGGAGTGACCTGCCGTCCGATGCCAGGACTCAAAATGGCGCCGTTAGCCTTTGCCCATACTATGTCACAGGGGCTACCGGTGCCATTGGTCAGCTCCTGTCACATGGTAGGAGCACAAGATGGCGCCGGTGACCATGTGACAGGGGCTGACCAATGGCACTGGTAGCCCCTGTGACACAGGCTATTGGCACCATGATGAAACCAGCACCGAGGGTGTGAGAGTGCAAGGAATGGCTCCCGGACTCCCCGCTGGACACAAGAGCAGTGATTTGCTTACTTTCCCCCTTCCAGTCATTAATTCAAATTTGATTATATTATCATCACTATTGCCAAGCGGTCCCACCACCATTACCATTCTCACTGATTCCTGTGCTCCACTGAGAATTAGATCTAAAATTGCTCCCTCTCTCATCGGTTCCTGAACCAATTGCTCCATAAAACTGTCATTTATTCCATCCAGGAACTTTATCTCTCTAGCATGTCCAGATGATACATTTACCCAGTCAATATTGGGGTAATTGAAATTTTCCATTATTACTGTACTACCAATCTGGTTAGCTTCCTTAATTACTCTTATAATTTCACTGTCTGTCTCATCATCTTCACCAGGTATATGGTAGTATACTCCTATCAGTATACTCTTCCCCAGCACACAAGGAATTTCTATCCATAAATATTTGATTGTGCCTTTAGTTTCATGCAGGATGATTATCATGTTGGACTTTATACCATCCTGGACATAAAGTACCACACCACCTCCCAGATGCTCCTCTCTGTCATTGCAATATAACTTGTACCCCGGTGTAGCACTGTCACATTGCTTATCCTCCTTCCACCATGTCTCTGAGATGCCAATTAAGTCTATGTCAACATTCACTGCTGTACATTCTAATTCTCCCATCTTACTTCTTGGGATTCTGGCATTAGCATACAAACATTTCAAAGTGTGTTTTTTGTTTGTACTTTCATTCTGCTTTTTAATTGATAGGGATAAGTTAGAATTTTTTAGCTCAGGTAAGTTTTTAATTATAGGCATGTGGACTACTTTTCTTATTTTTGGAACCTCACTGTTGGGATGCCCTAATTCTAATGCATCATTAGTATCCTTTGAAGATACCTCTCTCTGAACCATGAGCTGCTGAGCAACTGTCGGCTTTCCCGTTTGTTCTAGTTTAAAAGCTTCTCTATCTCCTTTTTAAAGATTAGTGCCAGCAGATTGGTTCCACCCTGGTTAAGATGGAGCCCATCTCTTCAGAAGAGACTCCCCCCTCCAAAAGGTTACCCAGTTCCTTACAAAACTGAATCCCTCTTCCTTTCACAATCATCTCATTCATGCATTGAGAGTCCGGAGCTCTGCCTGCCTCTGGGGACCTGCACATGGAACAGGGAGCAATTCAGAGAATGCTACCCTAGAGGTTCTGGATTTAAGCTGTCTACCTAAGAGCCTAAATTTGGCTTCCAGAATCTCCCTCCCACATTTTCCATGTTGTTGTTGCCCACATGTACCATGACAGCTGGTTCCTCCCCGGAACTGTCTAAAATCCTATCTAGGTGATGTGTGAGGTCTACCATCTTTGCACCAGGTAGGCATGTTACCAGGTGATCCTCATTCCCACCAGCCACCCAGCTGTCTACATTCCTAATAATCGAATCACCAACTAAGACGACTGATATTACCCTTCCTGTTATGCTCAGGCTTGTGAACCTTTGGGCCAGCGGGAGGATGGAATACCTTAGGAGGAAGATCCGTAGGTTCTCCCATCGAGTGGTGAGGCAGGAACAGAAGATGTGACCAGCTGACCCTCTGCACTGGAGACAGAGGTGACTGTGGAGGCATACAAAGAGTCGTGACGTCAAAGGAAGGAAGTGTGTCTTCGCCACTGGAAGCCCGCGATCCCCCCAGGAGGAGCCCGTAGGGACCCGGACTGTTGGGACTTAGGTGGACATTTGAGAAGATGTTCGGTGCAAGGGCTGACTGGAGCTTCACCCCTGGAAGCCCACAGTCTCCCCGGGGGGAGCCCGAGGGACCCGGACTGCTGGGACTTAGGCGGGCCCTTGGAGATAATCGTCAAGAAGAAGTCTGAGGTCAAGTGCCAGAGGGTCGTCGCTTACCAGTCTGCGGTCACACACCAAGGGATCACCACTTGCCAGTCCGAAGTCACACACCAGAGAGTCACCGCTTGCCAATCCGAAGTCAATACCAGGAATCACCACTAGCCGATCTGAAGTCAGGAACCAGGAACACCAAGACGAAACAGGATCCAAAGCACAAGAATTCACCAAAGCAAGTAGACCTGACTAACCACTGAAGTTGCCAAGTCAAGGAATGAGCAGAGGAAGCCTCCTTTTATACTTCCTCTGCTCTGGATCATTGGAAGCAGCTGAGTATAATTAAAGGGCTTAGGTCCCTTTAATTCTAGTGAGGGGGCGTGGCCTCGTGCCTAAGATGGTGGCGGCCATCTTGGATTCCGGCCACGAGGGAGAAGCTGTAGCTGCCACGCAGGGGAAGCAGGAATGGCTCCCAGCTGTGTAGACACCTCGGGGGCCCATGCCGACACATGGGAACAGCAGCACCAGACCAGAGCTCCTCACCCGGTGTTTGCCATGGCTGTTCGCTGCCGCAGTCAGGTAGGGGGGCGCGCCCGTGGACG
This sequence comes from Rhinatrema bivittatum, assembly GCF_901001135.1. Taxonomy (NCBI): domain Eukaryota; kingdom Metazoa; phylum Chordata; class Amphibia; order Gymnophiona; family Rhinatrematidae; genus Rhinatrema; species Rhinatrema bivittatum. The sequence goes on from NC_042619.1 coordinate 159,616,793, forward strand.
GCCGTGGGCGCGGATCACAACACTTGCTAGTAGCCCTTGGATACACATCCTCAGTGTGAAAGGACAAGGCACCACCTAGAGAGCAGGTCCTTGCTACAGGATGATTTCCTGGTGCACCAGGTTGATGCGCTCTGATCATGAGACCTTCCTCCTCCAAGTCAGTACCAGGGCTGCCAGTCTGAAGTTGGAACTTGGGTACTATATCCCTGAAGGTTTCATCTATATACCTCTCTATCTCCCTCAGCTCCTCCGGGTCTGCCACTCTAGCCTCCAGAGATCGGACTTGTTCTCTGAGAAACAGGAGCTCTTAGCATCTCATGCACATGTACAATTTCACCTGCGCGTAAAAAATCACACATGTGACACTCGATGCAAAAGACTGGGAAGCATGCCTCTTGCTGCTGGACTGCTGCCTTCATCTCAAATTTGTTCAGCTCCTAGTTAAGTTTTAGGTTACCATGGGAGTAGGAATGTGTCTAATTAATGGCTTTTAAATGTATTAGTGGATTCACTATATTCTGGTAGTGGCCTACAGGGGAATGATAAAACTCTCAGTAAGGTGTGGAGAATTTATGAAGTGAAGTTAAAAGGCTGATTTTTTTTTTGTTTTAGTGTGAAAGTGGCACCTGCCTATAAATTAAATTAAAGGATGAGCTAGGGGTGGGTGGGTGAAAGGTGGGAAGGTTGGGAAAACTTCTGTTTATTCACTGCCTTACTGATTAAAAGTACAAACACACAAACACACTAAATAATGTACCCCAATAGTTTACTTTGCCCCAGAACTTAAAAAAAAAAAAATTCCAAAGCAAAACTTACGGATTCCTTTCAGCCACCATCAAGGTGATCCTCTCCTCTCAATGCTCCCATTTTCTTAAATGAATTGAGGATATGTGAATATTATTTTCAGTCAAATACTGTCCTTGCTAAAATATGAAATTGATTTATCTTTTATTCCTATTTTTCTTCTTTGAGATTAAAATGCTACAATAGCAGTGATTTGTAAATAAAAACTTAATATAAATGAATGTATATGATTGCCTTCCATTTATTTTTCATTGACTATTGATGATTCTGAAATATTTTAAATTGCTTGCATTAAGATTTATTATAAACTACAATTTATTGATTTATCATGATAGGCATTTAATGCATCTCATTTCATGCCTGAGATATAGGATAGAAGATAATTGTCCAGCTTGTGGTCAATAATAAAGCCACAGATATATTCAGTATACCAAACTGCCCAACGTGAACATTGGAATCAGAAATGCTTCATGGAGATCACTTTCCAATCTACAAAATAATGTATTTAAATGTCAAATAATGTGCTCCATTACTGTTGACATTGCTGATTGATCTCATAGCAATAAAGTAGTAGACCAACCCTGCCTTGGGGGTTTTATGGCTACTTTTCTCACTGCATTGTTCTTTTCCTACAGTTTCAGAATTAATAATTGCCAACACTACTGCTACTGCTGCCACTCTAAGCCAATCCCGGTATTTTAGGGCACTTCATTTGCTATCGGTGCCATTGGTCGCTCCTGTCACATGGTAGGTGCACTGGATGGCCCGCACCATTTTTAAAGATGGCGCCAGCCGTCCATAGCTCCTACCATGTGACAGGGACTGGCCAATGGCACGGATACCCAGTCACATGCTAAGGGCAAAGGGCCATCAGCACCATTTTGAAGTGGACCAGCCTGACTTGTCATAGATTCTTCAGAAGCTCCTCAGAAAGTCATCTAAATTTCCCAGGAGGGGATCATTCCTCTCTCACAGGGGTATTGATCAGACTAGAAAAAAACAGCTAAAAATAAAAGGATATGTCTCCTTGGTGAGCTCTGAGGGAAAATTAGCATCCTGAAGCTCAAAATACATTAAGCATTGATTGATGAAGTCTTAGCAGTCCTTGGGGTCCCTCATCATAACTGGGAGGAGGTGGCAGGTGTGGCATGGGTCCCATAACCTGGACTGGAGCATCTGGAGGAAATGTGGAGACTGGAGGTGGCAGTCAAGTCTTTATGGTACCCATGCATGTAGCCAGGACTTGAAGAAATCTTGCTTTTTGGTTAAGCTATTTTTGCTGTTGCTGTTGCTGGACTTGATGGGCCAAACCAGATATGGCCTGTGTGAGGGAGGATGCAGCAAGTTCATCACCTCAGCAATCTGTCACAGAAAGTTTGCCCTGGGCTGGGGCATTGTTGATACAGCCTGGAAGATGAATCCTCTAGGCCCATGCCAACATCAGGTGGATGCACTTTATGTGGGACAAGGTCTAGGCTTCACCTCTATCAGCTCCATTCCTCACAGGTTGAACTCTTGTGTTCCAGGGGCTGGCAGGGCTTAGGTGAGAACCCCATAGAGAGTGGAAGCAGGCCAAGGTCAGGCAGGTGATGGGCAAGCAGCATTGATGTTGAGGCAGAGGTCAGGGCAGGCAGAGATCAGGCAGCATGGTCAGAATCCTAGGCTGTGGTCAGAACTGGAGACCAGAAAGAGGGAGACAAGACACAGATTGACTAGGGCTGGAAAGGAAGGCAAGGCTGGAGCTGAAACAAGTCAGGAAACATGGAGATGGACAAGAACAAAGCAGGACCAGGTACAAGGCAGAATAGGAGCTGGGATGAAGCAAAGCAGGAACGGATACTAGATGAAGCAGGAATACGGAGTACATGCACTGCAGGCTAAGAAGGTGGACCTGTTGCTGAGGCATCTTCTGGAAACACAGCGGGGATTTAATTACCCTGCTGTGCCAATGTCCTCACCCTGTGCCTTACCGGTTTCCTGGCTTGGGTCCCTTAATTGTGGTACACTGGCATGTGCACACTAGGGAGAGGCCTCCCAATTCAAGGCCAATAGCATAGGGCAGAGATGGGGGAACTCTAGTCCTCGAGTGGCACAAACAGGCCAGGTTTTCAAGATATCCACAATGAATATGCATGAGATAGATTTGCATATATTGGAGGCAGAGCATGCAAATCTTTCTCATTCATATTCATTGCCAATATCCTGAAATCCTGGCTTGTTTGTGGCTCTCGAAGACTGGAGTTTGCCATCCCTGGTGCAGGGAAAGGTCAAGCACAGTGTCCCTGCCACTTGGGCATCTTGAAGCAAGTGGGGCAGGCAGGAAGCATCCTAAAGAAGAGAAAGAGGTGCCGGAAAAGTCATGAAATCCCGCGACTGGCCAAACAGTAGAGCTGCACAACAGAATCACCTCACAGACAATAGCAGAAATCTCACAAATGGGGTCACTTAAACGTTTCCACTACATGATGTTAGTTGGGAGGGAGTGGAATCATCTAGGCTTGCAGGTGTGATGTATAGAAATCTCAGCAAGCCAAGATAGGGCTCATTCCTGGGGTTTTATAGCAGAATATTCTCATTGCCATTAGCTAGAACTCCTGCAGATGGAAAACTGCTGGGTTTTTTCCCCCTTTTTCACTGCTTTTCCTGTATCTGCTTTCAATGGAAAGCAGATGGTGCTTTTGAATACTCTTTGTTTCACTGAACCCTTCAGACCCAGGGCAGTGGCCATGTAATGTAGCTGTCACCCTGAACTGACTAGGCTATGAAATGGAAAGGATTCCAAATGTACTGCCTTGCATATATCTGAAATGGTTACAAGTTAACCTCATTTGGAAAAATGTCTAGAATATCTTTCATCACATGCTCACCATTTGTTTTATGTTAATCAAAAATTTAATTTGTTTCATTTACAGCTTAACTCATTCAGTCATAACTCATACACTATCAGTTGTACTCTTTGCATTTTCTAAATGGATATTAAACTCATTTTCACATATCAGCCTCTAACCTGCTCAAACACTCAGCATACATCCATGGGATTATGTATCCATAGTAATATATAACTATTTATAAAAACATATAGTACCATGATATTATGTACAATAGATATATTAGCATGCATAACTTATCCATCGTTACCTCTAATCCTGATAGAAAGCACTACCATATAAATTAATTTATCTAGCATACAAGCTACAGAGTGGGAACAGTAGTGTTGACTTCTGGAGTATCAGGTGAACTGTACCCACAATAATTAACAACACTGCTGCAACTCAAGAAAACAATGGTAAAAATCACATGAGGTATAGTATGCTGTAATCTACCTTATAAATGGGCTCTGACCGACGGCCCGCAAATGCGCAGTAGAGAGCAGCTCTACCATGCATGTGCGGGCAGAAGAGCATGTCGGTCAGAGCGCGGAGCTACAATATGGTACAGGGAGGAGCAGGAGCGGCAGCAATATCGGGAGGAGTGGTGGTGGTATCGAGAGGAGCGACGGTGGTATCGGAGTGTCGGGTGGGCCAGCATATGGTGCTAGGAGGAAATGCAGCGGCGGGGAGGAGCAGCTGAGGTGCACGTGAGGGAGGGATCCACGGAGACCTCCCGTCTCCGTGTTTGCACTGTCCAGCGAGAGCGGGGCCGCACTGAAGAGAACAAGAGGGAGAGGGAAGGGGTTGTGGATGAGGTGAGAGGGGAAGAAAAGGGAAGATGAGAGGGGATGGAAGGAAAAGGGATGTGAGTGAGTAAATGGGAAGGGTAAGAAGTTGTGGAGAACCGAAAAAGAGGGAGTGGAGGAGAGCTGAGGGAGAGGGAAGGGGTTGTGGATGAGCTGAGAGGGAATGGGAGGGGATGAGAGTGAGAGATGGGATTGAAAGAGGGTGGGGAGTGACTGAGGGAAGGGGAGGGAGTGGGAGGGAGAATGAGGGGGGAGGTGAGAGTGAGGGAAGGGGGTTTCAGTGAGAGGGGAGGGAGGCAATGGGAGAAAGAGGGTAAGACTGAGGGAAGGGAGTTTGAGTGGGGGCAGGGAAGGGGGGGGGGTGAGTGACCGAGGTGAATGAGGAGGGGAAGGGGGAGTGAGGGAGAAGAAGTGTAGAAGGGTGCAGTGTCCAAAAATGGACCAAAATTTTTTTTTTAATGTAGCCCATTGTTACGGGCTTAACGGCTTGTAGGCCCATAAATGACCATAAGGTGATTCTTTCAATTAACAACCCTTTTCTATTGTATGCTCCTGATATGATAAAGAATTTCAATAAAGGTTGCAATAGCAATGGGGTTGGATCTGTCTTCCTACCCACATGATCTATCAATTATACAATTAGAATAAATATACAACTGGTATGGCCATAAGAATGGGCAGGAAGGGCTTCTCTGCATGTTGTTTTTCATATCTTTCGCAACCTATTAACTCTCCTGAACAATGTGAGCTACTGTGCTGTGGGAAGTAAATGAAACAGCAGCATGCAGGGAAGTTCTTCCTTTCAGCTTCAGTGGCTACTCCCTTTGTTCTGCCAGTGTGTTCTGCCATTTTATAGATACACTAATGCCTAGAATGAAAGCATATTTTTAGTGCCCTCTAGGAAATGTGCCCAGGGTGAGTACCCATTCTGCTTTGCCATTGTATTGACTTGAACTGCCCAATTCCAGATGTTTGTGACATCAGGACAGTGACTGGATATTGGGAAAGGAATCATAAGACTCATGAATATTCATAGGATAGAGTAAAAAAGACATAATAACAGGGTTTTGGAATTTAAAATACATAGAGATTGTGAGCCAGGGGATTTTTCAAATAGGATATGAATGCTTTTATTTTGCAAACTTCACAAATAACCTTTGGCTGTAAATGTTTATGAATCCTGAAGTAGGATAAAATAAGCCAAAGTATGTGGGCTCTCCTATCAACCCAAAACTCAGTGCTAAGAAGTATTCAAATGCAATTTTAATATAAACAAAGAACATGATTGGAAATAAAAACAATTTGGGCCATTTAATTAAGCCATATGCACATGCCATTCAGCTTTACAGACATGTTCTCTCCCTCAAACATTATTTGAGCATGTGTCATACATTCTTAAATTCTGGTACTGTCCTTGATTTCACCACCTGCACTGGGATACTGTTCTATGCATATACCACCCTCTCTGTAAAATAAAATTTCCTTATATTACATCCTGTCATTCTTCATTCACTAGTCTCATTTCTATTGAAAGAGGGCTGCCTTCTATGCAATTTTGCTTTGCAGGTATTTACATGTGTTTATCATAGGGATGTGCAGAGGGACACCATACGTTGCATTCGGGATTCGTATTCATCTGGGGGCAGATACGTTGCATTCGACAAGGGGGCCCCCGATATGTTCATGCGTTAATTCTTATTTGTTTCCCGGCTAAAATTGAATTAACTACAACCCCCCCCCCCCCTCCTGACCCTCCCAAGACTTACCAAAACTCCCTGGTGGTCCAGCGGGGGGTCCAGGAGCCATCTCCTGCACTTACACCCTCGGCTGCTGGTATTCAAAATAGTGCCATTAGCCTTTGCCCTAACTATATCACGGGGGATACCGGTGCCATTGGTCAGCCCCTGTCACATGGTAGGAACAATGGATGGCCGGCACCATCTTGTGCTCCTACCATGTGACAGGGGCTGACTTTTGGCAAGTCTTGTGGGGGTCAGGAGGGTCCCCCAAGAAGTGCTAAAAGTCCCTGGTGGTCCAGTGGGGGTCCAGGAGTGACCTCCTGCACTCAGGCCGTCAGCTTCCAGTATTCAAAATGGCGTTGATAGCCTTTGACCTCACTATGTCACAGGGGCCGACCAATGGCACCGGTAGCCCCTGTGACATAGTAAGGGCAAAGGCTATCGGCGCCATTTTGAATATTGGCAGCCGATGGCTCGAGAGCAGGAGGTCGCAGGCAGCGCTGAAGAGACTCTGGAGGAGACTTCACCCCTGGAAGCCCGTGGACCCCCAGGAGGAGCCCGTAGGGACCCGGGTCTCTGGGACTTATGCAAGCAAGGATCCGGGCAGCGGCCGAAGAGGTGGAAGGTAAGGACAGCTGGGCCCAGGAGGCCGGGTATCCATGCCATTGGCCTGCCCCTGTCACATGGAGGGAGCACTGGATAGCCGGCACCATCTTTAAAAATGGTGCGGGCCATCCAGTGCTCCTACCATGTGACAGGGGCCGGCCAATGGCACGGATACCCTGTCACATGGTAAGGGCAAAGACCATCAGCGCCATTTTGATTAGTGGCAGCCATGTGCCCGGGAGCGGGAGATCGCTCCCGGGACCCCCACTGGACCACCAGGTACCTATAAAATGTTTTTTGGGGGGTCGGGAGAGTGGGGGAAGCAAAGGAATTAGTTTTAAAGGGTCGGGGTGGGTTTAGGGGTTATTTTTGTGTGCCATTTTTCCCACCTTCCCCCAAAATGATAAGAGAACCCCCATGATCAATTTCGTGGGGTTTTCCTATCATTTCGGGGAAGCCCCCAATTTCTGACGATTTTGAAAATATTGACGATATTTTCAATCGTCCGAAGCCCGATTCACATCCCTAACCTGTATTTCTTTTTCTATAATCTCTTGAAGTTTGTGAATGATAACATGTTTCCCTTACCTACTCAGTCATTTCTTTTGCAAACCAAAGTGGCTTCTTTTTTATCCTACCTTTATTTACATTCCTATTGCTGTTAAAATATATCCTTATGGTTTTGTCCACTGCTCTAATTCCCCTAACTTATTCCATCCATTTGTAAATAACAGGTCCAGTTTTGACCCCTCATATGTTAGTTCTGTTAACAGTTGTCAGAACAGTTCTCCCTGCAGAGAATCCAGGATCTTCCTAATTCTAGATTACACAACAGCTGGAATGTCCCAATCAACATCCAGACTGAAATAATTTAACCAATTTCAAACCCCTTTCAAAGCAATTGTGTGATTGTCTTAAATCTCCATCCATTTCCTTTGCCTGTGAAGATCTGTTTAATCACACCAATATATGCAAATGTTCCGTTCCCTATTTCCAGATTAATCCACAATGCCGCCCCTTATCTCATGAATTCTGCATCTCTGTTGCTTTAACGGTATTTTTAATATATAATCTTCTTCTCTTCCCTTTCTTCCTACACTTTCCTTCCTGAATAGATTATAACTAGGCTTGCATGTTCCATTTCATCTACCAATAGATTTCCTAGTAGAGAAATACATCATACCAGTTTCTTGGTTATTTATTTATTTATTTATTTATTTAGCATTTTTCTATACCGACTTTCCAATAACAAAATTATTGATCAATTCGGTTTACATTTTAAACAATAACAACAATGACAAGTAAATGTCTTACAATGAACAGGTCGAATTAACTTGGATTAAGATATATGGGGGTAATAACATAATTAACATGAGCGGTGCCTAATATAGGCTAGAGGCTGGGTTTTAATGATAGACTGCCAAAGATAATAGTCTGCCAAAGATAATAGACTGCCAAACATCATGTGATTTCTAGAGAAGATCTATATAGTTCTCTAGCGTGTTACCACTGAGGGGATATTGGCAGGGATATTTCGCAGGTTGATGTTATGGGAAAGCTTGGTTGAATAACCAAGTCTTGAGTCTTTTTTTAAATGTAGTGGAGCATTGCAGTGATCTGAGCTCTGATGGGAGAGAGTTCCAGAGTTTAGGCCCAGCTGTGGAGAAAGCTCTTTTACTTAATGCTGACTTCATCGGTGGAATTTGAAGGTTGTTTTTGTAGGCTTGTCTCACTGGTCTGGAAGATGTGTGGAGTTGGAGAGGGAATGTGAGCTCAAGTGGTGCCAGGTTGTGTATTGCCTTGTGGGTTAGTGAGAGCATTTTGAATAGTATTCTGAATTTGACGGGAAGCCAGTGTAGGCTTTTTAAGATGGGTGAGATGTGGTCTCTTTTGTTGGACTTGGTTAAGATCCTCGCTGCAGCGTTCTGCAGCATCTGTAGCGGTTTTATGGCATTGGCAGGGAGACCCAGTAGAAGTGAGTTGCAGTAATCTATTTTCGTGAGAATGATTGCTTGTAGCACTAATCGGAAGTCTTTGAAATGTAGGAGTGGTCTCAGTCTTTTTAAGACTTGTAATTTGAAGAATCCATCCTTTACGATGTTATTTATGAGTGATCTATAATTCATTTGGTTATCAAGTATAACTCCTAGATTTCTGACTTGTGGGGTTATTGTTAGTTGAGTTGACATGATGGTACTTGGAAGTGTGTAGGTTCCGTTTTGGGAAATGAGGAGGTATTCTGTTTTGTTTTGATTAAGGATCAAGTTGAGGTTAGTGAGTAAGTTGTTGATGGCTTGTTGGCAAGAGTTCCAGAAGTCCAGTGTTTTTTGGAGAGATTCAGTAATTGGAATCAGTATCTGAACATCGTCTGCATATAAGTAGTGGACGAGATTCAGGTTGATGAGGAGCAGGCAGAGTGGCAGAAGGTAAATATTGAATAAGGTTGGAGAGAGTGATGATCCTTGTGGGACTCCTAAGTTGCAGGTGACTGGTTGAGATTCTTCCTTGTTGATCTTGACCTTATACTGTCTGTTCTGTAGGAACGATTTGAACCAGTTGAGGGCCTCATCTCTGATGCCAATTTCTGCCAGGCGATCTATTAATGTGTTGTGATTGACCGTGTCAAAAGCTGCTGTTAGATCTAGGAGGATGAGAAGACACGGTTGTCTGTTTTCAAGTTTAAGTAATATAGAGTCCGTTAATGAGATTAGGAGGGTTTCGGTGCTTCGAGATTGGCGGAAACCGAACTGCGATGGGGAAAGAATTTTGTGGTCGTTTAGGTATTCTGTTAGTTGTTTGTTTGCAACTCGTTCCAAGATTTTTGCGATGAATGGTAGATTAGCTATTGGGCGAAAATTGGCTGGGTTTTCAGGAGAAAGATTAGGTTTTTTTATGAGTGGTTTTATGATTGCCATTTTTAGTGGGTCAGGTACAATCCCGTGAGAGAAGGAGCAATTTATGATTTGTGCGATGGGCTTGGATATGATTTTAGCACAAGAGATGAGGAGATTGGTGGGTATGGTATCCTGAGGGTGCGAAGAAGGTTTGAGCTTTTTTAGGATATTTTCGATCTCTAAGGATGAGGTCGGTTCGAACTCCTTAAGGCTAGCCTTTTGTGATGAGACTGAAGCTCGAGGTATTACTGGCGTAGTGTAATTATTATTGTTATTATTAATGGAATGAGTTAGTAGATTTGGTATCTTGTTTTTGAAGTAGGTTGCCAGTTCTTCTGCTTTGCTTGCTGCTTTATCATCTGGTATGGATGTTGGTAGGGGTTTAGTGAGGGATGAGACCAGAGAAAAAAGCGCTCTAGGGTCGAAAATGAAGTGGTGGATTTTTTGTGAGTAAAAGTCTCTTTTTGCTTGGAGGATGGATATTCTGTAATGGTGCATCATGGTTTTGAATGCTGTGATGTTGGTGTATGTTGGGTTTTTTCCGCCAGTGTTGTTCTTTTTTTCTGAGATCCTGTTTTAAGGATTTTAGTTTTGGTGTGTACCAAGGTTTTCTGTTGTCCTTGTTTGCTTGAGGAGCTTTGGTAATAGTTGGGCATGTAGTATCGGCCACTTTTTTGGTAATGTTGTTCCAGGACAAAATGGCTGAGTCCGCGTTAGTAAGGTCCAGTTGGTTAAGTTCATCCGATAGGCTGTTGCTGAGAATTTCCTGGCTGCACATTTTTTTGAATTGGATTGTGTTATTCTGCTTTTCTGGGAGTGTAGGTAGGTTTATCTTTAGTGTTGTGTTGATCATCTTATGGTCCGACCAGGGAACTGGAAGGCATGTAGGGTGAGAGGAAAGAGTAAGTTCCTGGTTAATGAAAATGAGGTCCAACGTATGACCAGCTTTGTGGGTGGGTTCCTTAATTATTTGTTTGAAACCCATGCAGTTTAGTGTGCTTAGGAGAGTTTCACAGCTGTGAGAATGGGGAGATACATCCACATGGAGGTTGAAGTCCCCCAATAGTATCGCTGGTGTGTCGGCGTTGATGTGTTTTACTATATTTTCGATCAAAGGTGATGGATCGGTTTCGAGGTATCCTGGGGTGGCGTATGTAAGCCCGATTTGAAGGTGAGAGGATTTAAATACGGCAAATTCTAGAGAATGTGAAGATATTGAAGTTTGTAGTGATATTCCTAGTGTTTTTTTTGCTGCCAGAAGAAGACCTCCTCCTCGTTTTTTGAGTCTGGGGATTGAGAATATGTTGTACGAGTGAGTAGGGAGTTGGTTGATTGTAGCGATGTCTTCTGGTTTTAACCAGGTTTCAGTGATTGCAAATATGTCTGTGTTTGCTTCCAGCAGATAGTCATGAAGCAGGTGAGTTTTCTTAGTCAAAGACTGTGCGTTCAGCAGTGATAAGGTGAAAAGTGACAGTCCCAGTAGTTGGTTTAAAGGTGAGATGACAATAGGGATGAGTCTTTTTTGTAAAGAGTGTGGTAAGGCTTGTTTTTTTGCTGATGGTCTCTTGAAGTTGTGGATGATGGGGATGGATGAGATCGCCATGATTGGTTTCGTAACTGAGCGCTGGATGGTTGCTAGTTGAGTGAGCGCTGGATGGTTGCTAGTTGAGTGAGCGCTGGAAGGTTGCTAGTTGAGTGAGTGCTGGGTGTTGCTAGTTGAGTGAGCGCTGGATGTTGCTAGTTGAGTGAGCGCTGGGTGTTGCTAGTTGAGTGAGCGCTGGATGGTTGCTAGTTGAGTGATCGCTGGGTGTTGCTAGTTGAGTGAGCGCTGGATGGTTGCTAATTGAGTGATTGCTGGGTGTTGCTAGTTGAGTGAGCGCTGGATGTTGCTAGTTGAGTGAGTGCTGGGTGTTGCTAGTTGAGTGAGTGCTGGATGTTGCTAGTTGAGTGAGCGCTGGGTGTTGCTAGTTGAGTGAGCGCTGGATGTTGCTAGTTGAGTGAGCGCTGGATGGTAAAGTGCAGACTGGGCACTGGGTGAGATCTGGATGGCTGCTTACTAAATGAGCGCTGCCATGGCTCACCGAGATGAGTCGGAGTAAGAAAGAGTTACTGGAATTCTTTGGATAGATTTGGTTTAGGAGCCTCACAATGCAGGCACAGGTGCTGCTGTTCTAAGGCGTGTTAGAGATATTAGTCTTTTGCCTGGGAGAAATAGAGGCTGACTGCTATAGGGATAGGCCCTGGGGCACTCCAAGGGGCTACACTAAGGGGCACACAAAGGGGCAAGCCCCTTTGTCGCGCTCCTTTGGCGCGCGGCGCTGGGCTGGATAATGATTTAAAACCCCTCAAGGGCTGGCTCCTATTGGAGGAGCTGTATCGGTGGGCGGGACTTTTATTCGCTCACCTCGGGGCCTCGCGAGAGGCTTGTCCCTGGTCCACCTCCCCTGGCCCCGATGGGCCTACGCCGATCGCGCGGGGAGGGCCGACCCGGATCGAGGGGGCAGTGCAGGGCGGCGTCGCCGGAGAGAAAGGATCGCCTGCAGTCGTTTTCGGCCCTTTAAAGGGCTCTGGGGAGGCGTCGGGGCTTCCGGGGAGGGCTTAGCTGTGCCCTTCCAAATGCGGCTGCTTTTTTGTTTTTTTGAATTCGCCGCGTTTTTGCAGCTGTTATTTCCTCACCTCGGGGCCTCGCGAGAGGCTTGACCCTGGTCCACCTCCCCTGGCCCCGATGGGCCTACGCCGATCGCGCGGGGAGGGCCGACCCGGATCGAGGGGGCACAAAGAATACAGTTATATAATCGTAGACAAAGTCGACCCGGATCGAGGGGGCACAAAGAATACAGTTATATAATCGTAGACAAAGTCAAAGCATTATATCTAAATAATAATGCACTACAAACTGTATAGGCTGTTTTTTTTTAAATACATGATTATGGCTGCATTTCATAGTAGATAAGGAAATACTGATTTTTCTGAATTTTAACTGCATTATAAAATATGAAATAGCTTCCCACTGAACAGTACAGTCTGTTGTTGCATGTTCAAGGAGATTGTCAGTACTTATCATAATATATTTACTTATCATGATTCATACTTCAGTACTCAGTCATTAAAAAAAAATAAGAAAGATTACCATTTCATTTAAAGATATGCATCTATAATATAACGTATTTGTACAGCTCAAGAACAACTCTAATGTATGTATTGACAATTTGTTTAGGCATTATGGGCATACTTTTTTCTGATATAGCGTAGCAGATATTTTTTACATTTCTTAAGTAAATATTTTGTAAGCTTAATTTAGATTTATTACCACAATATAAAAACTATTGCACAAAAATGTAGAGGCAGAACTTCAGTTTAACTGAGGACAGACTTTCATTTAGGGAATTATTGTTGTCTTGCAGTTTTGGAAAGAAAAACAAAGTGTAAACTACCAATGTACTATTAAATTCTAGATCTCAATGGTATGATTACATTTTTAATGGATTTTAATTCTGCTTTTAACATATTTCATTTAGATTGATTTTCAATGAGTTTCCTAGCATTTGTGTTGGCTATCCATCTTCCCATAAATGCACTTATTGTATTTCCCCATTTCTAGAACAGCTTTTAATCTTGATGTACAAGTTGTAATATAATTGTATATACACTAAGAGTTTGATGAACGAATGAGAGTTTAGCTTAATGCTCATAATAAACATGCTTTAAAATGCATGATTTGCATGTGTTTTAACATTTCCACCAGTTTCCTAGTGGTAGTGTTAATGAGCTGTTACGATTTTGCTCGCAGGTCGAGCCACGAACAGCCTCTCACTTCTTACCGCCAGCTTGTCTGCTTCCCCGACACTGTCTCTGCGGACTGGAGACTGCCCACGCCATCTCTCTGCATGGCGGGCTGTGCCTCCATGCCTCCCATGTGGCCAGGAGGCGGCCAACACTGACCATCTTCTTCACACAGCCTGGAGGCCACCGACTCCGACGTTCTCTCCCGCTGTAGGCAGCAGGGAGCCGCTGCCTTCCTCTTTACGGCTGAGCTGTGTCGCCGTGCTCTATGCGGCATGGAGCCAACATCATGCTCCATGGCATGCCTGCTGCCATCGCTTCTCCATTCTTGTGGCCAGGAAGCCACAGACAATGTCTCCACATGGCTGGAGCTGCCCCCAGTTTTCGTTCCTGTGGCAGGAAGCCACCTTCGACGCTGGGCCTGGTTTTGTAGCCTAGTGCCGCTCCTGTTCTGATTTACGGCAGGGACGCCACTCTCCAAGGTCCTGCCTCCTACCTCCTTAGGCGCGAGGCCACACCTCTCCTCTGGATTTAAGGGGCCAGCGGAAGGCAGTCCTCCTGGCTCCTCCTGGTGATGTCATCCTGGGCGTTCTTCTTCAGCCCTATAAAAGGGCTCAGCCTTCAGTGCTTTGTTGCCTTCGCAAGGAGTCAGTCAAGAAGCTGGACTTCTCCTGGATCCTCCGTTCCAGCTTTTCATTCCAGGAGACTTCGATGTCCTCCTCCACTTCTTGAAGGTACTCTGTTCTTCGTGGGAATTCCCTTGTCTTCCTTTGTGGTTTCTGATCCTTCATCTTCATCTTCGTTCCATATCCTGGTCTCTCATCGGATCTCATGTTCCTGTCCACCGATGTCTCTATCTGATGTCTTCATCCACAGATGTCTCCGTCTTTAGATGACCTTGCTTCCTGATGTCCTGTCTTCCCTGATGTCTATGTTTCAGATGCCCCTGTTTGCAGATGAAGTAGTCCTTGTCAGTAGACGTCCAGCTGTCCTGTCCTTTGGTGCCTTTGTAATGCTCTTGATTGAGTGCCCGGCAGGTACGAAGTCTGGAAGGCATGAAATTCGGATGTTCTGTCTTCCAGTGCCTCCTTGTTGCTTTTCATTGAGTGCCTTGGGGGTCCAAAGTGCTGATGTCCTTGTCTTGGATACTCCAGATGAATCTGCCTTCAGATGTCTTGTCTTTGATGTCTCCATTGTCCTTGTCTCCAGATGACCATGCTGTCTAGTCTCCAGATGTTCTGCCTTTCAGCATCCACTAATTCTGGCTCTTCTCTTTGAAGCCTTGTTCTCCGATGTCTTGGGCTCCGGCTTCACCTAGCCTCCAGCAGATAGTGCTGTCAGTGGATAGCCTGAGTGCTGTCCTGGCCACTGACACCTTCTCTCCAGCTATGTGAGTTAGTGCGTTATCCAGATTCCATTCCATCCTGAGTTTTACCTTGCTGTTGTCTTTCTACTCATCAGAGTCCTCGTCTTGCCTTAATCCTGCCTCAGCCTTGTCACAACCTTGACGTAGCCATGCCTTAACCTTGATGTAACTGTGCCTCAGCCTTGCCTTCTTGCCTCATGTTTCGCCCGATCATGTCTCCAAGTACCCCTGTCTGACCATGTCTTCAAGTATCGTCTGATCATGTCTTCAAGCATCCTTATCTGACCTTGTCTTCAAGTGTCCTCATCTGACCATGTCTTGAGTCTTCATCTTGTTCCAGTACCATTGCTTGTCCTCGACCTCTGTCCGTCCTGACACATTTGCCATTCCCATATGGCAGGTCCAAAAGGGCTATTGAGTGGCCAGAAGGCTACCCCAGAGAACATCATTACATTGCAGGTCTCTACTGATGCGTCAGGTTCGGCAGAGGTCAGAGTCCCTGGTCTTCAGCCTGTCTACCTGTGCTTGGACATGTCTCTCATGCCTCGGTTCTTCTACGGAGCTCTTTGCAGTCCCGCCATGGTCCAAGGGCACACAAGTCACCCCGGAATCGTGATCTCTCCCTAGCGCTCCCATAACATGAGCATGCACATGAATAAAACTAAGATAAATATATTTATATGGTCTCAGTTATTAACATAGGTTGTACCAGAGGCTTAATGCATCCTATTAAGCCTAACAAGGTTAACTACACCTCAGATGGTACAATTAAATTTGTGGTCTTACATAGAAACATAGAAACATAGAAGTGACGGCAGAAGAAGACCAACGGCCCATCCAGTCTGCCCAGCAAGCTACGCAGTTTATCCATTTTTTTTCCCCCTTTTTTCTCCCTCCCATCCGTCTCTATTGGCTTCCAGCACCCTCCGGCCCCAATTCCCTTCCACCCCTCCACCAATGCAGAGAGCAGCGCCATCCTAGTGAACATCCAGCTCAATCAGGGGTAGTAACTGCCGCAACCAGCAGGCCACACCCCTGCCCCTTACCCACCCCTGTTTTGTTTGCTTGTTTGTTTTTTTTTTATTTTTTTGAGATGGCAGCCCTCCATCCTTCCGCTCCGTGAAGGTGGAACACCAACCACTGGCCACTGGCATCCCGCTCCGTGAATGCCTCTGTGGCTACTGCCGCTCCGTGCAGTGTTTTGTTGCATGAAAGTGGAACACCAACTACTGGCCACTGGCATCCCGCTCCGTGAATGCCTCAGTGGCTACTGCCGCTCTGTGCAGTGATTTGCTGCCTGAAGGTGGAACACCAACTACTGGCCACTGGCATCCCGCTCCGTGAATGCCTCAGTGGCTACTGCCGCTCCATGCAGTGTTTGCTGTCTCCTCTCTATTTATGCCCACTAGACTTGATGGATCCACAGGGGCGGATTTTAAGAGCCCTGCTCGCCTAAATCCGCCCAAATCCGGGCGGATTTAGGCGAGCAGGGCCCTGCGTGCCGGTGAGCCTATTTTACATAGGCCTACCGGTGCGCACAGAGCCCCGGGACTCGCGTAAGTCCCGGGGTTTTCTGAGGGGGGCGTGTCGGGGGGCGGGCCCGAACCGCGTGGCTTTTTCGGGGCGTGTCGGGAGCGTTCCGGGGGCGGGTGTGGCTACGGCCCGGGGCGGTCCGGGGGCGTGGCCGCACCCTCCGGACCCGCCCCCAGGTCGTGTCCCGGCGCGCTAGCGGCCCGCTGGCACGTGGGGATTTACGTCTCCCTCCGGGAGGCGTAAATCCCCCGACAAAGGTAAGGGGGGGGTTTAGACAGGGCCGGGCGGGTGGGTTAGGTAGGGGAAGGGAGGGGAAGGTGAGGGGAGGGAACGGGGGTAGGCTACGCGGCTCGGCACGTGCCGGCTATACGAAATTGATAGCCTTGCGCGCGCTGATCCAGGATTTTAGCGGATATGTGCGGCTTCGCGCGTATCTACTAAAATCCCGCGTACTTTTGCTTGCGCCTGATGCGCCAGCAAAAGTACGCCAAATCGCGTGGTTTGAAAATCTACCCCACAGTGTTTATCCCACGCCCCTTTGAAGTCCTTCACAGTTTTAGACTTCACCACTTCCTTTGGAAGGGCATTCCAGGCATCCACCACCCTTTCCGTGAAGAAATACTTCCTGACATTGGTTCTTAGTAGACTGGATTAACACAGGATTTATCTTTTTAAAACATTTTCTCCACTGAAACAGGATTTGGCATACAAGTCCCTGAATCTTTCCCATGCTCCCCTCTTCTCTAGTGCCCCTAACTTAACTTACTCCATACCCAAGAAGAAAGATCTGTTTTCTAGCCCCCAAACCCTCCCTCTATCCTTGCCAAATGACATGGGTCTGCCATCCAAAGGCAGCTCTTCATCTTCCTACTGTGCTCTTCCATGGTGAAATATCTGGTTTAAAATGTGATGCTCCACTATGGGACACAATTTGGAGTCAGAAAATTGAAAAGTAGGAAACAAGGAGTTATACTTCTGCTGCTTCTTTTTGGGTGGGAGTTGGAGTTCTACTTTTAGGTAGAAGTAAGTGGTAGTTTTTGGTGACTTCAGGCTATATTTTGTTTTGAGAGTTGGGTAGGGTGGTTTGAGACCTGAAGACCACATCTTGTTATAGGAGGTATAGAACAGAGATAACCTTCAGCAACTTTCTCTTTCACTCTTTGCTGATTAATGCAGGGATAGGCTTGATATGCTGAATGTGGTGGTATTCTCTTATCCACAATGTCTGTAACAAGGTCATTGGAATACTGTTATTTTATGCATATCATTAGTTTGGTCCATCAAGCACTGAAATCCAATATAAATGAAGCATTAAAACCAATAGGTAACAAATGTTATCATAACAGTTTTAATATAGCTTTGTACATAAAAATGTATGAAACTTGCAAAAAATTGGTTTGAG
Source organism: Rhinatrema bivittatum (assembly GCF_901001135.1). Classification (NCBI taxonomy): domain Eukaryota; kingdom Metazoa; phylum Chordata; class Amphibia; order Gymnophiona; family Rhinatrematidae; genus Rhinatrema; species Rhinatrema bivittatum. Next base: position 159,634,596 of record NC_042619.1, read on the forward strand.
GAATTTTTTTCTGATTTTTCAATAATTTGAAAAATTCCACAAAGTCTAAGGAATTCAAAACAGCTGTAATAATTTGATTGGAAGAATTCACAGGTATGTTATGTTAAATATAATAGTTTCATGAATGTTGCCAGCAGAGTAGTCACAGAGAAATATAAAAGGGACTATTTCCAGGAAGTGTTTTGTTTTTGGCGGGGGGGGGGGGGGGGGGTTAGGTAGTTAAGTGCTAAAGAAGAAAGCAGGTGAGAAAGAGGCAGTAAAATAGAGATGAAAAATGAGAGAAAGATCATGGTTTTTAAATTAACTGTATATGTGTGCTAAGAGTGAGTGGCTGATTGTTTATGATTTATTATATTTTGGAAATACACATTTATATTTATATTTTGATTTGTTTTGCTTTGATTAACAATGAAAGGGGTTAAAGGAAAGCCAGTGTCTTTTCCATCAGCTACTACATTTTGGTCTTGGCAAGCAAGAACTGCCACCTCTACCTGGTCCAACACGACCACCAGTGCCTACCACTGCTGAGGTTATTTAGGAAATCATAACTGGGCCCAAGAGACGGAGTTCCAAGTTTGTTTTGAGTCATTTAGTTCGGATTGCAGGCTAGCTCCTTTTCATTGGGAGAAATACACAAGCGAATAGGAGGCAAACAGACTTACTCTTGCTCTAAGCTAGAGAAAATAAATGTATAGTTAAGGCACCAAGAGGTAAATAAAAGTGAAATATCTAGGTAAGTGAACAAATATTTTTAGGCAGAAGCCTGATAATGGAGAACATGGGAGGGATTTTTCCAAGCCCTTTCAAATATCATTCAGAGGTTGAAAACAGTTGTTTTTTCACTATTATAACAATAGATATTAAGAGAAAAAAATGTCTGCTATTTGTTTCCTGGATTTTTATGGTTCTGGCCACGAGCACCGTGACCAGACCCTTACCTCCATGCTCCTGGACCTGTTCCCGCTTCTGGAGGCCTGCTTTGCGGCTTTTTGGCGGTGTCCCCATGGGGCCGCGCCACCGGGAAGCCTCCCATGGATGCCCTGCTTCTAGGCGCGTGCGCGCGCCACTTGGATGCTTTTCTAGGCCGTTTCCCGCCAGTGGTGACTCCGCCCAGTTCCTAACGTCAGACGTCACAGTCTTGATAAGCCAGCCGCAGACACTCAGTCTTTGCCTTGCAACAGGTTTACCTCCTGGTTCCCTGTTGCTTCGTGCCCCGGAGTGAGTTGCCTTGGTACTCGCTCCGTTCCTGCTTGCCTGCTACAGTACCTGCTTTGTTCCTGCTTGCCTGCTACAGTTCCTGCCTGGTTCTAGTACCCGAGTCTTGCTACAGTTCCTGCCTTGTTCCAGTACCCGAGTCCTGCTACATTTCCTGCCTGGTTCCAGTACCCGAGTCTTGCTACAGTTTCTGCCTGCCTGGTTCCAGTACCCGAGTCTTGCTACAGCTCCTGCCTGGTTCCAGTACCCAAGTCTTGCTACAGTTCCTGTCTACTGTTCTAGTCTGGTTCCAGTTCTTAGTCCTGATCATCAACCTGCCTAAGACCCAGCGGCCGGGCCCCTACAGGCTCTTCCCGGGGGAGCATCAGCTTCCAGGGTGAAGAGCACCTCTACGTCCTGCCTGAACATCTGCCTCCCAGCCTGCCACATACTAGAGACATTGAACACCTATCCCAGTCTCCTGCAGGTCAGCTCAAGGGTCCACTAAATTGAGACTCCATAACAGATTGCAAGGCCATGGACTCGGCGGATGCACCTGTCCCCTTGGACCTGCCAGGATTGGCCCAGCAGCTGCAGTATCAACAACAGTACCTCGAGGTTCTTACTGGTTCGGTAGGGGAATTAACAGCCCGATTGGATGCCAGGGTCTCGTCCGCCTCAGAACCAGTACCGAGGGTCAAGACTCTTCGGTGACTCAGCTGCCGGCACCCTTTCATTACGCTGGTGATTCAAGGACCTGCTGCGGCTTTCTGAACCAATGTTTTATACGGTTCTCCCTGTTGCCTCGGCAGTTCCCCTCGGATGCGGTGAAAGTGGCGTATATCCTGTCCCTGCTTGATGGGAAAGCCTTAATATGGGCTTCTCCCCTTTGGGAAAACAATGATCCCTCGCTAACGAACTTACAACAGTTCATTTCGAACTTCCAACAGGCCTTTGATGAGCCTGCCCGAGTAGCTACGGCTACATCGGATCTGCTGCAATTCCATCAGGGGGCTCGCTCCTTGGCAGATTATGCTATGGAATTCCGGACTTTAGCCCAAGAAGTAGGTTGGTTGGCAGGATGGTAGTCTTAAGGCCATCTTCTTGGAGGGCCTCTCTGGATGCATAAAGGATGAGATTTCTGCTCAAGATCTGCCAGAGGACCTCAACGCCTTGATAGAGATGGCTGCCTGCATTGACCGCCGCCTACAACAACGGGCCAAGGAGCAGCACTCCTTTCGCCACAGTTCTGCTTCTGTGTCAGTGAGATCCATGTCTTCTCCTAAGACTTCTCGTCCAGACGCACCCACCTGTGAACCCATGCAGCTGGGACGGGCCACGCTTTCTGCTGAAGAGAGGCAATGTAGCCGTTCGTTGAAATTGTGTTTGTATTGGGGAGGAATGGCCACTTCTTGGCACGCTGCCCGGAGCGTGCAGAAAACGCCAAAGCCTAGGAGGTCGGGAGAAGCTCCTCCTAGGCTGTGCTACAGCTCCTCAATGTACCGTGCCTGTTACCCTGGAATACCCTGGAGGGTCCATTGAGACAATTGTGTTCCTGGATTCTGGAGCCAGAGGTAATTTCATCCTGCAGGACTTAGTCTCCCAGTTGCGAATTCCTACGCATAGACGGGAGGTCCCATTGTGAATTGCCTCCATCCAGGGGATGCTCCTTCCAGGATCTGTCCTGATGTCCACGGCACTCATTACTGTCCTCACCAGGGTGATCCATTCAGAGGAGATAGCCTTCCTAGTGTTGGATAAGGCTGTCCACCCCATGATGCTAGGGTTGCCGTGGTTACAGAAGCACTCGCCCACGATTCAGTGGGATAGTTTACAGATTGTCAAGTGGAGCCCTTTCTGCCTAACTAACTGTATGAAAGTGCCTAGGGCTCCCGCACTCCCGTTGATGCACTCTGCCCTAGGTCCTCCTGCACCTTATGAGGACTTCACGGATGTTTTTTTCTAAGATCAAGGCAGAGATACTTCCACAGCATTGTCTGTATGACTGCGCTATAGACCTGTTACCTGGAACTATGCCCCCCTGAGGAAGGGTGTATCCCTTATCGTTACCTGAAACCCGGGCCATGTCCGAGTATATTTCGGAGAATCTGGCCAAGGGGTTTATTTGCCCGTCCAAGTCGCCTGCAGGGGCAGGCGGCTCGCTGAGACCATGTATAGACTATTGAGGCCTAAATTCCATTACCAAGTGGGATCATTACCCGCTCCCGCTAATCCCGGAGCTCCTCGATAGACTCCAGGGAGCAAAGATTTTCACAAAGTTGGACTTGCTGAGCCAGTACTCTGATTCTGGGCAATTGTTACCTTGTTCATATTTCTTGAAGAAATTCTCGCCGGTAGAGAGCAACTACTGTGTTGGTGATAAAGAGTTCCTGGCATTGAAACTTGCCCTGGAGGAATGGAGACAGTGGTTGGAGGGAGCCAACCATCCGGTTACGATTTACACCGACCACAAAAACTTAGCATTCTTGAAGCAAGCCCAACGCCTGAACCCAAGGCAAGCCCAGTGGTCGCTGTTTTTTGATTGGTTTAACTTTACTCTACGCTACCAACCCGGCTCTAAGAATGTTCGAGCCGACGCACTCTCACGCTCTTCTGAGGTCAAAGAGACTCCTGACACTCCCCAGTACATCTTGGATCCCATGAAAGTGAGCCTCGCAGCAACCTTGGTGTCCTCCCAAGGAAAGACCATCGTTCCACGTCGCTCCTGGAGAGCAGTCCTCACTTGGGCCCATGACTCCCTCACTGGGGGCCATGCTGGCTATAAAGGGACCTTGGACTTGTTGAACCGATTCTACTGGTGGCCAACGGTGAGACAGGACATCTAAGCCTTTGTGGGCTCTTGCCCTACCTGCGCCGTTCAGAAGCCACTCATCGGGAGGCCCAGGGGCCTGTTACAACCATTACCCATCCCGGTGGAGCCTTGGACACACATCTCCACCGACTTTGTTGTGTACCTTCCCATCTCAGGAGGTAATTTGGTCATTTGGGTGACCGTAAACCGATTCTCCAAGATGGCACACTTTGTCCCCTTGCCAAAGTTGCCTTCTGCACCTGACCTAGCCAATCTCTTCGCTCAGCATGTCTTTAGACTTCATGGTCTTCCACAGGATATAGTCTCCGATCAAGGACCACAGTTTACTGCTCGATATTGGAAAGCACTTTGTAAACGCTTCAGTGTGCAACTTAGTCTTTCGTCTGCATTCCATCCCCAGACTAATGGGCAAATGGAACGGACTAACCGAACCTTAAAGACTTTTCTCCGTTCGTTCGTGAATGAACAACAAGATAAGTGGGCCAAGTTACTCCCGTGGGCGGAGTTCTCGTATAATAATCACACGCATGCTGCTACTGGAAGTTCACCTTTCCTTGTTGTCTATGGGAAGCAACTTCAACCGCCCTTGCCTTCGCCTGAACCTAGTGCACTCCTGGCAGTGCAACTTTCAGCCCACCAGCTTCTTTCCTTATGGACTTCTATCCAGGGAAAGCTCCATACAGCTGCCCAGTCCGCCAAGAAATGGGCGGATAGGCATCGTCAGCCAGCGCCTATCTTCCTTCCTGGAGAACGTGTCTGGCTTAGTACTAAAAATCTACAGCTACGAATCCCGTCTCGAAGACTAGCTCTGAGATTCTGTGGGCCTTTTCAAGTCGCCGAATGAATGGGAGCAGTCTCATACTGACTACGCCTACCCTCCTTCATGCGCATACATGATGTATTCCATGTGTCATTGCTGAAGCCTCTTGTTTTATCCAGATACCACTCCCAGGCTCTGGAACCATCGGATCCTTCAGTACCGGATGATGTTACGTATCAAGTACATGAGATCTTGGATGTCCGGTTCCATCAACGATGCTGGGAGTACTTGCTTGCCTGAGAGGGTTGTGGACCCGAGGCTAATTCTTGGGAACTGGCCCGTAACATCCTTGACAAGGACTTATTATGGCAGCTCCATCTGGACCACCCAAGTAAACCCAGACCGGCTAAGAGGGGGCGTAAGAGGGGAGGTACTGTTACGGTTCTGGTCGCGAGCACCGCGACCAGAACTGTATTTTGCCGTATTGCAAAATGGCGCCGGCCATATGGCCGTATGGCCGGTGCCATTTTGCAATACGGCAATACGACCCGAGTGCAGGAGGTCGCTCCCGGACCCCCGCTGGACTTTTGGCAAGTCTTGTGGGGGTCAGGAGGCCCCCCCAAGCTGGCCAAAAGTCCCTGGGGGTCCAGCGGGGGTCCGGGAGCAATCTCTTGTGCTTGTGACGTCGGGGGACAGAAACCAAAATGGTGCCGGCGCTACCTTTGCCCTGTCATATGACAGGGCAAAGGTAGCGCCGGCGCCATTTCTATTAACGCAGCCGTGGCCCGAGAGTGGAAGATCACACCGGGACCCCCCCCACTGGACCCCAGGTAATTTAAAACATTTGGGGGGGTTCGGGAGGGTGGGAGATTTATTTTAAAGGGTCGGGGTGGGTTTTAGGGTTGTTTTAGTGTGCCGGTTTTCCCGCCCTCCCCTGATTTACGATTTAAACGATTTTTTAAAAAACAAAACCACGACAATCAGATTCCCTCCCCCCCCAGCCAAAATCGATCGTTAAGATGATCGATCACACGATTCACATCTCTACTAGAGGGTACACGATGAAGTTAGCATATGGCACATTTAAAACTAATAGGAGAAAGTTATTTTTCACTCAATGCACAATTAAACTTTGGAATTTGTTGCCAGGGGATTTGGTTAGTGCAGTTATTGTAGCTGTGTTTAAAAAAGGATTGGATAAGTTCTTGGAGGAGAATTCCATTACCTGCTATTAATTAAGCTGACTTAGATAATAGTCACTGCTTATAGCAAAATTGCATTCCAAATAGCACATACACATACGAGCAGGGCCATTATCCATTCCACTCAATTTGGTAAATGTTCTCCAGAGATGAAGGACACTGAGAGGATGTTCATCAGGGCTCAGTAGGGATCTGGTAATACAGGAAATAGAAGTTGGAAAGAGGTACCATGACAACCTATGAGGACCTCTTCTATCATCCCTAGGCCTGGGAGTTTCCAAGCTTGGCAGGACACTGATAGGTATAATGTCCAGAATCAGCACAATATAGGCATAGATATAGATGTCTCCTGCATTGATGCTATTCCGGTGTCAAATAGAGATGGTCCAGCTGCATGGGCTCATCAGGGGTCTTTTTCATCAATGCCAACCTGGGAGAAATCACAGGATGCTGAAACTTCAGTGCTAGGTGTATAGGACACCGAGCTTGGCTTCTTTCCTTAGCCCTTTCCTAAAGGCAGAAATCAAGATGGATTGCTTGTCTAATAAAACCCTCCAAGTTGTCTGGTGGTTCTTAACTAGCAAGCCCATCTTTCAAAGCCTTTGATAGGCCTTGGCATATGCAAGAAGACTGTTATCCTGCCACTGCAGCTCAGAAGCCAGGGTCCTGAATTGATTGGCATACTTGCAGATGGTTCAGAAACCTCGATAGATTTGAAGGATATCAGCTGCAGTTGAGGATGTCCTGGCTCATCAAAGATAGGCTGGAATTTGTGGAGGAAGTGGTACATGTTCTCCAAGACTGGGTCCTCCTGCTCCCACAATGATGAGGCCAAGGCTAAGATGGAGCCCCCCAGCAGAGAAAGAATAAAAGTCACCTTGTCTTGTCTGTCAGGAATAGGGCTATCTGCAAGTTGAAATGCATATGTTACTGATTGATAAAGCCCCAACATTCTCAGGGGTTGCCACTGTACCTTGGTGGCAGAGGTAGTCATGGCAAAAGCACAGCTGGAGGTGTGGGTGCCAGGGCTGGAGGTATCACTGGGGTACTAGCTCTATGAAGAGAACACCTATTTTTGGCTGTGAGTCTTCCTAAAACTCTGGTCACCTGGTTCAACATGTTTTTCTGTTGTTGGATGCATTGTGCCATTCAAGGGATGATGTGGAGAGCGGCCAATTCTACCAGATCCATGGGATCAGCAAACGATTAGGGATTCTGGCCTCTCCAGAAGCCCTTTAGGCTACTCTTGGTGATGTGGACTCCTGTGTGGAGAGGTAGCAGAATGTGCTGCCCTGGCAAAACTTTGTGGCTACCTTGACCCTAGGCAGAAGGGCCTGGAAGGAACCAATGAGTGCTTCATCTGTACCGGCCATCATTCCCACAGGTTGAGCCCTTTTAGTGGAAGGTTGGCAGGACTTAGGTGGTTCTCTGTGCATGGCAGAAGAGAGAGTCCAGGTCCAAGTGCAGGTTAGGGCAGGTGGCAAGCAGCAGGGTCCAGAAGGTTGTCCAAGGTAGGTGGCAAGGAAAAATAATCCAAAATGTGTTTCAAGATCGGGGCAGGCATTGGGCAAGCAGAATCCAGAAGACAGTCTTAGGTCAAGGCAGGTAGTGAACGTGCAGAAGTCAGGTTCAGAACCAGAATCAAAACCAGGAAGACAACAAAGAGGAGCCGACTGACAAAGGGCAGGGAGACAGGAGCAGGACAAGGCACAACCACATTGACTGGAGCACATAAACAGGGCTGGGAACACAGAGGCAGAAGACACAAACTAGCAATATGCACTAGAGATGTGAATCGTGTCCTCGATCGTCTTAACGATCGATTTCGGCTGGGAGGGGGCGGGAATCGTATTGTTGCCGTTTGGGTGTGTAAAGTATCGTGAAAATCGTTAAAATCGTGAGCCGGCACACTAAAAGTGTGTACTTAGATGGCATTTTCAAAGCTTCGCGTCTGCTGTCCCTTTGAACACTGGTGCAAAGCCAGCAGGCAAAAAAAAAAAAATATATATATGCATGGTCTTTGTCCATGGTGGAGAGCGTGGAAAGGTAATAACACTTCCAAATCTTCCCATCCCCCTATAGACAACAGAGACACAAAGCGTGCTCGCTATGCCCCCGGAACCCCCCAAAAACATTCTCATCTAAAGGCTGCTTTTCCCCATGAACAGCGAACTTCAGAGTGGCTAACCACATAGAACTGGCAAATAAGTAGAAAACAAAACGAGCGTGATCAGACCTGAGATGGGTCACTCACTGGTGGCCACAGCTCCTAGCCCTTAGGATTTATATCAGCTTAGGTGGAGACAGCATTCCTGCATGCTGCATGGCCGGCGCCATTTTGCAAAATGGCCGCCGCAAAATGGCGGCGGCCATAGACCAAAACGATTCGACGCAGGAGGTCATTCCGGACCCCCGCTGGACTTTTGGCAAGTCTTGAGGGGGTCAGGAGGCCCCCCCAAGCTGGCCAAAAGTTCCTGGGGGTCCAGCGAGGGTCCAGGAACGATTTCCTGCCACGAATCATTTTCCGTACGGAAAATGGCACCGGCAGGAGATCGACTGCAGGAGGTCGTTCAGCGGGGGTCTGGAATCCTCGCTGAACGACCTCCTGCAGTCGATCTCCTGCCGGCACCATTTTCCATACGGAAAACGATTCGCGGCAGAAAATCGCTCCTGGACCCCCGCTGGACCCCCAGGAACTTTTGGCCAGCTTGGGGGGGCCTCCTGACCCCCACAAGACTTGCCAAAAGTCCAGCGGGGGTCCGGAACGACCTCCTGCGTTGAATCATTTTGGTCTATGGCCACCGCCATTTTGCGGCGGCCATTTTGCAAAATGGCGCCGGCTGAAAACTACAGGATTTAGTGTGCCGGTTTTCCTGCTCTCCCCCTTCCCCCGATTTAGCTACGGACCACCGCTACGGAGGTAATTTAAGGCTACGGACCCCCAGGTAATTTAAGGCACGTGGGGGATTTAATTTAAAGGGTTGGGGGTGGTTTTTAGGGTGTTTTAGTGTGCCGGTTTTCCTGCCCGCCCCCTTCCCCCGATTTACGATTTTTTGACGATAAATCAGGGGAATTGGTATTGTATCGTGGCCCTAACGATTTTTGATGATTTAAAATATATCGGACGATATTTTAAATCGTCAAAAAACGATTCACATCCCTAATATGCACTACTTAGGAGACCTATGGCTGAGGTGATGGCTGGTTGCACGCTTTTTTATATACCCTTGGAGGATGTCACATCATCAGCCAGGCACCAAAGGAAGTCCCATCTAGAGGATTTATAAAGGGCATTCAAGTTTACAGGAAGTTCCATCCTGGGTGCTTGGAACAGAAAGCTGCCAGAGGCTATGTCGGAGTTGCTTTGAATCAGAAGTGAAGGGCTTAGCATGAGGAGGTGGAAGGAGCCTAACACTGGCATAGTAAAGACTGGAGTGAGGCTTCGCCTATACCAGTCCTAATTGTCCTTGGGTTGAGCCTTTGGGTGCAAGAGCCAGGAGAACTTATGTAAGGGTCTCAAGAAGTCGATGAGGTAACGGAGTCTGGGCCAGGCTAGAGTCAATGGCAGGCTGCTTACCATAGATATGAGGGTCCAGGCAGAGGTTGTAGGCAGGGGGCTGACAGATGATAATCCAAGCAGAGGTCAGTAGCAGTCAGCTATCAGGCGAGACAAGAGTCAAAGCAGGAGTTCATAACAGGTATCAGTCTGAGGAGATAGGAGAGAGGAAGGTGGAGCAGGAACTGGATCAGGCCAGGCAGACAAAGTGGCAACATGCACTGCTACATAGCTGGACCTGTTACTGAGGCATCGAGCGCACAGGGCCGCCATCAGGAATTTTGAGGCCCCATACAGCCAAAATGTCTGGGCCCCCAAGCGCACCTGCCGCCTGGCGGCTGCGGGCCCCCATATGTGGCAGTAGATCCTGGGGCCCCATACTGCAGGCCCAAGAATACTGCCCTGATGGCGGCCCTGCGAGCGCATATGAGTTAGCCTTATGTAACAGAGGGCTGATGACATCATCTAAGGGTACCACAAGTTTTTCCTAACACAGGCCCTTTAAATGTCCCAGCAGCATGTGCATGCACTGGTGGGGGGAGGGTGGCAGTGTCCTACTGCACCAGCCATGATGGTAGTATTCTACCTCAAAGAGGAACATGGCAGCATTGAGTGTGTAGCATGGCTCATGGGTTCTTGCCATGAGCCACGAAGCGCACCAGAAAGTGGTCATGAGGCTGTAACTTTTTATTTTTAACTGGATGTGTTAAATCTATGGATAAATCCAATGTGGAGTGAAAATCTCAGATTAAGACTCTAGTGGTTAACGTAAAGAGCATTACTTATCAAGTTGAAGACTTGGATGCTCGCTTGGCAGCAGTATAGGGCTTGAATAAGGATTTCTTTAAATCAGGCATGGGTAAAAAAATGAGGTTTATTAATTTTCCTAATAAGCCCAGAGTTGCTTATTTATACAGTACAAGAAGTTTTTGCAAGAAGCTTAGAAAATATCAGAGGAAGCTTTCCTTCTCATGATAACATATGTTTTTAAAAATGTACTAACATATAAAAGAGATAGTGTTTGGGGGGAGGGGGGAAAGAGTGTTCAACTCAGGCTGGGGAAGACCAGCTATCCTTTAATATGTTAGATCTCACTCAGAAGTTAAAAAAAAAAATCACAAGAAGAAGTTATTTCTCTTTTAACTCTTTTGGTTACATATGTTTTTGTGACATAACGAGACAATACTGAAGCTTTTCTTTAGAATTAAGAACTTAGAGGCCAATGTACTAACCCATCGATTTTCCCATGGGGTTTTGACATTTTCACATGAAAGTTTGCTGCCATTACAAATGAGTGTTGCAATTTTGCATGAAATTTTGTTATGGGGACCTGACAAAAAGAAAATACTTAGTAATGTGAAAACTGGCATGGAAATTATGCATGCCACTTTTTGCAAAATTCATAACTAAATAGCTGCTTTTGCATCACAGCAGCTTATTCATTTTGAAATTAAAATTGTTTGTAGCAGACTACAGGCACATGTTTTCAATTGTCAAAAGTTTCTTAGCTTACACTCTCAAGTGTCACAGCCTGCTCTACTGAGGACAGGGAAGATGTACAATACCTGAGCAGGATTGTAGCTAAGAGAGGACAGGTATTATTCTCTGTCTAAAGAAACTGCCATACCCTGCAGGTTGGTTCCTTGGGTACAGGCAACCACCATTACTTAGCAGGTGTATTTTGTGAAAAAGCAGAAGGCAGGAACCCAGGATGTAGCAGGAGCCAGGAATAGAGCCAAGTACCAGAAACAGAAAAGGAACCAAGAAACATCAGGAACCAGGCCAGGCAAACAGTGGTATCATAGAGCAAACTCTGGACCAGCAAATGTGTTCTAGGCAAGAGTTCCTTATATTCAACCCTCAATTTGGGACATGCCTAGTGCTGTCCAAAAGGGGGCCTCTGTTGGTGGGTCTCCCTAACTCTACTTAGCCATTGCCATTAGCAATGGTAACATGGAATAGACTTAGTTTTTGGGTACTTGCCAGGTTCTTGTGGCCTGGATTGGCCACTGTTGGAAACAGGATGCTGGGCTTGATGGACCCTTGGTCTGACCCAGTATGGCATGTTCTTATGTTCTTATGTTCAAATAGTTTACTCAAAACTGTATATAGTATGCCAAGAAGTAAAATTTATTTGGACACCCTCTCCCCCCTCAAACAAAAAATGTCAGCAAGCAATATCAAATCAAAATCCATGAAAAAAGTAATGCCCTTTTTTAAACAAATGGATGATGTTATTAGCAGGTTTCATTTATAATAAGTTTAAGGCCAATTACACTATATTACCACATTGTCAATCACAATAATAGTCAACAAAGCATGTTTTTCTTTTCAACTATTCACAAAATGAATTTAGATCAATGACAGCCAAAGCTTGAGTAAAATGAGTATCAAATAGGTATGAAGATGACAAAATGTAAAAGAATGGCCCTATAATGTCTTCAAATCATAGCTGAAAAAATCATGGAGAAGTTAAATTGATGGCGGTGCTAGTAAATTGAAATTAGTATCACAATTCATTTTTAACAGATGAATATTAAAATTTAAAAATATGTTGTATCATCAGTCATGATTTCTAAACAGCCACGGATACAAACATGTATAGAAAAAAATGTCACAGACTGTTTAAAAATATGACATAGCAAGTAAAGAAATTAGATAAACATATTCCATTCAATCCTGGAATTAATTCCAAATGAAAACAGATTTCAAACTTTAAATTTCTATATTTATTCTCTCTTTAGCATCAGCATTTCTCAATTCCATCCTTTCTGATCTGTTTTAACCTAGTTGATGGCAAATAATTGTATCTCAACAAAAACATTTTGAATCTGTATGTAATGTGAGAGAAATTGTATTTCAGTATATTTTGATTATGTGCAGCAACAATGTGCTATTAATCATGTTCTCTATGTCCTCTTATTTTTACAAATATAAATTAATTTGCATGGGCAAATCATGGCCTAGATAATAAAGCAAATGAAAACATGATGACATCAGACTTTGTTTAGAGCAGGCAATCCAAACTATCTCATTAATTGGGATAATAGGAGAACTAGGTGTAGCTTCAGATTATAAACCAAACCCATGTACTTTTCCACAAGCCCAAGCCAGTAGAACTTGTTCAAAAGGGAGAATTATACTGATTATCATTGTGGAAAAGTTATTTGCAAGCTTGGAGCCAGAGTTATGTCTGTACAGAATGTGAGTGTGGAAGACTTGTGTCTTGGCTGTAGGTAAGGCAGTAGGATGTAAACATATTAACAATGCACCTAGAGCAAGTAAAGCAGTTGTTTTGTGTTTGGGTTCAGAATATATAAAGAATACATTTATTACAGAGGGGATTACAGTTCAGGGTATTTTGAATTCGGTTCTTCTTCTCTCTACACCAGCAGTAAAAAAAGCATGTTTTTTTCTGTTTAGCCGCAATGAATAATTGCTAAGGAAAATTGACCAGTTCAGTTAAAATAACCCTGAACTACAAATTACCTGAGGTTAAACAAGGAATATTAATTAGAAGACATGGTTTTATGATTCTAAATAATGTATACACAATGGTATTATTTCAAGATATAAAATTAATGATTATGACTACATTGCTTTTTTCAGCAGAGAACAAATTTGGGAGTCTATTTTCTAAGCTGGGATAACATATAAAGGGGAGTGTTGTGTCAGCCAGTATCATTTTGGATGACAGTGATAATGAGGCAGAAACAACTGAAGATTTCTACCACCTCATTATAGACTTGAGGATGCCTATTGGTTGGGAAAATGGTTTGGGGTTGGCAGTGGGGGATGAGGTCTTTATTTGAATTTTGGGTGGGTGTTCAGTTCATACCTGAGAGGAGTGGTGGGGATGTTTCTCTGCCAGGGATTCTATTTTGGAGCTTCAGGACTCTTAAGCCATTCACAAGGAAAGGAGATAGGAATGCATGAACATTACTGCCTCTGGGAATATCCATATGATCCCGGTTGCGAGTTGCAGCATCCAGATTACCCTGGCGCATGGAACCAGCCTTGCCCCAGTCAGAGTTCCACTCATCATGATGGCCAGCCCTGGAACACAATTGCCTTGCCCTTCCTCCTCCTTGGATGACCACAGCCCCACTCCCAGTGTCCCCTATGCTAGACTCCAAGCCCACTACAGAGGAACATTCCTGCTCCATAGTTGGCTCTTCTGCTTGGTTTGCAGCTGGCCGGGAATGCAGAAAGCAAGGGAGAAAGACTGCTGGGCAACAGGAAGCTGCAGCCTCTGTAAAGAAAATTGAAAAGATTAGCAAGCAGAATAAATAAAACAAATGTGCTGTTTGCTTGGTTTTTGTTGTTGTTGTTTTTTTTTACATGTGGCAGGCTTCTTCAATGGAGCAATGGAAGCAGACCAATATGACCCTTGAGAGGAAAGAAAAAGAGGCTGGTCTTGTCACCACCCATGCCTCTTATCCTCTCTCCCAGATCCATCCCTGTAAGCAAGTTCCCACCGATAGGGAACTGTATTCCCCTCCTCTTCACCGCCCCCATGTGAGTAGGAAGGGGGGGGGGGTGTGAAAGCACTATCCAAATCCCATAGAGATTAGGGGGAATCATTGGATGCCAGTATGTTGACTGGCACAATAGCTCCATGTTCAGCAGGCAAGCTTCACATGGAGCAGGCAAGTTCCTTCTGGCACTGTTCCTCCACCACCACCATGCTGGATAGTTAAGAGCAAGGAAGGGGGAAGGGGGTGTTGTGCAACCATGGCATGGGAGCCCAGTTTCTGATGGTGCTCTTGCACATGGGTGGTGTCCAAACTGATTATTATTCACAGTGGGGCAAATCTTTAAACTTACGTGAGGGCGCAGATTTGTTCGCGCAACCCGGCATGAACAAATCTATGCCTGATTTTATAAAATTCAGGGTCGGCACACGATGGGGGGTGCACAATTGTGCAACTTGCAAGCGCCGAGCCGAGCAGCCTGCCTCCATTCCCTCCGAGGCCACTCCCAATCGGAGCGGCCTTGGAGGGAACTTTTTTTGTCCCCTCCACGTTTTCCTCCCTTCCCCATCTAACCCACCCCCCAGCCCTAACTAAATCCCCCCCTACCTTATTTCGTGGAGTTACACCTGCCTCTGGCAGGTGTAACTTGTGAGCGCTGCTGGCTCCCTGCCCCGGCACAAGCCGTTGTGCTGGAGCACTTGGCCCCGCCCCTGGACCACCATCATGCCTCCGGCCCCGCCCACAGACCACCGCCATGCCCCCGGACATGCCACTGGCCCACCCCTTATTCGAAGCCCCGGGACTTACGCACATCTCGGGGCTTCTGCGCACCGCCAAGCCTATGCAAGATAGACTTGGCGCACGCAGGGTGAAGCAGGGGTAGGTTTTTGGGGGTTGCGGGCGTATCTTAAAGACATTTGATTAGAAAATCCCCAAATCTGGAGCCCAATATAGGCTATAATGCTTTCCTCATTGACTTTAAAGCAACTGAAAAACAAATCAAACTAAAATGAAAAATAAATAAATAAATACATAAATATATATATATATATATATATATATATATATATATATATATATACATTTTGATACTAAAGAAACAAATTGGAGTCCCCATGAAACAAATTTTGAAATGAAACAATTTTTTTTCTGCTGCACATCCCTGCACTTCCTCATATCGAATCTGAAGCTATATCTCTAATACATAATAAATGAGGATAATGGACTCAGTTCAAAATTCCAGCAGTCTTCAAGAGATTAAATAAAGTGCAATATCTATTTATTTGGGTAAAACAGTCTTTAAATGGTGCTAACATTGCAAGAAATATTTTACCAGTACTGTAATTGGCTTCCTCTTGATATAATAATTCAGAACTTTGGCTCAGAACTTTGGCTCATTTAGCCATTCCCAGAATCCTCAGCTGGCTGATTCACACTGACACTGCTGAGATATAGTGAACTTCACCACCTCAGACTCAAGAATGTGGAAGATCTGGGAAACTTGTAGGCTCTGCAAAGCCTATAATTAAAGGCCAGGAGGGCATCAATGGCAATATTTAAATCATAATACAAGGAAGCTTGGTTCTCACAGAAACCAAAATACAGCTTGTTTCTCACAGATTCCTATCTCACTGACAGGAGCCAGGTGAACTGAAGATTCCCGGAGATTACAGCTTTAATGAAAGGTCTGGCACCAGCAACAGAATTCAGGCCTACTATCTATTCAGAACACAGACTTACTATCTATTTACAAAACACAGAAGATCAAAAGGAGATCAGAAGAAACAAAGTGCATCAAAGCCATGTTGATAAAGGAACTTTTATGGTGGGAGGAGATTGTTTTCAGGATAGACAAGTTTAGTTTATGACAGACAAATTGGTGAAGGATTTTCTCACAAGCATTTTCTATGTATAGTTGAAAGTATAAAATAACAGTGTGTACTAGATATTACAAGACACAGCATTGCTATGCCCATCTTGAAGGATAGCTCCTGTTCTTCCAAAGATATGAAATATTAAAAATTATATTTGTTCTAAAATTCTGAGTCATATCTTTGTTTGAAAAAGTGCTGACAAGCGCCTTATTAAAGTCTAATATTTAGACACTGTTTTTGTTTTTTTTAGCATTGGCCAGACTCAATAGCATTATCTCTAAAAAAAAAAAAAAAAAAAAGAAGAAAAAAACGAAACTACCATGACCAAAATAACTCCCCCATGTACTGTAAAAAACCCTGTCTTTTTATGCTATTTTTATGTTTTATTTTTTGAGTCCTTTTTATGTTTTATATTTGGGGTCTACTAGTATGATGTGTTTCGGTAAAAAATGTTTTGGAAGGACAATCTATGAACATCTTATATAACATTTGTATTTATATAATTCTATATCAGATCTATATATTGTTGTTGGAAGCAGTAAAAGTTAAATAAAATATTTTTTATTATTTTATGCTTTTTGAATTTTTCCTTTTTTATGTATTAACATTTATTTGATACAAAAAATAAAATTGTTCTGTAAATATTTATATTTTTCAATTCACAACTATAAACAACCATTCTAGAACTGGACCTGATGATTGAACTGTGATTATTTCTCAATTTCTTTTTCCTCAGGTATAGAAAAAGAAGGCCTTTCTAGTGGTTTAAAATTATATTGCACTTGACATTGAATGTTCATTCAATTATTTGACTCTGAATAAGAAAATCATAACCTGATTTTTCTTTCACCTATAATAATTCATATAATTATTTACTTTGAAAATTAACTCATAGTTTGATGGCCTCCAGACTAGTTCTGATTGATTTTCATCTAAGTGAATAGTATTTTGTAATATTTTTTTTCCTGAATAGCAGACCCAGTACTCTTGCTGGAAAGGAGAGAGTGGAGTAGAGGCATGCTTGGTGCTTTTGTGAAGGTTAACCAGAAGTACAAATGTCATCTTCAACTGTGATATAAATCAACACTAAAACCAGGATCTGTATACAATCAGAGTGAAGTGGTAAAGAGGGTTGTGATAGGGAACAGGAATGCTAAAGTGCTACACAATGAGCATCCTCAACTTTAAGAAACAGGCTAAAAAGCAATGCACAAAAAACATAATGGAGCAGAAGTTCCTGAACAGAAAACAGTTAGGGGTGAAGAGGTTTCAGCCCTTGAGGGAAGTAAGTTTGAGTCAGATGATGAGCATAAAATGAAAAATGAAGCTGAGATAACAGAAAAACCTATTTGAGTTGTATGATTTCCTATTCTAATTCTCTCATATTTTGGTTTGTGGTACTAGAAATGCTAAAGGTATATTCTTGTCAAAGCTCTTTCATCTGAATTTTTTCAACACCCTACCATTGCTTTAGAGATTCAATTTCTCTCTTATAAATCTACAAAGAATGAAAAAACACAACTCTATTTAATATTCCATATAAAAGATGTCCATTAAAATGGCAATATGGACTCTGCAAATGTAAAGGTGGTCTAGCGGGGAGTCAGGACGCCATTTCTGAACTCCTTTGCGAGGAGCACGTGACGTCGGCGTCACTCCGACGTTACGCCGACGTCACGTGCTCCTCGCAAAGGAGTTCAGAAATGGCATCCTGACTCCCCGCTAGACCACCAGGGAGTTTTGGTAAGTCTTGGGGGGGGGGGGATTAAGGAGGGTGAGGGGTTTAAATTTTTATTTAGGGAATCGGTGCACGTATGGACATAGACTCAACTTATGGAATTCTCCATATGTCCATATTGACCGAAATTGACCCCCCCTTTCGACTTATGGACTTATGAACATAAACGTTTGGTCTGCACATCCCTACGGTCCTTTATGGTGATCTCATTCAGACCTCTGTAGTCAATGCATGAATGTAACGTTCCATCCTTTTTTCCTACGAAGAAGAATCCTGAGCCAGCGGGAGACTTAGAGGGTCTTATAAAGCCTTTCTGGAGATACTCCTGGATGTAATTCGACATCGCCTTACTCTCCACAACAGAAAGGGGGTAGACCCTTCCTTTGGGTGGTTCCATATTGGACTTCAAGTTGATTGTGCAGTCATAGGATCCTTGTGGCAGTAATACATCAGCGGCCTCTTTTGAGAATACACCTTGATAAGATGCATATTGAGGTGGCAACCCAGGCAACAATGGGGGTAGTTGGCATGCATGGTATAGGAGAGACTTCCATTAAGCATTTGCCATGACAGTCTGGACCCCAACATGAAAGTTCCAAGGTGGTCCAATTAAATTGTGGCATGTGTTCCTGCAGCCACAATTCAAGTACCTGCACCCAAGTACCTGCACCCAAGTACCACAGGATGCATGGCCTTCTCTAGAACAAAGAAGGAAATAATCTCTGTATGAAGAGCTCCAGTATGTAGGCTCAGTGGCTCGGTAAGAAGGGTTACTTCACCCGGTAAGGGCTCTCCATGAATAGAGGACAGTAGTAATGGAGACATCATGGTAGTGGTAGGGATCCGCAAATGTTCCACTAGACATTTCAAAATGAAATTTCCCCTGCCCCAGAGTCCACTAAGGCAAGGGTCTGATATTCCAAAGGCCCGCAGATTAGAGATGCTGGAAGAGAGAGTGGAAGAGAGGGTGCAGTTAGACCTAAGAAGAGTCCTCCCTCAGGACTTAGGTCTGCTAGTTTCCCAGACATATAGGGCATGTTTGTACAGCATGGCCAGCTTGCCCACAATACATGCATAGTCTCAACCTCTTTCGGAATCATCTCTCTTTAGAAGTCAGATGACTGCCGCCCAATTGCATTGGTTCTTCTTCGCCAACAACAGGTCCTGAGAGTATAGGCTTGGGTGCAAGCTTGGCTCAAATCTCTCCCTGGACTGGTCTTCTGTGACTCTTGACCTCTTGAACTTTGTCACAAATTTGGCAGTCAATCTTAGCTGCCAACTTCATAAGCTCTGCTAAGGTCTCAGGCATCTCAATAGTCACCATTTCATCTTTCAAGCGGGAGTTCAGGCCTTCAAAAAATAGTGTTTTCAAACCCCTAGGGTCCTAATGTAACTCAGAGGCCAACGTCTTGAATTCAATGGCGAAGACTGGTAAAGGTTTGTTACCTTGTTTTAGATGAACCAAGGCTGATCCTGCTGTCGAGTACTGGGCAGGGTCATCAAATACTGATGAACAGTT
The DNA here is from genome assembly GCF_901001135.1 of Rhinatrema bivittatum. Lineage (NCBI taxonomy): Eukaryota > Metazoa > Chordata > Amphibia > Gymnophiona > Rhinatrematidae > Rhinatrema > Rhinatrema bivittatum. Next base: position 159,653,747 of record NC_042619.1, read on the forward strand.
CAAGAAATCCGGCAAGGTCATCCAGGATAGGATCATTGCACTCCCACAGCGGTGGAGCCCAAGCCAGAGCTCTTCCATCCAGATACAAAAGGATATAGGTGGTCTTGGCATTCATTGTATGGAAATGGTTAGGTTGCAGAGAAAAGTGCATGTAACATTGATTAATAAATTCTCTGCATTTCCACACTTCACCCGCGAAGCGTGTAGGAGCAGATAGAGGCACTGTAGGCTTGACCATCACTTCTGGTGGTATAACATCTTTACCTGTGGCAGCCGGTGTACTCATCTGTGTGTGCAACTGATTAAAGTCAACAGTCAAGTTGTCCAATGAATTATTTTGTTCTGAGATTCGCTGGGCAGGCCCAGAATGGCCTGCAAAGTGGTGAGCTGAGCTGAATCCATGGAGTTAGCAATCTGTTATGGTTGTGAGGTGTTGGAGTAGATTCTTGAGTACTGCAGTGTTGGCCACTCCCACAGGGAGGTGCCCCGTGAGGAACTGCAGTGCCAGGCTAGACTCTGCACACAACACAGAGAATATAGTTTTATTGTACAGCAGGGTGGCACTGCCAGGAAGCAGACAGCAGTGGTAGTCCAGGGATCCTTGGCTGAGAGGACCCGTCTCATTCTGTAGTAGGTGGAGACAGTGTGGAGAACAGGAACAAGTCCCGAATGTAGATCGCTGAAGCTGTAGAGGAGATAGACTGGTATGTTAGTATTCACTGAAGCAGCTGTATCTTTGAGAGTCCTGGCAGGCAGAAGTTGTAGAGTGGCAGGCACCAGCTTAGGGAGAGTAAGCCCTTGAGGAGTGAGTACCTGGGATCCCAGGATAGGCACCTGAAAGAAAGTAGAAGGGCCCCCGAGGAGCGGATACCCAAGTTAGTAGAAATACCCCGAAGGGCGAAGAGAGAATCCTGCGGCAGCTAAGAAGCAGCAGAGCAGCTCCTCAGGAAAAACATGGCGAATGCCGTCGCTGTTGCCAATCCAGGGACGCTAGGGAAAGCAGCTTGAAGACGCAGTGGCAGCCAACTTTTCAAGGCTTGAGGAGAGAGAAGGAAGAAAGGTGAGGCACAAAGGTCGAAGCCATCTGAGACCGACGGACGCAACAGTTTTTAGCTGCAGAAAAGAGAAAGGTTTATTTACATATTTTTCCCAGTAGCCCAACAGTTGATGCTATAGGGCGTTGTGATGTCTAGACATCAATTTCCACAGCCCCCACACTATTTCAGGCTGCAGAAAATTAGAAGGCTCATTTGTATGCTTTTCTTAGCAGCTATAGTAGAAGACATAGTAAGCCATCTAGGTTCTAGCTTTCATGACACTTTTTCCTAGCATCCCACTGCTGGAAAGCTCATTTGCCTTTCCCCCCAAAAGTCCCAGCAAAGGCTTCAGCTTCCACAGCCTCAACACCATTTCTAGTATAGAAAACAAGAAGGATTGTTTGTTAGGGATGTGAATCGTTTTAGGACGATTAAAATTATCGTCCGATAATTTTAATATCGTCTTAAACTGTTATGGAACACAATACAATACAGATTCTAACGATTTATCGTTATAAATCGTTAGAATCGTGAGCCGGCACACTAAAACCCCCTAAAACCCACCCCCGACCCTTTAAATTAAATCCCCCACCCCCAATAACTTAAATAACCTGCGGGTCCAGCGGCGGTCCGGAACGGCAGCGGTCCGGAACGGGCTCCTGCTCCTGAATCTTGTCGTCTTCAGCCGGCGCCATTTTCCAAAATGGCGCCGAAAAATGGCGGCGGCCATAGACGAACACGATTGGACGGCAGGAGGTCCTTCCGGACCCCCGCTGGACTTTTGGCAAGTCTCGTGGGGGTCAGGAGGCCCCCCACAAGCTGGCCAAAAGTTCCTGGAGGTCCAGCGGGGGTCAGGGAGCGATTTCCCGCCGCGAATCGTTTTCGTACGGAAAATGGTGCCGGCAGGAGATCGACTGCAGGAGGTCATTCAGCGAGGGTTCCGGCGCCAATCGTTCCGGCACCAATCGTTTTCGTACGGAAAATGGACCTCCAGGAACTTTTGGCCAGCTTGTGGGGGGCCTCCTGACCCCCACGAGACTTGCCAAAAGTCCAGCGGGGGTCCGGAAGGACCTCCTGCCATCCAATCTTTTTCGTCTATGGCCGCCGCCATTTTTCGGCGCCATTTTGGAAAATGGCGCCGGCTGAAGACGACAAGATTCAGGAGCAGGAGCCCGTTCCGGACCGCTGCCGTTCCGGACCGCCGCTGGACCCGCAGGTTATTTAAGTTATTTGGGGGGGGGGTTCGGGAGGGTGGGGGATTTAATTTAAAGGGTCGGGGGTGGGTTTTAGGGGGTTTTAATGTGCCGGTTTTTCGATTTTTCGATTTTTAACGATTTTTAACGATTTTTCACGATATTTTACCCCCCCAAACGGCAACAATACGATTCCCTCCCCCTCCCAGCCGAAATCGATCGTTAAGACGATCGAGGACACGATTCACATCCCTATTGTTTGTATACTTTTCATAGAAACCCCAGAAGAGATCTATAATAAATATGTATGAGGTAAGTTTTCATACATTGAAGACCAAGTGTATGCAAATGTATCTTATGCATATTTATTGTGGCAATCCTGAACATTTGACTGGTTAGATATGCCTCCAGGACATGCTGGGAAACATTGCTCAAGAGGAAATGTTGTGACATCTAGTTCAGCTTTTGCTGCTCCCACACTCTTTCTAATGCCAGAGGACCTAAAGGCTCATCTGTATTAGGGATGTGCACACATTTTTTTTTAATTGGTATTTCATTTTCAAGTCTAGGGTGGGCCATTTCGACCCACTCCCTGAACCCGAAATCTTTTTTCATTTCTATTTCGGGAAAAACCTGAAAAAACAAAAAAAAACCCACCCCAACCCTTCAAATTATTTAACTATAATCCCCCCACCCTCCTGACCCCCAAGACTTACTGAAAGTCCCTAGTGGTCCAGCGGGGGTCCCGGGAGCAAACTCCCCCTCTCAGGCCGTTGGCTGCCAGTAATCAAAATGGCGCCATTGGCCCTTTGCCCTTACCATGGCTCTCCCCTTTGTGCACCCCTTCGTGCAAACCTTTGTGTATATGCAAAAATGTATTTTTATGTTTCCTTTGTTAACTAAGCTGTTTCATTGTATTCGACTAAGGAATTTTTTCCTGCTTTTTCTGTTTCACTGTAAACCGGCATGATTTGCATTTAATGCAAGAATGTCGGTATATAAAAGTTAAAAATAAATAAATAAATAAATAAATACCATGTGACAGGGGCTACCGGTGCCATCGGTCAGTCCTTGTCACATGGTAGGAGCAATGGATGGCATGCACAATTTTGATTACTGGCAGCCAATGGCCCAAGAGGGGGAGATCTCTCCCAGGACCCTGCTGGAACACCAGGGACTTTCGGCAAGTCTTGGGGGGTCGGGACAGTGGGGGTTTGTAATTAATTAAATTTGAAGGGTTGGGCTGGGTTTGGGTTTTTTGTTTAATGTGCCCTTTCTCCTCCCCCCCCAAAAAAAAAAAACGATAGGAAAACCAAACAAAATTTTGTGGATTTTCCTTTTGTTTTGTCAGCCCCCCAAAATGTAACAAAATAGGAAATATTGTCTTTATTTCCTATTCCGTTGCAAACAAATGCACATCCTTATCTGCATACTTCTCCCAGCATTCCCAACAAAGGACTCCAGAAGACACTGCCAGCTGTCTAGGCTTCAGCCCCCACACTGTATCTAGCTGCAGAAAATTAGAAGGTACATTTGCATAGTTCTCTCAGCAGCCCCAGCACTGTGAGCTGTCTAAATTTGTGCTTTCAAAGTACCCATGCTCCTTACAAAATCAGAAAATCAGAAGTCTTATCTGCATAGTTTTCCTAACAGCTCCATCACAGGACTCTAGAGAACGTTTGTAAGCCATCTGGGCTGCAACACCTGCAACCCAGCTTTTACTTCCTCTTTTTTGCTATCAGCAGAGGATTTGAAGTCTAGCCCTAAACCACCATGCCCTATACATTTTTAACAACAGATTTATTTATCTATTAGAACAAAAGGAAATTAGTTCAAAATTTGGGTCAACAAGATGTATAAGCAGGAAGTCGTAAGTAGATTAATTGTAGTCTCTGGAAGCTTGCTGACAGAATAATATAAAATAAACCAATAAATTAAAAGTACTTTAGATTATTTTGAATGTCCCTATTCCCTGAAATAGAGGTTTAAGCCACTTGAAGGAGATAAGTCCAGGATAACAGAAACATGGATAAAAGAAATATGTATACTTATAATGTTTGGGTGAAGGGTGAAAGTGTAAGAAGGAATTAAAATACTAAGGAGGTAAAGAGAAAATATGTAAATATTTGTATTACAGTTAGGAAAGTTATAATAGTCTGATAAAGTAAAATGAACAAATTAATAGTCTAATTGGAATAGTCTGAACACCCCTATGTAGTATAGTATCATCTAAAACAACTTTGAAAAATAAGGGGGTAACTAAGTAGTGATGTCAGTAGCTTCCTTGGTTACAAGTAACAAGGTGTGCACAAGTATACTAGTTTGAGCCTTAGCACTGAATTAAAGTAGCAAATAAGAAGGGATTTTATTAATAAACAATCTATTAAAATGTTTCTGATATTGAAATTAATAAACCCAAGTAGAAATGAACATGAGGGGAAAGACAGAACATATATAGTGAGCAGTGCTGTGCACTATTTAGAGCAATGACATCAGCAGGAGAATGAACCTTAGGATCTAAGAAAAGAAAGAGACAGAGAAACAGTCAGTTGAGAGGTAGAAGTGTAATAGTACAGAGGTGCTGTCATGATTCTCTGTACTTTAGGCCTAGTTTTCAGTATAAAACATCGTGAAATAATGAAAGAACATGCACTATAAATAGAATGAATGAAAGTATGTATGTGTATGTATGAGGGTTCCTGTTAAGATAAGGTAGGCAAATAAACTATTATTAAGTAATTAAAAATTGCTGTATTGCGTTCTAAAACAGCATTTAATAGGCTAAATATACTGTTTGAGTGAATAGAATTTTTTTATTTTTTTTGAAGAGATGGAATGGCAATAAAATTGAGCATTATAAAGTGTATAACATTTTAGTGACAAAAACTGTAACAACAGTCACTATAAAGAAGATATCACTATAATAGCTCAATTCCATACATGCTATTAAGCAGAAGATACAAATTACATATGGAAATATTGTATGGCGAAGTAAAATTGTATCCAAAGAAGTTGTATCTATATTCAATGAATAATTTTTCAATGAATAATTTAAGAAGGAACTCATAAGTGTGGAAGAATATAAAAAAGAGAGTTGTATGAAAGTATATATAGTGGAATTGTTCTTTTAATTATAAAAGAGAAAGAAGAAGAAGAAGAAAAGATAGGGAATACCAATTATCTTTTGATTTAATTTAGATAGATAAACAGTAACAAGTAGCTCTGTCAAAGAAAGAATACACAGGTTGACATATACATATATATATATTTATTTACGGAAGATCCCGGAGCAGTATCAGGGAGTTAGTATTTGTTATTAGTTTATTTAAAGTATAAGTTAGTAGGTACAAGAAAGAAGAAACAGCATACGGAGAAAAAGAAGAGAAAAGAAGAAGACTAAAGGATGCAAGAACGACAAGATTATCATCTGGCCAGCAACGAAAAGAAGAAGAAAAAAAACAGATAAGTTTAATAATAGAACTTAAAACTTCTATTGCCAGGCCTGAGCATATTGTTTTACATGTGCACTTGAGAACAATTACAAACAATAATTAGAAAAGACACTAAATACAAAAGGAAAGTAAAAGACTATAACAAAAGAAATAAGTTTACTTATCTGAATACCACAAGGAGAAGATATACTGGACTTAAATAAGAGAAAGAAAAGAAAAGAAAATACAAAAGAATACATTTTCTTTTATTTAAAAGAAATGATTTAAGAAACATTAAAGTTAATATTCAAGAAAGAATAAGGACTGAAATATTTATCTGAGAAATAGATGATTTGGAAGAAGCTGGAATATATTATTTTATGATTGCTTGTTTGTTTACAGTTATTAATCTGTGATAGGGAAAAGAAAAAGAAATATATTTTAAGGTTTGTGAAGAGAATTGTTATTTAATATTCACAGTAGTATTAAGAAATAGTACGATTTCATTAAAAGAGTATTTTTAAATAAAATTATTTAAAAAATATATACAATATCTTATTTATCCTTGCCTCCCCTCTTAACCGGCAAGAGACTGCACTGGGTGGGTGGCAGCAATTAGAATCCCTACTGAACCCCCTTCTGAAAAGAGACCCAGTAGGGAGGAAGGCCTTAAACGGCACCCCTGTAGGGCAACACCTGAGAGCTTGCTGCCTTGTACATATTTCACGACTACATTACTGATACCATCAACCTCGGTCACGACAGCAATCTTCAACCCTGCAGGGGCGGCGGTTTATATTAGAAATAGGCATAGGTACACCAAGCTCATTGAGATAAAGTCCAACAAATACAGACACAAACATATCACATCCAGACAACAAAACAAAAATAGAGACACCCCGGATACCCAGAGGCATGCAGACAGGCACAGGAACACTATACCAGGATGCAGAGAGATACACCTTACTCCCCAGATATATAAAGAGACAGATACACCACACACAGACACAAAGATGCCCTACAACCAGATAGAGAGATATGCACACACATCAAACTCAGACATACCAGAAAAAACAGAGATCACAACACTCCCAGTATCAGGGATAGGGCACTGTGTGCAGGAAGATCACAACACCCCTGGTATCAGGGATAGGGCTCTGCATGCAGGAAGATCACAACACTCCCGGTAACAGGGTTAGGGCACTGTGTGCAGGAAGATCACAACACTCCCAGTATCAGGGATATGGCACTGAGTGCAGCAAGATCACAACACTGCTGGTATCAGGGATAGGGCACTGTGTGCAGGAAGATCACAACACTCCCAGTATCAGGGATATGGCACTGAGTGCAGGAAGATCACAACACTCCCTGTATCAGGGATAGGGCACTGTGTGCAGGAAGATCACAACACTCCCGGTATCAGGCATAGGGCACTGTGTGCAGGAAGCTCACAACACTCATGGTATTAGGGATAGGGCACTGCATGCAGGAAGATCACAACACCCCTGGTATCAGGGATAGGGCACTGTGTGCAGGAAGATCACAACACTCCTGGTATTAGGGATAGGGCACTGAGTACAGGAAGATCACAACACTCCTGGTATTAGGGATAGGGCACTGCATGCTGGAAGATCACAACACCCCTGGTATCAGGGATAGGGCTCTGCGTGCAGGAAGATCACAACACTCCCGGTAACAGGGTTAGGGCACTGTGTGCAGGAAGATCACAACACTCCCAGTATCAGGGATATGGCACTGAGTGCAGGAAGATCACAACACTGCTGGTATCAGGGATAGGGCACTGTGTGCAGGAAGATCACAACACTCCCAGTATCAGGGATAGGGCACTGTGTGCAGGAAGATCACAACACTCCTGGTATTAGGGATAGGGCACTGCATGCAGGAAGATCACAACACCCCTGGTATCAGGGATAGGGCACTGTGTGCAGGAAGATCACAACACTCCCAGTATCAGGGATATGGCACTGAGTGCAGGAAGATCACAACACTCCCTGTATCAGGGATAGGGCACTGTGTGCATGAAGATCACAACACTCCCGGTATCAGGCATAGGGCACTGTGTGCAGGAAGCTCACAACACTCATGGTATTAGGGATAGGGCACTGCATGCAGGAAGATCACAACACCCCTGGTATCAGGGATAGGGCACTGTGTGCAGGAAGATCACAACACTCCTGGTATTAGGGATAGGGCACTGAGTACAGGAAGATCACAACACTCCCGGTATCAGGGATAGGGCACTGTGTGCAGGAAGATCATAACACTCCCAGTATCAGGGATACGGCACTACATGCAGGAAGATCACAACACTCCCGGTATCATGGATAGGGCACAAGTTCTAGTCACATTGACTGATCACATTACTTTTTTTGTCAAGCTACCAACTGTTTCCTTTTCCCATCCCCCATATATTGTCAGTGGGAACCTTGGTAACATGAATAAATAAGAGGGCAGCCAATAGGAATACATATTCATTCCTAAACTGACCTTAACTGACCTGAAAAGTGTCAAATTGTATCATTTTCTGTTAGTGCGCACTAATCGGAAAAAAACAATTATTTAACTAAAAAATCGTGCCAAACACGATTTTCTTCTCCTGCCAGACGATTTTGATCGTTAAGACGATTGGGCACATGATTCACATCCCTACCGGCTACTACCTGCTTCCCAGGATCATCGAAGACTGTGATGAAAAGTTACAAGTACTTTTGAAGATTTTGCAGGATGGGGTCTGATCATTGCCAATAGGGAGATGCCCATGCCAGGGCCTTCACCTCCAGAAGTGACAAAATGTAAGTGGGCTTTGTGAGATCGTCTGGAAACGAAGTGGCTTGGAGTTGAACATGCATGTTGCACTGATCGATGAATCCTTGACACAAATGAGGATCCCCTGCATAGCGTGGAGGTATGGGTAACGGAATTGTAGTTCGGCCGATACTTGGCGCCAACGATGGTACGGCGGCAGCGGCAGCCTGAGCAGCTGCCATGGATTCCATACGTGCATTAAGTCGTTCTAGAGATGACGCCATGGATTCCAGAATATGTTGTTGTTCCATGACCTTCTGAGCCAGTCCTGGAATGGCTTGACGAGCCGAGGCCTCTGCTGGGTCCATGGCCTTGGTATTCTGTTATGAAAGTGGACCCTTGTTTCGAGGTAGTAGTTACCGTCGAAGGGCAAGGCCTTTTAAACCAAAGAGACTTGCTAGAAGACTTCACCCTGGAAGCACGCGACCCCTCCAGGAGGAGCCCGTAGTGGTCCGGCAGCTGGGACTTAGGCGACTTCTCTGAAGACTGTAAGAGGTCTGGATGCAGGCGCCTCCTGCAGGTCGTGGGTTCCAGATGGCTGGCGCCTCCAGCAGGTCGTGACAGTCTGAGAATGGAATCAAAGAAAAGTCCACAGCCAGTCCAAAATTCAATATACCAGTGGGGTCCTAATCCAGTCCAGGGTCGAAGCAGGAGAAGGGTCCGAAGCCATATCGGGGTCGAGACAGGAGAAGGGTCCAAATCTGTACCGGGGTCAAGCCAGAGAAGAGTCCAGAGCCATACCAGGATCAAGCCAGGAGAAGACGCGTCCACCAGTCCAAAGTCAGCAGCCAAGAATCAATCCACGGAGCAGGGGAGAAGAGCGGGACAAAGAAGCAAGAACCAGGAGCCAGGAACACATTCAAGGCAGGAACCTTAATACCAAGGCAAGGACTGAATGCTCAGCCCTTGCCTTAAGTACAGGAAGCAGGAGGAGGAGCTTCAGGGGGAGCCATGACACTTCCTGTCATGGCCCCTTTAAGAATCTCCTACAGCCATGCGCGCGGCCCTAAGAGGCACAGGGGGAGGAGCCGGATCGCCGCGGAGCCACGCTGCCGATTCAGCGATGGCAGCAGCCATGGAAGAGAGAGGAAGGGCTGCCTGTCCCCTCAGACACCTTCAGCCAAAATCCGGCGAACCGGGTGAGTTAATCTTGCTGCCCCTGGTCCTGCCTTCGTCGCGTCCGACCGCGGCCTGCGGCCATGACACCTGGTCTCGGTCGCGGCCTGCCGCGGCTGACGCCACTAACAAGCAATGCCGCCTTCCATGACCCTTGCCTGGATACTGACTGTGAGCTACGCCACCTGCCACGACCCTAGCCTGGATATCAACTCTGAGTTACACTGCCTGCTTCTCTTATGGACTTCCATCTTCACAGAGGCCCCACATAAATTCAGGCGGCCCTGGCACCTGAGGGCTCAACCAGAGGGGGAACATGGGCTAGAAGTGGTGAAGCATCAGTGTGGTTTCTGCATGTCATCAGCCTCACCTACCATTGGTGGGTACCTGTGGTGCTTCTCCCTACAAGTGGTGTCAACTCCCCCTCAGTCCAAGGGTCCAACAATGCAACACATACTATGAGTTTTTCACATATTACTAGTTGATATTTTCTTTAATAGTGATGTGTAGTAACAGAGAGATCCATATTCAACTTTCTCGTTACCAGGATAAACCCCTAGCTTTAAAATTCCAACCCATCTAACCAGAAAAACCTTTTTTTGGCTACATCATTACCAAGGTAAATATATCTGGATAAAGTTGAGGGGGTAATCCAGGTTCATTTCTGGGTGGACTTAAAAATCTGTCTAACTTGTATCTGGGAACATTTATCTGGATAACTTTATTCATGCAGAGAGGCAGTCCTAAAGTTATTTGGGTAAATGTATCTGGATAACTTTATGTTTATCCAAATATATTCAGTGGTGCTGCTGTGCTACTGAATATACAGTATGAAATACCCAGATAAGTTTATCTGGGTAACTTGCTTGGACCTCATGGTGCTTCTCTTTAGACATGCACAGAAATCTAGTTGAATTAGTGTCACCATCCTTCTGTGTAGGCTACATTCTACCCACTATTCCACTATATGTGTGTATGCTACTCTATGTGATAAGACATGCTGTTGTATACATATCATACTTTATATATATTTTCTATGAAGGTAGGCACTTCAAATTCAGTCAAATGTTAACCTCAGCCAAGTTTTTATGCTTCAGAAAAAAGATTGTAACTAAAATATGGAATATGTTTATGTATTTGTTCCTACTGCCAACTAGGATAAATTATGAGTCCAGCCTTTATAGAAATACATTTAATATTGCTGCTGGCTTTATGACAATAGAATACCTCTAAATTGATTGATCTTTCAGTACATAACTTTGTATATTCACATTTGACTTCCATATCCAATTTCAGATTCTTATATTTTTACAAGTGTACAGACAGTGCATTTTGGTTCATTAGCATAGATAATAAATCAAAAAATTACACAAGGAGAACTGAAAAAAATGTGTTTGTGGTGTCTTATGTCTTTATGTTTAAACAACTACTCCTACTAAATGCCTTACTAACCTAGAAACTGAAGTACAAGGGGTTTTCCCACAGACACAAAGGGCCTGATTTTTCAAACATGTTCCCATAGATACAAATAGGAGAAAAATATCACTCAATCAGACTCAAAATGGATGACCTTTTCGTATTTCAGGCCCTCTATTTCTTTATTTTTATAAACTTATATTCTGTAACTTCCATGGTTTGTGTTCAGTGCAGATTACAATAAGTCATAAAACATTCATAAAATCATATAACATCATAAAATGTAATTAAAATATTTATAAAACATCATCATTCTAAAATTACATATAAACATTTACAAAAAACCTGTGTGACTATGGAAAAACTGCTTACTAAAGATAAGGGGCCTCTACTAAAGTTTTGCATGCATGTTCAAGCCATATTGTATTGCTAAAAATAGAATGCTATGCTCACATGCCTTCACAGACATATTAAAACATTCACCCAGCAAGTTAAAGTGTACATTCTAAAATGAGCATGTTCCTTGTTGTATATGAGAAAGAGTCATCTACATTTGAGTCTTACTGGGTCCAAGGTAAAGTACATAACATGTTGTCCCCTAAAGTCTGATAAAGTTGAAAAGTTATTATCTGCCTCCAACCAGTATAAATGTTTAAGCAAACCTATTGTCACAAAATCCCCTGAGTGCTAACTTGCCTGAAGTAGAATGGCTGGTAAGCAGGAAGAAGCTTTTCTCCCTACCCCTAACAAAGATTGTGCTAAACCCTCTTCCTCCTTGGAAAACACTCTCTCAGGAACCCTCCCTTGTTTTCAGTGTAGTAAGAATGATATAATCGTCTCCTGGGCAATCTCTTTCAATTCTCCCTTGAAGCATGATTGAAATTACTCCCTCTAGGGGTTACCCAATAATAGCCCCCTTAGCTTTGAATGGCTACTTACAATCAAGAGGGAATGAAGAACCTTCCTGCCAGCTTGGTAGCCCAGCTCACAATAGGTTTATCTTCTTATGGCATTTCACTTTATATCAAGCATAATGAAGGGACAGTAGACAACAACATTCTGACTAGAATTACCATGTCAGCAGGAGGACTCTGATTTCCTCCTGAAAATGAAGAAAGCGGCCACCTCCAGAATGGTAAGTGACCATTCTCAAGGAGTGAGTGAGGGGTGGGGCTTGGGGGTTCCTTCAGTAGTCCCAGGAAAGGGTGAGTTCAATGTTGCCTTTGGAAAGGAAAATTCCTTGGAAGGGACTTTATCACTTGTGCCGGGATGGAGAAGGGATTGCAAATCTTTATTGGGAGCTGGTGGGAGGCCAATTAACATAGGGGAATTTTGTGACAGTAGGCTCAAGAAAAACCTGAAGTAAGGGAGGAACATCTGATTGGCAAGTAGCCATTCTGAAGGGTTGAGTGGAGAGAAGTACAACAGTCTTTCCAGGGGGATAGTTCAGGAAAAGGAGTGCCATAGAGGGGGCTAGCCACTCATACTGGGTGGGAGGGGGAGGACTGGGAGATTCCAGGATTTATGAATGAAACCAACCCGTAAATATTTATGCACACAAGTGTGCTAGGTTCCCCTACCATGTAACTTAACTTCTGCTATGAATGGTGTGTAAGTCCAGGAATGAAAAAAAAAAAGGTTAGTCAGTGGGGTTTAAGGTAGGGGTTAAGAGGATGAAAGGGTAAATGAGTAAAAAGGAAACTAACTAGGGGGTAGGAAGTCCTATCCTTTACCTGGGCTAACTGGCAATAAACTGGGGAAGCTGGTAATTGTGTCAGCATGCATGTTCACTGAAATCCTCCCACTTATGAGGTAGAGGCGGCATTTGCACACACATGCACACATCCATATAAAATTGTGCACATGTGTGCATGCACACAGCCTATTTTATACCTTGCATGCATATATATGCATATGTTTTAAAAGGGCTGCATCCTTTGGTGCAAACCGACATGTGTGCATACATGTGTATCTGTGTGCCGGTTTCAAAGTTACCATCTAAAGTTTTTAAATTTTTCCCATATACACAAAATGGGAGAAAAGCCTTCATGAATCTGGCCCTAAGTGTGCAATTACATATATGAAAGTTGCAATATTTAATACAGGCTTTAGAATAAATACATAAATGAAAGCACAGCTTGTGAACCTGAGCATAGAAACATAATGTGTCATGAAAACACTGTTGAACAAGGATGCACTGTATTGGAAACCAGTGAGGGAGTGAAATCAATACAAGCAAATGCTTGGGAAATTAATGTTTCCCAAGCAGGTAGCAGAAGGGAAAACCTTTTAAGAGATGAGGACAGAAGAAGAAACTAATTCAGCCCTGGAACAAAATGCTTTCACTCTCTTAGCTCATTGTCTACATCTCAGTTATATCGTTTGGAAAACAAAATAGATTTGGTTATTATTTTAACTGACATAAAAGAGACGTCTTGGAGGGTTTCAGCTTGCATAGGCTCTTACAGACTGTAAAATGGAAAACATGAGTGCCCCTATAATTTCCAGTCTCTTATTTTTTTATAGGCATTGACTGCTGCAAGCAGAAGGGGTAATCAGCTTGTCAGGCGCCTGCTGCACCAAATGCCAACATCTAATCGCTTGTATTGCTTAAGAAGATATCTTAGAGAAGTGTAGAGCATTATTTGCATTTTATAAGCAATATTGTGAATATGTGGAGTGATCTCGATAAGACAGATTGTGCAAAAGAGTGCTTAGAATGATTAATAGTTCATTTTCTCCTAAAAAAAATCCCGTGTAAAAATAGTCAGTTCTTTCATCAGACTAAAAGGTCAGAAACTACAGACTAATGGAAACATTCTGAGAAAAAGAGTTATTATGGTTGATCAGTTTAAGATGTGTTGTCTTTTAGAAAAAGCCTTTTCTGCTTTACATGTTAAAACAGAATAATACATTTCCTCGTTCAGTATATTGAAACAACATAGTGAAAAATTCCTGAACTGTTAAAAGACCAAACATCTCCTAACTTTTAAACTGTATCATTTTTTATGCAGTAAAAAAGATGATTATTTTATTTAAAATATGTAATACTTGTTTACATTTTATAAAAACATTCAGTAACAAAATAGTCATAACAACAAAATATAAATTTCTCTAACCCACAGAATTAGCAAAAGCAAACCAACTTACCTCCCAAAATCAAATCAATAATGAAAATGAAGTAATGGGGAGGAGCTAAGATGGCAGCATGACTGTTATGATCTGTGTTTTCATTTTCATTAACTTGCCTTTATTTCATTATAAGTTGGTTTTCTTCTGTGCTTATATCAGACAAAGGGAAGGGAAAAGTGAGAGTTTACCTCTTTGAACCCTCAGCTCTTCCCTCTGTGAAGACTTTTTCCTGCTGTGGGCTTCGGCTGAGGAGCACCAGAGCTCCAAGGGAATGTTGTGTCATTGACTATGCTAGATTAGCAGCCCCTCACTGAGGGAGAGATGAAGGAAGAGCTGAATGGGAGTCTCATTACCAGATGATGATGATGATAGAGGAAATATGCAGTCTCAGAGGGGAGTTGGCTCTGGTCTTCTGAGATACCAAAGATCAGGGTAGAGGAGGAGGATTGGCTGGCTGTGCATTTAGATGAATAGCTGGGAGTAGTTAAAGGTGAAGAGAGGACGTTTTCTTTAGTGGTGATGAGAGTTCTAAATTCCATTGGAGAATTTTAATTGCAGACAAACAGGTGAATTTTCAAAGGAGTTACACTTGTAAATATAACATTCTATCATAGCAATTTTCAAAATCATTTCACCCGCGTTAAGTGCACTTAATGTAGACATATACTATAGCAATTTTTAAAAATCCACTTACAAAGGTAAAGTACATTTACATGTGTAAAATCCAGTTTTAAGCATGTAAATGCTTTTGAAAATCAGGGCCTAAAGTGTTATCACTTTCTGTAATCATGCACCACTGGTGTGTTTCTGCTATGGGCATTTTCTAGCTGGATACAGGGTAAGCCAGCTGCAGCGCAGATGTTTTGAGGGGGCACTTTTTTCCCCCTCAAAAATAGATGGTACAAAATGGCGGCAGGTGGGTAGGAGCTGAAGCTGGTGCCCAGCTGGTGCAGAGGGAGAGGAAACAAGGAGCTCCCCATGCCTTCTGAAGTGAGGTTGGTCACCACCAACTGCTGTTCTGCCATTTAATGTCTGTCCAACTCCCATAGCTCCAGCTGACTCCCAGGTCATCTGACAAACACACTACACTTGCGACCTCAGCTGGTTTTGCGGCACTCGTGGCTCCAGCCATCCCCTTGGCCACTGCCCCAGCCTCAGCCACTCTTGCTGTACTCGGGGCCCCAGCCACTCTTGCCATATTCATGGCTTAAGCGGTATTCTCCATCTGTGGACCTCACCCCCCATGAACCTCAACATAAGAGGACTGAATCTCCAGCAGACATCATTTCACCTCATCACCTGTGGATCTCACCTCCCACAGACCTCAACATAAGTGAACCAAATCTCCACATGAAGTCCATCTGATTCCTACCACCAGGACATCACTGTAATACTAAGCATCCACAGATATACATCAAAATTAGACATGGAATTCAAAATCAGATTACAACCATTAACAGGCCAAGGAAAAAATGTTGACCTAAGGAACAACATAAGCAAAAATCCTATCAAAACTAAATACTCTACATCACTCTACTAATACCAAAAACCAAAACATCAGAACTGGCCTTCTGTTTACCATACTTCTACTGAACACGCAATCAATTTTGAAAAAAATCCTTCTGATCATTGATATCATTAATGACCAACAACCTACAATTTTCTGTATAACTGAGAATTGGCTAAATGACAAAGACAACATATTATTAAACCAATTATCAAATCCAAATTACAATCTATTTTACATACCAAGGTAAAAAAGAAAAAGTGGATGCTTACTAATATTCTGAAAAAAAAACAAAACTCTTCAAATTATCACTAAAGAAAATTGTAATCTTCCTGCCTTATGAAGTTGCCATATTAAAATGAAAACAAACCAATATCGGATTAGTATACTGTCCTCCTGGCCTTCTCCAAAAGGACTGCTCACCTAGTTGAACTATTCACAAAATAATTTCCTACTCCAAAGTCAACAATAATTTTAGATGATTTTAATCTACATGTAAATGAGTCACTAAGATCTATCTCCTGTGACATATTTCTTGAAGCAATGGAAGTCCTAGGTTGGACTAAACACGTCTCTGAAGCCACCCATAAAGCAGGTAATACTTTCAATCTCATCTTCACAAATCCCAATAATTATAGTCTAAAGACTAATCACACAATAATCCCATTGTCTGACTACTTCCTAATTAAAGCAGATCTAGTATACAAAAAGCAAATAGCAAAAAGCTCTGAACAAATAATCACCCAAACGTTCAGAAGGAAAATAAAAATTGAAAAACAAACTAGTGCTTTTGAGACCAAAATATGCGACTTGTGGAAAATAATGATCAAAGAAATTGCAGACAAATATAGCCCAATCCAAACCAAAAACACAATAATAATAATAATCACAGGAAAATGAACCCCTGGTATAATGAAGATTTGAATGACTAAGAAAAAACACCTATGAAAACTGAAAAAAATTGGTGAAAAAACCCTTCAGATTAATCACTCAGAAGATACAAATCACACCTATCTAAATACCAAACCCTAACGAATAAATACAAATAGACTTACACTAAACAGATACATGAAGTAATTTCCAACTCAAAACGTCTATTTGAGATAGTCAAGAGTCTGATCGAAGACCCCTCTTCACACCAAACATCGAAAAATATATTCACAAAAGCTTCTTGTAATGACTACACAACAGCATTAACTGAAAAAATCCAGAGGCTAAAACAACAAATCACCCTTACCTACACTCCTTACACTTATGATGACTTAACCACAAATGATAAATGGGCATCCTTTAACACACAGTCTCAAAAATGGAAATTAAAAAAAAAAATCATATCAAAATTAAAACCAGCTACTCAGCCCCTTGAACTGATACCTTCCTCCTAATTAAAACAAGTAAACCAAACAATAACCCCCACAATCACTACACTTGTCAACCTTGCCCTCACAGAAAGAAACATGCCCCTGTCTAAAACTGGCAATTATAAAACCAGTATTGAAGAATAAAGCAGGATGTTCTGAAGACTGCGATAACTACCGACCAATCTCTAACCTAACCTTCCTTGCAAAAAATCATCAAAAAAGCTGTTCTTTCCCAACTACAGTTGTATCTTGAAGACAAAAAGATTCTATATCCTAACCAATTTGGACTCTGAAAGAATCACTCAACAAAAGCTCTCCTACAATCCATGATGGACCCTATACTACGAGGCTTCAACTCTAATGAACCATTCTGCCTAGTGCTGATCAATTTAACTGCAGCCTTTGACACAGATGACCATAGTCTGCTATGCCACCAGCTCAGAAACATAAGAGTCAATGGGAAAAAACTAAGTTGGTTCACCATATCCCTCACAGATAGATCTTTCTAGATAAAACTAGACAGTCACATATCTGACACGTTCCAATGCACAGGGGTTACACAGGGTTCAGCACTATCTGCAACCCATTTAATATTTACATGCTGCCTTTGTGCAAACTTCTAACAGACCTTCATCTGCAATTCTATATCTCCCTTTCTAATTCATTTTAGAAAACAGCATCACTCATCTCTGAATATATTAACACAATAAAAGAAAATCTAGTACAATTGAAACTCTCGTTGAGCCCAAAAAAATAATAATTATAATAATTTGGTTGAGCCAAAATCCACCAAAATCTATTCCACCAGGTATTGATCTTGGAAATCATTAATTAATCTCAGCAGCTCAAGTAAGAGACCTAAAAACACAGACTGATAAAAATGTAACTATGAAAGCCCACATTATCAAACTAATTGTTGCGCCGGGAGGTGGACCCTTGGCCTAGTTCTGGATTGGTAGGCTCCCTGGTCGGACCCAGAGAGTGCCTGCCATCAGGAGGCAGAGCACAAGATGAGACAGAGGCTAGCTGGATCTTCACCACTAGCAACACAGGGTTCCCTCGGGTTGAGCCCTTGGTTTCCCAGGCCACCTGATCTTAGGTGGGCCTCGTAGGATCTCCTTGAGAGAAAGTTCAGAGGTGTGCCCACCAGGATCAAGGATGCATGGTCAATGTTTAGATTAGATGAGAAGGCCAAAACAGAGCCTATGAATGTATGGCAAGGATCAGGGCCAGTGTAGAGGTAACATGGTCAAACAATGCAAAGGTCAGTGCCAGTGATCAGTCCGTGGATAGTCAGCCAAAGCAGGGGTCAAATACCAATAGTCAGTCTGTGGGTAGTCAGTCAAAGCAGAGGTCAGGTTCCAGGAAGCAGTCAGATGTGATCAGTAATCAAGCAGAGGTTGGTTCCAGGCAGCGAGTAGACTTGGTCGTGGAAACAGGCAAAAGGTCAGAGGCAGACAGCAATCAACATAGTCAGCAACAGTCCGAAGTCAGTACCGAGAAGACAGTCTGAGAGGTGCTACCTGGGGAGAAGAGGAGACAGAAGGACGCTGGAACAGATGGATGCTGGAACAGGAGGACACTTGAACAGAAGGACGATGGAACAGAAGGATGCTGGAACAGGCCTGGAACAGGACTGGAACAAGGCTGGAATGAGTCTGGAACAAGGCTGGAATGAGATTGGAACACAGACTGGAAACGCAGAGGCAAACTAGAAATCACGATGTGATTGACCCATTTGCCAAGGCAAGGAAGTGGTGGCAGGAACTTTCTTTTAACCTGGAGCTAATCAGGGCTTGCCGCAGAGTTGGGATACGCCCCTGGCCCTTTAAGAGGCCAGGCAGTCCGCACACGTGCACCTAGGGGCAGGGCTGATGCCACGGAGGATACTGAGCCTCGTCGTGAGGCCTGGCTGGGAGCAGAAGGCCCTGTGACCGCCGCCGTGGGACACCAAGGCCTGGCTAGATTCACTGCCGCAGCTGGGGACTACAACCCGGGACCCGCAGAGCTCTTAGTGAGGTGAGCAGGCCTGCTGTGCCGGAGGACTCAGGATTGCCCCCGAATCAGCGCCATGCCCATGACCCCGCCCCCTTCCCGCATCTTTTTCAAAGTCCCGGGACATACACGCATCCCGGGGCTTGCACACACTGCCAAGGCTGTGCAAGCACACGAAGGGACAGGTTTTCGGGGTTACACACGTAAGTTACGTGATTAAACCTTTGAAAATCTACCCCCTTAGTTATAGTTATACCAGGTGACAATTTATTCAGGAATGACTGGGTAGAAAGGAAGGAAGGAAGATTGACACTATGTATAAAAAATATTAAAGCAATAGAACTTTAGGGATTACAAAATAAGGAAAAGACACTGTGGGTTAATCTGAAAAGAGGGAATGGAACATGTATTTATACTGGGATAATTTGATCATGTGATATTCTTTGTTTTAAACTGCAGTGGCTTTTGTGACTTTTTGCATTATTTCAGTCTTCCTTTGTTGCAAGAGAATTTGCTGATTACTGTAATTTTCCTGATGAAGTAGTTGATTCAGTGAAACATGACCCATGTCAGGACTATTCTGTATATAAATACAGGGACTCCTTTTTGAGTCTTGGATTGCTTTCGTATATATAGAAGCATTACTGCTTTAATGTGCAATAGTCATCTAGGACCATTGACTAAATATTAATAAACGTTTTGCACATTTCTTTGAATTGCTCATGTATTGTACAAGAAACTCTCTGCTGGATGTCTTTGTGTTGAAATGCATGAACAAGGTACAAAATATGCTTTGTTGGATATCTTCATGTTGAATTAATGAACTTGGATAGTGATGAATTTATGCAGTATCCTTGATGGATAACTTTTGGAAGCATGCGCTTTTGCACACTGCAAGCCCCAAGTTATTTTTCTAAAATCTATTTATGCACTTAAAACATGACTCTATGTGCAGAAATGGCTTTGAAAATTCAGCCTAAAGTGTTCATAATTGACCTGCAAGAGCATGGCAAGTACAACAAAAACCGCCCAAGTGTATTGTAGGTCATTTTCTAAGTAAATGTGTTTATACACATCATTCAATTGCATCCTTCACAGCATGTTTAGCTCTTTCAGAGGGAAAGGGGAGCTTTACAACTGTAGTTCACAATGAAATAAAACAAATTCCTGTTTTTCATGTATAAATTGGTTAATAGCCTAATAACCAACATTCTTTCAGCTTTGCCAACAAAATGAAGAGGTCCCTGCCCTCAATTAAACTCCACCTATTATCTTACCTTTGAGACTCTAAAGCTTCTCTCTTGTTCTCTTCTTTCTAGTGGATTGTTTAAAGTTGCAGAGAATGGTGTTAATCTAGCTGAAAATATTGATCATTGTAGGATTCAATTCGGGGCTCTGAATATAGCATTACTCAGACTATTTTTGTCAAAGACATAGAACCTATGCAACCTATACAACTATCTGTCTTTTTTCTTAAACTTTTAAGAACCTAATTTCTTGCAATTTTACTTAGTCACCCTTTCCTCAATTATTCTCACCTCTAATCCACCCAATTTAATTTTCCCCCATTAATGGGGTCATAATAATTTAAATTATTTTCTGTGTTTTCTGTCTGTGTGGCTTGCCTTGCCTAACTCTCTTGACTAGACTGTAAGCTCCAAGGAACAGGGAATGCCTCTTAAGTGTCTCTGTGCAGCTCTGCATAAATTTGTTATGCACTATACAAATGATGATGATAATAAATTCCATGAGGAAATCATATGACATTACAGAGCAATTTAAGAAAAATGCTTTTATAAACTCTAAAACCTCTTTGGAATTATTAACCAATGAACTGTGTAAGTAAGGTGCATAATTGGATATTAATTTAAAGCTTACGTTTCCAAAATTTGTAACTCTCAAAAATGTACAGACAAGATATTTGCTGACTAAAGTGAACAATAATCTGATCCTATATTTAGAAAACTAAATAACTCATAGACCCCTTCATATCCTGGAAAAAAATCATACATAATGTCTATATGCAGCTTTTTAGATTTTAATGCTCAAAAAAGTAAAATATATTCTAAGATTTATTAAAGTATTTGTGAGCTTATATTTCTGCTTCCTGATATATATAGTGCTGCTTTCTTAATGTCACCAATACCAGAAATTGGAAGGAGGAATCATAAAGGAGAATTTTAAAAGCCCGGCAAGTGCCACAACTGGGACATATGTGACTAAGTCGGGCTGAAGGGAGCCGAGCAAATTTTAAATGATGCCCATGTACGTGCATATCCCCCACTACATGCACAATTGAAAAGTTCTGAAAAAGGGGTGGGGTGTTGGCGTGGTGTGAGCGGGGTATGGGTGTTCATGGATTTCAACTTAAAATGTGAGCATAAATACTTGCGAGCTTAGGCACGCACTGGAGTCCCCCTGCCACGTAACTTTACTTCTGTTATGGAGGATGTGGGGTTTTAAGGATTGGGGCTATGAGGGGAGAAGGGAGGCTGTTAAACTAGGGGTGTTTGGAAGTTCTAGCCTTTACCTGGGAAAATTGAGAATGAGCTGTTAATGGCATCAGCGTGCATTACTCTTAAATTCCCCCCACTTAAATGGTAGAAACAGCATTTGCGTGCATATGAGTGCAAGCATTTAAAATTGCACACACATGTGCGCATTTTCAAGCTATTTTTTAACATTTGCGCATATAACGCCCAATCGGAACTTTTGGCCAGCTTGGGGGGCCTCCTGACCCCCCCAAGCTGGCCAAAAGTTCCGGTTGGTTCCAACGGGGGTCCCGGAGCGGAGGCGCGGAGAAACATGTGACGTCCGCATCACTCCGACGTGACGCCAACGTCACGTGCTCCTCGCAAAGGAAAACAGTGATGGCTTCCTGACTCCCCGCTGGACCACCAGGGAGTTTTGGTAAGTCTTGGGGGGAGATTAAGGAGGGTGAGGGGTTTAAATTTTTATTTAGGGAACCGGTGAACGTATGGACAGACCTTCAACTTATGGGATTCTCCATATGTCCATATTGAACGAAATTGACCCTCACCTTCAACTTATCAACTTATGAACGCAAACTTTTTGTCTGCACATCCCTAATAAAAGGATGGCATGTTAGGTAGCGGGTTTAGAAAGTTTTCTCTTTTACAGGGGCGAACTGGGGGGAAAAGGGAAATAGGCCCTGATGTGTCACCGCACACATATACTAAAATCCCCCCACTTTCACGGGTGAGACGGTATTTGCACACACATGCACACGTCAATATAAAATCATGCATGCATATGTGCACAGGTAGCAGATTTTATAACGTGTGCATAGAGGCATGCATGCTATAAAACTGGCGTGTCCATGTGTGTGTGCCGGAAATATGTACACGTGTGCCTGCATGCAACTCTTAAAATCTACCTTTAAGTTCTGTTAATGCACACATTAAGTGCACATTATGTCAAGTTAGTGTGCATTAATTCCAGTTAGTGCATAATAATACAAAACTAAAAAAAAAAAGCCTTCTGATTTTCAGCATTATTTCTTTTGTTTTGTGGTTCCAACAAAATGAAACAACAATGTCACTGACAAATGTCTTTTTAAACATCCCTACCTTTAATCAGAATAGTGTATCATTTAAATATGGTCTTCTATTGCAATGCCGTTCTTGTGATTTTCTCCCTTTACCACAATATCTCATTTTCTTTCATCAAGCATTTTATCAGTTCGAATAGGAATGTCTAAGGTGATCTCAACTGTTTCATTCTCTATAAATCATTCAGGGTCATGATCCCAATGCTCTTCTGGTTCAGTGATGTTATAGTATTTGCACAGTTTCCAGTGGATGAGCTGTAATAACTTATTATGCCTTTCTGAACACAGGTCTTCTGACTTCTGCACATCACTTCCAGTGATGAGATGTGTTACTATTTCCAGTTCTGTTTTACAGAATTTGAATTTATCTGTTTTACAGAATTTGAATTTATCTGTTTTACCATTTTATTCTATGGTGGCTGTGAATAATCTTGTCCATAATCCACTGTCTTGTACTGCAATTAACAATTTTGCATTTTGTTATTAAGTTAATCTCTCCTCAACCATTCCTATGTCAGATTTTGATCCATGTTGGGTTTCCACAGTAACACTTTAATTTCCCATCATGTTTATGTAAATTGTTTTTCTTTGCAGATTTTTAAAGTGTTGTTTTTTCTTGTTTTGAAATTTCTGTTTCTTTTTTCCTTTCATGTGGGGGTAGATTATCACTCATTCCTTGAACTTATTGAAACAATTGTCCATGCTAATAGTAGACATTGGATGTTGGTTGTTCACTGTCATATTTCAGTGCCTTTTCAGTATTTGAATGTGAAGATGCAATTAAGATATGATTGAAGGCCTATAATAGCTCCTTGGGATATACTTTCTTTTGAAATGAATAGGTAAAATGCAACAAATGAGTCCATTTTCATTTCATTTGTGGCGCCCCAAATGAATGAAGGGTGCCCATGAATTTAAACAAAAATATTTGATTCATTTGTTTATTTTTCCTATTCAAGTCTATGGTTGTACTGAGCAAATAACAGGTGCAGGTAGCCTCTTAGGAACTGAGGTGGGTCAAGCTGGTAAGGAGACTGGACAAAGAAAAAATGATGATAAAGCATCTTTTTAACTAGTCTAAAGCCCTCATCTGAATCAAGTGATGCTGATTTCCTTCCACTATATATGTGTGTGCGTGCGTATGTATATGTGTGTGTGCACGCATGTGACAGAGGCATTTTTGCATGCAATGTTAGGAATAGCCCTAGAAAGACAGAGATTGAGTTTCTGCCACTACTGGCAAGCTGCAGCTGCTGCATACTCTGCTTGGAAAGCTTACTCTGTACTTGTTATACACTGACTTGAACTCAGTCTATGAACTAGATAAAGTTTGTGTGTAACAGATGTACTCATTCAGTACTAAATTCTGGTAGGCACTTCAAATTATATCATGCCACTGCAAGAAAAGGGCAGAGGAGTAATGGTAAGAGCAGAAGATTTGCTGCAGAGCCAGACCAGCCTGTGAGAAGAGCATACAATCTAGTAGCAGAAGCAGCTAGAAAAATGAAGTCCTGTCCCTAAACTTAAGAGACTTCTTTAGCTGCAGAAAGCCATGATTGGAAACCAGCTCAAGCCAGAAAAAAATGAAATTAGGAGATAATGTGCCACCATTGAACATTTGTTTTGAAGCAAGGACAAAAGGGAATAGAGGCAATGACAGTTGAAGCAGAAATGCAATACCCAAATCCAGCAGTATACTCCTCACAATTACTGCTTCTGAAGTAAGAAAATGGTATTTTCAACAACTAATTTTGAGGAAGAATTTAATCTGGGATTCCCTGAATCAGAAGCTATCAAAGAACTAGTAGCTGGAAATATTTTGCGAGGTCTAGCCAGTAGCATCTTAGCCTCCAGTGAGGTGATGGAAAGAGATGATACTGACAGGGTTGAGAGCAACCTCCAGGAAGATCAGACAGTGCAGGCAGAGAAAATGAGTGATGCTCCTGGCATTTTCATAACAGTCCACCCTCATTCTCCATTGCTAACATCAGCTATCAGGATGCAGACCTAGATATCATGCAAGGCAACCCTGATCTGGAATCACTTTAAAGTGAGAGAGGAGGGGGCACTAGTGAGCTTTTAGGATGATGGTGGCATAATTTTCAGCTCCTCTGTACTCCTTTCTCTTTTCATTTAATAGTTATCTGCTTTCACTTCTTTTGCCATGATTTTTGTTACCATCCACCAAAAGAGATATCACCACTCAAGCATTGAAAAATTGAGACAGCTTTTACCTTAGAGTCAGGTACTAAATGCTCCAAGCATGATCCTCCTTCTCCAGAGAAAATGGTGCCCACTAAGTCTGCTGCCTTAATGGATCCTGTTTTAACTGAAATCTTGCAGCTAAAAGAAATGCTTAAAATAAATATGAACACTTCCAGTGCTAATAAATGGAGCTTGCCAACATTATAATGAGTGTTGCTTCATTTCTGACTAGATTTCAGGCTCTGGAACATTGTGTGAGCATTTGTTAAGACACTATTGCTGACCTTAAGGCCAGAAATACTTAAGTGGATGCACTGCAGTTAAAGGTAGAAGATCTGTCTTATAGAAACTGGCACAATAATATTAGAATCTTGGGTGTCACTGAAAATCTATCTACGATTGCCTGCATCTTACCTTTGAGCTGCCATTGGAACTCGGGCATGCATAACAAATTCTAGGCCAATAATATTCAAAGCCCTTCATTACGAGCAGGCTTTGGCTATTTTGACAGTTGCTAAGGTACAATCCTCTATACAATATGATTTCATGAAACTTCTCTTCATGCCAGATCATTCTAAAGCAACTGCAAAATACAAAAAGCTCTTTTTAGCTATGCGTCCATGCTTGAGAGAAATCAGAGTCCAATTTGATCTTCTTTACCCAGCTATGATCACCCATAATAATGTAACCAAAATGTATGACCCTCTCTCCAAATTATAGCTTTATTTGGAGTCTCTTCAATGGATACTAGAGATGTGATTTGGCCAAACCTTTTGATTCGGCCTTCATTATTGGCGCACCACAGGCAATTTTGTTTTCCCACGTTTTGGGCCGATTTTTTTTGGCCACCCCGAATTTTGGAGTTAGTGAAACTGACATGTGAGCACACACTAATGTGGATTTAGTACACCCTAATGGGAGTTAGCGTGCACTAACTCCATAAGTATGCACTAACTCTGAAAAATAAAAATATTTTTTTCCGAAATTGCCTAATTCATTCTGGATGAATGCACATCCCTAATGGATACTTGATTGTGAGCTGTTCAGTGAGTCTGGTTTCATTGCCTTATAGGACAGTGAACTACATATTTCCTTATGCTAACTGTACTAT
Organism: Rhinatrema bivittatum; assembly: GCF_901001135.1. NCBI lineage: Eukaryota > Metazoa > Chordata > Amphibia > Gymnophiona > Rhinatrematidae > Rhinatrema > Rhinatrema bivittatum. Next base: position 159,679,648 of record NC_042619.1, read on the forward strand.
GCAGGCGTTTGTGGTGATGTTATATTATCTAAGAAGTTAACTTTATTTTTTTTCGTGTCAATCACGCATTGGTAGGAGTCTGAGCTACCTTCTCCTAGCCTGAAAAGACCCCTTTCTTTTCACATTTTTGGGGTCATTGATGCAACAATGACCCCAAAAAGGTCATTGTTGCATCAATGCTTTGTTGCATTGTTGCATCAAAAGCAAGCCTATCCTTTACCCCTGCGTATCTTAATCTTTCCATGGCTAATCACCCGCTAATGTAATTGCCCCTCCCCCCTTTTATCTTTCCCCCAGAACTAGAATCTTTTCCCCTTAGATCTTGAAATTCTTCCCCTTAGTTCTTGAAACCCCCCCCCCCCAAGACCTTGAAATGTGATTAGTGTGTAATTTTTTACTACTGTCGTTCCTTTATATTGTTATGCTTGTTACGTTCTCAACTCCCTGTTTCCTACGCCCTTGTTATATGTAACTTTTATTTTATTTTCCATTGTTACCCTTGTTCGATGTAAACCGGCATGATGTCCCTACGAATGTTGGTAAATAAAAACCTTAAATAAATAAATAATAAATGAGCATTTTTTTTTGTTGTTGTTCATATCATCTACATTCTGTATTGGTTTTATTTTTGGTATTTTCTTTTGTACAGCACTGTTTTTTTTCTTTTTTCTATGTGTTTCCAGTTGGATGACAGATTTATATTCCATCTCCTAATTCTAAAGAGGAGTTCCAAGGTTTCTCTTACTATGCCATCTTGGATAATGGCTGTGTTTCTCTGAATGTTCACAGACTCAACTATCCCATATGCAGGATTAATATTTTAACATATGTCAACTCACTTTTCCCAGATATCTGTTTCATTCAAGAATCATTTGTTGGCCTCTGAGTCTCTGAAATTAAAGTTGGCTTGGGTTGGTGAGGTGCTGTATTCTCCTGCTACTGGTAAGAAGAATGGTGTTGTGATTCTCTCTTCAGCTCATGATTTTATTGTTTGATGAGTTTGGGCTTTGCTTCATATTCAGTCTCACACCAGTCTTACCTTCAACATCTACGCTCCCACTATGAATGATTCTACTTTTGCCCAAACCATTTCCTCTATATTGTTTGAATTGTGGTGATTCTGAGTGGTGACTTTAATTTGCCTTTAGATATGATACTAGATAGAAGATTGTCTTGTAAGGCTAGCCCCACTAAATCTCATCAAACTGTCAAATGTCTTCAATGACAGCACAGTCTGATGGATCTCTGGAGAATCCTCCACCCCACTAACATTGACTTTACTTTCTATTCTAATCCTCATCAATCATATTCCTGTATCGATTATTATTTTTTTTATTTCAAATGCTCTTTTACCATTTCTTTCTGTTTCCAGCATTCATCCAATTTTGGTCTCAGATCATGCAACAATCACATTTACCTTGTCTAGTTTTGGGGAATCTGCTTGTACTAAAGGATGGGATTTAATGCTACTCTTGTGAAGATCACACATTTGTGTCTTTTCTTTGCACTCAGCTAGAGGAGTATTTTGCACTCATTGCTACTGATGAAGTCTCTACACAGACTGTTTGGTCGGCCTTCAAACCTATGGTTAGGGGTCATATAATTTCCTACAATTCATACCTCAATAAGGAGTGACAAAAAACATTATTACTACTGGAAAATGTCATTGCATCTTTGGAGGCTGTGCATATAGGGGCAGATTTTGAAAGGGTTACGCACGTAAGATATGCATGTAACCCCTGAAAAGCTGCCCCTTCCACCCCCTGCATGTGCCGAGCCTATTTTGCATAGGCTCGGTGGCATGCACAAGCCCCAGGATGCATGTAAGTCCTGGGGTTTTCCTGGGGGGGGGGGCGTGTTGGGGGTGTTTTGGTGGGTGTGTCGTGGCTGGCGCATCATCGAGGGGTGTTCTGGGGGTGTGGTCATGGCCTCCGGACCAGCCCCTGGACCGGAACATGGCACACCGACAGCTGGCCGGTGCGCGCAAGTTACGACTGCCTTGGGCAGGCGTAACTTGTAAAATAAAGGTATGGGGGGAATCAGTTAGGGCTGGGGGGTGGGATAGATAGGGGAATGGAGGGGAAGGTGGGGGGAGCCGGGAGGAAAGTTCCCTCCGAGGCTGCTCCTATTTCGGAGCGGCCTCGGAGGGAATGGAGAATGGCTGTACGGCTCAGCGCGTGCAGGCTGCCGATTTTGCACAGCCATGCGCGTGTCGACCCTGTATTTTATAACATGTGCGCGGCAGCGCACGCATGTTATAAAATTGGGAGTAGATTTGTTCACGCTGGGTTGTGCGAACAAATCTACTCCCACGCGCACCTTTTAAAATCTACCCCATAATGCATACGTGCCCATACGACTTGTCTGTGCTGTTGAAATTGAAATAGTCTTTCAATAAGTTACTTAGTGAAAGAAGCTGATCATTCAATCTCTCTCACCAATGCTAGATATAATAATAAATGCAGCAAATTATTTGAAGCAGCGCTCCAAGCATCAACAAGTTTCTATGCTTAAAACGTCAGATGTTTCTAATATTTGTGAAGATTTAGTGATTTTAGCTCAATTTCTTGATTTTAATTCTTCTTTGTATATATCTGATTCCGATTTTTCCTCGCTACAGATCTCTTCATTATCATAATGCCTTAACCACCCTGTTTTGAAAGCTTGTGAAAAGGATCACTTAGATTCCACTATATCTCTCCATGAAATTCATCAGGCATTGAAGTCATTGCCTTTACAGGAATCTCTGGGCCTAGATGGCTTTATGACTGAGTTTTATAATAGTGTAGCAGACATTATATTACCGTGTATGCATACCTAATTCTCTGGCTTAATTTCTAATGGCATGGAAAGTAAATCTTTCTCTGAGGCAAGAACAGAGGTGTTGCCAAAACAAGGTTGTGATCCCCATATTGATTTCAAACTATTGACCTATATCTTTGTTAAATGTTTACTATAAGGGAGAAGACCACTTGGCCCGATGAGCGAGTGAGCTGTGTGGTCTGCTTGCTCCCAGTGTTCCATCCAAGAAAATACTTTTATATCTTCTATTTCAGGCTTCTGCCACTGCTAAACATCACCCATGGATTCCCAGACAAAGATTGAGGGTTTTCGACTCTGCAGCATAGGAGACATGTCAAATAAACAGCAGTGGGAGAAAATATCTCCCGGCAAATCAGTGGAAAACAAAATGACTGACAGACCACGAGCCCATGATCAGCAGCTGCTAAAAACAATGGGGCCCTCGTGGAGGAGTTAATGAGGGCTGTGGTGCAGGGTCTGGATGGGTGATTTTTGGAGATATTCCAATAAATTGCTTCAGGTAATAAAACACTGCAGGCGATTAAACAGCAAGTTGAGGATAATCAGAAAAGGGTATCTGAGGTGGAGATGGAGGCACATGCCTTGCAGGAAAAACAATCCACCATGGAGAAACAAGTCCTGGCCCTGGAACAAAAAGTAGACAACCTGGAAAACAGGTCATGAAGAAATAATCTATGATTTGTGGGCATCTCAGAATCCTGCATGGACCGTGAGGTTCAAAGCTTGCTGGAGGGCAGGCTTTTAACGGAGCTAGATCTGGGTCATTTATAGGGCAGTTGCCATGTGGATTGTGCACATTATTTGGGAGCATTGTGCCAGGGTCTATTAGGCCGTAGGTGGCTATAACAAAATTCTTGAACTTTGCGCATAAAACAGCTGTACTTCAGGTGTACAGGAAGAAGTCCTCTTTGGAATATGAAGGGAAAAAGATCTTGATTTTTCAAGACTATTCTATAGTGATCTCCCATAAAAGAAGATAATTTTCATAAGTTTGCACACAGCTCTATAATCATCACTTCAAATTTAGTTGGCAATACCTGGCACGTTTGCAGGTGGAACACAATGGCACCTGGAGGGTCTTTGAGTCGGTAGCCAGAACACAGTCTTTTCTAACCTCTCTAGCTGTTCAATGAGGTGTCTCTGACCTAATGCAGGGCCTGATTATTCATGAGAAGGAGAAATGCATTATGATGAAAATTTGACCATAGAGTTTGGCCTGCTCATGCCTGGTAGTTATTTGGTTAATGATGGAATAGTACTGTTCTGTATATTATGACTGTGTTTATATTGTTTTCTAGTTCTTTTTAAGATATTCTATCTTCTGCAACAGGGCTTGGGGAGAGCACTGGAATGGGATAGAAGCTGGTCTCAGAACCTCCAACAATGTTGGAGGTCTCTGAGTGTAGGAGGGTGACAATGGGAGTTGGGGGAATGGGGGGGAGGAGCACAAAGGGGAGGAAAGAAAGCTCCAATGGCGGATATGGATAATGGAGATAGTAGCTGGCAGGTTCGGTGGATCTGTGGGTGCTGCAGATGGCTGGGGATTGCTAAGTGTAGCACTGAATCCCTAGGCTTGGGGGGGGGGGGGGGGGGGGGGGGGGGGGCGGCATCAGGGCAATTTGTTTACTATTCCAATTGAGTGGTTCAATTATATTGTTTTGTTTGAATCAAATATGGATGACACATTAAGACTACTTCTTGAAATATAGAGGGATTGGGATCCCCAGTGAAGAGGGCTAAATTGTTGACCTCACTAAGAAGGCATAAATCTCAGATTGCATCTCTCCAAGAGACACACTTGAGTGCCCAAGAACATTTAAAATTAACTAGGGACTGGGTGAGCAAGATTTTCTTTTCACCAGTGGTAAATCGAAAAGGGGGAGTCACTATATTATTGGGCAAGGGGATAGTCTTTGAACAAATGGCCACTTATAAAGATAGTAATAGACGATATGTCACATTACTGGGAAACTATTTGGCCCCTAATATATATTCCCACCAGTTTTTTAAAGCACTCATTCATCTCTTGACTACTCATGCTATTGGGCCTGTGTTTCTCACTGGAGGTTTCAATTGTGTGGCAGATCCTGCTATGCATCGTCGGCCCAGGATTCACTTGCTAAAATTAGGACTTAAAAAGGGTATACATTTTATTTGTAAGCAGTTACAATTATCAGATATATGGAGAGTAATGCACCCAGAAGAGAACGATTTTACACACATAGTAAGTGCCCACGATTCCATGTCAAGAATTGATTACATCCTAGTCAGGACAGTTAATTTCTTTATGCTTCACAAGGATGAAATTGAGCTCACAGAATTTTCAGACCATGCTATGGTATGGGTAGATTTTATGTGGGGGGTATTGAATGATAGGCAGTGCCGATAGAGGTGTTATTTTAATGTTTATTTCATGTTTGTATACTAAAGAAAATGAACAAACATAAATGAAACAAAATTCATGGAAAAAAACCTCAATAATGAAATTAAATAAACTAACACATTTTTTACTCCTGTGCACCCCTATTACAGACTGAGAGGTTTTCTTTTAGATTTATTTTATGAATATGCAATTTATCTTATTTATCTTATTTATAGCTGTACGTTGTCTTGGGCAACTTGTTATCAATTGTTATCAAGAAGTGCAAAATGAAATACATAAATACACAATGCCTCCCAACCAGTAATGCCCTTCCTCCTCCCTACATACACTTTTCCTTATCCATTGGCCATATTTTTTGAAAGTCTGAGTTGAGCCGAGTTCAGGACATCAGAAGTAGGTGTTAGCTAATGCTGGGCTCCTTTAATTTGACTACAGTTGCATTTGCTTAAGCAGAAAATGTGCAATTCCTGGACTCTTTTGATAAATTTCATCTACAACAGCTGTGTTTACTCAACAATTAGGCTAGACTAACCAAAACCTCTGCTGGAGGAACTGATTAATAATCTCAGCTGCAAAACTATTTAACTTAGGGCTCAACAGCAGTTGTTAAGGGATTTTTTTTTAATGGCCTGGTAAAACTTAAAGTATCTGGGCTTAAAGAGTTTGTGGAACGTCTCAGTAGGGCAAATTAAAGGGTTGGGGCATTAAATGGGTGTATTAATGGGTTGGAGGTTTCAATGGAATTAATTAGTAGATGAGGACATAAGTGGTGCATTAATGTAGTGGTTCCCATTTAGTTTTTTGGACATGGCACAATCAGTATTGGTTTCATTTTGTCATGGCACACCCTAACCTTTCCTGCTCCCTCCCCCTCAAAGCAGGATCATCTCCATGTAAAAAGAGAAATTAAACAAGCAGAACTTCCTTTTCCTCTGCCAGCTTCTCTTTTAAGTGAGACTTGCTGGATCCATGCAATCCCAGTTTCAGCAGGAAGCTAGCAAAGGAGGAGGCAGCAGAAGCAGCAGTAGATAAATAATGTTCCTGCTGATTCCAACTGCAGATGGGAGGCCATCATTCATGGGAGAAAGATAGAAAGGAAGACGTTGCTGGTGACTATGGTGGAGGCTTTGACCCCCTCCCATTTTCTATCTGTAGATGCCTAAAGTTTTGTGGCACACTGGTGTTCCATAGTACACCACTTGGGAACCTGAGTAGGATAGGGACTTTAGAGGATGCATTAGTGGTTTGGGAAACCTCAGTATATCTGAAGCATTAGTTCTGGGCAGGGACATTAGCAAGCATTTAAGTGAACTGGAAAATTATGGGAAAAGTTAATACATTGGATAGTCTCAGTGGTTTATGTTAATAGATTAAGGGATATTGGGCGTGCATTATTGGGAAATGAAGTCTTGGTGGGCTGCATTAGTGGGTTAGACAATTAAAAGTTGTGTTAGCGAGTAGGGATTAATTAGGGAAGTACATTAGTGGCATTAGTGATGCTAAACCCTGCACTCCTCTGCCCTCTGACGTCTCCCTTCCAACTCAGCAGCCCAATGAAATAATCAATTGATGGCTGAAATCTCCCCACATCACCTTTTCAACCTGGACAACAGCTTCTCCATCCTCTCCAGAAGGCACAAACCCTCCCCCCCCCCCAATTAGCCATCAGGATAGGGTATGGCTTACCTCCTCCCTCCTTTAAGATGGCATTTCTACAGCTACTGGTTGTGGGGGCTAGTCAAAAAGTATTTGCTATTCATTTATTTTCGTCACACTCAAAAAGTGATCTATCCCCTTTCTTAACCTAGGGGTCTAGTCTCCATATAGGTACCCTATTTTTTCTGAGAGGGTAGGCCTGATGTCCCCTAATTTTTTGGATATGTCATGTATTTTGGAGAAAGGTCCAGAAGGGTAACTTACAGAAATGAAGTTGGCTCTATTTTATTCTAAATAGCTGAAAGATGAGTAGATTCATTTTTATACCCAAATATATGTGTTTACCAGTTTCTTGGTTGCAGGAGACTTTAGAATGTAAAGTAACATGCTTCTGAGCCATGGACAAAGTTCAATTTGTTTTCTGAACAAACCAACAACCCACAATATCATATTGATTCTTGTTTGCATTGACTTTCTGAGACAAAGATATATTGTATAATTTATTTTAATTAGAATGTTTCACAGCAAGGTTTTGTATTATAGTTTTATCAATTCATACTTCCATTGTAAAGAAGAAGTTGCATTGAATTTGTAAATATTCCAATTTCCAGTTTACTTTAGTATTAAAATAGAAAGCAATGGGGTTTTTTTTTTATACTTTGAGTAGTTTTCCTTAAAGGAAATTATATTAATGAAATATGAAAACTATGAATTGTAATTTATATTCATACAGAACTGTCAGTTCACACTGTATTGTCTATATGGTCGGGGTGATTTAATAAAGTGCATTAATGTGGGTTATTTACCACAGCTCCTATTAATTCTAATGGGGGCTTTGTATGCTATTGCACATCAATATATGGTTACAAAGTAGCTAACTTTACTGAATTAGTCTGTTAGTGATCATAGAAAAGTATGTGTTAAATGAAAGAAAACCCCCCCTTGATGGGGAAATAGGATTTCTTGGTTTTAAAGTTGGAAGCATTCTGATGTCATCTGGCCACTGCAGTCAAGAAGAGGCATTACAGCGGCCAGATCACATCATCACAGTAGGCTGAAAGAAAAGCCCAGCAGGGCTGCGACAGTTCCCATTCTGCTGTGGCCTGAAAAAAAGTTTTGTTGAAGCCACAGTGGATCCCATCCCACCATAGCTGGAAGGGAGGCCCGGAAGGTCTATAGCGGACCCCATTCTACCACAATCCTGAGAGAGTGTGTGTGTTTGTGAGAGTGTGACCTTGTGTGTATATGCGTTATAAATTTGAGCATGTGTGTGTAGTTGTGTAAAGCCTGTGTGCATGTGCGTGTGTGAGGGAGAGACAGAGAGGGTTAGGGGTATGCATTCATTTGCAACGAATTGGTAATCCGCAACATATAGTGCCATATTCGTTGTATTCGTGGGGGAAGTGAAACGTATTGTGATTCCCCCACGAATATAACAACATCTTCACCAAATTATTTGGCCATCTAAAGGAGCAAATTTAAACAAGCCCCCACCCTCCTGACCCCCCAAGACTTACCAAAACTCCCTGGTGGTCCAGCGGGGGGTCTGGAGCCATCTACTGCACTCACGCCATCGGCTGCCGGTATTCAAAATGGCGCCGATAGCTTTTGACCTTACTTTGTCACAGGGGCTACCAGTGCCATTGGTCGGCCCCTGTCACATGGTAGGAGCAAAGGATGGCCGGCACCGTTTTGTGGACGGCTGGCGCCAAGATGGCGCCGGCCATTCATTGCTCCTACCATGTGACAGGGGCCGACCAATGGCACCGGTAGCCCCTGTGACATAGTAAGGTCAAAGGCTATTGGCACCATTTTGAATACCGGCAGCCGATGGCGTGAGTGCAGGAAATGGCTCCTGGACCCCCCTCGCTGGACCACCAGGGAGTTTGGTAAGTCTTGGGGGGGGGGGGGCAGGAGGGTGGGGGGTTGTAGTTAATTAAATTTTAGCCGGGAAACAAATAAGAATGAACGCATGAAAGTATTGAGGGCCCCCTTACCAAATGCAATGTATCTGCCCCCCCGACAAATATGAATACCGAAAGTAACGTATGCGGTCCCTCTGCACATCCCTAGAGAGTGTATGTGAAAGAGAGCATGGGTGTGTGTCAGAGAGGGAGTATGTGAGAATGAACATGTGTGTGTGTGTGTGTGTGTGTGTGTGTGTGTGTGTGTGAGAAAGAGAGAGTGAACACACAATCTGCCTTCATCCCTGAAACCATTTACACATAGACTGCTATCTCCTATTCCCCACAATTCTACCACACTACCTCCATCTTTTACAGCCACCTAAAAATATGGGAACAATTTTATCTCACATTGTGAAAATCTCAATACTTATTTTTTTTAGTACCTGCCAAATACATCTAAATACCTGAAAAACAAACCGTTAAATTTACAGTTCATATTAATCCCCTAGCATCAAAAGATCTTCTTAAACCGGGAAGATACTTAACCTAATTTCAGTTTGATATCAATTATATGTTTTTCCCATGTTTACTGGGAACATTTATTTTGAATTCTCTCAGCAGATGTGAAAATATTTGTTCAGATTTTATGCAATTCAAAACAGATTCACTGATTTGCAAAAATATGCATCTGATCTGCCTATTGTGGATTTCTCTGACTCTGAGAACTTGCTGAAAAATCAATGTAAAATAATCAGTTTTAGAAAATCTACATCAGATTTCCTGAAAAAGAAGTTTCCCAAACTAACAGGTGAAAACCATAAAACTTTTACAGAATTGATTGAATTAATTTGCAAACTTAATAGGTTCACATCTTTTATTGGTCTGTTTATTATGATTTGCTTTACGTAGAATCATTCTATTTTATGTTTCCTAACTTAAAGGTAGATTATAAAAAATAGGCACATCCATGTGCATGCGGTTCCTGTCATGCGCACATGAACGCAGTTATTTTATAACATGCGTGCCAGATTTTCATGTCTGCACACGCATGTGTGGGCAAGTAGCCTGCTCCACGCACAGCAGGAGAAGATTTTATAAAAATATTTATTCCGATTAAGGATTGGGACTCTGTGAGGGGAACTTTCCTACCCTAAACCTACCCTTCCTACCTCTTTCCCTCTCCTCCCTGACCCCTAGATCTATCCTACTAACCTATTTTTTTTTATTTTGAACTTAACCAACTCCTTTGAGCAGTAGTAAGTTCCTTGCATCAGCCGGCTGCTGTCATACACTTCCCCAGGACAGCGGCTAATGACACTGTCCCTGCTCACCCCCCATCCCACCCCTCCCCACCCAGACCATGCCCCATTCTACCCTTTTGCAGAGCCCAGCATTTCTGTGTGTAATGGGGGTAATGGGCGTAGCTGGGCCCATTTTAAAATGCGCACAGTAGGACAGATTTTAAACTACCCCGCGAATAAAATCCAGGGGTTATGCGCACAACATCCAGGCCTCTTCCAAGGGGCGGGCCAGAGGGTGTGTTTGGGGAGGGGCAGGGAGGGGCACCGGCCAGAACAGAGGCTTGATCGCTGTCCCGGCACATGCAGCTTACTTCAGGTTGAACCCTGAAGTAACTTTGAAGATAAAAGGAAAAAAAGGAAAAAAGGTAGGAATTAGGGGTTGGGGAGGAGAGGCGAAGGGGAAGGGAGGTTAGAGTAGGTGGTAGGGAAGTTCTCTCCCAGTCCGCTTCTTAATTGGAGCAGAATGAGAGGGAATTGGGAAGGTTGCGATGTGTCGCCTCGTGAATTTTCCAAAACTACCCCCCCCCCCCTTAAGAGCGCCTCACATGCATGCGTGCATGGATTATAAAATCCAGTTTGCATATGTGCATGGCCCACCGATTTTATAACATGCACATGCAGGCATACACATTTTATAAAATCAGCACGTACATGTGCACGCTGAGTATCACGCACACATGGACACGTGCACACCTATTAAAATCTACCAAATGTGTGCAAGGACCGGCTATGCTCATAACCCCAGTTTTTACGCACGTGGCCCTTTTAAAATTGGGCTGTTATTGTACATACATAGAGTATAAAAATATTCTTAAACTGAAAAAAAAAGTTTTTACATCTGTATCACAAACAACAAAAACATGCAGAAGAAACAGATTTTAGGCCTTGACTTAAATAACTCATATTAATAGGAACTAGAAAGATTTCCAGAAAAAGAAATGTACTCCTTCAAATTAAATAGGATTGATCATAAGTGATCACAAACAATTGAGAAGGAAATTATTACTGGATGAGATGATCAAATTTGCAGATGACACACAATTACTTAAAACTGTTAAAACAGCAATGAATTGTGAAATACTGCAGAGGGACCTTGTGAGACTAGGAGTCTGGGAAACTGAATGGTAATAAAATATGATGTGGAAAAGCACAAATTGATGAACATAGGAAAAAAAAATGACTATAGGTACACAATTCTTGGTTTTGTATTGAGAGTCTCCACTCTGAATGAGAAATTTGTAGTTCTTGTGGATAATACATTGATCCTCAGTTCAGTATGTGGCAGCAGTGAAAAAGCAAATATAATATTAGAATTTATTTATTTAATAATAAATATATGTCCCCTACACCAAAGTTCTAGATGGCTAACAATATAATGTACATAATAATTAAAGCACACTAAAACGACAATCAAAAAAAGACTGGCAAAACAGACCAGCATATGAAAAGAAATTAAATCTGCCTCAGAAAAAAAAAGTAGGAATATTAAGTACAGAAAATAAATTAAAGAAAAGCCTGCCTGAACAATATATTTTCAAAGCTACTTTAAAGATGTTAGTGCAAGATAATAAGTAGTGCAGCACCTACAGAAGGAAATTCCATAAAATTGGAGCCACAATGGAGAATACTCTCACACATGTTTCTGCTAACCTAGCATGATAAATCATGGGGACATCCAATAAACCTTTAGGGGCAGATTGCAAGGCACATGTCAGATTATATAAACACAAAATAACATTAGCCTAGGAAAAGGAATCCAAAGTGAGAATTTTGTGGTCAAGCATTGCCACCTTGTAAGATACCCATCCCTAGATCGACAGCCAATAAGATTAGAACAATATAGGATAAATATGTTCTTTTACAGAGTAAACTGATATCAACTGTGTCACAGCATTCTGGAGAAGCTGCATCTCTCGTAACAAAATAGCAGGGGGAATTGATGTACAATGTATTGCAATAATCAGAAATGGGGCATTACATAGCTTGTACCACCTCTGAAAAGTCCCTTGCCCTTAATAAAGATTTTTAAGCCATTCATGACATGCAATTTGAAGAATCCAGAAAGGATTACAGATCTAATTTGTTTTTGGAAGGTTAAGCCTTGATCCCAAAAGGAATGGAGAATAAAGCAAAGAATATCATATTGCATTTGTGCAACCACAACTTGAGAATTGTGTGCACTTCTGGTCACTCCATATCCAGAAATACATAGTGGAAATCAGGGCCAGAGTTTCCATTAGGCAAGCAAGGTGGTCACCTAGAGCACAACAATTATAAGGGCCCAGAGAGGGAGAACCAGTAATAACACAGAACAGAGTGCTGTGCTGGAGCTGCCACCAGTAGGTAAGTTTGAGGCATAGTGGGTACATGAACCAAAAGGTTTGACAAGGGCACAAATTCTCTTGTATCAGTCCTGGTGGAAATAGAAAATATTCAGAGGAAGAGGACAAAAATGATAAAGTGGATGGAAAGCCTCTTCTATGATGAGGAGCCATGCAGCTAGGGCTCTTCAGCTTGGAAAAGAGATGGCTGAGAGGGGACAGAAGTTTATAAAATCATGAATGGGGTAAATAAAGAATAGGTAGTTACCCTTTCATAAAATGTTAAAATATGAAAGTAAAATACAGCAGATTTAAAACAAATAATAAAAAGTACTTTTTCACTCAAGAGTAAAATCAAATTGTGGAATCTGTTACCAGAGGACATAATCAAGGTGACTAGGCATTGGATTACTTAAAATATGTTTGGACAAGTTCTAGGAGAAAAAAATCTAGGGTTGTGGCAGAGGGGAAAAAAAAATGTTTCTTTATGTTTTGTGAGAAAACTTCATTTGTTGCATTAGTTTAAAACAAATATATTTGTTTCCTTTAATTGTTCATTTATTGCCATTCATAACCAATGGAGGAAAGCAATGTAGCATATTTTGTTCTCCAAATAAGACTTTTCTAATTATTTCTAAATGAAACTGGTGGATAGACATCCCCTGAAAGAGTGAAGGCAGGCCAATACCATGCCTTGTGTCAATGTAGCATTAAAAGTGGCATGAAGAACACAAGGAAACCACAATAGAGCAAACAATATCAGCAGTGGCAGGAGCTCTCCAAGGCACTATCAAGGCGAAGAAAACAGCAGCAAGACTGGTTAGTCACCCCAAAGCTGCAAAAGTAGGGAAAGGGTACCAACAACAGTGACATGAAACTATCAAGACTTTATGAAAGGGGCAAAGTGGCACTCAGTGTGGCATGAATAGCTCAAGGCATGATGAAGGGGAAACAGCACCACAAGAAGCATAAAATTCCCCAATGCATTGATAGAGGGAGTAGCATGAAGACCACAAAGTATCATGAGAGGTGAAAAGCAGCACCCAGAGTGGCAAGAACAACCCCAGGGCTCCAAAATTAGGGCTAAAGGGCACCAATTAAATTGGTACAAAGCACTTAGCAGCCTGGAGAAGACCTGATATCATTTCCAAAGCAGCTGACTGTTTGGGTTTAAACTTGGGCTTTCACTTCAGGCTAAGATGCTACTGTCTAGAGGCACAAAATGTTATTTTGGAATTTGCTGTTTCAGGCCCTTTGTTTAAGGATAACCAGGAAATGATTCTTCTGAATCAGTTTTTGCAAATTCTGCCCCTATTACCTTAGAAGCAGTAATCATGGAAGAACATGGTCCTGGTGGTTCTGGGTGCTGCACTTCTGCAGCCATTGCTTTGGATGTGTTGTAATCCATCAAAATATAAATACCAGATGAGATAAATACTTGCAAGAACTGGAAGGGAATGGAGTCTGAAAAAAATGTACAAGAGAGCATACAATCGTTAAAGAAAACTGGGAGTAAATTATTGGATTATCAGGGAAAGAGCAAGCGTTAGAAGTTACCATAAGGGAAGAGAATTTGGAAGGAACCTCATAGAAAGTCAGAGCTGTGGAAGAAGTACCATAAGGTACAAAGACTGACTTGGAGCAGCAGGAGGAATATTCATACTGGCGATTAAAAATATAAACGGTAGGAGCTGAGAAATGCAGCACAAAAATTAACTGAGAAAAACTGCAAGGTTTATTTTGAGGACTGAAGTGGGAGGAAGGAAATGGTTTCAAAAACCCAAGGAGTAGTGTAGCAAGCATACAAAGCAATGGATGCCCACAACAAGAGCAAGAGTTAGCTAGTACCATAGGGGAAGGAGATTTGGACAGAAGCTCAAAGACAACTGGAGTGAGGGATGCTTGTCCCAGTCAAAGGTATGGCTACCTGCTTGATCCTTTAAGTTGTATATGAAACTGTAAACATTGAGTGGTACCTGGAGTGACATGAGGTATAGTGCAGTAAATGTGCCAAAGGATGGCAAGGGCAAAAACAAGAGTCAGCTATCACCATAGTGGAAGGAACTTATAAGGAACCCCTTAGACAGCAGAACCAGTGGAAGAACTTCCCTAAATTAACAAGACTGGCTTGGAACAACAGTAGTAGGAGTGATGATTATTAGAAACTGAAATGGTAGGAGCATAGTAACAAAGTAAAAAAAAGCAGGTATAAAACCCCCATGGTATACTTCAATGGCTGAGGCAGAGGAAGAATGGTATTAAAAGCCAGAGGAGTGGTTCAGCAGGCCTGAAAAGCAATTGATGGATAGGCAAAGAACAAGACTTGTCAAGTATTGTAAGTGATGGAGATTTGCACAGTAGCTCAAAGATGGCCAGAGTAGGGAATACCTGTCTTAAACAGGAGGAATGTGGTTGATTCTACCAGTAGACTAGCATATGCTTCTGTCAAACTGTAAAGACTGAGCCATGCATGTGTTATTTACAGTTGAAACTGCACATGGCTTATTAAATCAGTTATGGTTCCATCTTCCATAACTGTGGTGACTGCAGAGCTAATATATGCCAAGGATTGCTGACCCTCAAGACATAAAGTAATGCATGGACTCACAAACAGCATAAAGGTATCAAAGCTCCATGGATTACAGTGTGGGGAATCATTAACAGCACAGAGACTAAACAGGTCTTGACAGTAAGACAGAAAACATAAAAGAGGTGAAACTGGAGGAGAAACTTGAATGTTTTTTTCCTGTGGATTAAAATCTCAGGGGCAGATTTTTATTCTTACGCATGCAGGGTACATTTGTGCACGCTACCCGGTGTGCAGAAATGTACATCCAATTTTATAACATGCGCGCGGTGCCGCGCGCATATTCTAAAATCCAGGGTCGGCGGACGCAAGGGGGTGCACACTTGTGCACCTTGCGCGTGCCGAGCCCTAGGGGAGCCCCGATGGCTTTCCCCGTTCCCTCCAAGGCCACTCCAAAATCAGAGAGGCCTTGGCGGGAACTTGTTTTTCGATCCCCCGCACTGTTCCCTCCCTTCCCCTATCTAACCCACCCCCCGGCCCTACCTAAATCCCCCCCCTACCTTATTTTACGGAGTTATGCCTGCCTCTGGCAGACGTACCTTGCACGCGCTGGTGCACCATCCCCCGGCACAGCTGCTGTGCCAGAGGACTCAGGCCCGCCCCTGGACTGCTGCCACACCCATGGCCACGCCCCCGGACAGCCCCTTTTTTGAAGCCCCGGGACATACGCACGTGCCGGGGCTTGTGCCTGTATTGCATTCGTGCTGGCCCATCGCACTCGCTCCACCCTCTCTACCTGTGTGGAAACTCCATCCAGGTCTGAGGGACAGCTTGCGGCTCCAGCGTCTCCCTGCCGTGCCTCTTCGGAATCCCCGGGTGGTGTGATGCTGCGGATCTGCCATGTTTCTGATGATGTAAAGGCGCGCGCTCCCGAGTTTGTACCGGCAAGGGCACGAAACTCGGGGGTGTCCCCCCATAGTGACGTCATCTGCTTCCAACTTAAAAGGTCTTTGCTTGCAACTACAAATCAAGTTAGCAAGGGGAATTCTTTCTCCGCTGCTCTGCCTCCACAAACTTACCCAGGGGTATCTGCTCCTCGGAGGCCTCGCTCTCCCTTCTTGATTTCAGATTGCTAAGACGGGATCCGGTACTCGCTCCTCGAGGGCCTACATCCCTGAATGTTCAGAAGACTCCTTACTACCTGGAAGCGGTCGCAGACATGAACACAGGGAGTTCTATTGCAGATAGGAACCGGTACTCGCTCCACGAGGGCCTATGTTCCTAATCTTCGAAGACTCCCTTTTGTCTAAGACGTTATCGCAGGTACGGAGATAGTGAGTCATTATTGCAGATTGCAGATAGGAACCGGTACTCGCTCCACGAGGGCCCATGTTCTTAAATCCCTTCTCAATTCTCTTCTATATCAGAGGCTATCATATACCTATATCTTATGAACTACTATCACAGATTGCACATAGGAACCGGTACTTGCTCCATGAGGGCCTATGTTCCTAAAACCCTCCAAAGACTCTCTTCTATTCCAGAAGCCATCTCATTCACAGATATTGTGAGTTCTCATTCCAGACTGCATATAAGAACCAGTACTCATCTACGGCTCCTGTTCCTGAATATACTGAAGATTCTCTGTTGCATAAAAGCCATTACAGATCTCTACAAATGTGAGTGCATCATCTACTACTGGTTATGTATCCAGCATACCCTGTCTCTCTAGAGTTCAGCAACCAAGAGACCGCAACTCCAGTATCTGAGGGACTTCAGCCCTGCTGGGCACATCAGCTCACTACTGCCACCTCTGGTGGTTCTACTTCCTGTCTAATAAAGAACTATCTATGTTTGTCTCCATACTCCAGCCTAGCCAGTGGTCCCTCTCAGAATATCCTCCTGGGAGCGCTGTCATCTGCCAATGGCCCAGGGATTCACCAATTTACCTTAAGTGTTCATTCCTTACACTACTAGTGCAGTATTAATCAGACTGCCACTCTGTGGGAAGCCAACCCACCACAGATCATTAACTCCACTTATGGAGTATTACAATTAGCTCTTCCCCTTGGCAGGGTGATCCTTGACAGATTGCTAACTCCCTGGCGGACTTATAACAGATTGCTACTCCTAGCAGCAGGAGATTGATAACAGATTGCTAACTCCTCCCTCTCCAGGAGGAGATCCATAACAGATTCCTAACTCCTCCCTCTACAGGAGGAGCTCGATAACAGATTGTTAACTCAGAGTACCAGATTTATAACAGATTGCTAACTCAAGTGAATCCGGCTAAAAGTATTTGGAGAAGCAGTACTCCTGAGAATCCAGCTAAAAGTATTTGATGTCTGTAGCCCATGGACCTGGCTCACATTTCTGCCTTCAGGCTATTCCAGGCATGGCTCAACGTCTTTCAGAACAGCAAGAAACATTGGAGAAACTTACTGCAGCTTTACACCAACTTCACACACAGAAGGTACAAGGCACAGCTTCTATACAAGAAGGTCAGTTACCAGAGGTAAATTTGAAATCAGCTGTTCCACTGGCGGTGCCTATTCAATTCTCCGGAGAACTCCAAAAGACTCGGGGTTTCTTGAACCAGTGCAGCTTACATTTCACTTTACAACCCTCATTGTTTCCCACAGGACTCTCTATGACCAGCTACATTCTGTCATATTTGGATGGAAGAGCCTTATCGTGGGCATCTACCTTGTGGAAACATAAGGACCCTATCTTGCAGGACATAGAAGGATTTATGGACTTATTTAAATCCATTTTTGATGATCCTGCTCGTATATCTATTGCTGGATTTGCTTTGGTGGACCTGAAGCAAGGCAACAGATCTCTGGTGAAATTTGCCATCAAATTTAAAACTCTTGCAGCGGAACTTCGCTGGGACCCCAGATGTCTGAAGACACTCTTTTGCAGAGGCCTGGATGATCATGTAAAGAACGAGCTGGCTGCTTGTCAGACACCTGACTCACTCTAAGAATTAATAGCCTTAGCTACTCGGATTGACTGGCAGCTCCGAGACAAGGTGAAGGAACTCCGGCCTAAGGTGTTACCTGGGTTGAAGCAAACCAGTACCCCTGTCTTTCAGATGGGTCCAGTCAATCCTGCTGTTGAAGAAGAGGAACCGATACAACTTGGTCATGGTCAATTGACTTTTAAGGAGAAAAGGTCCCCAGGGAAAATGTGGTTTGTGCATATACTGTGGTCAGTCCAGCCATGATATCTCTACATGTCCTATTTTCCCTGAAGAACGGAGGAATTCTAATCTGACGGAAAGACTGTTCATAGAACTTACCACATCTTCTCCTCTGCTTTCTCTTCCAGTCTCTCTGACCTATGGACCGGTCACGATTCAGACTCCTGCCCTAATGGATTCAGGGGAAGGAGGTAACTTCATTTCTAGATGTCTAGTGAAATATCTGAGGATTCCTCTCATCTACTTAAAAAGTCCACTACTGTTATCTTCTATTCACGGGGAGCCCCTGCCAGGTGATGTAACCTGTGAGACCATACCAGAGCACTCCATACAGAAATAATTTCCTTCTTTGTATTAGAGAGGGCCATGTATCCGATTGTTCTGAGATTACCTTGGCTGAAAGAGCACCAACCTCAATTTGATTGGGCATCTTCGGATCTCTCACGCTGGGACCCAGATTGTCATAAGAAATGTTTCAAGGAGATTTCTCCTGCTAGATGCAGGCCTAATATTTCAGCGGAACTAGAACTTTTACAGCAGCAGGCTCCTTCCCAAGATGAATCTTTTAATGAGGTAACAGAGACCATTCCTCTATTGAGGTCCTGTGAGAATATTATGGGTTTAGGAATTAATTTGGTGCTATCTGAAAAGGAAATTGATCTTTCATCTGGTATGGATGAAGAGACGATGTGGGAGGATATGCCTGATGAGTCACAAGACATAATTGGCCCTAAGAATATTGTTTTGGCCACTACCCAGTCGGTACTTGTTGGTAAGACTATTGTTCCAAAGAACCTCAGGAAAAAAGTATTCTTCTGGGTGCACGATTCTAAGCTAGCTGGTCATCCTGGTCAACACTGAACTCTGCTCAGAATTCAGGAGCTGTATTGGTGGCCCACCATCAAAAAGGATACCTATTCTTATGTGGCATCATGTATCAACTGCGCCAAGAACAAACCAACCTCTGGACTATCGTTGGGGCAAATGCAACCTTTGCCAATTACGGATCATTCCTGGTCGCACATCGTTACTGATTTTGTAGTTGATTTACCTACATCCAGAGGAATGAACACCATTTGGGTGACTGTAGATCACTTTAGCAGGATAACACACTTTGTGGCGCTTCCGGGCCTACCTTCAGCCTTAGAGCTTGTAAAGCTCTTTATAATGCACATATTCCGCCTCCATGGCCCACCTTCACACATCATATCAGACAGGGGGTCTCAATTCACGGCACGATTCTGGAAGGCTTTGTGCAAGTTGTTTGACATCACTTTAGACTACACTTCAGCCTACCATCCGCAGTCAAATGGGCAGACGGAACTGATGAATCAAACTATGAAGCAGTTTATATGAGCCTGTCTCATCTCGACAAAATAACTGGGCCGAATTGCTTCCATGGGCTGAATTGGCCATCAACTCTCATCCAGCAATATCAACTGGACTATCGCCCTTTGAAATGGTATTTGGACATTCTCCAACACCACCGCTTCCGCTGAAACTCTCGGTGACGTCCCCAGCAGCTCAATCCACTGTTGATGATGTCCATAAACTATGGGTTCAGACAAAAGACATGTTAATCAAAGCTAATGATCATACTAAGAAGTATTATGATGCACACCATGTGCCAGCTCCAGTCTTTAAGCCAGGGGGCAAAATTTGATTGTCTAATAAGCAACTCAGACTCAAGCTACCTTCTTCTCGATTTGCTCCTCGCTACGTGGGACCATTTCCAGTTCTTCAACATATTGGTAACATTACCTATCGGTTGAAGCTACCACCTGGTCTCCACATTCATAACGCATTTCACGATTCACTATTAAAACCATTCATACCCAGCAAATTTTCTCCTAAGACCTTAGATCCACCAATCATCAATGTTGAAGATGACTTAGAATATAAAGTCGAAGAAATTCTAGATGTTCATAGAAGAGCCAAGACTTTTGAATACCTTTTGAAGTGGGAAGATTTCAGCCCCAAGGAAAACTCTTGGGAGCCTCAGGCCAATATCCTGGACAAAGAGATGCTTCATCAGTTTCACCTCGCGCATCCTTTGAAGCCTAAGACTGGTACCCAAAGAGGAGATCGCCCTTTGAAGGGGGTACTGTTGCGTTCATGCCAGCCTGTCGCAATCGTTCCAACCTCTCTACCTGTGTGGTGACTCTCTCCAGGTCTGAGGGACCCCTTGTGGCCGCAGTGTCTCCCTGTCGTGCCTCTTCAGAATCCCCGGGTGGCCTGACACTGCGGATCAGCCATGTTCCTGATGCCGTAAAGGTGTGCGCATGCGCTCCAGAGTTTGTACCAGCAAGGGCGCGAACCTCGGGAGGTCTTCCAGTAGTGATGTCATCCGCTTCCAACTTAAAAGGTCTTTACTTGCAACTATGAATCGAGTTAGCAAGGGGAATTCTTTCTCCACTGCTCTGCCTCCACAAACTTACCTAGGGGTACCCGCTCCTCGGGGGCCCTGCTCTCTCTTCTTGATTTCATATTGCTAAGACAGGATCTGGTACTTGCTCCTCGAGGGCCTACATCCCTGAATGCTCAGAAGACTCCTTACTACCTGGAAGCGATCACAGATGTTAACACAGTGAGTTCTATTACAGATAGGAACCGGTACTCGCTCCACGAGGGCCTATGTTCCTAATCTCCGAAGACTCCCTTCTGTCTAAGACATTATTGCAGGTACGGAGATCGTGAGTCATTATTGCAGATTGCAGATAGGAACCGGTACTCGCTCCATGAGGGCCCATGTTCCTAAATCCCTTCTCAACTCTCTTCTATATCAGAAGCTATCATATACCTATATCTTGTGAACTACTATTATAGATTGCAGATAGGAACTGGTACTCGCTCCACGAGGGCCTATGTTCCTAAAACCCTCCAAAGACTCTCTTCTATTCCAGAAGCCATCTCATACACAGATATTGTGAGTTCTCATTCCAGATTGCATATAGGAACTAGTACTCGCCTTCGGCTCCTGTTCCTGAATATACTGAAGATTCTCTGTTGCATAGAAGCCATTACAGATCTCTACAATTGTGAGTGCATTATCTACTACTGGTTATGTATCCAGCATGCCCTGTCTACTCACTACCTATAGTCTCTCTCTACAGCTCAGCAACCGAGAGACCGCAACTCCAATATCTGAGGGACTTCAGCCCTGCCGGGCACATCAGCTCACTACTGCCACCTCTGGTGGTTCTATTTCCTGTCTAATAAAAAACTATCTGTGTTTGTCTCCATACTCCAGCCTAGCCGGTGGTCCCTCTCAGGATATCCTCCTGGGGGCGCTGTCATCTGCCATCGACCCAGGGATTCACCAATTTACCTTAAGTGTTCATTCCTTACACTACTAGAGCAGTATTATACAGACTGCCACTCTGTGGGAAGTGAACCCAAAACAGATCATTAACTCCGCCTAAAGAGTATTACAATTGTTAGCTCTTCCCCTTGGCAGGGTGATCCATAACAGATTGCTAACTCCCTGGTGGACTTTTAACAGATTGCTACTCCTAGCAGCAGGAGATTGATAACAGATTGCTAATTCCTCCCTCTACAGGAGGAGCTCGATAACATTGTTAACTCCGAGCAGCAGATTTATAACAGCGTGCCGCCGAGCCTATGCAAAATAGGCTCGGCACGCTCAGGGGTAGTTTTTCGGGGGTTACGCGCATATATTACGCACATAACCCTTTGAAAATCTACCCCTCAGTATAACAAACAGGGTAGAAGAACTAGGCTGAGATGCAAACATGGAGGAAACAAAACTCTCATGACGTGGGTGATAATAGACATAACAGGTAAGACTCTTACAGCGTGACCCCTAAACTGATATATCAGGGGCATGGCAAGTAGGCATATCAGTAGCATCAAGACCCCTTAGGTGGTATATTAGTGGTATTGCAATTAAGAGAAGCAGTGGCAGTCAAACCCCTAGGGTTGTACATCTGAGGCATGGCAGATAGGCAGAACAATAGCATTAAAATCTCTTGGGTGGTTTATGAGGGGCATGGCAGGTAGGCATGTGGCAGCAAAAAACCTAAGGTGGTACATCTGGGGTCTGGCAGCAATTCTCCCTCCAATGAGAGTCTAGGTGTGTGAAAATTTATTTTCAAGTGAGAAAAAAAAATTTAAACCAACAATTTTTGAGCCCCAGTATTAGTGCTGTATTTCTTTATATATGTAAGCAACCATGTAAATACTGTGAGTGATGCTCCAAAATGTATGAGCAATCATTACTGCTTAGAGGAACTTATGCCTGGCAGATACACAGAGTGGCAGCAAGACCTTCAAAGTGCTTTCAGTCATCTTGCTACTCACATGGAAATTATGGAAACCCAAACAAAGGCAAATTGATTTTCAAAAAGACCAATTTTTCTATCAACTCTGGCATCAACCTTGAGTGATGAAGGCTCAAAATGTCCCCTGCCATTCAGAAGACACATTTATTGAGCATGTTGGTTGGTGAACAGGAAAGATAGTACTGAGTCACCTTGACTAAGTCTGGCCAGGCTGTAGACTTGCGAGCCCCATGCACCAGCATATCTGTGCCCATGTCTTTAATGGGCTCTGCAAGACAGATTGTCAGAGAAATGTGTTCATAAGAACATAAGAACATGCCATACTGGGTCAGACCAAGGGTCCATCAAGCCCAGCATCCTGTTTCCAACAGTGGCCAATCCAGGCCATAAGAACCTGGCAAGTAGGTCTCTCTTGCCATCTGGTTTAGCTAAGGCCTGTGTCAGGGCAGATGGTTCTTTGCAGGCAAAGTGGCTTTGGTTTATTTGACATGGGGGAGGAAGTAATAACTGACAGGGAGTTGCTCCTACTTGCACTACTCTTTCTGAGGTAGGCACTCTTTCCTATGCTACATCTCCATTGTGTCTCTGCCTCTGGCACTCCTATTTATACCTCTTAGCTAGAAGCATCTCTTTCATGATTGTGAGATGTTGGAAATGGAGTGTGAGACTCCCTTTCACCTAAGGATCACAAAATTTAGCAAGCATGTTTTAAATTAGAGGGTTGGGTACCTCTTGCATCTCCTTGTGCAAGGAGTCCACAGACAGTAACACTGTTGCTTCCATTCTCTCTTGCTCACAGAAGCTCTCTAACTTTTCATCCAGAATATTTACTACGTGCGCGTGTGTTATTTGTTATGCACGCGTCTTTTGAAAATTCTCCTCTTAAGAGGTACCACTCATGAAAAGGATCTTGTGGAAGATGCATTGCAATCTTCAGCTCAGCTCAGTATAGAAACAGAAGCAAACAGAAGAATTATTCAGAAAGGACCAGAGAATAAAACTAAGAATATGATATGGCTTTTAAATAAATCCATGGTATAATCATATCCTGAGTATTGTGTGTTGCTCCACTTCAAAATAAATATAGAAGAACTAGAAAAGGTACAAAGAAGGGCAACAAATGTGATAAAGAGTATGAAACAGTTCCTCTGTGATGAAAGATTTCATAGGTTAGGGCTCTTCAGCTTGGAGAAGATACAACGGAAAGGGGATATGCTAGAGGTTTATAAAATCATAAATGGTGTGGAACAGGTTAAGAGGGAACAGTTATTTAATCTTTTAGATCATTCTAGGAACAGGGGACACTGGTGGTAGGGATGTGCAGCAGAGACGGATTTGTCCCATTCGTTATTCGTATTCGTTGGGACCCAAATCCGTTGCATCCGTTCTCGGGGGACCCCGATCCGTTCATTGGTTATTTATGTATTTGTTTCCCAAACAAAACCCCATTCTAACCCTTTAAATTTAATTAACTACAACTCCCCAGCCTCCTGACCCCCCCAAAACTTGCCAAAAGTCCCTGGTGGTCCAGCGGGGGTCCTGAAGTGATCTCCTGCACTCGGGCCATCGGTTGCCGGTATTCAAAATGGCACCGGTAGCCTTTGCCCTTACTATGTCACAGGGGCTACTGGTGCCATTGGTCGGCCCCTGTCACATGGTAGGAGCAATGGATGGCCGGCACCATCTTGTGCTCCTACCATGTGACAGGGGCCGACCAATGGCACCGGTAGCCCCTGTGACATAGTAAGGGCAAAGGCTATCGGCAGCCGCCGGCCCGAGTGCAGGAGATCGCTCCAGGACCCCCTCTGGACCACCAGGGACCTTTGGTAAGTCTTAGGGGTGTCAAGATGGTGGGGGGTTTATTTGTTGGTGATACAATGTATTTGTGGGGGTTTGCCATATGTTTCTTGACCCCCACGAATACAACAAATATGGTATATATGTTGCGGATTACCAATACGTTGCAAACGAATGCACACCCCTAACTGGTGGCAGTTCTTGGAGTAGAAGTCCATTAACTGCTATTAATCAAGTTTACTTTGGAAATAGTCACTGCTATTAATTACATCAGTAGCATAGGATCTTCTTAGTGTTTGGTAATTGCCAGGTTCTTGTGGCCTGGTTTGGCCTCTCTTGGAAACAGGATGCTGGGCTTGATGGACCCTTGGTCTGACCCAGCATGACAATGTCTTATGTTTTATGTATTTTATTTATTTAATATCAAGTTTTATATACCGTTGTTCGGTTTTGCCATCACAACGGTTTACAAAGTTTCGATGTTTAACAGAGTGCACAAAAATTCATATGCTTGTTAACATAGTTATCTTAGTCGTTAAAACATAGTTTGGTTGTTAAATTGTACAGGTTAAATTACGTGCTTTGGATTAATTCTGCATGTTTATATAGGCCGGTAGGGAGAGAAGTTGTAGCATAGAGTCATAGGAGGTTTTGGTGAACATCCAAGTTTTTAGTTCTTTTTTGAATATTTTTAAATTTTGTTGTGTTCTCAGTTCAGTTGGGAGGGATTTCCATAGTTCGGGGCTTCCTAGGGATATGGCTCTCTTCCAAGTTGAGGTAAGTTTGTGGCGAGCAGGTGGAATTTTTAATAGATCTTTGTTAGCTGAATGGAGATTTCGGTTTGGTGAGTGTTCGTATGTTCTTAAGGATGACCCCACCCAGCATGACACTTCTGGCACTTATATCCTCTGTGATATCCTTGAAGGGCTTCAGGATTTGTACCAGCTGCCTCATCACTATCCAATCATGATGACCCAAGGGATGATACAAACCTATCTGTTTCCAGAGTCAGATAATTCATTATTTAAATCATTTTGATTCTGCATCCTCCAAATTTTGTTCTATGTGGCTTACATTAGGCTTCATTCATTATTAAAACATGTGAAACATACATTTGAAACATACATGTAAAACTTACAATCACAAAAAGTTATAACTCATAAAATATTTCTTAAACATTACTTGTATGCATCTATAAGACTTTTGCTTTTTTCCTAAAACATTTCATATATCTTACCTCCCTTAATTCTCCTAGCAAAGAGTTCCACAAAGCAGGGCAAAAATAAAGAAAACGCTCTCCTGTGAGTTTTTGCAACCTAGAATTCCATATTCCTAGTAGCAGTAATAATTTTGACTGAGAGGACAGCAAAGTATTTCTTAATGAACATGATTCCTCGGAGTAAAGCATCTTATGAATTATGACCACAATTTTAAATTGGGCTCTCTATGTTATAGGAAGTCAATGTAAATCACATAGCATAGGAGTAATATGCTCATGTGTTCTACTACCAATTAAATATTAGTGGCTGCATGCTGAATTAGCTGCAAATATGTAGTTGAGTCTTTGGTAATCCCATTTATAAACTATTACAGAAATCCAAATATCATAGAATTATGAATTAATGCCTGTAAAACTGATCTAAAAAGGTCAGCAGGTATTTGCCAACTGTTTGTCTGTGCCTTCAAAGACAGCTTGCAGTTTAAATTAATACCCAAATTCCTTGATTCTGAGGAGAATGACAAAGACAATACTGTACAGTTAGACCCTCCATTGGGGGATTCTTCCCTATCCATAACAAGCTAGTTTTCTGCAAATTTAATATCAGCTTATTACTCCAGAGCCAGCTACTAAGGGTTTCCATATATCTGTGAAAATCTGACACTGGAAAAATACCATCTTTATGACAGGGAATATCAGCTAAATATCATCAGTGTATATAAAATAAATAATTCCAAGTGATTTCAATATTTTCCCCTATGGGCATATATAAATGTTCAACAGAACAGAAGACTGTGTAGATCTTTATGGCACTCCAGATATCAGAGCCTACCACATGTTTGTTTATTTATTTGTGTATTTATTTATTTATTTGTTCATTTTTATATACCATCATTCGGTTCAGCCATCATAACGGTTTACAAAAATCAAACAGAGAATAAACCATTAAAAACATTGATGCATACATTAATAGTGGAAAAAGAAGAAGGGATCGGGGAGAGGTTGGTGGTGAAAAAGGGAGGATAAGGAAAAGAAGGGAAAAGGATAGTGGTAACAGTGTTGATATTTAAACATATTCAGGGTGGTCTTCTAGTGTTAATTATAAGTTCATATTGCTATTATGATGGTCGTTGCCAGACGATATTTCATTATCTCTTTTGCATGAGTATGGTTGGTAGTCCTGGTTAAAATTAGATTGTTGACATAAATAATCATTAACGTAGACTTTACTAAAAAGAAAAGTCTTTAGATCTTTTTTGAGTTTTGATATTCATTTGAGTTCTTAAATAAGGTGGTAAGGAGTTCAATTTTTTAGGACAGGCTATGGAGAAAGCTCTATTTCTTGTTGTTGAAAGATGAGCATTTTGATGGGTGGAATTATTAGACGAGAGGTATTATTTGATCGAAGATTCCTGTTGTTGTTCTGTAACATGATTTTTAAGCTTGTTTGTTTGTGGTGATCGGAATGAATTAATTTGTGTATAATTATTAAAATCTTATAATCAATTTGTGATTTAATAGGGAGCCAGTGGAAAAGGAATCACCCATCTGTACCTTTGTCTTCTGTTCTGAAAAAAGAAATAAACCATGATAGAACTATTTATTTATTAATTTTTTTTTTTAATTAATAGACAACCTATCAATGGTCTTAGGCAGTATACAGTTATTTAAAACAAAATAATCAAATATATAGGAAAACAAATACAAAACAAATCCTTTACAAAAAATGGTAAAAACAACTTTTCAGACAGATATTAAGACTACAACATGCAATAAAACTTTAAAAATAAGGCATAAAGTGCTGCAGAGACACCAAATAATTGAAGAAAAAGAGGCCTCGTACTTCTGTAACCTTATTCACTATGATGAAATCCAAAGCCAACATCCAATACAACATTTCATCTAGCAATCTGAAGCTACTGAGATCAGGAAAGGCTTGCTTAAAAAGTAGGAATTTTAAAATCTTCCTGAACCTGAGCAAAGAACTCTCCTCTTTAAGCCCCAATGGTAGGGTATTTCATAATGTTGACTCCTGTATGCAAAAGAGGTGATCACGTGATTCATCAAGTCTAATATATCTAAACAAAGGGCCTTTGAGTAGGCTCTTTGAGGTGAAACCTAGAGGCTGAATTGGCTGGTATAATTTCAAGGCATTATTTATTTATTTGTTTATTTTTATATACCAACATTCAACGTATGTTATCACATTGGTTTACATAGAACAAATTTAAAAAAGGTAACAATGCAACAGGGTGTAGTAAGTTGGAGAGCAAAACAGGGGGAGAGAGATTTAGTAGATAGATAAGGAAAATAAATATAAGTTTAAGAAGCAAATAAATCAGGTAAAGAAAAACTTGAGAGGGGGATTTCTTTTATGTTCATTTAGGTATGCAGAGGATAGGCATTCTGTGTTATTTTAGTCACATAGGATTGATGTAGGAGTGTGTTTAATGGATGGGGGGAATTGGAGACTGAGTATTTCATGGGGGAGATGGGTTGGTGAGTGTAGTAGGGGGTTAGTGGGTGAGTGAAAGGGAGGGAGAATAGGATAGGGGGGTGGGGGTGGGGGAGGAGTGAGTGTGAGTGAGTTGAGTGGTGACTGTTCTCATGATGTTGTGAATGCCTTTTGGAAGAGCATGTTTCTAGTTTCTTTTTGAACATTTGTGGTGTTGGCTCAAGTCTTAGGTCAGTGGGGAGGGTGTTCCATAGAGGGGTCCTGCTATGGAGAAAGCACATTCTCTGGTTGAGTTGTGGTGGGTTAGTTTTGGGGAGGGAGTTGTGAGAAGACCGGTGTTTGTGCAGTGTAGATTCCTTTGTGGATTTTGGAAGTGAAGTACAACATTCATCCATTCCATTTTGTTATTGTATAATGCTTTGTGGATGACATCATAACTTTTAAAAAAACGTTTAAAAACCTGTCTCTTTAAACAAGGTTATCAGAAAGAGAATTTTGTCTCGGTAGAAGTTGGCAAAATTGTCGCATGTTTTCATTTGATTGCCTGTAAAGGGGGGGGGGGGGTTGTCAGGCTGAGGAAGGTCTTTGATATATGTGAAAAGTTCTCTGGGGTTAAATTGGTAGTTGTGTATCTTTTTAGCGTAGAAATCTTTCTTTGCTTTGTCGATGTCCGTTTTGTATATGTAGAGAATAGTTTTGTATTTATCTTTTAATTGGTCTGTCGGGTTCTTTCTCCATTTTTTCTCTGTTGATCTTAGTAAATTTTTGATGTTCTGGAGTCCTTGGGTGTACCATGGGGCTTTGTATTTGGAGGCTGGTTTAATTAGTTTCTGGATGATTGGGCATTTATTTTCTGCTATTTCTGAGGTGATGTGAGCCAGGAGTTCACAGCAGAGATGGTGTCAGAATTATTTAAGGATTTTAAATTGTTAGGTAGGACTTCGGTTAATTCATCACTTAAGCAGGGTTTGTTGAATTTGATGCATTTGATTTAAATGTGTTTTTCATGTTGGATGGGGTTTAGATGAAGTTTAGTTTCTATGAGTTTGGGGTCTGACCATGGGAGATCTGTGGCTGAGGGAGATTATTTGAGCTCAACTTTGTCATTTATGAATATGAGATCTAGGGTGCGGCCTGATCTATGGATAGGGGATTTTACTATTTGTTTGAGGCCAAGGGCTATCAAGGTGTCTAGTAGGAGTTGGCATGCGGTGGAAGGGGGGGTTTTGTCAACGTGTAAGTTGAAGTTGCATAGAATTATAGCTGGGGTGTTCATATTGATGTTGTTTGTTATGGCTTCGATAAGTGGTGACGGGTTGTGTTCTAGGAGACCAGGTGGGGCATATAGTAGTATAATTTGTAGGTGCTTTGATTTGTAGAGGGCAATTTCAAGGGGGGGGGAGTATGCTGATATTGTGGGATCAAAATACAAAAGGATCCAGCTATGTAAAGAACTCAATGTGAACTTACTTGGCAACCGTCATACATAGCCTCAGTAGTATATTGGCTTATGGTGTCAAGCCCTTGCAACTCTGGGCTTGAATAATCATAGGTTGCTGTAAGAATTTAAGAACCAAACACTGTGTGAAAACTACAAATGTTAGCTCTTGACGTTTTCCACCAGCCAGGGGAGAAATATCTTACTACCTGAAGTGCACGCTCCAACACGGCAGTGTTTCGGAGTGTCAGACTCCTTCCTCAGGGAACTTCAGGGAGGTAATTTGCTGGTGTAATTTTTGAAACGATGTTTATGGTCAATCAAAAAGCGGTGCAAGACACTGGCTGAAATCGATGCCCCAAAAAAGTGAGCAGCCTTGCCGAGATCCTTGCCGCTAGAAGTGACCACTTCCTATCTCATGACTTTTTACTTTTCCAAGAAGCCTCTCATGAGGTACTTTGTCAAATGCCTTCTGAAAATCCAAATACTCTACATCTATCGGTTCACCTTTAAATACATGTTTATTAACCCATTCAAAAAAGTGCAGCAGTCTTGTGAGGCAAGACTTGCCTTGGGTAAAGCCATACGGACTTTGTTCCATTAAACCATGTCTTTCTATATGTTCTGTGATTTTGATATTTAGAACACTTTCCACTCTTTTTCCTGGCACTGAAGTCAGGCTAACTGGTCTGTAGTTTCCCGGATCACTTCTGGAGCCCTTTTTAAATATTGGGGCTTCATTAGCCACCCTCCATTCTTCAGGTACAATGGATGATTTTAATGATAGGTTACATAATGATTTATTTGTAAGCACCCCTTATAACACCAAAGTATACATCTTTCAAACTTTTTACAATGTGAAAGGGACATGGATCCAACTTAGAGTAAGTAGACTTCAGTCACTAACAGGTCAATCAAGTAAAGTGTGGCCGCACTTACCCCACTCCTAACCCGCTTTCTACTCACTTTCCGGCCACGTTAGCCCTTCCTGCGATCCACAATCCCCTTTAACCTACTCTTACCGCGTCCTTAAATCCCCGGGTAACCCCTTCCGCACGCGGCATGTATATTACATGTAAACGATCAAATTAGCTATTCCCTACCATCCAGTAACGCGCGCCCCGACTATCGCTTTTTTACCCTGCCGTTTTGCCGCGAGTTTAAGCTGATAACTTACCGCCTACCCTTACCCCTGCATTAGAGGCAGGGGTAAGGGTAGGTGGCAAACTTTCTCCCAGCCCCCGCTCAACTGCCCTGGCCACGTGCTGGTCTCCGGGGCAGCCCCAGTCCTCTCCCCTCCTCCCGAAGCAACAAAAGTGAAAAAAAGCGAAAAAAAAAAAAGCAAAAAAAAAAGTTGCAAGAGATAGAGGGGAGAGAGGACGGGCAATCCTACGCTCGGAATTGCCAGTCCTCTCTCCCCTCCTCCCGAGGCAAGGCGCGAAAATCAGTCTTGCTCCCGGAGGAGGGGAGAGAGGACTGGCAGTGTAAAGCGACGAAGCGACTTACTTTTTTTGCAGCCCCCCTCTGAAGACGGACATCGGCGAGGACGACCGTGGTTCCCCTGCCTCCAGCTGCCCACCAAGATGGACGCCTGCATGGGTGAAAGCGGCCCTTGTTCGTCATGAAGTTTGGCGTCACGGCATGTGACGTCATGTCTTGAGCAGCCCAATTGCATGCACAGGGGCCGCTTTCGCCCATGCGATGCGTCCATCCTCGCGGACAGCTGGAGGCAGGGGAGGGGAGCCGCGGTCCCTCGTCGTTGATGTCCGTCTCCAGAGGGGGGCTGCAAAAAAAGAAAGTCACTTTGTCGCTTTACACTGCCAGTCCTCTCTCCCCTCCTCCTGGAGCAAGGCTGCTTTTCGCGCCTTGCTTCGGGAGGAGGGGAGAGGGGCTGGCAATTCCAAGCGTAGGATTGCCCGTCCTCTCTCCACTCTCTCTTGCTACTTTTTGTTTTTCGTTTTTTTTTTTTTTTCAATTTTTTTCCGCTTTCGTTGCTTGCTTCGGGAGGAGGGGAGAGAAGGCTGACAATCCCGAGCATCGGAGAACTGTCCACTTCCTGGTACCTGTCATTTCCAATGTCATTTGAAATGACATTGGAAATGACAGATACCAGCTTGTCCGTGAAGAGTTCGGCCCGTGCACCCAGGTTACTGTATAGGCGCTGATTAGTGCTCTATACAGTAAAATGGGTTGGTGGGCCTAATGCTTCATGGACGCTTCTTAGATGCAGCTTGCATTTGCAAGCTATTTACATACAGGATCGAGCGGTAGGTGAGCTGGACTGTGCGTGCGTCAACCGCGGGTGCGCCGGGCACTAACGCAGCTCTTCCTACCACTCGTTACTGGATTGACTTGTAAATTAATTTCTCTAAAAGTGATCTACATGTAAAAGTAAACCACTTGTCCCCTATAATCTCCACTTGAGACATATTCCTTGGTATATTCATTTCTGAAGCAAGTTATGATTGTATTTTAGGATCTTATTCACAAAGATATTAGCCTTTTTTTTCATAGTTCAGATAATACTGTGTGTGCAAACCTGGGTTAGATATCAAACCCCTGACAATAAAATGGCCAGTTTCTTGATTCCTCCAATTTTGCAGGTACCGTATATATAGTCACATTTTAATTTTCAACATTTAATCCTACATTCCCACAACAACTATGCATAATGATCTTTAGATAAGTCAACATGATATTTCCTCCACATTCTTTTGGCTTGTCTGAGTGATTGCCTCTGAATCATTAATTGACCTGAAAAAACAAGAGGCATGGATACATGGGCATCTTATTCTTATCTCTCTTAGTAGTGCTACCTTATCATAAATTTATGCTGGGCTTAGAAAATTCATCGCTAGTATCATTATCAATCCCTAATTCCCAAGTCCTACCAAATTTCTCTAATTCAACACCTGATCTAATTTTCTTCTTACACTGATGGTTGCATTGATTCTGTTTTATATCATTAGCTACATTAAATACAATTAAAGAATGGAAACAATGTTTAGTGACTAACATAGCCCAATCTCCATGATAAAACAGCAGGTCTAAAATATGACTGCTACATGTGTTAGATTATTAATTAACAGAATATAATTTACTGCGGTCATAATGAATAAAAGTTCTCTAGTATAAATGGAGTTATTATCATCTGTATGTATATTAAAATCTCCAATTATTAGTAACTTCTTAAACCTGAGCGGCATGGAAACCAACAGTTCTGCAAAATAAAAATCTTTCTGGCATGAGCCCCAGGAGGCTGATGCAAAAGATGTACAATCTGAGCATAAATTCTGATAGGAATAGTCTCAACAGGGGGAGAAACTTCAAAGTTTATCCTTTGGACCTGAATGCTTTCCTTATAAATAATTAACACACCTCCATGCCTAACTAGATGGGCTTATTGCCATAAGAGTACTGGGGTAGATTTGATTCAGCAGAATTGTATCAAAATCATTATGCTAGGATTTTGTAATTAACAACAGATCTAAAGCATATTTTATATATTAATATCAGATACATTGAATCCCGTATATTTTACAGATTTAGAATTCAGACAAGCAATCTCTAAATTGGTGCCTGACTTATTACAATCTCTACAAAAACAGAGACAAACCTCTAAATGTGAGAAAAGAAAAATAATATGTATATATGCAAAGATTTCTCACTAATAGTGGGACATTAGAATGGCAAATTCAACTGTGATGTTGGCCCTGCAACCATCATAGTGCACAAGGTCCCAGTATATGTGTCTGGTAACCTGAAAGAGCAGTATGCTTCTGTGTGCTAATAGATCTAATCATTGGTTGCTAGGGCCTTTTATCTCTCTCTGTTAAACCAAAAAGCTGTACACTGAAATAACTTATTCAACAGTGATACTTAGCTTAATGGTGAGTAATTGAGTGCTGTGAAAACAGCTTACTCAAAAAACTGGACGCCGCGATGCTCCGCTGTTTGCCGCGATGAAACTTGAATGTAGAAAGGGTTTTCTTGCACGTCCGCAAACACGATCGGGTGCTGTTTACAGTCCTGGATCTAGTTCCCTTTCAGGCAAGAATTTAATCGCACGGTTCCTGAACACCTGACACTGCAGGGTTTCGGAGTTCTTCCTTCCTCATGGGTTCAGTTCAGTATACTCATGTGCTGAAGAGTTTGATGGTGTGTGGCTTATTCTCAATATGGAAAACCACTTTGGTATGCGGCTTATTCTAGTGAAATAGAGAGAGATATGAAAAGAAAACACAGACGAATGCCAATGTCCCTATACATATAATGGCGCACATGTAGAAAAATGAAATTGGTTTTGAAAAAGTATCACATTAGCTAACCCTAGTTAAAGTCAGCGCTGGGTTTAAAGAGACCTTCCTGTGAATAAAGGGGTTGAAAAAGCGTTTGACGTTCTGCGGTGCATGTGCTTTCTCTTTAAACAAAAAAACCCGCCAAAAAATGTGGGATGACTAGAGCTGTTAATTAAATTAAATTGATTATCACAATGTGTAGTGACAGATACCCTGACGTACAAAATGAAATTATGAATATGATTGTTGTTACATGGAGAACCAATTGATCTTTTCATTAAGCCCTGCCGGTTCTACAATGTTAAGTTTAAATAACAACCGCATACCGAAGTGGTTTTCCATATTGAGAATAAGCCACACACCGTCAAACTCTTCAGCACACGAGTATACTGTACCCCTGAGGAAGG
Organism: Rhinatrema bivittatum; assembly: GCF_901001135.1. Lineage (NCBI taxonomy): Eukaryota > Metazoa > Chordata > Amphibia > Gymnophiona > Rhinatrematidae > Rhinatrema > Rhinatrema bivittatum. The sequence goes on from NC_042619.1 coordinate 159,713,686, forward strand.
AAGAACTCCAAAACCCTGCAGTGTCGGGTGTTCAGGAACCATGCGATTAAATTCTTGCCTGAAAGGGAACTGGAGACAGGACTGTAAACAGCACCCGATCATGTTTGTGGACCTGCAAGAAAACCCTTTCTACATTCAAGTTTCATCGCGGCAAACAGCGGAGCATCGCGATATCCAGTTTTTTTGAGAAAGCTATTTTCACAGCACTCAATTACTCACCATTAAGCTAAGTATCACTGTTGAATAAATTATTTCAGTGTACAGCTTTTTGGTTTAACAGAGAGAGATAAAAGGCCCTAGCATCCAATGATTAGATCTATTAGCACACAGAAGCATACTGCTCTTTCAGGTTACTAGACACATATACTGGAACCTTGTGCACTATGATTGTGCAGGGCCACCATTCTAATGTCCCACTATTAGTGAGGAATCTTTGCATATATACTTATTACAATCTCTGGCATAATCAACTAGACACTTTCCTATTGGTTCTAAAATCTATTGTGTAAAATTACCCCTCTAGAGTTTGAGCCCACATATCTACCCCTACCAGTTACTGTTCAAATTAGGACATTCATAGTGCAGTAGTTATGAACACCAATAGCATCATGGATTTAAATAGTGGAAGTCAAAACCAGCCAATTAAAATAGCACAACCCACTAAGTTACAGATACTTAATTCTAAACTACAGAAATAGCACAATGCATAGTCCAATGCCCAAAGTCCAATATCCAGCATCACATGAAGGGGCCTATAAAGGAGCAGGTCCTTTGATGAGAGTCTGCCAGGCAGTGGCCTGTGTAAAGGGCTGCTTTTTTATACAGATGATAATGTTATGATTCTGGGAGCAGGCTCCACCAGGCCAGTGATGGATCAGGAAGAGATTTAATTCAGGTTTATTTTAAGATGTTTTATATTGTATTTTTGTATCAATTATGTATTAATTATGAATATTCTTATTGTAAGCCACTCAGCAAGTGAAGGGTGATATATCGATTTTACAAATAAATAAAGTGCAGATCGGGCAAGCAGCTTCAAAAAGGGAGTTTGCTGATGCACTAACCTCTGCAGTATTAGATAGGTGGAATTTCAGAAGGTGCCAAGATCTTGAATCTGTCTCAGTATGAGCCATCCTTAATTCTTCCTGCTTCTCACGAAGAAGCTGTTACCCATTCATGTTTCAATGGAAATGACTTGCTATTTTCCTGCACCTATCTGGTACTTCAGGACTGAAATCCCATGGTAATTGGTCCCCAGCTCCAAGGCATTCTTTACTACCAGGTGCAACATGTGTGCAAAGCAAAAAAGCCCCTGAAAGACCCCATTGCCTTTATCATTTTTGTTCCATTGTCTGTCATAAAAAAAGCCAATACTGTATATTATTAGAGATAATTCATTCAGGTTGTTCTTAATATGCCCCTCAATATTACCTGAATCACATGTATTTTTAACCAGTGTTGCTGTCTGACACAAACTTATTTGAAAAATGTATTATGAGGATGGATGGTAGTTTCATAGATTTTATAAGGCACTCTCCATAATGCCTTTTTTAATTTAAACATTAACTACCTTACAACCTCCATTTTTTATTTAGAACACAACTTTTAATATTTTAAGTATGGCTTCAACACCATATATTTCAACACATATTCAACACATATTATATTTTTTGCTTAGTTCATTGTAAACCGAGTTGATTTGATTTGTATCAAGAAAGTCGGTATATAAAAGCCTTTAATAAATAAATAAATAAATAAATAAATAAATAAAACACCAGTATATTACTCATACCTTATATTTTATTTGCTTTTTTCTTATTCCTTTTTTATAAAAATTATTCTTGTGTGCACACCTCTTAAATTTTTCACCGTCAAAATGGCCCAAATTCTTCCGTATATTTTTCACATACTAACTTTTCTTCTGTGGAAATCCCCGATAGTAATGTTTCAATAATAATCTTTAAATTTCAATGTTTACTTAGCTTTTAAAAGTCTCCGATGATTGCGATGTTAAGTCGCTCTGTCCGCAAAGATGGTATAACAATGTTCCGACTTATACAAGTTTCTGTTGCGCTCCAGTGGCTGAGAGTGCTGGGGGTGAGATGTGTGCCCCTTGTGGTAAGACGTACCTTGTCTAGGGTTGGAGCTGACCAGGCCCCTGCTGACCTGCATGCCTGGATGAGGCCAACCACGCAAGGTTGGTCTTTGAGTGGTCCTCCAACTACTCCCAGCCTTTCAGACCTGCTGCAGGGAGCAGCACAGGTGGCAGGCCTGACAAGAGATGAGGGTGGACAAGGGCTGAAGCTTGAAGGCTGAGATGAAGGCTTCAGGACTCAGGAGAAGAACTCAAGGCATCGACATCCAGAAAGGTGAGCAGATGGAAGCTCCGGTCATAGAAGGCATCTGAGACTAGAGTAGGTGGAGTCTCAAGGCAACAGAAACATCTGAGGCAAGGATGACTCTTACGGACCTTGGGAAATCCAGACGAGATGAAAAGGACTTGGAAGACTTAGACAAAGACAAGTGGGCACTGTTCCTCAGGGCGCCCTACACAGCCCACTACTCAGGGCAGATCCAATGGGCTGGTCCCAGACCACCCTGTCATCTACGCGCCCTACATAGCCTAAGGAGGCTGGTCACGGACCACGTGGGTGCGGGGCAGGCTCAGGAAAGGAATCCAGCTGGCAGGGGCTCCAGTGACCAGAAACAGGGACTGACGGAATGGATTTACCCTTGAGGTGGCTATCTGGAGGACTAGGAAAGCTGGAACATTGCAGGAACAGACATCAGGAGGGTCAGGTATGTAAGGACCTCTAGCTATCAAGGACGTCAGGCCTTCTGGAACATCAGGAGTGTAGAGACGAAGGATGTCATAAATATCAGAAGGGCAGAGACAGAGGACGTCAGGCTCAGGAAAGGAATCCAACTGGCAGAGGCTCCAGTGACCGGAAACAGGAACCAACAGAACGGATTTACCCTCGGGGTGGCCACCTGGAGGACTTGGGGGGCTGGAACATTGCAGGAACAGACATCAGGAAGGTCCGGTACATAAGGGCCTCTAGCCATCGAGGACATCAGGCCTTCCAGAACATCAGAAAGGCAGAGACAAAGGACGTCAGGAACATCAGGAGGGCAGAGACAGAGGACGACAGGAACATCAGGAGGGCAGAGACAAAGGACGACAGGAACATCAGGACATCAGAGACCGGGATCAGGAACAGCAGAGATGAAACAAAGAAGGATCCCTTGCAATACTGGAATACCAAGCAAGAGCAGGACCATGGGGTCCAAGGGAAAGGAGAAGATCCTCAGATGACTGGCTCATTGCCAAGGCAAAGCTGACTGGAAGTTGAAGTCCTTTTATAGAGCTGCAGACAGGCAACTCCCTGGGAGAAGTTTGGATGGGCCACACCTAGCTGGCCTTATAACTGAGGAGAAGTGCTGCGGGCTGGCCCCTAAGAAGAAGGATGTGGCCCAAACCAGGAAGTCCATGCAGACCCAAGCAAGCCTTAGGCAGGCCCCAAGGGCATCATAGGCCTCCCAGGCCCTGGAGCAAATCCTGGATAGATCGTAGGCGAGACCCCGGCTTTGAAGCAGCCTCCAGGAAAGAGGTAAGAAGCCTCCCCTAGCAGCTACAGGAGGATTCATAACAGTTTCAGCATGGGCTGCCTTCCTCAGGAAACCTTATACTTCTTTTACTTGCTTTAAACGCTGACCTGCAACTGAAATTCCTCTTGTGAGTTGTGCTCACTCTGAGCCTCCTCCCAACACTGACCGATGGTTCCTCTCCCTTCATCACTTCCTGTTTTCTTTAAAAAAATACCCATGGAATACCAGTGCTACCAATCAGAGGACTCTATACTAATGACATCCAATCCAATTGTTCAATGAGCCCAGAGGGCTGTTCTGTCTGTAATTTAAAAATCCATGCCTGCTCCCGGTGATTTAATAATGTTGCACTGATCTTCTTCTTGTCAAGGCTATCGATCACTGTCCACCTTAGCTGATCGAAAGTGTGGTTCTTTTCTACACAATATTGGATATTGGAGCTGTTACTGGAACGGTGTTCAGTCTTGATCAGTGCTTAATAATACAGGCTTTTATAGCTCTACTGGTCCGTCCCACATAGAGCTTTAAACATGGGCATATGATCACATATATAAATGATTTTGTGGTTCAATCCGTTTCATTGTGCCTATGCACAATGTAGCCTGTTGTCGGATGGACCCATGTAGTACCTTCAATGGTAGTGGCACATACTGTACATTTTCCACATTTCTTATGTTGACCCTTCCCATATGATTTGTGGGCTTTCACTTGTGCATACACTACTTGATCACGGATATTCTGGCACCTCTTAGTTGTTATTAATGGTTCCTCCGCCAGGGACTCATGTAATGCAACTATATGCCAATGTCTCTTGATGGATTGTCGGATCACAGATGTTGATGTACTTTGTGGTAAGACACATACAAGTCTACTTGTCGCTCTATTGGGCTTATAATAGCATTTCTCTGTCGCTATATCTCGCCCTCTTGTACGCCCTTCTTATTACTTTCCTTGGATAACCTCGATCAAGGAATCTTTGAGTAAGCAACTCTGCCTGTATATTGAATTCATTGAGCCCAGAGGGCTGTTCTGTCTGTAATTTAAAAATCCATGCCTGCTCCCGGTGATTTAATAATATTGCACTGATCTTCTTCTCGTCAAGGCTATTCAATATACTGGCTCCACCGGAGCGCACTGTACTGTATCGGCCCATTTGTGTAGCTATCCAGCTTGGAGCTTAGGCTATAGATTACTATACCTGGGGAGAGGGACACTAAACAGGTCTAGTGCATTTGGAGAGAGCTACATAGAACTTTGGGAAAGGAAGGATGTGATTGGGGACTGAGAGCAGGGGGGCAAGGGTAGAAGTTGACTGGGTGATTGAGGGAAAGCTCCTTAATCTCAAAGAAGTGGTGCAAACATTTTCTGTTCCTGCTGAGCTAACTCATATCCCAAAGCTAAAGCAGCAGTGGGAGTATTATTTAAACCCAAAGCCATGACACCTCTGGACAAGTAAATAACCTAATATAAAGTATTTTGTCCAATTTGAGAACTCATAACTCTGGAGTAGAGCCAGTCAAGGAAAAGTTTATCAGAATTATGTAGAATCTTACCAAATTCCATCCCTCTTACCTATGAAATCCATTTGGTCATAGAAACAACCCCCGATTCCACTAATCATCCTCCTGAACATTGATCTGAACCCTAGCATCCACCCAGAATCTCTACTCCTATTCACCTTTCCTCTGGAATCTGTACCTATGATTCAAGAGAGTCTCCAATTTCACTAGCAGAAGGGATGTAAAACCGTCCTGCCTGCACATCTAATGATTGGTGAGTTCCTCCTTTACCTACACCACAGGAAAGGAAAGTGAAGGGACTAAAAGAACCGTATAGTTTTTATCTGCCATATCTTTATTTCCATGTTTTAATCTTATTCTTCCAACCTTGGGATCTAGAAATATTTTACAACAAAACGTTATTCCATGACTTCTGCAAATACATTGTATTATTTGTTTAAAAATTATAGGCTTAGGTTAGGTTATGTGCATATCTCTGACAACTCAATTAAATCCCATTTATGAGGACTTTAAGATGAGCCTCACTCTCATGCACATATCCCTCCAGGCAGGATTTATGTCAACCTTAAGAAGACATATATTTATTCTGTTTTGAGGGCTTGTTGGGGGATAAATAAAAGGCACATATGTATATAAGTAAATGTGGTTTGCAAGCAGGTCTGTGGACAGAGTGGAGAATGCTAAAGCAGAGTCTACTGCAATTCCTCCTCCAGCAAGGTTCTTATTCCAACAAGTGCTATTTGAGAAAATACAATTATCTGTCAGTTTACATCCTTCTGAGGCAAAATTCAGTTGGCTGAACACAACCAATGGAATTCTCAAAAATTGAAAATGAAGTGCTGACACAAAGTCAAGAAAAAGGCAAAAAACAAATACAACAAAAATTCAACATTCTACAAAAGCTGAAAATAAACAAATAAAAACCAACAATAAGAAATATAATATTTTTGACTAGATAGATGAGTGGGTTTTTCAAGTTACATTGAAGCATAGTGGCATGTTACTATTATTTGATAAAATACAAAACACAACTCTCCTACACTGTAACTTTAATATCGCTTGGAAAAGGTAAGAAATATCTTATTTATTGAAGCCTCCTAAACAGACTACAATGCTGTGGAATAATGACTCCAATATCCTGCAACTAAACAAAGATCTATGCAGGGAAATTAATAAGTAAATGCTTCCATTTCATCATGATGGCATTTGGGAGTTTTAAAACTCTGTAGTCCATTAGTCAGTTTAGTTAATGACTGTGCTTATCCTTTTAATCATGCATAGCACATTGACTGAGTTGCATTTCATTCAAAGTGCCTTTCAGAAGCATGAAGAGAATATGAGTGATAGTAAACTTTCCCCAGTTTTAGAGTGAACATATATTGTATTTCATTCATATGTTGTATATTTTGCAATAATCTTTCAGTAGAGACTTATTTTAATGTTTGTAACATTTCCACTGTCCAATTTGAGAGAAGTTGTCTAAGCTGTTTATTCAGATAAATAGTTATTTCTTTGGATAAATTGACCTGTCTGAAAATTGCCCTCCTGTGTCCAGCTAAGAGTATGTGCCAGCTTCCCTATCTTGCTTATTTTCAGCCAGGTTAAAAAAGATATCCCAGGTGCAGGGGGAGAGGAGGATTAGGTTGATCGAGGAAAACAGCTTGTGCAATTTCAAAAGTACACATCCTGTTTTACCCCAGTAGGTGCAAAATGCAGGTAACTTTTGTGCACTATTATTTTAAACTAGCTCATCTATGAAGAGAAATTGCTTTCATTTTTGATGGAGGAAGAGAAGCAAGGGAGATCCCCACTAGCCTGCAACTAAACAGTTTGATGTATGGTTAAACAAAACAACAAACAGAAAAACAAAAACAAAAATTAAAACTTTAAACAATAATTTGAACAGTTTTCATTGTTCCAATATGCATATGTGGAAGAGTAAACTTATACTACTATTACTACTCCTGAAACTGCATTTGATGAATAATTTGGGAAGAAATAGTTCTGTTTGAATATTTTTCTCTTCCAGAAGTTGTAACTGCAGAGCAGATTATAGAATCATTTTGGGGTATAAGAATTCTGAGTCTTCTCTTTTCTAAAATGTTGACTAATTAATAACAATAAATCTAAATTGAACAGGAAGCAATATGCTTCATTCAGTTACAATATTACAGCAGAGAGCATGCATTTATCCTTAGATTAGTGAAGACAGGAAAACCTAGAAAGTCTGAGCATAACAATTGGTCCTTATATACTCTCTTCTACTATGAGACCAGTATTCAATAGTTTTCTTGGATAAATGTTTTCTTGGTTAAAAGTATACTTGGTTAAAAGTTTACTTGGTTAAAAGTATTTACCCTGCTATTATGCTAAATCTGTGTGTACAATTATAGCAGGCTTCAAACAGGGCTTTAACAGGGCATTCCTAGGATGGACTTTTCAAATTTAGGCCTGGATTTATCAAAATGCGCTAAATATTGCCTGCGATAGGAAAAGGGGTGTATGTTATGGTAATAGGGAGTTTATCACAATTTGTGCTAATACCTATGTTACCATGAATTGCAATAACTTTTTCACACTTTGAGATAAGTGCCATTTCCCGTGGGGTCCACGATACCGAAACTGATGCTGGCACCCGATTCATATCTCTACCCCCTAAACCTTAGGTTTTCCCTTCCACAAATATAGATAGCAGTGCTGGATCTTGCTAGTTGTTTAGGGGTAGTAACTGCCATGATAAGGAGAGAGAGAGAGAGAGACTAGCCACAATGTCTTCACCCTAGATGGGTATTTATATCTCTATGGGAGGCCCACCTAGTATCTCAAAAAAGATATAATTGCGATGAAGAAGGTACAGAGAAGGGCTACCAAAATGATAAAGGGAATGGAACAGCTCCCCTATGAGGAAAGACTAAAGAGGTTAGTAGGGGTGTGCATTCGGATTGACCGCATTAGTAAAACGCAACTCATATTTTTTTTTTACTTAAAAAATTGATTCGACATAAACGATCGGATTTCCCACATATCGAACATAGATATGTTCGATATGTGGGAAATCGCGATTGTTGAGCCAAAATAAAAATATAAACCCCCTCACCCTCCTTAATCCCCCCCCCCCCGACTTACCACAACTCCCTGGTGATGGAGCGAGGAGTGAGGACACCATTTCTGCAATCCTTGGCGAGAAGCATGTGATGTCGGCGGCACGTCGAGTGACGCCGGCGTCACGTGATTCCCGGCTCGTTCGCGCCGGACGGCTCGTTCGGCCCAAAAAGAACTTTTGGCCAGCTTGGGGGGGTCAGGAGGCCCCCCCAAGCTGGCCAAAAGTTCTTTTTGGGCCGAACGAGCCGTCCGGCGCGAACTTGCCGGGAATCACGTGACGCCGCGTCACTCGACGTGCCACCGACGTCACATGCTTCTCGCCAAGGATTGCAGAAATGACGTCCTCACTCCTCGCTCGATCACCAGGGAGTTGTGGTAAGTCTGGGGGGGGGATTAAGGAGGGTGAGGGGGTTTAAATTTTTTTTTTGCACATATGTACATATACCCAACTCATTGGATTTTTTTTATGTCCATATTGGCCGCAAGTGGGACCCCCTTTCGGACATAAAAAATATGAACATAAAATTTTGCTCTGCACATCCCTAGAGGTTAGGACTTTTCAGCTTGGAGAAGAGACGGCTGACGGGGGATATGATAGAGGTGTTTAAAAACATGAGAGGTCTAGAACAGGTAGATGTGAATTGTTTTTTTACTCTTTCGGATAATAGAAAGACTAGGGGCACTCCATGAAGTTAGCATGTGGCACATTTAAAACTAATCGGAGAAAGTTCTTTTTCACTCAATGCACAATTAAACTGGAATTTGTTGCAAGAGGATGTGATTAGTGCAGTTAGTATAGCTGTGTTTAAAAAAAGATTGGATAAGTTCTTGGATGAGAAGTCCATTACCTGCTGTTTATTAAGTTGACTTAGATAATAACCACCACTATTACTAGCAATGGTAACATGGAATAGACTTAGTTTTTGGGTACTTGCCAGGTTCTTATGGCCTGGATTGGCCACTGTTGGAAACAGGATGCTGGGCTTGATGGACCCTTGGTCTGACCCAGTATGGCATGTTCTTATGTTCTTATGTACCCCCCAAAAACCTGGCTGAAGTACCCCCTGCGCACGCCGAGCCTATGTTCAGTAGGCTCGGTGGCGCGCTCAAGCCCCGGGATGCGTGTAAGTCCCGGGGCTTTCCTGGGGGGCGTGTTGCGGTGGCGCGTCATTTGGGGGTGGGGCCGTGGGCATGGTTCCAGTCCGGGGCATTTCGGGGGTGTGTAGAAAGCTGAAATCCAGAACCTCCAGGGTAGCATTCTCTGAAATGTTGCACGTGCAGGTCCCCAAAGGCAGGCAGAACTCCGGAGTCTCAATGCATGGATGAGACAATGGTGCAAGGAAGAGGGGTTCGGTATTGTAATGAACTGGGTAACCTCTTGGGGAAGGGGAAGTCTTTTATAAAGTGATAGGTGCCATCTTAACCAGGGTGGAACCAGGCTGCTGGCACTAACCTTTAAAAAGGAGATAGAGCATCTTTTAAACTAGAACAAAGGGGAAAGCTGACAGTCCCTCAGCAGCACATGGTGCGGAGGGAGGTATCTTCAAAGGATACTAATGACACATTAGAATTAGGGCATCCCAACAGTGAGGTTCCAATAATTAGAAATGTAGTCCAAGTGCCTGTAATTAAAAACTCACCTGAGCTAAAAGATTCCAATATATCCCTATCGATTAAAAAGCAGAATGAAAATACAAACAAAAATCACACTTTGACATTTTTGTATGCTAATGCCAGAAGGCTAAGAAGTAAGATGGGAGAACTAGAATGTATAGCAATGAATGATGACATAGACTTAATTGGCATTTCAGACACATGGTGGAAGGGAGGATAACCAATGTGACAGTGCTATACCAGGGTACACTGTGAGAAGACAATGACAGAGAGGATCATCTGGGAGGAGAGGTGGTGCTTTATACTCGGGATGGCATAGAGTCCAACAGGATAAAGATCCTGCATGAGACTAAATGCACAATCAAATCTTTATGCGTAGAAATCCCTTGTGTGTTGGGGAAGAGTATAGTGATAAGAGGAAACTACCATCTACCTGGCCAAGATGGTGAGATGGACAGTGAAATGGTAAGAGAAATTAGGGAAGGTAAGCAAATTGGTAGTGCAGTAATAATGGGAGATTTCAATTACCCAATATTGACTGGGTAAATGTAACATCAGGACATGCTAGAGAGATAAAGTTCCTGGATGGAATAAATGACAGTTTTATGGAACAATTGGTTCAGGAACTGATGAGAGAGGGAACAATTTTAGATCTAATTCTCAGTGGAGCACATGATTTGGTGAGGGAGGTAATGGTTTTAGGGCCGCTTGGCAATAGTGATCATAATATGATCTAATTTAAATTAATGACTGGAAGGGGAACAGTAAGCAAAATCCATGGCTCTAGCGCTAAACTTTCAAAAGGGAAAACTTTGATAAAATGAGAAAAAAAGAAAATACTGAAAGAAGCAGCTACAAAGGTAAAAAGTGTGCAAGAGGCATGGGCATTGTTAGAAATACTACCTTAGAGGCACAGTTCAGATGTATTCCACACATTAAGAAAGGTGGAAGGAAGGCAAAACGATTATCAGCATGCTTAAAAGGTGAGGTGAAAGAAGCTATTGTAGCCAAAAGATCTTCATTCAAAAATTGGAAGAAGGATCCAACTGAAGAAAATAGGATAAAGCATATGCATTGGCAAGTTAAATGTAAGATACTGATAAGGCAGGCTAAGAGAGAATTTAAAAAGAAGTTGGCCGTAGAGGCAAAAACTCACAGTAAATGTTTTTAAATATATCCAAAGCAGAAAGCCTGCGAGGTAGTCAGTTGGACCATTAGATGATCGAGGGGTTAAAAGGGCACTTAGAGAAGATAAGGCCATCGTGGAAAGATTAAACAATTTCTTTGTTTCAGTGTTTACTGAAGAGGATGTTGGGGAGATACCCGTTCCGGAGAAGGTTTTCATGGGTAATGACTCAGATGGACTAAACCAAATCACGATAAACCTAGAAGATTTGGTAGGCCTGATTGACAAACTGAAGAGTAGTAAATCATCTGAATCAGATGGTATACATCCCAGGGTTCTGAAAGAACTAAAAAACCTACATGTTTCTAGTTCTTATTTGTGATTCCTTTTTCATTAATGAGGGTCTGCCTATACAATATACATAACATCATTATGGTTTAAAGGCACACACTCCTTTCCAAACTTCACCTGCATAAATAGGTAGAGATAACAATCAGCTAGGTAGAAGTTAAAGATTACATCCAGACAGACTGAAGGGTCATTCTTTTAGGACCAAGGTCACACATGTTTATTTGAATATTATAAATAATAATAGTGCTGTGTTTCAAATTAAAAAAAAATATATTTTACTGAGTATCTCAGCTTGTGGTAATGTGTGAGTACAGGAAGAAGGCTACCTTTATCACTTTTTTTCATATGTTTCAAATTGCTTGGCTATGCTCTGATTCTGCTTTCTAAATGTATGGGCATATCTGCAGACCTGGAGGTCCATGTACATTTTATAATTATAAAAAAATCTAAAATATTATTGAATTCCAACATACATCTGCTTATTTTAAGCAGGAGGGTCCCCCAAGACTTGCCCAAAGTCCCTGGTGGTCCAGCGCGGGTCCGGGAGCAACCACCTGCACTCGGACTGTCGGCTACCAGTAATCAAAATGGCGCTGATAGCCTTTAAAACTCAACCAAAAACAGAGTGAGAATAATAACTACTGTATGCTTGACTGTATCGGTGATTCTTATGTTATATTTAATGTAGCCAACACAAATTCAGAAATGCCCAGAAGTTGTAGACGCACTGATTATGGATGATATTCGACTACTGTATGTTTATGACCGTCATAATAGGCATCATCGTTTTAGCTCACGCATATCTCAACTCTGCCTTATATTTAATCATGTGGTCATTTCAGTTCTTATTTGAGAAAATTATTCCATTTTTTTCAAAAAGTTTTTTTTCGCACTTAAAATGACTTCAATTAAAATTTGTATGTGTGCCAAAAATCTGCACTTATCTTATTCTTTCATTCCGTCAACCTTCATAGTAGTCTTGCTTCAATTTGCAAGTGACTAGATGACCCAACACTGAACAGTGTTTCGGACTGCTGCAAACATTTTCCCAGTCCTTTCTCAAGGGTGAATGTTTCTGCGTCGAAAAATTAGATTCACATTAGCTTGTAAAACAGTTTTCTGTACATGTTACAATTGAAATGGACTACAGCATATCCGATAATTCTAACGGTATCTTTGTGTACTTACTTTCTTCTTTTAATCCGTTTCTACTCCTTTTTGACAAATGGCGACCCAGTGTTTTTTTGCTCTTGAACATCCGGCACCCAACCGGAACCGTCATTTAAAGCTGCCCTTTGTAAATTCCGCCCACTATGCTAATCTAATCACTACCATTGCTCCAAACATTACTGAGTCATATCAGAGAATACCACTCAATAGAGGCATTTAAACCACTGGGACTAACGGTGTTGAGCCTAAATATCCACTGTTGTTCCTTAAAATTCAGTGTTTTATTAATGTCTCCCCCACGCGGGTGTACATAAACCTTTTCTAAAATTCTCCAACATACTATGTCACAGGGGCTACTGGTGCCATTGGTCAGCCCCTGTCACATGGTAGGAGCACAAGATGGTGCCGATGGCCATGTGACAGGGGCTGACCAATGGCACCAGTAGCCCCTGTGACATAGTATGTGCAAAGGCTATTGGCGCCATTTTGATCAAGGCAGGCCCGAAAGTCAGATGGCACGGAGGGAGAAATCCTTTGTGGGACTCCGCTGGACCACCAGGGATGTTAGTAAGTCTTGAGGAGGGATCGGGATGGTGGGGGGGGGGGGGGGGGTTTATTACAATGAATTTTAATGCTTGGGGTGTTTTTTTATTTAAAAAAATAAAACGTGCCCCTCTCCCCATACAAACCCAAAAAACTAGTTTTCCTCATAGTTTGGGGAAAATCAGTTTTGGGGTCAGGGCCCCCGACCCACGACGAATTAGGCAATTTCGTTGAAATTGCCTAATTCGTGATAAACAAACCACCTCTATTGGATATTGCACAGTGATAAAATAAAATAGTGAATACTAGATGAAGTGATTCTCTAGAGGCATATCTTTCCATTTTTTTCATATTTTACATTTGACAGGTTTTATGAGTTAATTTTCATTTTGTGTCATGTATCTTCTACAGAAGATATATAAAGACTTGGGTTGGTCATACTGTCATGTCTATTTGTGGCCACCTGAAACAGTGGAAGGTGTAGTATAGAAAGACAATATGTTATATCTACAAAGCCCTGTCTTTCTGGCTTCCAAACATAGGCACAGTGACAACCACAGGCGGCCACACACTGTTATATACAAACAGGCTCCCCACCACACACACACACACACATACACACACTTTTCTCAAGTAATTATTTAAATTATATTTGGAGTTGTTTTTGTTTTTTTTAGTTTATGCTACTATGAGTTATATTTCTCTTTCTATATTTAATATTTTAATAATTATTCAATGAGAAAATGTATTGAAACACTGGTCTGCAGCCCAAATGCTTCTGAAATGAATGCATTCAAATTTTACTAAATCTAGGTCACTGGGAACAAAAATGATGCCTAAAATTTTTAATTGGCTTTCATTTTTAAGAAATGCTCCTGGGTGGGTAGATACAAAGTTTGACTTGGAAATTGTGGAGGGTATGTGAGTTAAGAAGGGAAAGGATCTCACATCAAAACAGTCATGACTAATATACATATTTGATTGAATCTATGAAAAAATCTATGGCAAGGATACAATGGCATAGAAAGCCTTCTAGTTAGAGGTAAAAAATTTTCTCGGAAACAAAAAGGTAGACAACAACTAGGAGTTGGTATAAAACCTCCTCAAGAAATTAAAAGAAAACAAAACCTTGGCTGTAACATCTCACTAAAAATACATTTTTTGCACTCTCATCTAGATTATTTTCCATCAAACTGCAGAGCAGTGAGCGAAGAATATGCAGAACAGTTTCACCAGGACATTGCAGCAGTGGAAAAATGACATCAGGGTAAATGGGAGCCCATCAATGCTTGCACACAGTGCTAGACAGTGACAAGAGATGTTCCAGCTAATGAATACAAGAGCCAAGCCAAGCCAAGAAGAGTTGAGTAACCACCGATTAAGGATTAAACTAATTGCATTTTTTGCATTTTGTTTCAAAATACATTTTATTTTTATAATGCTTTTGCTGATTTAATTTTTAAAGTGTTACATAAACAGGACAAGTGAAATATTATGCAACCATAAATACATAAAAAGAACTAAGTTTACAATTTATGATCAAAACTCTACTATCTAATAGAGATGTGAATCGTGTCCTCGATCGTCTTAACGATCAATTTCGGCTGGGAGGGGGAGGGAATCGTATTGTTGCCGTTTGGGGGGGGTAAAATATCGTGAAAAATCGTTAAATCGTGAGCCGGCACATTAAAACCTCCTAAAACCCACCCCCGACCCTTTAAATTAAATCTCCCACCCTCCCGAACCCCCCCCCCAAATGACTTAAATAACCTGGGTGTCCAGCGGCGGTCCGGAACGGCAGCGGTCCGGAACGGGCTCCTGCTATTGAATCTTGTTGTCTTCAGCCGGCGCCATTTTCCAAAATGGCGCCGAAAAATGGCGGCGGCCATAGAACAACACAATTCCACGGCAGGAGGTCCTTCCGGACCCCCGCTGGACTTTTGGCAAGTCTTGTGGGGGTCAGGAGGCCCCCACAAGCTGGCCAAAAGTTCCTGGAGGTCCAGCGAGGGTCAGGGAACGATTTCCCGCCGCGAATCGTTTTCCGTACGGAAAATGGCGCCGGCAGGAGATCGACTGCAGGAGGTCGTTCAGCGAGGCGCCGGAACCCTCGCTGAACGACCTCCTGCAGTCGATCTCCTGCCGGCGCCATTTTCCATACGGAAAACGATTCGCGGCGGGAAATCATTCCCTGACCCCCGCTGGACCTCCAGGAACTTTTGGCCAGCTTGGGGGGGCCTGTTGACCCCCACAAGACTTGCCAAAAGTCCAGCGGGGGTCCGGAAGGACCTCCTGCCGTGGAATCGTGTTGTTCTATGGCCGCCGCCATTTTGGAAAATGGCGCCGGCTGAAGACAACAAGATTCAATAGCAGGAGCCCGTTCCGGACCGCTGCCGTTCCGGACCGCCGCTGGACACCCAGGTTATTTAAGTCATTTGGGGGGGTTCGGGAGGGTGGGAGATTTAATTTAAAGGGTCGGGGGTGGGTTTTAGGAGGTTTTAATGTGCCGGCTCACGATTCTAACGATTTATAACGATAAATCGTTAGAATCTCTATTGTATTGTGTTCCATAACGGTTTAAGACGATATTAAAATTATCGGACGATAATTTTAATCGTCGAAAAACGATTCACATCCCTACTATCTAACCATTATCGATGAAATAGACATATTTGGGGGGATGGGGAGGAGGAAGAAAGATTTTGGGGCCTAGAAACCCACACAACATAAATTCTTGTTTTGGGGGGCTCTGGACTTGGGGATGTTTGACTTGGAAGGGGATTAGGGGATCGGGACACAAAGGTTGCTTGGGAGGTGTTTGCTTGTTTTGTTTTTTTTATATTAATCATTGCTTAACTGGCAATATTCTTTAAATATTGCTGTTTAATTTAATGTTATCTGTGTATGCATACCCAAATAACTTTGCAATCTAACCAGTTATATTCAAATCTAGCTACTTTGATTTCAAAGTTATCTAGGTAGTTTGTTCCAAATAACTTTATTAAGGCATATTCAGTGGGATGTTTATCTTTGCTTGGATAACTTCTCGGCTATGTTTAGAACTACTTAAATATTTGTGCTTTGCTGTCTGACCTTTTCAATGCTTTTTTAAAGTTGGGAGTAGCTGCAGAGGACTGGAGATGCAGAAGTGTTTCCTCTTCATAAAAATGTAAGTAAGGAGGATGCTGGGAACTACAGGACAGTTAGTCTGTAGTGAGTAAATTCATGGAATTTTTGCTTAAACACAGGATAGTGCAGTTTCAGGAATCCAATGTATTATAAGATCCTTGGCATCATGGTATTACCAAAGGATGGTTTTGTTAGATTAATATGATCAATTTCTTTGGCTGGATGACCAAATGTTTGGATCAGGATAAACACAGGATACATTGTTCTTAAACTTGGGTAAGGTCTTTGACTTGGTACCACATAGTCAACTTAAATGAGTGCTTTTAATATGAACCCTAAAGATTAGAAACTGATTGAGATAGAGGTGATAAAGGGTAGTAGTAAATGGAGCTCAATCTAAAGAGAGGAGCATAACTAGTGAAATTCCTCAGGGATTGGACTTTGGACCAATTCTTTTCAACATTCTCATAAGTGACATTGTATAAGGTCCATTGGGAAAGGTTTATGTTTTTGCAGATGATACAAACATTTTCAATAGAGTAGACACCCAGAAGATGTGGGAACATTTAGGAGGGATCCCAGTCTCAGGGTCAGCCTGACTTGTCATGTTTCTAGGATATCCATAATGAATATGCATGATATAGATTGGCACACATTACCTCCTTTGGGGTAGATTTTATAAAAAAGTGCGTGCGCATACTTTTGTTCACGCACCAGGCGCAAACAAAAGTACGCCAGATTTCAATAGATATGCACATAGCTGCGTGCATCTGTTAAAATCCGGGGTCGGCGCGCACAAGGCTGCCCAAAATTGGCAGCCTGCATGCACTGATCCACGCAGTCTACCTCCGTTCCCTGCGAGGCCACTCCGAAATCAGACCGGCCTCGGAGGGAACTTTCCTTCCACCCCCCCCCCCCCGCACCTTCCCCTCCCTTCCCTTCCCTAACCCACCACCCCCTACCTTTGTTGCACAAGTTAGGCCTGCCCGAGGCAGGTGTAACTTGCACGTGCTGAGCCAGCCGCCGGTGCAACATGGTCCGGTCCAGGAGCTGGTCCGGAGGCCGCGGATTTTCAGATTTACAGTAGGTTAACTTTTGTATCCTTTTGAATACTATATGTATCTATGGGGAACTCCTTTTGGTGGGGGTAAAAACAGTATTTGTGGGATAGATTAACTGCTGGTAGGTGTGTGTTATTCCTATATAATGTGCTCTGCAAAGGTCCATAATTTATAGTACCTGCAAGATAATGTTTATAAGGCTGTCAATACGATTTTAAAAATCTCCAGCAAATACTTTTTCACATTCAGTTGGAAAAACATTCTTAGTTCTCTATGTTCCAGGGAACACTCTTCTTCTTTTTTTTAATTCAAATTTTCCATTTCTGTTTCTGCTGCTACTTCACACATTTGCAAGTCCAAAACATTATCAGTAACAAAAGTCCTATTTGCTGAAAGTTTTCCCACAAACAGATAATCAATAAATCCCTTAGAATCGTAAGTTTTTGTGCCAAAGGGTCGTATTCATATCAACTTTAATGGTTCCCAGCTCATATCATCCAGGTTCTTTGCTGATCTACACAGAGTTTCAGCTGGTGAGTAACCTTTTAACTATGCTTTAAGACCATTAAGAAAATATCAGACCTTACATCACTTGTTGATCTTTAGCCTCTTTCTTTTAGGGATTTCATGCAAAGCCTTTGGGCTAGATTTTAAAAGCCCTGCGCGTGTAAATTCTGCCGGATTTATGTGCGCAGGGCACCTGCGTGCCGACGCGCCTACTTTGCATAGGACGCCGGTGCGCACAAACCCCAGGACGCGTGTAAGTCCCAGGGCTTCAAAAAAGGGGTGGGAGGGGGCGTGTCCGGGGCCATGACCGGGGCCAGGGGTTGGTCCGGGGCGGGTCCGGGGGCATGGCGATGGTTCGGGGGTGGGCTGGGAGGGCAGTCCCGAGTCCCCCAGCACTGAGGCCTGTGCCGGGGGATGCCGAGGCGGCGCGTGCAAGTTACGCCTGCTTCAAGCAGGCGTAACTTGCCCAACAAAGGTAGGGGGGATTTAGGTAGGGCTGGGGGGTGGGGTAGATAGGGGAAGGAAGAGGAAGGTGGGGGGACGCGGAAGGAAAGTTCCCTCCGAGGTCGCTCCGATTTCGGAGCGGCCTCAGAGGAAATGGAGGCAGGCTGTGCGGCTCGGCGCATGCAGGCTGCTGATTTTGCACAGCCTTGCGCACGCCAACCCCGGATTTTATAAGATACGTGCGGCTATGCGCATATCTTATAAAATGCAGTGTACTTTTCTTGCACCGGTGGCGTGAACAAAAGTACGCGTGCGCGTATGTTTTTAAGATCTACCTCTTTATGAATTGCTACAGTGTATATTTTTTTTAATTAGTATTTCTCTCGTGTTATCACATGGGTTTTTTTTTTAAATCACATGATATCATTTCTACAAATTACTTGGACATGCTCAGATTTGTCCATGTGTGTTTTCTTCCAGCCTTATCATTTCTGGGACTCATATTCATAACTAGAAAAAAACATAAGGTTTGTGCGGAGTAAACGTGGTCACATAGGAAAGCATGCAAGAAAAAACAAGGTGTGAGAGCAATAGGTAATACTCTTCCAGATAGACAAAGGTAACAGTCCAATAAAGTCTTTGAAAACTTTATTGGACTTTATTTTGAGCATCAAAGCAAATCTTCAGGGAAATGTGGTCTCCCATTTCCCATATAGTTGTAGGCATTTATACAAAAACAAACAATTCAATAACAGCATTACCTATTGGTCTCATTCCTTGTTTTTCCTTTCATATTCACAACTTATATTTATTTCTTTTAAAATAAATCCTGGCTGATCTGTGTTAAGCATATGCCTCTCATTTGCTAAATAATTGTGGTGGCTTGTTTTCTAGGCACATCTTTATGATTTTTTTTTTTTTTTAACAGCCAGAAAAAGCAGGCCCACACCTCAGAAACTCCCTATGGCTCATAATTAATTTTGTTTAACAGCTTCTTGTACAAGCCTGCTATCAAACATAAAGCTCCTCTTTGTGACTAACTGAATGTGGCGACTTTAGCACCAGAAGTCAACAGCCCCATATACATCTTCAAAATAAATGTTCACTTTTGTTCAAAGTGTTCTATAGCCCTTTCAAAACATTTCATTTATTTTCTTTCTCACTAACAAGTTTTCATTGTGCTCTCACTAGACATCTATCTTTTATCTGTAAATGCACACCATGCTCTTTAGTCAGTCAACCTTGAAACTATACATAGCTCTAATGTAAGATGAACTACAAATGATGTGTTTTCCAGTCACAAGGTTTACAAACCCCCATGGCAACAGAAAAATTACCCATCAGGCTTTACCTATGACATTAGATCTTACCTTATTTCTGCATGGCCACTGTTTTTCTATACAGTACCTTTCCTGAGTTGAAAACATTCAGAATATGTGAAACATGTAGTAGACTTTTGAGAAAATAACATTTTTCAAAATCCACAGACTAAAATATGCTATGAACACACTCACATTACCTAGTTTGACCCTTCCTGCTCTACACAGTGCTCTAAATTCTAGGCACAGAGGTAGAAGGGAAGGGGATTTGTTTCTGTACGTGCCCAGAAATGATAAAGAGAATGTTATGGGCATGGTTAGGGCTATTTCTGATGACATAGTCAAAATGGTCAGTGAAGCGGCATGAGTAAGGCCAATTGCAGTGATGTAGAGAGGCCTGGGAGGTAGCATGACTAGGTCAGAACAAGGGCTGATGCTTATTTGAAATTTCTCCCATTGTTTATATATAGGGTGGGACTTGGGTGGGCTTAGATTGGAAGTGAATACTGGTTGGGTGATGCCACCTGTCCAAATGAGTGACAAGTACACTACCCTTTATACCATTCATGTACATTGGAATTTCAAATATACAAGCATTGTCTTCTGGAAAATGTCTGCCCATAGAACAAGCAGATTCAATGTCCATCTGTCCTTTATAACCATGTGCAATTTTTAAAGGTAAACAACAATGTACTTTAGGACTTTGCACCTAGAGGGCTATTTAAAAATAATTTGAATATCTTGATTATAATGTCATTAAGGGATTGATCTAGCCTGGAGAAAGGTTCTCTTACAAAGCTGTCACTTTGCTCTTCTCTACAGTGTATTATTTCATGTCTGTGAAAGTTTATTTTTGTCTTTCATTTATGGTTTTCTTCACTTATGCAGCAGGCCTCTTCACTTTTTTTCATTTAATCATATACATATTAGGGATGTGAATCGGGCTTCGGACGATTGAAAATATTGTACGATATTTTCAAAATCGTCAGAAATTGGGGGAAGGCGGGAAAAACAGCACACAAAAATAACCCCTAAATCCACCCCGACCCTTTAAAACTAATCCCTTAGCTTCCCCCACCCTCCCAACCCCCCAAAAAACTTTTTACAGGTATCTGGTGGTCCAGTGGGGGTCCCGGGAGCAATCTCCCGCTCCCATGACGTCGGCTGCCACTAATCAAAATGGCGCCAATGGCCCTTTGCCCTTACCATGTGACAGGGTATCCGTGCCATTGGCCGGCCCCTGTCACATGGAGGGAGCGGCTGGCGCCATCTTTAAAAATGGTGCAATTGGTCAGCCCCTGTCACATGGTAGGAGCACAAGATGGCGCCGATGGCCATGTGACAGGGGCTGACCAATGGCACTGGTAGCCCCTGTGACAAAGACTATAGGCGCCATGATGAAACCGGCACCGAGGGTGTGAGTGCAGGGGATGGCTTCCGGACCCCCCGCTGGACCACCAGGGAATTTTGGTAAGTCTTTGGAGGGTTCAGGAGGGTGGGGTTTGTTTAAATTTTTATTTAGGTGGCCGTATAATTCGGCGAAGATTCGTGTATTCATAGGGAATTGTGATACGTTTCGCTTCCCCACGAATACTACGAATAGTGCAATATACGTTGCGTATCGCCAATACGGCGAAAACCAATGCACACCCCTAATGCATGCCTTTCAAGGGAGGATTCTGAGGACAATGGATGTGATTCTCAGGGTCATACAGTGCTGGGGGCAGCTGTAATGGTCCTGGGAAATCACATGCCACGGTCCTGAGCATTCTCCCTCATCCCTGCCTCCCTAACTCGCTTTTTTTTTGTGTAAATGTTTTTTGTCCCTAGTGTGCCCCTCCTCAACCTTTTTTTATTATATTTATATTGTACATATTTTTGTCAAAGTAAAAAGTTTTTCATTTCAAATGGTATGTTTATTGTATATGTAGTAACAGAGGGGGAGTGGGTTGAAAGAGGTGGGAAGAGGGGGAGAGAAGGGGAAAATGGAGAAGAGGAGGAAGAGAGGGGGAAGGGGAAGAAGGGGGTACTTAGGAAATTTCCCCTGCAAAACCAAAATGAGAGTGGCAATTTTACAATTGTAGAAATTTATTATGAGTTCAGGTTTTTCTTTTTTTTTCCTTAACCAAATCTTCCATTGGTCAAGGAGGAACAACCATCTGTCAAGCCAAGGAAGTGTGGAGCCTTCAGCAGCATCAGTGTTGGAATGAAGATATGCACACCATCACCATCCCCACATACAGCTGCGATGTGCAACTACATGGACCATCCAAAACAGAGAGAAAAACAAATGACTTAAATTTCCATTGCAATCTTCTTTTAATTATTTCAGCATAGCTTAGGGACCCAGGGAGCCATTCTTGGTTGTGTAACAAACTTTTTCTTTTTTAACACGTTTACTCTAATATAGCTGAGAGAGGAAAAATTAGATTCACAGGGGGTAGGGGGTTTGCACATAGGGATCGTTATTAACACAGGATGAATGGGGAACTGAGTGCGCATGTATAATTATGGAGTATGCTAGGGATGTGTTAGGGATCTGCACAGCAAAGAGAAGGAGGGGTTTTGAGAGACAGAACACCATTGTACTTATCAGTAGGGATGTGAATCGTTTTTTGACGATTTAAAATATCGTCCGATATATTTTAAATCGTCAAAAAATCGTTAGGGCCACGATACAATACCAATTCCCCCGATTTATCGTTAAAAAATCGTAAATCGGGGGAAGGGGGAGGGCAGGAAAACCGGCACACTAAAACCCCCTAAAACCCACCCCCGACCCTTTAAATTAAATCCCCCACCCTCCCGAACCCCCCCCAATGCTTTAAATTACCTGGGGATCCGGCGGTGGTCCAGAACGGCGGCGGTCCGGAACGGCCCCCTCAATAGAATCGTGTTGTCTTCAGCCGGCGCCATTTTTCAAAATGGCCGCCGCAAAATGGCGGTGGCCATAGACAAAAACGATTCGACGGAGGAGGTCGTTCCGGACCCCTGCTGGACTTTTGGCAAGTCTTGTGGGGGTCAGGAGGCCCCCCCAAGCTGGCCAAAAGTTTCCTGGGAGTCCAGCGGGGTTCCGGGAGCGATTTCTCGCCGCGAATCATTTTCGTACGGAAAATGGCGCCGGCAGGAGATCGACTGCAGGAGGTCATTCAGCGGGGGTTCCGGACCGCCGCTGAACGACCTCCTGCACTCGATCTCCTGCCGGCGCCATTTTCTGTACGAAAACGATTTGCGGCGAGAAATCGCTCCCGGAACCCCGCTGGACTCCCAGGAAACTTTTGGCCAGCTTGGGGGGGCCTCCTGACCCCCACAAGACTTGCCAAAAGTCCAGCGGGGGTCCGGAACGACCTCCTCCGTCGAATCATTTTTGTCTATGGCCGCCGCCATTTTGCGGCGGCCATTTTGAAAAATGGCGCCGGCTGAAGACAACACGATTCTATTGAGGGGGCCGTTCCGGACCGCCGCCGTTCTGGACCACCGCCGGATCCCCAGGTAATTTAAAGCATTTGGGGGGGTTCGGGAGGGTGGGGGATTTAATTTAAAGGGTCGGGGTGGGTTTTAGGGGGGTTTAGTGTGCCGGCTCACGATTTTAACGATTTTTCACGATAGTTTACACACCCAAACGGCAACAATACGATTCCCTCCCCCTCCCAGCCGAAATTGATCGTTAAGACGATCGAGGACACGATTCACATCTCTACTTATCAGCCCTATACCTGTACCTTTTTCCACTGTTAGACAGAATGCTTAGTCTGCAGTACTCCTGTAGCTTATTTATTTATGTAAAAGCTTTTCTATACTGCCTATACACACTATTGCAGGTCTAAGTGGTTTACAGACTGAATAAATATATAGGGAGCAGGCTTAAGCAAAAAGATATCTTTAAATCACAGCCTCTTCAAATGTCACAGCACTTGCATACTATATCATACAAACAGAATAGTCAAAGCTACTTATCAATTTACCATTCATTCACATCCATAACTTTAAGCTATTATACCCATCCACATGCTCATATTCATTAGGTCAGGAAAAGCCAAATAATTTATATAGTGTTATAACTTTTTTAGAGCTTCAGGCAGCACCCAGCCTTGAAAATAGGCTCTGTTGTAGCTGGTATGAAATGCAGGTCCTCTCAACCTCTCAAAAGACTTCAACATGCAAAGCTGTAGAAGACAGTCTTGCTAGAAGCTATTTAACAGAGCTAGGATAGTGGTAGGAGATACAGGTGAAAGTGAAATGTCCCCAGTTAGTTCTCATTGATAGAGTATTGACTTCTCATAGGGATGGAAAGGAAGCAAAAAAGACGAGTGAAATCTAACAACTAGAATGGATCCTTTTAGAGAGAAATGACACATACAACAAAATAGGAGGTACACACTCTCAACATAAATGCCCCTGAATGGATAAAGATAATAGACATGAGCCCCTAGGCTTTAATTTGCAAACTATAGCTACCAGAAAGCTTTAATCTTGTTCCTAAAGCAACTGCATGCAAAACTCTAGTCCAGGTATTGGGCACATAATAACTCTAGTGAAGACTGCAGGATCTGGATTGCAAGGTCACAGAGAAGATCAACCCTATCATGGCCCAGTGATAATCAACCCACTCCCCCACACAGCAAGGCAGCAGGTGATAATGTTCTCCAGAATGATAAAGCTTAAGCTTCAAAAGGCTCCCCTTGATTGCTTAAACATCCTCAGCCATTTAACTCTGGATATCAATAACACTTGAACCAAACTATGTGATGATGAGTGGGTAGAGAATAGCCATTCCTAAGCTTCATTCTAATTAACTCATGTGGGTATAAAGAATCATTTTTAGACAGTTATTTATTTATTTTGGACATGCCGAAATCAAGGAACATGCACATGTGCGGCATCAATGTTAACTGTAATGCACACAAATCTGCGAGCACGCACATGTCAGCTATCAAGTGTAATTGCTATATGCACAAATTAGCCGGCGCGCACATGTCACTCATCAATGTTATTTGGCTGCGTGCATAAATCAGCTGGCGCACACATGTTACTCATCAGTTAATTGTCAGCGAGCATAATCAGCCAGTGTGCACATTTTCTACCTCAATTTTAACGGCCCATGTTCCCAACTGATATGCACTCAGATCAGACCCATCTGTGCAAGCTATGTATGTGGGGAGGGGTACAAATTACCCTGCCTACAAAACTATCTCTCGCCCCAATCACTGTCATACTTGCACCATGTTTCAGGTACGTGGAGCCATGATCAGGAAGCCTAACTTCCTACCAGCTGAGGTGGACATGCTTGTTAAGCATGTCATGCAGTTCCAGAATCACCCCAGTCCAAGAGGGTGGGTGCCTACGGGAAAGATCAGATCTGGAAGAGGATCAGGCATGCAGTCAACTCTGTCCCATCACAACTGTAGCATTGGGGAGCTGAGGCACAAGTGGTGGGACCTGAGGAGGCATGTCAAGCAGAAGCAGGCAAGGAGGATTGCAGAGGGACAAGGCAGTCACATCAGCTTCACTCCATCTGAGCAACTGGTGCTGAGCACCTTATCTAAAGCAGCTGTGCGTGGAGATGGGCAGCTAGACACCATGCAACGCCTACAGCAGGAAGGTGAGCATTGTATTTTGCATTCAAAAACTAGGCCATGTGTACAGATATCCTACAGGAACTTCTTTAAAAGTGAGACAGTATAGCCTTATTCAACATAATGATGCCATTGTAAATTTGCTCATGTATGCTATGTAAACCATTATTGGTTACATCTCTAACTATCAGTATTTACATAGTATAGACCAAAGCAGTTTGTGGTCAGCTCATTATTTACCACACAGGACAGGTTTTTTTTAAAAGCTCTAAAAACATTGCTGGAATGCCTGATATACACATAAAGCTAGAAAGACAGCCAACATCTTTTGTCCGCTGCTGCTCTGTTGATTTAATTTATCATGTTAAACGGTGCAGTGGTCTTTCTGGGGTGTACAGAGATATACCATCAGCTATAATACAAATGTTTTTTTTTAAATTTCAAATGGCAAAATAAAGTACAGTGTTTAATGTGTTGTTGCATAGCCTGTATAATATACAGCATAAGGGATGGTCTTTGTAGGTGCTGTCTCCTTTGTTACTTTCCCCATCAAAGTTCCCCAAGGGCTAGCAAAGATATGTGTGCACAAAAATAACCTTCTGTACCAATGGCAAAGGTAACATCTCTTGTGTGCTTTTTCTGTGCTTTCCTACAGATTTAGGAAAAAGGCCCCTTTACAAAGGAGCCTGCAAAAACAGGATGTGTTTTTAAAGCATGAGTGTGTAAAATGTGTGTGCAGGTACAAGCAGGGCCCCAAGATTTAAGCAAGTTAGGATGTAATGGTTTTCTATCTCCTAGGCATGTGTTCCTCAAGGCAAGGTCTGTACAAATGTTTAGCTTCCAAGGTGTGGGGTGGAAACAGCTCACAGTGAATGTATCGCTGACCACAGTATCTGGCCTACACAGTGACTCCAAAAGTCCATCCTGACTGTGTCCTGTGTCCCAGTAGTGATTATTCCATTAGGGGTCTCTTGCTGATTTTCTCTGCTTCTCTCCCCTTTTACCCTGCATCAAAAGACAGGGCATTGTCTTTGTGTCAGTGGTAGACTATGATCCAAATATGTAGAGCACATTTAACCTGCTCTGTTTCCTTTGAAATTCCTAACACACAAGCCCTCTGCAGCATAGATTAAGCCCCCCTTCTGCCTCAGGGACTCCCTCCTGGAGTATAATTCAGGGTAGGGGCAATATTGAATACAATGCCCATTTATAGCTCTGAATCAAAGGACTAGTAATTAGGCCTATCTAGTGGAGCATACAGGGTATATGAACCAAAGTACAAAAAACACTGAATCCCAGTGTTTGATATTTACCTTTTTTTTTGTTTTTGAGAAGCCAGCTGATGAGCATCCAGGACCTGCACCTAAACAGCCCAAAGATGGTACAGGCATCTGAGGGTAATGCCTGACAGCTCAAATGAGGAGGGAGAAGGAGCCCGTGAGGAGCTGCAACAGCCTGAGGAGGAAGAGGAGCAGCAGCGGCAAGAAGAGGTGCCGGAGGACACACTGGCTGATCTGCTACAGGATCGCCCACAGAACAGCAGTGTATTTGACCAGTCTGAACCTGAAATGGTTGCCATTTAGACCGAGAGGCTCTTAATATAGCAAAGCAGCAGCCTCTTGGATGTGATCTCAGGCCTGCATGAAGTGGTGAGGCAGGAAGTGCAAGGCCTCCGTGATACCATCATAGAGGAAGTGCAGGGGATTCAGCAGGTGGTATGGGATCTTTGCCAGGCAACAGATGACCAAACTGCAGTGTGGAGGGAGATGCTTCAGAGGATGCCCCCCTTGCAGCTGCAGCCACCAGTAGCCTCATGGACTTTCATGATGCCCTGGATGCAGTACCCCCCACCTTATGGGACATCATTCCCATGGATGGCTCTTGCCCATGCTGGAGATTCCATTGTGCCCCAGCCATCTGCACCTCAGCCTGCACAGGCCATACCTGGATGGCACCTCAGCAAGCACCACCCCCACCTGCACCACTTTACATGCTTTCATCACCAGCACCACCACAGCCACTGCTTCTTATGGCTGTACCTTCCTGCAGCCATGAACTTGAACTGCCACAAGCTCATTTGCCCTCTGAGGGCAGCATGAGCAGTGGCTGGAGTCCACCGCACAGTAGATCCAGGTTGGGGCAGCCTAAGCTTCCTGAAGCCAGAAAAAGAATCCGACCAAGGAATGATGCTTTAGTTTCTTATCCTTTATTTTGCTGCACTTTTTTGTAAATAAATGCACTATCAACTTCTGAAATGTCTTTCAATGAGAATGCTCCTTTGTTGTATAGCCTGCCTTTGACTCAAGCGATGTATCTACTGCAATTGTTCCTGAGTTAGATGCTCTTCCTTCTCTTCCTCATCCTCATTCTCTCAATGGCCCTCCTTCGGATAAGACGTGTCTGTTTAGTGCAAGGTTATATAGCATACAGCAGGCTAGAAAGATCTCACATACTTTACGGGGCTGTAAAGAAGGAACCCTCCAGATCTGTCCAGACAGCAGAAACATGTTTTAAGTAAGCCAAAGGTTCTCTCTATGATAGCCATGGTCTTACAGTGTGCCCATTGTAGCAAAATTCAGCTGCAGTTCCTGGGGTGGCAATGGGGATCATGAGCTAGGTTTTCAGTGGACAGCCTCTGTCACCTGTAAGAGAAGAAGACACAGAAAATCAGGGTTACATATACCTTGAGGGTTTCATAGTGGCACAGCTTACAGGGCTAGTTTAGAGGAGCCCTGCAGTGGCAACCTTAATATATGGGTGACAAAAGTAAGCAAGGAAGTGGGTTGGTATTAAAAGTAGTGGGTGTCTTCCTACCTAGTAGCCATCTCCCAGTGATGTGTCCTTGCTGGAAGTGGTCATGAATTCTTGATTGTGAGAGAAAGTAGGCATTGTGATTGGATCCTGGAAAGTGGGGCACCATATTCATGATGATTCCCTTGGCATTGCAGACCACTTGCATGTTTAGGGAGTGGAATCCCTTGCAATTGTGGTACATGGCCTCATCTCCTCTGGTGCCCTTATGGCAATGTGAGTGGAATCGATAACTCCCAAGTCTGAGGGGAAGCATGCAGTTTGATAGAAATCAGTCATTATTTGGTGTTGTTCCTGTCTTCTGGAGGGGAAGGAGATAAAATGTTGTGTTTTCCTGAGCAAGGCAGCCAGAACCTGCTCTAGACACCTAGAGGTGGCAGACTGAGTGATACCAGATATGATCCCTAGAGAGGTTTGGAAGATGCCAGTAGCAAAACAGGCCAGAGCGGTAGTGACCTTGACATGTGTTGGCAAGGCATAGCCCCTTTGACTATAACAGTTGGCATTGCTACAGTATGGTTTCCTTTTAAAATCTGAACCTGTGCATTATTTTCTTCTCAGACACACCAGAAACTGTGTCCAAGTCCTGTAACCTCTATGAAAGGGGTCCTTCCTCCTCTGCATTCTTCTTCTCTTCCTCCTCTCTCTCTTTCTCTTCTGAGCTGTATTGATCTGAGTATCCATGCAGCTATTATAATCATAATGTTGAAAAGATACACCATTTATCAATATCTCCCTGAATAGCTGTAGTTAGAACACTGATTTCTCACCTCCTGTTCCTGTCTCATCCCTATGTTATACTTAAGGCACCAGTGCATACATGACAATCTGATTCCCTGATTTAGCCCTTTCAAACCCACATTCTAAGCCTGCTAGCCATGTGCTATTAGCTGACACTTTCTAAGTTTGCACCAGTAAGTCCCAGAAACACTCCCTCCCACCTTCTGCCCTGCTCCTGTATCCAGTGACCCAGAATGAGGAGGCAAACCAAAAGAAAACACCTGAGCAAAACTTAAAGTTTGCACTGGCTCGCGTAAACTTGCAGTAGCAAATACATGTGCATGTGTTTAGCCGAACACGTCGTTTCATAAGCATGCGGCCCTTATAACAAATGTCAAATTCCTGTATGTCTAGTGTCCACCATGACACATCCCTTTTTGACTCGAACCTGTTTGTGCGCATAAGTATGCATAGGCATACAACTACCAGCTGTGCAAAATAACATGTGCACGCTGGTATTACAAATGTACGTAACCCAGCGATTTTGCACATGCAGCACTTTGAAAATTAGGGCTTAAGAGCACCGCTACATTGATAGGGAAGAGCCATGCCAACTCTTGCATCCCCAGCATGAGAGGGCCACTTTGAAAGAGAGAGGATAGTGGTGACAGTGAATAGAAGTAGGAGCTGTGATAAGAGAGAGATGCCGGTGGCCGACACTGTACACAGTGCATACATTACCTTCTGACCACAAGCGGCAACAATATACAAGATCACAGCTCCAATTATCAATAGGAGAAGAAAGGAGAGACTGGAACTGTGACTGCCGTATTAGAGAGGCATAAAATAAGAACAGGAATGGGAGGATTAAGCTGACCACCAACAATCAACAGTACTAAGAAAAGCTGCCACTGTCGGGGCATCCTTCTCCCAACTCCAGAGCTACAGAAAAGAAGAAACAAATGGCCTATCCTTGCTGTTGTCGCTGCAGTACTGAGGATACCACCAATAAGTCCCTCAAGGATCTTTTTCATTTTTTTTAGGGATGCTGCAGTGAAACTTGGGATCATGGATAATAAAATCTGAGAATAAAATGTTCAGGCTAGAAACATAACTGTTACTGATGATGTCATCAACCTCCTGAGAGAGGGGAGTCATCCATTTAATAAAAAATTAGATAAAATAGACAATATTAAAGTGAACTAAGAGTAGCATGCATATTAGGGAAGGCTGCAGACTTGTACAACTACAGCAAACATCCTGCAAAAAAGCTTTAAATTATTCTAGCAAGAATAGTTTTTTTTAGACACAGAGGATTACAGTGAGGAAGAAATCAAAGGCAGGAACCTGTATAGAAAAATATAAAGAGTATGATGAACTAAAAATTATATCCAAGCTTGTAGTAAATGTCATATCCAGGTACATGTGTCATTGGCTTTTCTGGATATGAGAGAAGAGGCCAGCGCAAGAGTAATAGAAATGGTTAGAGCACAAAGACTGAATTTAAAATGAATAATAAATTCAGTCAACAAAGTGACCTAAAATTAAGTAATAATCATAGGATTCAGTAAAAATTTAAAAGAGATCAAATAAACAATGTTAAGGTAGAAAAATAGGTAGTCCCAAGTACTATGTTGTGTTCTGACATCATAAAGAGTGTGGATAACTCATCTATCATAGTAAGAGACAGTTATGAGAGACAGTTGGGATTTGGCTATCAAAGGAGAGGAAGTGCTGTCTGAACTCTTCTCACAAAAGGCCTACTAACTATAGAAAAATTGTTAATTATCCAAAGAACAACTAATGAGTGATTGAATGTGTTTGAGATAAATTAATATTATGAATTTTATTACAATTTAAGTTAAGTTTAGGGTATTTTAACTTTAGTTAAGGTGAATGTTGCATCACGTTTCAGCACAACAATTCATAATAAATATAGAAGAAAGATTGAAGCAGTGATTGTGAATTATTAGTAGTTCTATGTATTAGAAATAGGGACAAGAATTATCTTAAAATTTTTACTTAATTAGAAAATATACAGTTCCAACAAGCTGATGCAGACGTACATTGTAGGGGACATTATAGACATAGATTTCAGAAGATCCAGGAGCAGTGCAGGGAGATCTTTTTTTTTTTTTTTTTTTTTTTCCATTTTTTAGTTGTTTAAAGAATAGGATAGTAGGAAGAAGAAAGACAGATAATAAACAAATAAAAAATAACTGGCCAGCGATGAAAGACAGAGGAAAGAAGAAAAGTAAATAAGTGGTACCATGTACATACACAACTTTTAGCATAAGCCAGGCCTAAGCACAGGTTTAGGAAATAACAAATATTATTCAAGAAAGATAAGGGAAGAGAAAGAGTAAAGAATATAGAAAAGAAAAAAAAGAAAAAAAGGAATATTTACCAGGACATCATCTATACTTTAGAGACTGCCTACATTGCTAAGGAAAATAAAAGTTTATTCAAAGTATCAATCCTCCACAAAAGAGATTATTATTAGTTAAAAAGAAATAGTTTCAAAGAAATACATATATGCAAATACTTATCTAAAGTGTCTAATTCTGAAAGTGGAAATGTGATGTATTCTCTTGATTGAAGTCAGTTGATTATTATTTAATATCTGAAAAAGAGTAAAAGAAGACTAGAATTATATAATAGATTTCTACCTCTGATTTTTCATTATTATTATAAATTAAAGTGAGTTGTTTGAGATAAATGCTGTGATAAAATACAGTTTTGGAGTCTATATTGCTGAAGTTATTTGTATAATATTTTATGGTAAACCATATTTCTTTGTACTTAACACCTAATACTTGCTGCTACGATTACACAAATACCACTCAGCAATGAGAAGTCTTCATCACTATTCTGCAACTCTTCCTACAGAAAATAAAACATTTGTGTTGACCTATACAAATGACTCCTTACTATTTCTGTTAAAGAACATATTGACTGGTATCCCATTTCTGAAAAAGAAATAAATTAGCACTCAATAATGCTCAGTGACCCACTCATGAATAAGCACTATAATAACGTTTTGCTAAAGGTTAATAAACCAATTTATAGCAATAATCTATAAAGTAAACAATGGTGCAATACACATTGCTTCTCAAAGGTAGAGGAGAATGATTTAGTGATTATATGTCCAGAGCACATCAAGAAACAGCCTATATATTGCTGATATATTTTATGTTTAAATCTCTTTATTGATAACAATAAAATATAAACAACAGCCCAGCAATTTTTTAAAATCTTTCCTATTTTCTAAAAAAAATATTAAAGGACCGTGAAACACTTTAGTCACTGATATTAATATTTTTGGAGCTGACTGCTGGACCTAGAGCTTTATAAATGTATAGACATTACTACTTCTACTAGTTAACTCTTCTATAGCACTACTTGATGTACACATCACTATACACAAAGGGGCCGATTTTAAATCCTACGTGCGCGGGGTATATTTGTGCGCGCTACTCGGCGTGCACAAATGTATACCCAATTTTATAACATGCACATGCTGCCGCACACATGTTATAAAATCTGGGGTCGGCGTGCGCAAGGGGGTGCACACTTGTGCACCTTGTGCATGCCGAGCCCTAGGGGAGGTCTGATGGCTTTCCCCATTCCCCCCCGAGGCTGCTCTGAAATTGGAGAGGCCTCGGAGGAAACTTTCCTTTCGATCCCCCCACCTTCCCCTCTCTTCCCCTATCTAACCCACCCCCCAGCCCTACCTAAATCCCTCCATACCTTTGCTGTCAAAGTTACGCCTGCCTGAGGCAAGCGTAACTTGCGCGCGCCGGCCAGCTGCAGGCGCGCAAACCTCTGGCACGGCTGCTATACTGGAGGACTCGGGACCGCCCCCGAACCGCCGACCTGCCCCAGACCCCGGCCTGCCCCTTTTTCAAAGCCCCAGAACATATGCGCATCCCAGGGTTTGCATGCGCTGCCGAGCCTATGCAAAATAGGCTCGGCATGCGCGGGGGGGGGGGGGGGGGAGGTTTAAAGGGTTACGCACGCAATCTTATCAAGAAAAACTTACATGGCAAAAGAGACTTTGGAATTTCATGTATTAAGACAATGGTTAAAAATTAATGAGGCTCTAAGCGGGGGTTAAGATGTAAAAGCAGCCTGAAAAAAGGTTTGTTTTTTTTTAGATGGGATTTAAATAATGCAAGAGTGGGAGCATGATGCACAAGCTCAGGAACTCTATACCAAACATATAGTATAGCCAGGTGGAAAGCATAGAGTCGGGAAATGGCAATAGAGGAGATTGGTATAGATTAGATAGGAGTGACTTGCCTGATGAGCAGTATGCATGAGAAGAGGTAAGAGATAAGAGGTAGTGGGGAGCTGCAGCGTGGCAGCCCTTGAAGGTGAGTAAGAGGAACATGGATTATATGCAGGAACAGATAGGAAGCCAATGTAGTGACTTGAGAAGAGGGATTATATGGGTGTAGCAGCTTTGGTGAAATATAAGTCATGCAGCTGTACTTTGGATAGATTGTAGTGGAGACAGATGACTCACTGGGAGCAATAGTCTAAGTGAGAGGTGATGAGAGAGTGCACAGGATTTCTGGTGCTGTTTTCAGAAAGGAAGGGAAAGATTTTGGTGATGTTATAGAGAAAGAAATGGCACATTTTAGCAGTATTTTGGATACATATAGAAAAGGAGAAAGAGAAGTTGATTCTAACTAATGTTATGGGATAATGTGACTGGAGGATTATAGTGATATCCACATAAATAGAGAAGGGAGAAAGAAGGGAAGTGGGCTTGAGGGGACTTCATGTCTTTCAACAAGTCTTGGCCATGTTGAGTTTAAAGTGATGATGGGACTTTCCAGGCTGCAATCTCAGACAAACAGGGTGAGATCTGGGACTGGATTCCTGATGAAATACCTGGTGTAGAGAGGTAAAACTGGGAAACATCAGCATAAAGATGATATTGAAAGCCAAGAGAAGAAATCAGAGTACTAGGAAATTAGTATTCAAAGATAAGAGGATCCAGGACAGAACCCTGATGCACGTAAATTGATAGTAGGTAGTCAGTAGAGGCGGATCCATCAGAGGAATCACTAAAAGTGCAATGGGAGAGATAAGAAGAGAACCAAGACAGGACAGAGCCCCAAAATCCAAGTGAGCACAAATTATCAAGGAGTGGGTGGTGATCAACAGTGCCAAGAGCATTAGATAAATGAAGGATGATAAGGACTGAGTAAATGTCTTTGAGGTGAATTTTAAAAGCCTGACATGTGCATTAATGAGGGCATGCACAAAAAATGTGGGCTTGCATGTGCAAGTGAATTATAAAAGCTGTCAAGATATGTGAGTATCTCACTATATATATCCATATATCTATACATATCTATCTATCTCTCTCTCTCTCTTTCTCTCTCTCTCTCTCTATATATATATATACACACATACATATACACATTTCTTACTCCCATGCTCTCTCTCATATACAAACACACACACACACACACACACAGGCTTCTCACTCCCATGCTCTCTGTCATTCGTATAAACAGACACTGTATCAGGGTCTCTCCCTCTCTTCTGATCCTCCTTGCTGCATGACCTCTTCATGTTCTGTGCAGAATGAGCTCCATGATGGCCCTGCAATGAACAAGCCTCTCTTCTCGTGCTACATGGGATAAGCTCTGTGATGCCTTGCAACAGGACTTTTCTTCATAAGCCAAGCAGGATGAGTTCTCTGATGGCTCTATGACAGGCAGGCCTCTTATCTAGAGCTGCATGGAATGAGCTTTATGACAGCCCTGGAACTGGGCCTTTCTTCATGAACCACATGGGATTAGCTCTGGGTTGGCCCTTTAGCTGTGCCTCTCTTCTCAAGCCAAGCGGGATGAGATCTGCATCAGCCCTGTATCTGGGCCTTTCTTCATGGGCCACATAAGATGATCTCTGTGACAGCCCTGCAATGGGCCTCCCTTCTCAATCACTGGGCAACTCTGATTTGGTGGCCTAAGAGCAAAGTGTGTGCGCCACGGCCCACCTAGGTCCACCCATGGCTACACCACTGGGCACAAGACCCTACAAAATGAGGGTTTTTCTCTTATTCCAAGGGAGTGGAGGGGCGAACGTTGCCAATCTCAGGGATCATCAGGCACACAAACCACATGCAACAGGATCAAATAGCTAACATGGGCAAGCTGAGGGTCACAAGGTTCAGGAGAACAGTTCTACAATTCTATTTGTTTTCTTATTTCAAAATGTTCTCAGTATCACATGCAGGTATAATTTTACAGGTAAAGGTTTTAAGCATGGAGGGAGGGCATCATCAATACGCACCACTAATAGGCTCTACATGGCAGTATATCCATACTGGAATATACACAGAATTAAGAAAAAAAAAAAAAAAGAAAACTGAACTGGGATGTTCTTAGTGTTCCCTTTCCTTTTATCCGGACTTTAGTACTCTGGGTTTGTATCTCAGAAGATTTTGTTTGTCATTCTTCCTGTCATAATTTTTTAAGTAAGCTCCTACAAATCTGTCATATCTCATTTTTTTGAAGGAAGATTCCCCAATATGATTCATTTTTCATCAGCATGTTTGAAAAGTCTTTAAATAATGATCATGTGTGGGCTATGATTGTAATTGTGGCAATGCATAATAAGTTTAATCACTGAATTCTACCCATATATAAACACCTTTTTTTCTTTAGAACGTTTGCAGTGTTTGCCAGAACATTGGCTTAAGGGGGCAATAATTAGACATTTTCCCATAGGTAAACCTATGTTTAAGCATATAAAAGCAAAGTCTGATTACTTTCTCCCCACTCTCCCACCACTATCACTTGTGTAGGGAAGAATGCACATTCTGATCACCATACACAAAGTTTTAACTGTGGGGGAAAGTGGGCAGAGTTAGGTCAGGAGAGATAATTTGTACCTGCTTTATTGCAGGTGCAATGGGTTCTTTATAACCATGCTGTGTGCACCAGTGGGGTTTTCAAAGGGAAACTCTGTAATAAGTTTCCCTTAGAAAAGGAGTTTGTAGCCCTTTAGGTATGCATGGCCCATGGGGGGGGGGGGGGGGGGGGCTTATTACTGTCCTACCCATGTTTTGTACATTTCACATTTATCTGATTTTGCTTGAAGACATCCTTATGTACAGGTTCTTTCTCTCTTTTACATGGGTCCAAGTATTCAGACCAGCCAGATAATCACACCATTTTCTGCAGCTAGATAAAGGATATGCTGGAAACAGCATCCTTCTCCATGATGGAGCTGGAGGAAGTAGAGAGTTATGAGCTAGATGTCCTTAGCATGTTTCTGAGTGAATTCCACCAGAAGATGAAGGAAGAGGATTCAGGAAGTCATGCTGCTAAAAAACACACCTCCAAGTTTTTGCCATTTCAATCTTTATGGGGCAGACTGAGATGAGGAGTGATGTGAACATTAAACTCAGAAAAACAGCAAAATAAGACAATCATATATGCAAAGACATCTGGCATTTGAACCAAAGTCTCCTAGGATTACACCATTTTCAACTAAATGTCTAATACACATGCAGACTATGGGTGAAAACATAGTTGCCTCTGTGAATGATATTGGCAATGTATGGAGGCAGGGTATAGAGGCCTTATGCTCATTGGAGTCATCTTCTATACTCTCAACCAAGTCTACATGAATCCTTTTCATACCTAAGAGCAGCTTAAAAGACCAGAGGCTTCAAACTAGCAAGGTCATTCATCAAATTGCATTAGCGCATTAATGCAGGTGTTAGGGCCCTAACGCCCATGATAACGTCATAATGCATGCGTTATTTTTCACATCTCAAGATGCATATGCAAATTTAAAAAATGTAGTCAAAGAGGAGGAGTTTATGAAAATGAGGGGTGTTTAGCTTTGCGTGAAATAGCGTAACACACATTATAATTACACCTTTTTTCTTGGCATTATGCCCAAAATGGGATTTGTGATATGTATTGCAAATCCTGTTTTGGGCAGGAGAAGAGAGAGAGAGAGAAGGGGGGGGGGGGAGGGGGTTGGTGGTCTAGGGTTTGGGAGCTGTTTTACATACCCAGTTAGGGGTAGGAACAGTACAGTATGCAACAGTGAAGCTTTGTTGTGATTTGGAATGAGGAAAGGGACACAAAGATGAGATTTGTACAATGTACTTGCACCCTAACTTGATAGCAACTGTGCCCCCCCCCCCCCCCCCCCGAACCCTGGACCACCACCAAAAGTGGGTGTCATAGGCCTTAGTGGTTAACACTTAGGGGAAAACTTACTGCTGACTTTTCCTGGCAAGAGTTTCCTACTAACCATATTGTCTCCCCTAGAGTTATTTGCTGTAGTTCCTGTCTGTTCATGTTACTTTCACCTACCATGGACTCTGCTTTGGTGACTCCAGTTATCAGGACTGCTTCCTATGGAATTTCTATTGTGGATCCTACCTCTAAGAGTCTTCCTGGTATGTGTTGTCAATTCTGTCCTTTAAAACATGCATGACATTTTTTTCTGTAGCAGTGATTCTCTATAATAAAATCACAATGACTGAAGTCCATTGATTGTGCTTTATATATATATTTTTATACCTCAATAGGTATATATAATGCACATTTAATTTACATGATTTCTGCCTTTTTTCAAGCATGTATGTTTCGCAATAAAAGAAACTTAATGAACTCATATGTTGTCTGATTGTTCTTGGAATGTGGTGGATGAAACTTCCTTCATAATAAACGTGTTAATTAATAGGTATTCCATGTCTTTAAATACTGACTGTGTGCTGCCTGCATAACTTCCTTTGCAGTTGTACTTTCAGATGCCTCTATTATTTCTATTGCAGTTTCACAGGTTTCATCCCCACCTTTTGTGTCTCCTTCCATTTGATTTCTCTCTTTTTCTCTTTCTCTCTTCCTTTTGTCTTTACTATTACAACCAAATCACAATAACAATCTACAAGTAAGTGAAATAATTATTCCTGGTGAGTGTGGATCTTATCTCTCATATTTTCAGCTTTGAGGGCCTAATCTGCTAAATTTCATTAATGCATTAATAATCATTAAACACTGAGTTTGGAGTTCAATATACATTAAAAACATGTTAATACATCTTAGCAGTCCTCTACAATTCATGATACTGATAATGTGGAAAAAATCAGGGAAATGCATAGAAAATAAAATGTTCTATTTTGTATGCCAAAGAATACAAAGCAGATCATTAATGTATGAAGTGTTATGCTCCTGCCTGCAAGAAGCGTGGGCAGGCTCTTACCTTCTCACAGACAGCCAGCCGGGCTGCTGACGCTGTTGCTTGCTTTCTCCCTGAATCAGCTGGGGCTGTCCCCGCAGCTGTTCCCATGTGGCCGGCTTCTCTGTTCCTGCCTTCCCCCGACATACTGCTGCGATCCCGGGACCTTTCAGCCCGCAGGGAGGCCATCCTTGCCAGTGCCTGCTTCAGCCCGGGTCCTTGCCCAGCAGGGAAGCCGTCCCTGCCGGTGCCTGCAGCCTGCTACAGCTCTCTACTCTGCCTGCAGTCTCTCTGTTCTCCCTGCAGCCAGCTTACCTCGCTTCTGCCTTCCTGCTTCAGCCTTGCTGTGTGGAACGGTGCCTGCAGCCTGCTACAGCCCCCTGCTTCCCCTGCAGCCAGCCTTACCTCTCTCTGCTTCTTCCTGCTTCAGTCCTTGCAGCTGGGAGCTGCTCCAGTGACCTGCCTTCACGCAGCTCCAGTCCAGGGCTGCTCCACTGCTTCCCTGGGCCCTCCACGTAGCTGAGGACGCCACCAGCTTCCAGCTCTTCTCTCCAGCTTCCTAGGGTGCGGGCGCGCGCCTCTCTGCTCTTCTTCAAGGGCCAGCCGGGTGTGGCCCCCTGCTGACCCCTCCCTGGGCGTTGTCTACCTCAGCCCTACTAAAGGGCTCAGCTTTCAGTCTGCCTTTGCCTTCGCAAGGAGTTGGTCACTCCTGAGATCCTTCGCTCCAGGAAGTTGTCCGTGTTCCAGCACTTCTGCAAGGTCCTGTGTTTCTTGTTACCTGTCAGAGCTCCTCGTTCAGTCCTGATGTCTGCTTGCCGTTCCAGTCCCAAGGTCTGTCTTTTGATCCAGTACTTGTGTTCCAGTCCTGATGTTCCTGCTGTTTCAGATGTCCATGTTCCAGCCCTGAGGTGTGTCTCCTGTTCCAGTATCTGTGTTCCAGTCCTGATGTTCCTGCTGTTCCAGATGTCCTTGTTCCAGCCCTGAGGTCTGTCTTTATCCTTGTTCCTGATCCTGATGCTTTAACCTGCCTTGTGCTGCCAGGAGTGCAGCGTATCCTTGCCTTGTGCTGCCAGGAGTGCAGCGAACCTGCTTCCTCTTTCCTGTGCTCTCCCGCTCTCTGCGTGGTCCGCGACCAGCCTTCCAGGGCTGAGTAGGGTGCGCATGAGGCAGGGTGGTCCGCGACTCAGTCCTGCGGGTGGTCTGAGTAGGGCGCCCTGAGGGACAGTGCCCATGTCTTCCTTCAGCCCTTGTTCCTGACTCCACCTCTGTGCATCCAGTACCTCGTCCTGAGTCCACGTCTGTGCCTGTCCACGTCTTTGCATCCTGCACCTCGTTCCTGAAGTCCACGTCTATGCCTGAGTCTACGTCGTTCCTGAGTCTCGTCTGAATCCATGTTCCAGTCTTCACTGCCCTGGCCTCCATCTGGCCTGCCGCTTCGTGCCGTACCCTGCGGCAGGTCCGAAAGGGCTGGGAACGGTCAGAGGACTGTTCACAAGACCAACATTGCGTTGTTGGGTCTTCCGAAGCGTGCAGGTCCGGAGGAGGGCCTGTCTTCCATGTCTCTCCAGCCCTGCTCCCGTCCAGCCCATGCTCGGGCATGCCACGCCTCCCGCGGCACCTCTTCAGAGCCCTCTGGGGTCGAGCCGTGGCCCAAGGACACACATCACCCAGGAGTGGGATCGCTCTCCTAGCGCTCCACAACTTGAAGGCTTTACATCATAATAAACAAGTCACATTGTATCCATGGTGGGGGGGGGGGGTGAACTATTTCTCAAACAGTGTAGGGAACTTTCCTCAACAGCACTGTCAGGCTAACATGCCTGCTGATGGTATTGGGATTCCCCTGTCCCATGAAATAAAATGGGGCAAGTAGATTTATGTATATAACCCCCACTCAAACATAATAAGAATCTCCCCCCCCCCCCCCCCCGAGCAAATTTTGCCTCTTCTATTAGATCTCTACCCACCTGTCCTCCAACCTGTCTCTACATCCAAATGCCAGAAGGAACTCTGCTCAGCTGTGGACCTGCCAGACCCCACTTTTCTCCATGGATGCCCCTCTTTAAATTTAGTGAAGCCCTAGGATTGCCAAGACCTGAGCAATTCCTAGGCACTCCTGCTCTACCAGTGATGGAAATTAAAAATGGTTCTAACTGTCCTGAGGCTTACCCTTCCCCTGCTGTAGAGCAATTATTTCTGGGGAGAGCAGAAACCCTCTCCCCAGAAATATCTGAACCCCACCACTCCCAGCAAGAGCAGTACTCTATGTCCTGATGCTTCCTCCCTTTCTTGAAACCTTTGAGGGGATTCTGAACCCTCAGTTCCACCCAGAGCATATCTCGCCTAATTTATCCTAAACCATCTAAAGTCATACAAGTCTCTCTTTGATGCAGGAGATGTCTCCATTCACTCCATCCCTGCTGTCTCTGATGTATAAAATAACCGCAGTTGACTTGACATGCAGATGCAATATTTAACATCATGTGTTATTTATTTTGGTGAACAGCAGTTTCACGCTGCTTCTTTGGCGCTTCCAACTCAATTGAAACTGGGGCTGGGACCCAGTGTCTTGAGCCATCAGTCACAACAACCAGGGAATTTCCTTCCCCACCCCTCACACCCATTTTATATCCTCCATCAATTTACTTACCCATTCATTGCAATGACAGTTCTTGCCTGTAATCATGGAGACCAAGTAGGGCCTCAAGTTGTCACTATTGAATAATAACTGAGATTCTCTTTCTCCATTTTTCAGGACAATCAATGCTGTCCCTGCAGCATTCCTAACCCTAGCCTGTCTGGGAAGCAGAGCCCTGATCCTTTTCATATCTGTAAGAAGCACTGTCATTGAGTAACCTGCTTGATCCTGCATTTTATTGTATCTTCACCAAGGCTTCTGACTTGTTTGATGAAATATATTTTGCATGCTGAATATCATTAGCATTAACAATATATTGTTTTTTATTACCATTGTGAACATAACATACCAATTGTTCTTTTTGGCATTGAATGTAATTGTTACGATGATGCTACCCATTGCCATATTTTAAACAAAAAAAATGAATAAACAATAAGGCTGTGTTTGCAAATGTGACTACAAGAATATATAAAAACTGGCATATACTGTATATATAGCTATTAAAGCTATTATTTTTATAGTGGTGGTTTGTTTTAAAATATTCAAAGCTGCTTATTCAAGAATAGATTGTTAAAAATATGGATTAGTATGTCTAAGGTCATGAATCTAAAGTTAGAGTCAAACAAATGGAGTGAATTTTCAAAGGCCATCAGTTAATCATTCTTGGTGCTGAAAGTCCCCCACCTCTCTTTTTAGAAGGATAAGATTTGAGGAATCTAAAATGGATGTTAATTTCCAAAGTATCAAAAGTTTATATTAAGCATTCACTTGAATGAATGACCAAATAAATGAAGAAATACATGTATGCTCTTTAATTAGCATATTTTTTGCTACTATACAATTACATTGCAAGGATTTAGATGCAAACATTTTTTAAAGAAGTATTTTAGGCAAGTCAACAGAAACAGATGATCTGGGAGTAGTCTTGGACACCAGGCATAATATGAAAATGCATATTCATAATCTAATTAATACTGGATATAATTGTGGATATTATGATGTCTAAAACCATTTCTGGAACCCAAGGACTTTAGAATAGTGCTGCAGACTATTATTTTCTGCAACTGATTATTACAATTCTCTTTTATTTGGCTTACACAGCACTACTCTCAGATCACTTTGGCTACTTCAGAACTCTGCCACCTGAGTGTTAACTGGGACCTTAAGGTACGATCATATTTCTTCCATTCTGTCTGTGCTACATTGGCTACCCATTGAATTTTGCATTCAATACAAAGTCCTTATACTGATCCAAAAAATAATTATTGATAATGATGCCCGGTGTATAGGGACAACCCTGCATATATATATATATATATATATATATATATATATATATATATATATATACATACACACACACACACACACTCCCCAACAAACACTGTGATCCACAAATAAAGCATTTCTTGTGGTTCTGACTGTCCCCAAGGCACGCTTGGGGGAAGTAAGAAATATCCGTGCGATTTCTGTGTCTGGACCACTAATTTGGGACACTATGCCAGAGCACCTGAGAGTCTTATCTGACCTCAAACATTTTAAAAAGTACTTACAACTTGGTAATTCAAACAGGAATTTGAGAAAATAATTGCCCCAAAGGTGAAACATCATGTTAGAGTACACAATAAAGAACAACTGTTTAGAAATAAGGTTCAGCCTGTTTTTATTTTGTTATGTTCTTAATTTGATTATTCCGGGACCGACAAGCACCTGCGGGGAGGGCCCCACTAACATGTCGCTTGCCGGGAGGGCCGCCGACCCCCCCCCCCCCTTTTTCCGCTTATCCTATGCCGGACCTGGGTCCTCCGGTGGGGTGGGAGCAGGCTGGGCAGGCGCGCGTGACGTGGGGGTGATGACACAGGATGGGGAGCGCGATGATGTCGCCATGCTGGGGAGCGCGGTGACGTCATCGTGCTGATCTCGCGATATCACGAGAAGTTGGGACTTTAAGACGTCGTGAGCGCCAGGCCAAGGCCTTTTCGGCACAGCCGGTGCTCACGATTTCCATCCACCCACCCAACAAAAGGTAAAAGGGGGGTAGGAGCGAAGGGAGGGAGGGATAACTATGAGCAATAGGAAGGAGCAGTCAGTTATCAATGTTAGTAAGAAAAAGATAAGAATGTATAATATGTCGCAGCAGAGTGGGGGTACCCGAGTTAGTAGGCCAGGTGGGGGCTGGGAGGACATGGTGGATTAACCGGGGTCCTAGGAGATTGGAAAGTGCGTAAAAGTGGGTGGGTGCTGCCCAGAGGAATGGCCCCATGGCTTGGACACGGCGGGGGGGGGGGGCGGGTAAGAGGTTTTGGCGGACTGGCTTACATGGCGGACGCCGGCACGAAGCACAGCACGGTAATACTGAGGGACACACAACCACTTGGGTACCGATACATTTATTTCATGTTAATATTCAATAAAGCTGTGTGGCCTGTTTTTCACCAAACTTGGAGTACGTGTGTTATATGTATATTTGTATATGGGTGGCATTGGGGGGGGGGGGAAGAGGGCACACGAGGGTGCAAGCTGCCGATGTTAGTGTGTTTTTACCTTGTAATTCGCTTTGATCTGTGAAGTGGCAGTTGAGAAATAATGTTAAATAAAATAAATTAATTAATTAATCAAGGTCCAATTCTGTAAACAAGCAGGTATAAAATTGCTTTTCCAGTTTAAAATAAAACATGCATAATTATCATTAATAAGAATATTTTTTCTAGAGCTGATGGACTTTTGACTAAAATCTTAAAGCAAGAGGAGAGGAGCTAAAATAGCACCATGTTCTGATCTTGAAGATCTGGAATGATGAGGAAATCCCTGATAATCTCAGGAATGCCATTATTATGACCATTTTCAAGGAAGGAGACAAGTATACCTATTACATAGGAATTACATTGCTGTATATTGCAGGGAAGATAAATGCATAAATACTTCTAAACTATTTCCATCCACTTGCTAAGGAACTCTTCTTGGAATTTCAGTGGTGGTTTAGGTGGTTCAGTGGTGGTTTAGGCCAGCTGACAGGTTCCATAAACCTCTCTACATGGATTTTCTTTGACCTAAAACAACATTCAAATATGGCATCAGAATCTCAGTGAATGACACCTCTGAAGAGTGGATTCCCACCAAGGTTTGCCATTATTCTATGCCTTCTTCATGACAATATGTAAACAGTGATTCTTCTTAGTAACAAGTCTGTCACAGACCTGTTTGAAATTAATATGGGATTCAAGTAAGACTGAATTATCATCCCAATACTCTTCTTAATATTCCTCATTGAGGTGCTACATTTGAATACTGATAGTTTCAAGTCAGACAAGAACTAAGCTATTAAAGGAATGGTGAACTGCTTAACATCAAATATCACCATTCCAGAGATAAGACTACACTTACCCCAGTAACTGAGTACAAACATGCAGATGATAATGTAGCATGTGGTAACTCAGAAGCAGATAGTCAGATAATTTTTTATGTATTTACCAAAAAATAAGAAAAACAGAACTGCTAATGAACACTCAGAACACTATGGTCCTCCATCAACAGGTTTGTTAAGAATTGTGGACCCTTGCCCCGAGGTGGGGTTGGCGCTAGCTGTGGGGTTGATCCCTGCAGGGCCCCACCGTCGGGAGGCGACGCTGACCGGGAGCAGAGGCAAACAGGAATATCGCCAGTACCAGCCCTCATTCCCACCAGCTTGAGCCTTGGGTGCCCGGGCCGGCTGGTCTTAGGTGGGCCTCTGTGTAGCTGGTCTCAGAGGAA
Source organism: Rhinatrema bivittatum (assembly GCF_901001135.1). NCBI lineage: Eukaryota > Metazoa > Chordata > Amphibia > Gymnophiona > Rhinatrematidae > Rhinatrema > Rhinatrema bivittatum. Next base: position 159,757,895 of record NC_042619.1, read on the forward strand.
ACAGGCAGCTGGAGGGTGGCCAATGTAACATCAATATTTAAAAAGGGCTCCAGGAGTGATCCAGGTAACTATAGACCAGTTAGTCTGACTTCAATGCTGGGAAAAATAGTGGAAACTATTCTAAAGATCAAAATCGTAGAGCATATAGAAAGACATGGTTTAATGGAACACAGTCAACATGGATTTACCCAAGCGAAGTCTTGCCTAACAAATCTGCTTCATTTTTTTGAAGGGGTTAATAAACATGCAGATAAAGGTGAACCGGTAGATGTAGTTTATTTGGATTTTCAGAATGCATTTGACAAAGTCCTTCATGAGAGGCTTCTGAGAAAACTAAAAAGTAATGGGATAGGAGGTGATATCCTTTCATGGATTACAAACTGGTTAAAAGACAGGAAACAGAGAGTAGGATTAAATGGTCAATTTTCTCAGTGGAAAAGGGTAAACAGTGGAGTGCCTCAGGGATGTGTACTTGGACCGGTGCTTTTCAATATAAATATAAATGATCTGGAAAGGAATATGATGAGTGAGGTTATCAAATTTGCGGATGATACAAAATTATTCAGAGTAGTTAAATCACAAGTGGATTGTGATACATTAAAGGAGGACCTTGCAGACTGGAAGATTGGGCATCCAATTGGCAGATTAAATTTAATGTGGACAAGTGCAAGGTGTTGCATATAGGGAAAAATAACCCTTGCTGTAGTTACATGATTATGTCCATCACTTCATCTTAGATTCCAGAGCACTGTTCTCTTACGTATCAGCCCTCACAAAACCGTCCACACCCCTCATTCCAGACGACCAAGCCACCAGTAAAGCCAACAAATTGGCTGACTTCTTTGAGAGAAAAATCTCCATTCTTGTCGCGCCCCTCATGGCGCCCACTCCCCCGCCCTCCACCACACTCTCCACCAGTCATCAACCCACGCACTCAACCTGTCATCAACAAAACACATCCCTAATCTTCAAATTGATGTCTTCTCTTGAAATAGAAAACATCCTTAAGAAACTTAAATCTTCACACCCGTCAGACCACATACCGTCCAACCTGCTCTTTACCATCCAAAACATCATTGCTAAGCCATTAGCAGACGTCATAAACTGCTCACTAGCTCAAGGTCATGTTCCAGACCAACTCAAGCTGGCAATGCTTAAACCTCTTTTAAAAAAACCCAACCTTTCACATCTGACCCAGCCAACTTCCACCCCATAGCGAACCTGCCAATGATCGCTAAAGTCTTGGAGAAGGTCGTTAACAAACACTATCTGAATACCTGGAAGAAAATGATATTCTCGCCCCAACACAATTTGGCTTCTGCAAGGCACTAAACACGGAATTGTTACTATCTTCTCTCTTGGACACCATCCTCCTAAACTTGGAAAAAGGACAACCATACCTACTCGCTCTTCTGGATTTATCCGCAGCTTTCAACACCGTGAACCATACAATCTTGCTACAGCGACTGGCAGCATTGGCATCAAAGGATCTGCTTTCAACTGGTTCAAATCCTTCCTTGAAAACAGGTTTTACAAGGTGAGGATCAACAATAAAGAATCACACCCAGTCAGATCCAACATGGGGGTCCCCCAAGGATCATCCCTTTCACCTACTCTATTCAACATCTACCTCCTCCCGCTCTGCCAATTACTCACCAACCTCAAGTTAACTCACTTTCTATATGCGACAACATCCAATCACAGAGTCTCTTCACAAAACTGGTCCCACTGGAATAGCTGCCTTCTAGCAATCAACCGACTTCTTACTAGCCTCAACCTCGTCCTCAATACCAGCAAGACCGAGATCCTCCTAATAGCTCAGGACAACAGCATTCTCCTCAACTCCTCAAGTTCTTCCCAACTAGGCAAAACATCAATCAATCATGCATCACAGGTGAGAGACTTGGGTGTTCTGCTCGATAACCAACTCAACCTAAACAAATTTGTAAATAACACCACCAAAGAATGCTTTTTCAAATTGCAGGTACTAAGAAAACTAAAAACACTCCTACACCTCCGAGACTTCTACTTGGTGCTACAATCTATCATCTTACCTAAAGTGGATTACTGCAACTCCCTCCTTCTGGGTCTACCCGCCAACACAATTAAACCACTATAGATGGTCCAGAACGCTACTGCCAGGATTCTCACAAACGCCAACAAAAGGGAACACATCACCCCCATCCTGCAGAACCTTCACTGGCTACCAATCAAATTCAGGATTATCTTTAAAGCCCTCATGATGATCCACAAGGCTCTGAATAATATCTCCCCCCTTAATCTAACCTTCCAACTACAGCCGCACATCTCAAACAGAAACATCAGAAGAGCATACAAGGACACACTGTATAATCCTCCGGCTAAAACCTCTTTAAGGAAGCGCGCCCTTTCCACATCTGGTCCTCTCCTTTGGAACTCGCTCCCGCCGGACCTCCGCCAAGAACCCTGCCCTCTAGTTTTAAAAAAGAAATTGAAAACATGGCTCTTCAGCCAGGCCTTCCCGGAGAGATAACTCCTCTCACTAAGGCTCCCCTGGTTCATGGCAACTATAGACTAGATTCACGATTCTAAGCCCTCTTATCCATACTGGCACTCCACATATCCCCCATATCTTGGACTACTCCGGAACACAAAGACTACAGGAATTCCCATTCTAACCATGGATCATCACACAGCTACAAGTCACTTAGTCCCCCTATGACTCCTTTTAAGTTAAACGCCTCAATGCACTCTGTAATCTTCCTCCCTCTTATCCTGCCCGCTGCTAAGTTAGATCTCTCCTGGCATCCATCAGTTATGCCTCCTTTCCCGTCCCAATGGCATTTTCCTTAACCTGCCCACTTGCTAAGTTAGTTCTCTCCTGTTATCCATCAGTCACCCCTCCTTTCCCGTCCCAATAGCATCTTCCTAAAGATTATTTAGAAGCTCCATTAGGTATAGCCCCTTGTTGCTATTGTTTATTGTTTGTATCATTGTTACTGTTATTATTATTATTACTTTATTTTTACTATTTTACGTCTAGCATTATTATATTGTTATACTATAGTGTATTCCTAATGTTCCACTTGTCCTTTGTTTCCGCATGTTCATTGTAACTCATGTTTCATTGTATCCGCCCTTCGGTGACAGTTCAGTTACATGTAAACCGGTGCAATATGTATCCTATACAGGAACATCGGTATATATATATATATAAATAAATAAATAAATAAATAAATAAATAAATGTTAGGTTCCATATTAGGAACTACCACCCAGGAAAAAGATCTAGGCATCATAGTTGATAATACTTTAAAATTGTCAGCTCAGTGTGCTGCAGCAGTCAAAAAAGCAAACAGAATGCTAGGAATTATTAGGAAGGGAATGGCTAATAAAACGGAAAATGTTATAATGCCTCTGTATCGCTCCATGGTGAGACCGCACCTTGAATACTATGTACAATTCTGGTCTCTGCATCTCAAAAAAGATATAGTTGCAATGGAGAAGGTACAGAGAAGGGCAACTAAAATGATAAAGGGGATGGAACAGCTCCCCTGTGAGGAAAGGCTGAAGAAGTTAGGGCTGTTCAGCTTGGCGAAGAGACAGCTGAGGGGGATATGATAGACGTCTTTAAAATCATGAGAGGTCTTGAACAAGTAGATGTGAATCGGCTATTTACACTTTTGGTTAATGGAAGGACTAGGGGGAATTCCATGATGTTAGCAAATAGCATATTTAAGACTAATAAGAGAAAATTCTTTTTCACTCAACACATAATTAAGCTCTGGAATTTGCTGCCAGAGGATGTGGTTAGTGCAGTTAGTGTAGCTGGGTTCAAAAAAGGTTTGGATAAGTTCTTGGAGGAGAAGTCCATTAAATGCTATTAATCAAGTTTTCTTAGGGAATAACCAATGCTAATAATTGCATCAGTAGCATGGGATCTTCTTGGTGTTTGGGGATTTGCCAGGTTCTTGTGGCCTGGTTTGGCATCTGTTGGAAACAGGATGCTGGGCTTGTTGGACCCTTGGTCTGACCCAACATGGCAATTTCTTATGTTTTTATGTTCTTAAGGTCGAGGTATCCTCGGGGAGAGAGAGAGAGAAGGCCTCAAGGGATGAGATGCTATAGCATTTCCAGAGACAGTAGAGCAGACCTGCACGCCCCAGGATGACCAACGGGGCAGCCCTCGTGGAAAGAAAGTGCAGGAGCATAGGCCTGTATAAAGGTATGTTCAAGCAGGCCCTGAGCGGGGAATCCTCTGTGACAGGTTCTAGTGGGGTAGAAATGCTGAGGCACTGCTTGAGGTGCGGCAACACAGTAGCAGGAACCTGTGAAGTAGAAGCACTGAGAGATACCCCAGGTAGAGGGGACACAGAGACATAGTCCTGTAATGTAGAGGAGCTGAGAAAGGTCCTGAGCGGGAGCGAAGAGATATCTTCTCATGACATAGAATCTCTGACCCAGGCCCTGAGGGGCGGAAGCTCCGTGAGAGGGTCTCATGATGTAGCAGCGCAGAGCTAGGCCCCGAGGCACAGGAGCGCAGAGACTGGGTCCCAGATGTAGAAGCACTGAGCCAGGCCCCGAGGCACAGGATGCCGAGACAGGGTCCCAGATGTAGAAGTGCCAAGACAGGCCCCGAGGAGCGGGGTGCTGAGGCAGGGTCCCAGATATAGAAGTGCTGAGCCAGGCCCCGAGGAGCAGGATGCCAAGGCAGGATCCCAGATGTAGAAGCGCCGAGGCAGGCCCTGAGGAGAGGTATGCTGAGGCAGGGTCCCAGATGTAGAAGCGCTGTGGCAGACTCCGAGGAGCAGGAGCGCAGAGACTGGGATTCTTATGAGCAGAGCAGTGATCTGTAGAACAAGAACAACAGGTCCACAGTACTGGAGCAAGCACCAGCTAGGAACCAGGGAACTTGTTGCCAAGTCAGTTAGTGGTGGAGAGAGGTAGTTCTTAAATATCCTGGGCCAGTGATGTCATCAGCTGGGAACGAGCCTGAAGTTCCCGCCATTGGCCCTTTAAAGGGAGGATCGATGGTGCGCACGTGTACCTAGGGAGGCCCAGGGTTGGAACGCTGGTTGGCAGCATCCAAGCTGTTATGTGGAGCACAGGAAGCCAGGAGGAACGTGGCTGCATTGACTGGCTGTGGCCGTGAGAGTACCAGGAGTAAAGGACCAAGCATGACATGAGGTGAATTGATCCGGCCATGGGTGGCCACAGCCGGTGGACGTAACAAGGTTCTTAATAAACTATCTCCTGCTCCAGCAATTTAAATACATAGGAGGTAATTTTTAAAAGGATTTCCTTGTACAAAATTAGGTTTTGAATGCATAAATGAAATTTATGCTTGTAAATAAGCTTCTAAAAATTGCCACAATATATTTTACTTTTATGAACGTAACTGATTTGGAAATTTACTCCTCTGATTGACTCTGGAGAATGTTGAACATTTCATGTACCTTAGAAACCATATCACAAAAGACTGATATTTACAAAGAAATGCAATATTGGAAGAATTCATGTCACCCTTCCCACATGGCTCGATTAAAAGCATGTAAACTGAGCATTTACCCTTACTCTAATTAATTCTGGTCAATTACTGTGGTGCTGGAAAGCTGAGATGACTACTCAGAAGAAAATGCCCAATTTAAAAGAGTACTCATACATTGGTAGTGTGGGATGATGGGGAGATTATTTCTTTGATTTCCTTATTTGAATTAATATTGTATTTGATACAGTGGGTTTAACTAGTAAACCAGCTAAAACTTACTAGTGAACCAGAAAGGCTGAAGATTTGCAGTCTTTTGCTCAGAGATACTGGACATTGGAAGGTTGGAAGATTGACAATGACTTTTGGAGTGACTTTTGGAGTGAGTTAAAATAGCCTACATATGGAGTCTGTCTATCAAACATAGCTGAAGCCATAGATACAGTCATTGATGTAGTCACTGATTGATTGGTCAGAAATAACCCAGAAGAACAAATGTTGCTATATGGTACAGAATAGTTATGCTAATAAGTGATTCTTATTTGGCTGGGGCTATTCTGGCACAAAACTATATTTGACAAAGATAACTTGGTTATTCTGGTACCAAACCATATTTGAGGAAAAGAGCTTCAATTTATGACCAATCAGAAAAGAACATTTGTCTTTGATTGCACTTGGGAAATTATAAAACAGGGTACAACATTATCATCGTTTTGGAGGCAGAGAGAGAGAAAGACTTGCATACCCAGAAGACATCATCCTGTATCACAGTGTTAACCTACCTCCCCACTGTGAGTATAAATAGCCTGGCCAGCTACAACTTACATTGTAAGTATTTGATACAATAATAATTAAGTATAGGAATCTGGGAATACTCTACATTTATTTCCTTATCTCTGAAACTGATCCCAAGAGAAAGAGATAATAGGATAAGGAATTATATACTTTATTGTATATTCTAAGTGTATATTAAAAGGAAACATTAAAAAAGATATAGTAAATCAAATTTTACCATTCTGCTTATTAAAAATTATTATCAAATTGGTTTCTGTGAATTATTCCTTATCAAACTAAAATAGTAGCACAACTGGTAGAGTTGTGCTACTATTTCAGCAGAGGAAGAGCCACAAGATGATTTGGATGAGTGGCCTGCTATTGTACTTGGCACACTTACCCAGGAGGATTTTCAGCACTAATTCCAAGAGTTAAAACTGAAACCTCAGTTGTTATGTGCAAGATATTGGAGAGTTTCTAATATGAATTGTGACATATAAAAGATCGAGAACTGGGTCAATGACACAGAACAAAGGACTGATGAGCAGGGAGAAAAAGATGGTGCAGATAGAAACCAGAGTTGAAACACTTGGAAAAGGCAATTACTAATCTATGCAATAAACTAGAGGATTTGGAAAATCACTCCTAATGATATCATTTGTGTTTTGTGGATGTGCCTGAATCAGAAGACTTTGTTTATGCTATGGTTATAGTCCAAGAAATGATCACAGCACTGACTCCATCTGAAATTAATAAGGATCATGCTCATAAAGCTCTAGGAACAGTGAGGAACAATAAACCCAGAGATATAATTGACTTTTCCCATCATTTTCAATTGAAGAAGTCTGTGGTGCACAGGTCAGGTCCTTTGGCAATTTCAAATGGAAGGATGAATCAGTGGAAATTTTCAGTGATGTATCTCTTCTCACCCTGCAGCGTTGCAGAGATATGAAATGTATAACTGACACCCTAAAGTCAGAAACCATACATTACAGATGGCTGTTTCTTTTTGGACTTGCCTATACAATTAGTGGAGCAATTTATAAAGTTAAATCAGTCTTGGAGGCAGAGATATTGCTATCTGAAGTGGGAATTCTGGTGAAGAAAAGCCAGATGAAACAGAAGAAGAGCTACAGAAAGGAACTACCTCATTGGCAGAATGTTCCAATTGGAGGAATACCAATGACCAGAAATCATGCTCTCTAAGTACAGGCAACTGCTTCAAAAATTGAGCAGCCCTAAGAGTTGGCCATTTAATACTTAAGATGGCCTTAAGTTTTCACAGGTTTTTTTTTGTTTTGTTTTGTTTTTTTTGGGGGGGGTATTTTGAGCAGGCAATTAATATATTACCTAGTATTACTTGATTAGTTAGAGGACATATTATACAGCATTTATTAAGCTTTGTGTTTTATTTATTATTAAGTGAATTACCTATGGGCCATGTCAGAAGGTCCATCATTCTTCTTAGGTTGGGTGTGCAAAGGGGTAGCACATTAATATAGACAGGGTTTAGGGATAGCTGGGAGGGGAAGGGGATTTTAAGGGAGAAATAGAATTGGGATACAGGGTTAGAATTGATGTGATATTGAAAACTAGATTTTGGTGGTTATTATTTTCTACATGACACATTTAAAGGTTGATACTGTGAATGTTAAAAGATTGAATTCCCCTATGAAATATCAACTGCTATTTAAAGAAGCAATAAGCTCTCATGCTGCAGTTTTTCTAGTGCAAGAAACCCATTTCAGAAAACAGGATGAAAAGTTATTGAAAAATAAAAGATATCACCCTATGTTGTTTTTTTTTTACATCTAATACCAATTATGGAGGGATGGGCACACAACTTTCTGAAGATGTGCCATTCAATTTATGGAAAATTCAGGGGATGGGGAAGGGAGGTATCTCTTTTTAAAGATTAAAATTGGCAATGAGATCTTTTCTTTTCTCAATGTGTATGGCCCTAATTCATAACAGGCTAATTTTTTTGCTATGTTGGAAAATACTCTTAGTAGTAGTCTGGAAGGCCATTTAATTCTGTGATGTGATTTTAATCCGACAATCTCTCCAATATTGATTTCCCTGGGGGTTCAACTATGACTCCCACATAAATAAACATTAATTTCATATGAAAACATGGGGTTTAGTATGTGTTGAGAATATATAATCCAGAAGCTAAAGACTATATTTTATTCTAAGCCAAATGATACTTACTCCAGAATAGACTTTTTTTTAGTGAGTCACTCACGTTTGGCGGGGGGTGTCCACTCTAGGTATGAATCCTATCACATGGTCTGATCATGCCTCCATAGAACTTAAATGTTACATTTCCCAAATAGACAAAAGGAGACAATTCTGGAGCTTAAATGACTCTTTATTGGATGATCAGCAATTTTGTGATGATTTGCGGAAAGATCTGCAGGAGTAACTTTTATTCAACAATGGGGAGGAAACTTCCCCTCAGATCCTATGGGATTATCTTAAAGTAGTAATCTCTCTTCTCTCCTTCCTCCTTCTCATAGGATTGCTGAAAGTCATCCTATCTTTGGATTCTGGTGATCCCAGGTTCCTCTTGCAAAAAGACGAACCTCTTCAATTAGTTAGAAGAGAAAACTCAAGACAGCTTCATTGAGTTCAAAAGGATTTGGCACTCTAAACTCAAATAAGTTAAAGGTGGCATGAGAGGGTGGAAAGAAATTCTCATCCAAAACAAAAGTCTTCATGGAGATTAAAATTAAGAATTAGAAACATGAGAGCAAAGCTTAAGATATGCTGCCTCCTTGAAAGGAAAAAGGATCCACAAGGGTAAAATGGTTGCTTCTCTAGAAAACACTAAGGACAGTTCCATTGCTAGCTACAACATGGGGAACTAAAATCTACCAAACTACCAATCTGTTTCTCCCCATACAACATGTACATTTCTTATCCAGTAATATTAGGGGACTAACAGGAATCCTACACTCATCTGCATTTTTAGAAATTTGGGATGAATTCACAAATTAACTGTACAATTATCACATGATAAGAAAATACAAACATATAAGGAGAGTAAAATGAAAACCCATTTCTGTTATAACTATGTTTAATCATCACAACAGGCTCTACAAGTAATATAGGCACTAAATGACACAGGTTCATACTTCATCCTAATACATAATTCATGTTACAAAAATCATATATATATAGTACATCATCACATTATTGTAACCATCTGACTCCGTTTCATTGAGCTTCCACTACTACTTTACACAACTCCAAGAACAATGCATTAGATTGTAACAACAATTTGGAAAACTCTCTTCTGTCTACTAAACCTTTTTATGATAAAACAACCCGACAATGCATCCCTTTAGCTCTTTCTTTTCTGTGTCACGGACCTCCCCAAGTGGGAGGCTAAACAAAATGTGAATGGAACATGAAAAACATTACAGATGTGAATTCATTTTTGCTGAATTGGAAAATTTCAACAAAATTGTCCAATCCGGCATGTTTCGGGGAGCCCAAAAAATGATCGGGATTTACCCTTTTGTTCGCGAAAAATGTTTTTTTTTGTTAGTGCGCGCTAACAAAATCTAACAAAAATTAACAAAATCTAACGGTTTTTGTTAGCGCACACTAACGGGAGTTAGCACGCACTAATGGGAGTTAGCGTGGACTAACAGAAAAAATGATTTTTCGTTAAAAAAAAAAATGAACCGCAAAAATACGACATTTTCAGCAGCGGACGAAAAATGAAGAACGACACAAACACAAACAACAATTCACATCTCTAAAAAACATATCTGTCACTTCTGCTTCCCAGCTCCATAGGTCGAGGCTTTCAAACAATGTTCACCTGTAATATTCTGCCTTCTCACAGTGTACTGCCACTATAAAGTTATGGAAATTGTTACGACCATGGTCTTCGGATACTGTTACGAGCGTGGCCTTCGGATACTGTTGTGAGCACGGAGGCACAGTTGCTTCTGGAATGGGTGTTGTGAGCCTTTGGGCCACGGCACGATTCAGTGAGGATCCCCATTACACACTGCGGGAGGTGAGCTGGTGAGTTCATGGGTAACAAGGAGCAGGATAAGGCTGGAACGAAAACAAGGAGATGGAAGATCTGACCCTCTACTGGACCTGCACGCCCCAGGATGACCAACAATGCAATGTTGATCAATGAACGGTCCTCTGACTGTTCCAAGCCCTTTCGGACCTGCTGCTGGATAACGGCAATAGGCGGCAGGCTGGACAGAGGATGAGGGCAGATGGATGCCTTGAAACATGGAAGACTCTGGATGCAGACATAGAACATGGAAGACTCTGGACACAGATGAGGAGCTTGGAAGACACTGGGGCGGATTTTCAGAGCCCTGCTCGCCTAAATCCGCCCAAAACCGGGCGGATTTAGGCGAGCAGGGCCCTGCGCGCCGGGAAGCCTATTTTACATAGGCCTACCGGCGCGCGCAGAGCCCCGGGACTCGCGTAAGTCCCGGGGTTCTCCGAGGGGGGCGTGTCAGGGGGCGGGCCCGGTCGTCGCGGCGTTTCGGGGGCGTGTCGGCAGCATTTTGGGGGCGGGTATGGGGGCGTGGCCACAGCCCGGGGCGGTCCGGGGGCGTGGCCGCACCCTCTGTACCCACCCCCAGGTCGCGGTCCGGCACGCAGGAGGCCCGCTGGCGCGCGGGGATTTACGCCTCCCTCCGGGAGGCGTAAATCCCCCGACAAAGGTAAGGAGGGGGTTTAGACAGGGCCGGGCGGGTGGGTTAGGTAGGGGAAGGGAGGGGAAGGTGAGGGGAGGGCAAAGGAAAGTTCCCTCTGAGGCCGCTCCGATTTCGGAGCGGCCTTGGAGGGAACGGGGGTAGGCTGCGCGGCTCGGCGCGTGCCGGTTATACAAAATCCATAGCCTTGCGCGCGCCGATCCAGGTTTTTAGCAGATACGCGCGGCTCCGCGCGTATCTACTAAAATCCAGCGTACTTTTGTTTGCGCCTGGAGCGCAAACAAAAGTAGGCTATTCGCGCTCGTCTTAAAATCCGCCCCACTGCATATAGACGAGGAGCTGGGAAGGTTCAGACATTGGTACTGTCTCTCAGGGCACCCTACATAGCCCAAGACACGGGCGGACCCAATGGGCTGGTCACGGACCACCCTGTCCCACTGCACACCCTACACAACCTGGAAGGCTGGTCGTGGACCACGCAGAGAGTGGGACAAGCGCAGGAAGGGAACCCAGCCAGATGAGGCTCCAATGACCGGAAACAGGAACCGGACAGAACGGAACTACTCTCAGGATGGCCATCTGGAGAATTCGAGGAGCTGGAAGGTCAAGAGACTTGGAGAAATTCTGAGCACTAGGAAGACTCAGATGAAGGCTTGGAACAAGTGACGAAGGAGCGGGACCTCGAAACATCAGGAACATTAGGGCGTGCAACATTAGGACATATGGACTTGGAACAAACAATGGATGAACAGAACCGCACGACATCAGGACATTGAACATCAGGAAGCAGCGAAGGAGGACTAGACCAGGGACATGAAAACACTGAACACGAAGCCATCTAAACAAAGAAGACCATGGAGGACCTGGACTGGTCAAGAAACACAGACAATTGTGGAACCCAATCCGAAGGCCATGAGTGACTGAAGAGGAACCCTTTTATAAGGCTAACACAGGAAACTAGGTGGAGCTGGCTTCTGGTGGAACCGCAAGTACTTCCTGTCGCCGGCCCTTTAAATATCTTAGAAGAGGTACACGCCGGCAACTAGGAAGGCCCAGAGAGAGAATGCAGGACCCTGAACAGTGGCGCCCAGCCACAGGAAGAAGCAGGACCTTGCAGTGGCAAACTGCCGTGAAGCAGAGGGCAACGGAGTTGCAGGCAACAGCTGGGATGGCTTCCTGCTTTCCGGTGAGGACCCCAGCAATGGTGTCAGTGGAGGAGGCATTAGGCTGTGAAGAGAAGTGAGGGCCGCGGCTTCTCTGCTGCTGAAGCATGGGATCCCAACAGTGGCTCCTGCTGCTAGAAGAGGAGTCAGCAGCGGCAGCTGCAGACCGGGCAGTGGCACTAGGCTGCGAAGACAATCGGCAGTGCATGCCGCAGTAAATGATGACATAGACTTAATTGGCATCTCAGAGACATGGTGGAAAGAGGATAACCAATGGGACAGTGCTATACCTGGGTACAAATTATATCGCAATGACAGAGGAGCACTCGGGAGGAGGTGTGGTGCTTTATGTCTGGGATGGCATAGAGTCCAACAGAATAAACATCCTGCATGAGACTAAATACAAAATTGAATCTTTATGGGTAGAAATCCCTTGTGTGTCAGGGAATACTATAGTGATAGGGGTATACTACCGTCCACCTGGTCAAGATGGTGAGATGGACAGTGAAATGCTAAGAGAAATTAGGGAATCTAACCAAATTGGTAGTGCGGTAATAATAGGAGACTTCAATTACTCCAATATAGACTGGGTAAATGTATCATCGGGTCACGCTAGAGAGATAACTTTCCTGGATGGAATAAATGATAGCTTTATGGAGCAATTGGTTCAGGAACTGACGAGAGAGGGAGCAATTTTAGATCTAATTCTTAGTGGAGCACAGGACTTGGTGAGAGAGGTTACGGTGGTGGGGCCGCTTGGCAATAGTGATCATAATATGATCAAATTTGATTTAATGATTGGAAAAGGAACAGTGTGCAAATCCAAGGCTCTCGTGCTAAACTTTCAAAAGGGAAACTTTGATAAAATGAGAAAAATTGTTAGAAAAAAACTGAAAGCAGCAGCTACAAAAGTAAAAAATGTCCAAGAGGCGTGGTCATTGTTAAAAAATACCATTCTAGAAGCACAGTCCAGATGTATTCCACACATTAAGAAAGGTGGAAGGAAGTCAAAATGATTACCGGCTTGGTTAAAACGGGAGGTGAAAGAAGCTATTTTAGCCAAAAGATCTTCATTCAAAAATTGGAAGAAGGATCCAACAGAAGAAAATAGGATAATGCATAAACATTGGCAAGTTAAATGTAAGACATTGATAAGACAGGCTAAGAGAGAATTTGAAAAGAAGTTGGCTGTAGAGGCAAAAACTCAGAGTAAAAACTTTTTAAAATATATCTGAAGCGGAAAGCCTGTGAGGGAGTCAGTTGGACCGTTAGATGATCGAGGGGTTAAAGGGGCACTTAGAGAAGATAAGGCCATCGCGGAAAGATTAAATTATTTCTTTGGTTCGGTGTTTACTGAAGAGGATGTTGGGGAGGTACCCGTAATGGAGAAGGTTTTCATGGGTAATTATTCAGATGGACTGAATCAAATCACGTGAACCTAGAAGATGTGGTAGGCCTGATTGACAAACTGAAGAGTAGTAAATCACCTGGACTGGATGGTATACACCCCAGAGTTCTGAAGGAACTAAAAAATGAAATTTTAGACCTATTAGTAAAAATTTGTAACTTATCATTAAAATCATCCATTGTACCTGAAGACTGGAGGATAGCAAATGTAACCCCAATATTTAAAAAGGATTCCAGGGGCGATCTGGGAAACTACAGACCGGTTAGCCTGACTTCAGTGCCAGGAAAAATAGTGGAAAGTGTTCTAAACATTAAAATCACCGAACATATAGAAAGACATGGTTTAATGGAACAAAGTCAGCATGGCTTTACCCAAGGCAAGTCTTGCCTCACAAATCTGCTTCACTTTTTTGAAGGAGTTAATAAACATGTGGATAAAGGTGAACTGGTAGATATAGTATACTTGGATTTTCAGAATGCGTTTGACAAAGTTCCTCATGAGAGGCTTCTAGGAAAAGTAAAAAGTCATGGGATAGGTGGCGATGTCCTTTCGTGGATTGCAAACTGGCTAAAAGACAGGAAACAGAGAGTAGGATTAAATGGGCAATTTTCTCAGTGGAAGGGAGTGGACAGTGGAGTGCCTCAGGGATCTGTATTGGAACCCTTACTTTTCACTATATTTATAAATGATCTGGAAAGAAATACGACGAGTGAGATAATCCAATTTGCAGATGACACAAAATTTTTCAGAGTAGTTAAATCACTAGCAGATTATGATAAATTGCAGGAAGACCTTGTGAGACTGGAAAATTGGGCATCCAAATGGCAGATGAAATTTAATGTGGATAAGTGCAAGGTGATGCATATAGGGAAAAATAACCCATGCTATAATTACACAATGTTGGGTTCCATATTAGGTGCTACAACCCAAGAAAGAGATCTAGGTGTCATAGTGGATAACACATTAAAATTGTCAGTACAGTGTGCTGCGGCAGTCAAAAAAGCAAACAGAATGTTGGGAATTATTAGAAAGGGAATGGTGAATAAACCGGAAAATGTCATAATGCCTCTGTATCGCTCCATGGTGAGACCGCACCTTGAATACTGTGTACAATTCTGTTTGCCGCATCTCAAAAAAGATATAATTGCGATGGAGAAGGTACAGAGAAGGGCTACCAAAATGATAAGGGGAATGAAACAACTCCCCTATGAGGAAAGACTAAAGAGGTTAGGACTTTTCAGCTTGGAGAAGAGACGACTGAGGGGGGATATGATAGAGGTGTTTAAAAGCATGAGAGGTCTAGAACGGGTAGATGTGAATCGGTTATTTACTCTTTCGGATAGTAGAAAGACTAGGGGCCACTCCATGAAGTTAGCATGGGGCACATTTAAAACTAATCGCAGAAAGTTCTTTTTTACTCAATGCACAATTAAACTCTGGAATTTGTTGCCAGAGGATGTGGTTAGTGCAGTTAGTATAGCTGTGTTTAAAAAAGGATTGGATAAGTTCTTGGAGGAAAAGTCCATTACCTGCTATTAAGTTCACTTAGAGAATAGCCACTGCCATTAGCAATGGTAACATGGAATAGACTTTTTTTGGGTACTTGCCAGGTTCTTATGGCCTGGTTTGGCCACTGTTGGAAACAGGATGTTTCCAACAGTGGGTCTGACCCAGTATGGCATTTTCTTAAGTGGGTGCCGGCAGTGCAGCGGTGAGTAGGTAGAGACGCCTGCTCACGGAGAGTAGCTCCGTGGGTAGGAATCATAACAGAAATGGTTTCTCACTGCAATGACAAGGAATATTCTCACTATTCCTTGGAAAAAATTGAAATTAATAATGTACCATTCTTCCAAAATAATCAATAGACATAACTTCATCAACAAATAAAAACATCCATCCCATAACAATATATTATTCAATACTGTCACTTAACAATGGGTCCTTTCACTAGAGCAGAGCTTTCCAAAGTGTGTGTCGGGACACATTAGTGTGTCGCCTGTAGTGTGGAGGTGTGTCGCCCAGTCCACAGGGCCGGCGGAAGCGGGGAACTATAGCAGGATGATCGGCGGGCAGTGGTGGAGCTTACATCACCACGGCCCGAAGAAAAGGGTCACGTTCACTCCTCCTCCTTCCTGCCTGTGCAGCCCTGGAAGAAAAACGTTGCCGGAGCCGCGTGGGCAGGAAGGAGGAGGAGCACCTGCTGCGTACAGAAGAAGAGCAGCATTAATGGGCCGTTGCGGATCCCACGTCGCGACGGCCCGAGAAGAGGAGGAAACCCGATAGCAGGGCCACTGCGGATCCCACGTCGCGGCAGCCCGAGAAGAGGAGGAAACCCGATAGCAGGGCCGCTGCAGATCCCATGTCACGGCCAGGGAAGATCAGGGCCTCTGAAGAGCCCATCCTTCAGCAACCCATGCAGAGGGACAGCATGTGCCAGTGAGAGCCTGTGCGTGAGCAAGAGAGCATGTAGGAGTGAGAGAGCCTGTGTGTGTGAGAGTGAGACAGCATGTGCACGAGAGAGACAGTATGTATGTATGTATGTATGTATGAGAGAGAGGCATGTGAGAGTGAGAGCTGTGGATGTGTGAGATTGCATGTGAGTGAGAGCCTATGTGTGTGAGAATGTGTGAGATAGTGTGTGAGAATGAGAACCTGATTGTGTGTTTGAGGGAAGACAGATGGAGAGAAAAGAAATAGAAAAAAAGACCCTGTAAAAGGAATTGGCAAAAAAACAAGAAAGGAAAGGTGGGAAAAAAAGCCTGTGACCAACCGATTAGAAAACTAAGATCAGACAGCAAAGGTAAAAAAAAAAATACTTTTTAGTGATTGGCACATGTAATCTTTGGGAATGTGCAAGAGTAGCACTTTCTCTATGCCGATCTCAGAATGTACGAGATCAGCAAGGAGGAAGTGGAAGCCTGCAAATATTTATTATGAGATAGGTTGTGTTGTGAAACATTTTATTTATGTATATATTTAAGGAAACATACATAAATTGTTGAAATACATTTTGTTCGTTTAACCTTTAACTTCTGGTTTGCTGGTAGACTGAATTACTGTGTCACGAAATTATGTTTGTCTAAAAAGTGTACACCAGGGGTGAGTGCTAAGTAAAGGTTCCACAGTCCCAAAAATTCCAAAACAGTTTGTAAATCCAAGAATAATTTTATTACTTATAGCGGCAACTCCACTGTATATATCAACGTGGTCTTAAACCAAAGGGTCCCCCGACACGGACCCGTGTTTTGAAAAGGGCTGCATCGGGGGGGACGCACACAGGGCTTTAAATATATTCAAGTTGAAATGTACAAAGACGAGTGACAGGGAGTCTAAAAAGTGTGTCACCAACATGAAAAGTTTGGAAAGCTCTGCACTAGAGGTTATGGATCTGAAAAACAAATAGAGAGGCAACTAATTCTGGCCAAATCAGAATAATCTGGAAAATAGAAATAATATACTTATTCTCATCCCTGCTAAGGTAATATTACCCATACATTATTGTTTTACAACTAACAGGCCGATACAGTACAGTTTGCTCCGACAGCGCGCACTGTTAGCCTACTCTTGGACGCGCATTTTCCCTTACCCCTTATTCAGTAAGGGAAGGAAAATGCCGCGGGCTGAATTCTTTTTTTTTTTTTAATTTTTTTTACAAATGCATGTTGATGACCCTATTAGGTATGAGTGCGGGATACAGAAAGTAAAATGTGCAGCCAAGCCGCACATTTTACTTTCAGAAATTAGCGCAGACCCAAAGGTAGGTGCTAATTTCTTCCGGCACCGGGAAAGTGCACAGAAAAGCAGTAAAAATTGCTTTTCTGTGCACCCTCTGACTTAATATAATGGCGATATTAAGTCGGAGGTCCCGAAGAGTAAAAAAAGTTAAAAAAAAATATAATGAATTCAGTCCATGGCTGTCGGGCCGAAAACCGGACGCTCAATTTTGCTGGTGTCTGGTTTTCGAGCCCGTGGCTGTCAGCGGGCTCGAGTACCAATGCCGGCAAAATTGAGCGTTGGCTGTCAAACCCAATGACAGCCACCACTCCGGGCTAAAAGGAGGTGCCATGGACGCGCTAGTGTCCCTAGCGCCTCCTTTTCCCCGTTTCTACTGCACCACCTAATTTGAATACTGAATCGCGCGCACCGACAAGGGGCCGGTGCGCGCGCCGGGAGAGCGGGCATTCGTCCGCTCTCCCGCGGACTTTACTGAATCGACCTGTTAGTAAATGTGAACAATAATTATACATGCTAACAATATATATTTAGAGTACTCTATACTTTATTACACTGAATATTCTTTCAGGGACACAGTTTCAGCGCTGAACCCAGCCACAATATGGGTATTTAATACTTTAACTATTTTACTTGAACACTAACCCCCCAATATAATGCAACTACTTCCACTCTTCTCTGTTATACACTTAAAATGTCTCCAAATGATGCTACAATGAACTTGATGAGTCATTGTTTTCTTATAAGCTGTAAAAAATAATAATGTATTAATTATAAGAGAAACAAATAGTTGCATCCACATGTGCATACACCTAAAAGAAAGAAGTGTTAGTGTATGAGAAAATTGAAATGGACCAAATAGTAAGTTGGAAACCAATTTTTCAAGTTTTTATAAGCTTTTTCATTTTTTTCAATACTAACTGGGCGCTATCAGAATGCAATACGCTGCAGCATCTAACCTCTCAACTCAATAATCAGAAAATGATCAATAATTGTAAAACATTATTTAGAAAAAACAACTAATTGATCAATACTTTTTTCAGAAATGAATTCAAGTCCAGGGATATGGATGAATGTCACATTCTGGTAAGATTGTCATTATGACTTGCAGATTTTGTGACACATTGAAGTATCCAGGTCTTCTAATTGCTTGCTGAAGTTTAGTGACTCAAAGCAAAATTCACTTTCACCTGTAAGAGCTTCACTCACATGGAACCTTAAACATGTCACAGGTTCCTGGTCACAAGACTCGAGCATGCCAGATCTGTAAGAAACACATGATCAACAAACAATCAACACAGAGTAACAGAAAATGATTATGGGGAAATCGCATTGCATACATTAGAGTCCATCCCTTTGGGTAACAATCTTTTTAACTGGTACATCACCTGAATCCCAGGGATACAGGTTCTTCAATCATTACACTGTAACACTTTGAGTCCATACATTCAGGACACAATGGCAAATGGTTGTCTCCCATCATGGATCATGCAATATTCTCATTTGGTCACAGTCACATACAAGTCCTCTGGATTACGCAGGACATGATGCCCACTGTCTACATCCCATCCTGAATTGTGAATTAAAGTCAATGGCAAGTCTGGTCACAGTAGCAGCTTCCAGCATTTTTTTTTCCTTTTATTGCCTTCAAGAGCCGTTGACACAAGCTGCAGCTCCAATTGAACAGGACTCAGAATGCAGTGACAGGACTCCCAATGGAACAAACAGTGGCGTCAACTTTAATGACTCTTCCAAAGCTGATTCAGTGATCCAGGTCCAAGCACTAGAGCCAGAAATCTTTCAAAGAAGCTCATACTTCGGCTGTTTGCTTTTCATCATTCTTTTGAATAGGGAACTGTTCCTCTAAGGCAGAAATGTCCCAATAAGCCTTTGCTCTCCCTTGCAACATCAGCAGAGCTCATTCTTCAGCACTGCTGCACCTTGAAGTTACAGTTTTTTTCTTCTTTTACATTCTGGCTCCTGAATGCTTCACCTCAGCAGCTCCAAAAAAGAAATGCTGGAACTAGTTGGCAGCTGCACCTCCAACTCAGCAAAAACAATGAAACCATCAGCACAGGTGAGGAATGCTGGCTTCAGTTCTCACAGGCAGCAGCTGTGCTCTTCCCTGCCGACAGCATTTTGCAGTTTCAGATTTCTCCTGCTCCCACAGCAGAGGATCCTTTCTTGTTGCTCTGGGATAATTTTAAGCACATACTGAGCTGCAGAAAAAAAACCCCACAGTTCTCTTTCTCCTGCTGTAGTTGGTCTCATAAGTTCAGCAGATGTAAACTTTCTTTGTTTATACAAGCAGATTCTGGCCACATGCAGGGGCTCAATAAAATGTAGGGAGGAATTAAAACAACAGAAATCACTCTCTGTGATAGCAAGTTAATGTCAGGGCAGTCCCTAGCAGCCAGCTACTTATCTGGGGGAGGGACCTGGGCATGCATAATTTCTGGATGACATCAGATGCTCTTAGCAGCTAGAAGTGGAACCTTCAACTCCTCCTAGCCTGACATCACCAGCTTGCATCATCAGGATCTCCATACCCGATACCCCTCACTGAGAGATGCCACTTCTCCATCCCTGCTGAACAGCATAAGGTTCTCTCCTTCTTTCATGCCCCCCCCCCCCCCCCAGGCAGGGATAAAAGATATCTTATCCCAGAATAAGGGGACCTTTTTTTAAAAGTTTATAAAAGTGTTCCAAATGGTCCAAAATTCAGCAAACACTCCATAATAAATTTTCTTCATAAAAATTACATGATGCAATGCTTTAACACACTCCCTGCTCATTCAGGCACCAGAAATATGGAACTTCTGTTATACCTGAACACAGAAAATAGTTCTAAAGGCCATGTTTCATACTTCCATTTAGTTGGATACTGTAGCTATTCCATTATATTTACTTTCCAGGAATTTTTGCAGGGGAGGGGGGAAGTTTCCTTTCAAGTCTCTCACATTACTCTTTACTTTTTCCATAATTTAGCCTCTTGCACACAGCACTGATAATCTCAGCATAGAGGATAACAAATTTGCTACTCAATAAGGCATGGGAGTTTGGTGATTTCCTTGTTCAGGTGTTTTTATTAAAATTTTAGCTTTCAAACAAAACAAAGAAAAACAACAGTACAGCAAAATAAGAGAAATTGGTATAAGAAACTTACATACATTAAGTCTCGATAGTAACAGCACAGTGCAAAATCAGAAATCATAGGGATGGATCTTCTGACTAATCTCCAATGACTTCCACATTACCATCCACTTGGTCAATCAATGAAATTTTAATAGTCACTGACTTCTCATGTCTATAATATATGCTAAACGAATTCCACCAAAAATGTTGGTTAAATAAATCACTATTCTTCCAATAAGACATGATCATCTTAATAGCTACCACAATTAACTAATCTAACAACTTTTTATTCAGAGTATATAACGATATTGAAAAAGCCACTGCTCATAAAATAGCAATATGATAGGTAAGAGGATATGTAAAATTGAAAATACAAGAGATTATATGCCAGATCGAGTCCCAAAAGGTACAGATATAAAGACACGGAAAAAAGCAAATGGGATAACAATGCCTTTGGAGAAGCACAGGACCAACACAGATCTACAGATAGACCAGCCTGAAATAATTTCCATGGTGACTAAGGTGTTCTGTGACTAAGAAATAAAAGGCACTGATTAGTAATGGAAGAAAGTGATATAGGATTTGTGATTTACATAGAATCAACCTTGTTTGATGCATTCCAACTCAGAAAGACAAGTATTATGTAAAGCTACATACATGGGGGGGGGGGGAGGGGTGGATTTGTGATTTACATAGATACAATCTTGTTTGATGCATTCCAACTCAGAAAGACAAGTATTATGTAAAGCTACATACATGGGGGGGGGGGGGGGTGGTGGAGGGGGAAGATATTCAACAGCCATATAGATGGATAACTCACAAGCATATTGAGCCTCTTATCCATCTTAATTATAGCTGGATATGTTGTTATCCAGCTGAATATCTTATCTGAATATTGGGTATATCTAGTAGGGGTGTGCATTCGGATTGACCGCATTAGTAAAACGCAACTCATATTTTTTTTTTACTTAAAAAATTGATTCGACATAAACGATCGGATTTCCCACATATCAAACATAGATATGTTCGATATGTGGGAAATTGCGATTGTTGAGCCAAAATAAAAATATAAACCCCCTCACCCTCCTTAATCCCCCCCCCCCCGACTTACCACAACTCCCTGGTGATGGAGCGAGGAGTGAGGACGCCATTTCTGCAATCCTTGGCGAGAAGCATGTGACGTCGGCGGCACGTCGAGTGACGCCGGCGTCACGTGATTCCCGGCTCGTTCGCGCCGGACGGCTCGTTCGGCCCAAAAAGAACTTTTGGCCAGCTTGGGGGGGTCAGGAGGCCCCCCCAAGCTGGCCAAAAGTTCTTTTTGGGCCGAACGAGCCGTCCGGCACGAACGAGCCGGGAATCACGTGACGCCGACGTCACGTGATTCCCGGCAAGTTCGCGCCGGACGGCTCCTTCGGCCCAAAAAGAACTTTTGGCCAGCTTGGGGGGGTCAGGAGGCCCCCCCAAGCTGGCCAAAAGTTCTTTTTGGGCCGAAGAAGCCGTCCGGCGCGAACGAGCCGGGAATCACGTGACGCCGCGTCACTCGACGTGCCACCGACGTCACATGCTTCTCGCCAAGGATTACAGAAATGACGTCCTCACTCCTCGCTCGATCACCAGGGAGTTGTGGTAAGTCTGGGGGGGGGGATTAAGGAGGGTGAGGGGGTTTAAATTTTTTTTTTGCACATATGTACATATACCCAACTCATTGGATTTTTTTTATGTCCATATTGGCCGCAAGTGGGACCCCCTTTCGGACATAAAAAATATGAACATAAAATTTTGCTCTGCACATCCCTAATATCTAGCTAAGGGGGTCATTTATCAAAGTGCTATATAGTGTTTTTGCATGCAAAAAATGCCTTAATGCATGTGAAAATACCATAATGTTTTTAAGCTCCTGGGGGGGGGGGGGGAGAGGGAGAGGGAGGGAGAGAAAGAGAGAGAGAGAGAGAGAGATTAGCCATGATGCCCTCATGCTAGATAGGTATTTATATCTCTATGGGAGGCCCATCTAGTAAGTCGAGGTGAGGTTTAGGTATTAGTGTAGGGGTTAGGGGCCACTTTGACATTCAAAGTGAGACGGACGAACAGAACAGTGCTCTCTTGTGAAGATTTGTTGACCTTCGGAGTGAGGAAACTCACCAAAAGATGAGATTTGTGCAATGTTCTCTCCTAGCTTGATGGTCTCTCTACCTGGGTAACATCAAGCAAGGTTGAGAAAACATTGGAACTCAGGTGGGAAGGAGGCAGGGACAGGTTAGGGCCTGTAGGCTCATAATGTGAGTTTTGTTTTTTTTTAAATCAGGAACATAGAATGTAGCCAGTTAAGTCTAAAGTTATCTGACTAACCATAGCCAAATATCTTTATACATAATGTTTAAAGTTATTCATCTATAGATAGCCAGATAACTTTAATTGGGGATATTCAGTGGGACATTTCTCCAACAGAATATCCGGGACAAGTTATCTAACTTTAGCAAGATAATTTGCCCCCTTAACTGCCAACTGAATATTGATCCCAGGGAACTAAATTCATTTAAGTGCTTTTTCAAGTTGAGAGGCCAAATATTCCAAAAGAGCCAGAACCCAAAAGTGATAGATTTAACAAAATCATGAAACTGTAACCAGTGATTATATTGTGATGCAGGCAGATCAAAACCTGGAAAATAATATGTCAAAGGAAAGTAATTTAGCATTTTCTATAATCTGTTCTAAAAACCATATGTCACACATTTGCCATGATTTCCATTTAAGGCTTCTGTTATCTATCATTGGCCTAGATTCATCATTTTGCTATAAATTTACATGAATAGTGATAAAAAGGGGTGTGGTTAGGGTAATTTTTGGGCTGCTCCTGGAGAGAGAGAGAAAGAGAAAGCCTCTGGGGTGGCACACATATTTGTCATCTATTTATACCACTGTATGAGGGTCAACTAGTAACTCGTGGTGAGGTTTTGGTGATGATCTAGGGTTTGGGGGCCAGTTTTACATGCACATTCAGAACTACGAACAGCACAGTACAATCACGAGGTCGAGAGTACATTGTAGAAATCTCACCTTTGTGTACCTTTCCTCATTCCAAATCACATCAAATCTTCTCTCTCTCTCTCTTTCCCCCCTCCACTCCACTCCCCCTGCCCAAAATGGCATTTGCAATATTTATCGCAAATGCCGGTTCAATATCTAAAAGATGAGGACAATCATGTTGATTCAGAGTAGTTTGCAACCAGTAAACTCCTTGTTATAAAATAAAAGATTGATGATAACTATAAAAATCTAGAAAATTTAGTCCACCATTGTCCCTTTTAGTTTTAAGCTTAGACAATGCTATTTTAGGACAGTGGCTCTCAACAGGTGTGTCAGGACACACTGGTGTGTCACGTGGCTCTAGAAGGTATGTCACAGGGCCAGCAGATGGCTGCCTCCTTGTACTTTGCTTAGTGTAGGAGGAAATATATTTCTGTTTCTAGCTCTCTAGTTTTGTACTGCATGCAGAGTGACTTTTTAAGGTTTCCATTCCAGTTTTTGTCTCCATGTTTGTAATTTGTGGTCTTTTATTATGTATTTGGTGAAGATTAGATCTGTTTGTGTGACTGAGGTGAGGTATTTAAGTAGTAGGTAGGGATTTGTATCAATCTTCTTTTTTGCATTTTCTTATTCTGAATAGGACATGCATTGGTGCTGTACTGCTGCCTTTTCATAGGAAGGGCTATTGCTGTTTGAGTTCTTGGAATTAGTGTTGCAGTGGTATGGGAGGTTTGCTACACATGTGCTGAGATTTTTTTTTTTTTTCAGTTTTTGTATTTTACAATGTGCCTGGTAGTAAGGGAGTTTGTGTTTCTGTTACTGAGAAAGCATCAGAATCAGAATATCTTTTTATATAGCAAGTGGTATTTGAAATATCCTAGTTCTACTCTGCATCCATTGTTTGGGGATGGGGGGGGGGGGGGGAAGGTTCCTGTGGATACAGAGTATATGTTTACATTTATCCCCGTGATTATCAAGTGTTCAGTGTGTCATGCCTGTAAGAATTATCTGCCAGGTGTGCCCTAATAGAAAAAAGGTTGAGAATCACTGTTCTAGGGGATTTACCTTTCTATATAAATTTAGAAAAGAAAATAGGGAAGCTAACAAAATCACCACAACAGCTATAAAGTGTGATTTCAATTTCCCCAGTATTGGCCGGGTTAGTGCTACATCAGGACATCCTAGAGAGGTAAAGTTCTTAGATGAAATAAATGATTGCTTCATGGAGCAGTTGATACAAGAACCAACAATAGGGGAAACTAATTTAGACCTAGTCCTTAGTGGAACACAAGATTTTGTGCAAGAGGTAACAGTGTTGGAGCCACTTGGCAATAGTGATCACACTATTATCAAATGTGACTTAATAACTGGAAGAAGTGCACTAAAGAAATCTACTGTGACAGGATTTAATTTTAAAAAAAGATGATTATGATAAAATGAGGGAAATGTTAGGAAAAAACAGAAAGAAGGAAATGCAAAGGTTAAGAGTTTAGATCAGGCATTGACATTTTTTAAAAATACCATCTTAGATGCCCAGACCGTATGTGTTCCACTCATTAGAAAAGGTGGAAGGAAGTCTAAACAGCTACCGGCATGGTTAAAAAGTGAGGAGAAAGAGACTATAATATCTGAAAGAATATCTTTCAAGAAATGTAAAAGGGATCTGAATGAAGAAAACAGGAATCAGCGTAAGAACTGGCAAGTCAGATGCAAAGCATTGATAAGGAAGGCAAAGACAGAATTTGAAAAGAAGTTTGTCATGGAAGCAAATACTCTTATATTCTTATAAAAACTTTCAGGCCAATTCAGTACAGTGCGCACTGTTAACCTGCGTTTGGCTATGTGTTTCAACGTGCTAGCTTTACCCCTTATTCAGTAAGGGGTAATAGCGCGTCAAAAACACGCGGCCAACCCCCTGAAACTAATAGCGCTCGCAACATGCAAATGTATGTTGATGGCCCTATTAGTTATTCCCGTGCGATTCAGTAAGTAAATTGTGCAGCTTGGCTGCACATTTTACTTTCAGAAATTAGCGCCTACCCAAAGGTAGGTGTTAATTTCTGTCGGCACCGGGAAAAACTGCTTTTGTGTACACCCTCCAACTTAATATCATGGCAATATTAAGTTGGAGGTCCCAAAAGTAAAAAATAACTAAAAATAAAAGAATTTTAAAAATTTAAAATCAGCCCGCGGCTCACGGGTTGAAAAATGGATGCTCAATTTTGCCGGTGTTCGGTTTCCGAACCCATGGCTGTCAGTGGGTTTGAGAACCAACGCCGGCAAAATTGAGCGTCGGCTGACAAACTCGCTGACAGCCACGGCTCCTGTCTAAAAAGAGGCACTAGGGACGCGCTAGTGTCCTTAGTGCCTCTTTTTACCATGGGCCCTAATTTGAATATTGTTTTTTAGTGAATCGCACACACAAGAGAATGGTCTGTGTGCGCGCCAGGAGAGCAGACGCTCGCCCGCTCTCCCACGACTTTTACTGTATCGGCCTGTTTGTCAGGTACATTTGAGGTAAAAGACTTACAAGGGAGTCATTTGGATAATTAGATGATCAAGGGGTAAAAGGGGCACTTAGGAATGACAAAGCCATAGCATAAAGACTAAATGAATTATTTGCTTAGATATTCAGTTAGAAAATTGCAAGAAATATACCTATGCTAGAACTGATATTCAAAAGTGTTGATTCAGAAAATCTGAAACAAATCTTAGTGAACCTGCAAGATGTACTAAGGTAAATTGACAAAATGAAGACTAGCAAATCACCTTGACCAGATGGTATACATCCCAGAGTACCGAAAGAACTGATAAATGAAATTGTGGACCTGCTATTGGAAATTTGTAAACTATCAGTAACATTATCTATGGTACATGAAGAATGGAGAGTTGCCAATGTAAAACCAATTTTTAAAAAAGGATCAAGGATTGATCCAGTAAACTACAGATCACTGAATATGATGTCTGTGCCAGGCGAAATGGTAGAAACTATCATAAAGAACAAAACTGCTGAACATATAGGCATAGTTTAATGGGTCAAATCCAACATGGATTTAGCCAAGTGAAGTCTTGCCTCACAAATTTGCTACATATTTTGAGGGCATAAATAAACATTTGAGTAAAGGTGATTCAGTTGATATAGTGTATCTGGATTTCCAGAAATAATTTGACAAATTCCCTTATGAGATACTTTTTAGGAAATTAAAATGCCATGGGGGGGGGGGGGGGCAATGTCCTATTGTGGATTACCAGCTGGTTGAAAGACAGAAACCAGAGAGAAGGGCTAATTGGTAAATTTCCCCAATGTAAAAAAGTGAATAGTGGAGTGTCCCAGGGATCTGTTCTGTTATCATTGCTTTTTAATATATTTATTAACAACATGGAAATGGGAACAACAAGTGAGTTGATCAAATTTACCGATGACACAAAATTATTCTAAGTTGTTAAATCACAAGAGGATTGTGAGAAATTGCAAGAGGACATTGCAAGACTGGGAGACTGGGCATGCAAATGGCAAATGAAATTTAATGTGGACAAGTGCACAGTATTGCACTTAGGGAAGAGTAACCCAAATAATGGCTACATAATACATTAGGAATCACCAGTCATTAAAAGGATCTGGATGTCTTGACATTTTCTGCTCAGTGTGCAGCTGCAGCAGCCAAAAAAAGAAATAGAATGCTAGGGATTATTAGGAAAGCAATAGAGAATACAACAGAGAATATCTAGTGCATCTGTATTGCTCCATGTTGTGACCTCATCTTGAGTACTGTGTGCAGTTCTGGTCTTCACAACTCAAAAAAGATATAGAAGAATTAGAAAAGGTAAAGAGAAGGGTGACCAAAATGATAAAGGGGATGAATTGATTCCCCTCTGAGAAAAGGCTAAAGAGGTTAGGACCTTTCAGCCTGGAGAAGAGATGACAGAGGGGAGATAAGATATAGGTCTATAAAATAATGAGTGGAATGGAACACGTAAAAGATAATCAGTTGTTTACACTTTCGAAAAGTACAAAGATCAGGAATCACACAATGAAGTTACTGAGTAATACATTTAAAATTAATATGAAAACATATTTTTTTTTTACTCAACACATAATTGTGCGCTGGAATTTGCTGTCAGTGGATATGGTGAAAGCTATTAGTATAGCTGCTTTTAAAAAAAGATTTGGACAAGTTCCTGGAAGAGAAGTCCATGAACCATTATTAAGGTAGAGTTGCAGATATCCGCTTATTCTTGGGATAAGCAGCTTGAAATCTATCTAGCCCTTGGTATCTTGCCAGGCACTTATGATCTGGATTTGCCACTCTTGGAAACAGGATACTAGGCTCAATGGACTTTAGTCTGAGCCAGTATGGCAACTATTATGTTCTTGGATGCTGCTGCTGCTGCTGCTGCTGGCACTGCAGTTGAGGTTGAGTGTAGACCATGAGGTAAAAGGCCAGTGGCATTGCACGTGCTCTAGATCTGCACTGCCTGCTTTTCCTGAGGTTTGCTCTCAACACAGGCAGTATTATCTATCTTCTCCATAATAATTAGAGCTCCATAATTCTCTTTGGCAAATATATACTTATTAAATACTTTTAAAGGAATAGTTCTAATCACATCAATTGGAATATGTATTTGGAGATAATCAGCAAATAGATATTATATCACTCCCAACGACTACAACCAAGAATGCAAAGGAGCAATATACAGATTGAAAAGAACTGATGAAAAGTCAAAGCCTTGAGGAACTCCAGATTTGCATATAATAGAAGCAATACATGCAAATCTATCTCATGCATATTCATTGTGGATATCCTGAAACTCTGGTTATGTGTGCCCTGAGGACTGGGTTGAGAACCATTGCATAGAAAATTGGACAAACTGATTCTGCTAAACGTTTGTATGTGAAAAAAAATATGCCCAATTAAGGGGTGGGAAATAGCATCCAGCATCATATGCAAAACATCCACTAAATAATTCTTAAGAGTCACTTGCAGTAATTCACCATTAAATTTGTGGAAATTCAACAGATGCAGATTCAGATGTCTTGAGCTATTTTCCAGGAATTCTACTCATCTAGAAAGACGCTTTGCTCTTCTATCATAATACCATTGACAGTATGAATATTTTTTATTTCATTTTTCAAAGTTGGAATTTTAATATTATGCTCCTGTAATTGCTCCTCATGCTACAAAACTAAGGATTCAATCTTTTCATAAAATGTATTAATCTTGCCAGTGCAGTCAGAAATAGAATTCCCAAAGCTGATCATCTAGTCCCAGAGGGAATCCAACATCACCACCAGCAGTGTCACTGGCATAAAAGAGAACTTCATCAACAGACACATTTGGAGCAAATTGGGAAATCTTTAATAATGGACCCCTACCCCTCCCCACTGACATACACACACATCATCATCCTCAATAATGTTTACCATCATCTGAAGGACAACGTTGCCACTAAATTGGAAGCAATCCTCTGGGTCCAAAATAGTCAGCAGAGATGAGTTCTGCCCAAACACCAGAACATCTCCAGCCCCCTCTGATGTAGTTACTGCAATGACCTCATTCACAAGCACCACACTTGATCCACAGGGAAGGCTACTTCTTTCACTTGGTAGCAGGTGATGATACAAGGGACTGAGAGAAGTCTTGTTCCCTCCAGGTGATTCCAGCACTCTTTCACTGGAAATTGCAGTGAGGACATCCATGTACCCCTTATGCAGGAATTTTGGACATGTATATGATTATATTCTCGTAGCCAAACATGTGAGGAGCCTTGGAGGGATGACATATACATTTCCCTTTCTCTTAGAAGGTATATTCATAATGGAAGTGAATAATAAAGAAACCAGAAGTGGCTCAGCACCAACTCTGTGTCCCTCTCATTTTGCAATCCCGACTCCTCCCACCTCAGAATTAGTTCTTGAAAGTTCTGCCTCCATTTCCTTAGAAACAATAGTCATTGATGAGAATGCTGCTGATTTTGCGTGCTGCATTTCAGGTTCCCCTGTCTACCCCTACCATGTTAATGCCAGCCTTAGATGCCTCTCCTGCTTTTTGTCCCTGCTCCAAAGAAACAGGAGAGGAACAGGTGATGGTGGCACATGCTGTCACAAATTTTATTTCCTAGGCTTGAACTCCTGGCTTTCTGTAGCTAAAAAAAAATATATATATATATTTTGTTTAAGGGCAGGACTACCTTTATTCTCACTACTACTATTACTACTTGTATGTCTGACAGGCTGGGATGACTTTGCAGCAACACCCAATTCTTTGCCCCTGCCAATTTTTTGCCTTCTGCCATTTCTTTTTCTCTCTTTTGCTTGCTGTGGCATGATGGAATTGGAATAGCTATATTTTATTGATACGGTATCACTCACCAGTAGCATTTTAATGCTGAGTGACTGTCACACACAATCAAGTTCATAGACTGAGCTCAGTTCAGTGCTTAACAAGTACATGCTACTTGCCAAGCAGAGTTAGCAGCTTTCTACTGGCATACACTCAGTCTCTGTCATTCTAGGGCTATCTCTCCCACTGTGGTGAATTTTCAAAATGTTATACATGTAATATTTAGCATATATGTTCCTAAGTAGCCTCTACTCATGGATTCTGTATTTTATAAAGTTAAAAAAAAATGCACATATTTTCATTTTCATGCACACAAAGATGCATATAAAAGTAGGGACATTGTAGGTGGGGCTTATATTTAAACATGTAAGTTATACTTTTAAAAAACAGTTAAGTACATAGGTTTATAAATGCTTTTTAAAATCAGGTCCTTTACATTTGTCAACTTACATAATTTTACCCCTGTTAATTATCTGGCATAAATGATATTTACGTGTTTTCATTGTGTAGTACTGACCGGGTAGATAGTATGGGTGAACTGGGGGAGTTCAAGATAAAGAGTAGGAGGGTGCTTGAGAAGTGCTGGATGAACTGGTGGACTAATTTGTAAAACTGTTAATTTAATTTCCTTGATGCAATCATGTTTTAAAATATACTAATTTACCTGCACAAATCTCAATTTATGCGATAAGTCCTACTTTATTTTTAATTGTAAAATATAGTGTGTGTATATTTTTAAAATAGATAGTATATATACATTCAATGCATAATAAATATACGGTGATTCACATATAGTATAAGCCTACATATGCATGTATGTGGCAGGGTAGAGATACATAAATTTATAAAATGCATGTATGTCATATGTGCAGGTTATAAAATAAAAGCATAGATCTTTTGCGGCCATACTCGTGTGCATATGCCATTGCGTACAGTTGTTTGAAAGATATCCTCAGCGTCTAAAAAAATGTTTCTTTCTCATATTCACGCACACTGTATATGGGTATGCAATGCTGCTGATTAAATCCTTTTGCAAACACTAAAAAAATTGTCAGAAAGTGCAAAGCTGCTATTCTGTTCTCTGTCAGACAAGCAGTGTACTATACAGTTAGAGAAAAAAAATTATGCTTTTTGTTTATTCATTGGCACTGTCTATCTATATCCTCTCCACTATCCTTTGCCCTACTCCAATGAACAGACAAAATTCAGCAGCACCAATCTCACAGTGAGAGCACTGTGAGTGCAGCAGTTAAGATTAGAAAAAGCCCATTGCAATGCCAAAATTCTTCTTTATCATTCTTTTTTTAAACTTTTTCTTAGACTCTAAGAGAGCAACTGAAAAGACAACCATTCTTTGCTAAATTCAACAGAGAAAACTGAGTTTCTAGGCACATGCTAAGACCTTTAAGTTGGAGGACATCAGCGTCACTTGATCCAGAGGCCAGCTATAGGCTAGTTAAAAAGCAATGTTTTACCTTGATTGGTCCTCCTTTCTATCTACTTTCCTACTTATCCTGGCTTACCTCCTGCCAGGATGCTACCTGGACAGACTGGATGTTCCATTTGATCTTTTTCTGCCATCATGTCTCTATGTTTCTTACCTAACACTGACAATGATTGGTTGCTATAGTTATCAGTTTCCCTGCAGCACTTTTCAATGGGCCATAAACTTGAATTGGAACCATGCATTTAATGAAAATTGTCTCATTCATTGCTTTTTACCCATTCATATTAAATGAATGCACATCCCTAGTAAAAGCTACCAAATAGGCAATGAAAAAATATAGATAAATATATATAGATGTCAACATCTACAAATAAATAGATACTGGCATCTAAATATCTATATCTATTTGTTTTTATTTGCTTCAGTAGTTATATGTGAGGAGACTATGGAGTCTCCATTAGATGTCCTTAGCTCTTAGCCCTTGGGTAGTTAGCTGCAGAGGGACATTCCATTCATTGTAGCATTTCCCTCAGAGGTTGTCTGGAATCAGAAGTCCCTGAAGCACAAAGGGGAGGGAGGAGGCTAGATGAAGTTAGTGGAAGATGTAGTTTGCTTTCAAAAGGGAAGTATGTTATATGTGTGGACTCTTCTGGGTTGCCCCACCCCCCCACTCCACCTCCATCGGACATAGGAGAAGATATGCATCTTGCCCTTCCAGTTCCTTTAATAGGGCTAGTAGAAGTTATACAGTTTTCTATAGTTTCTACATTAGACCTGTTCCATTCTTGGCAGTTTTAGCCCCTGCTCAGAGTGGTCAGGAGGGCTGTATACCACTTTGACCAGCACAAGGAGTGGTAGCACATCCTGCTGTGTAAAGAAGATCCTGATACAAGGTTTTTCAAGTTTTCTAATTTCTAACCTTGGGAAGGGGAGATTTTTGCTTCCCCCTTATTTCCCTGAACTAAGAGATTTTAAGATGACTGTTTCCAGTATAGGCCTTCATCCAGGGATGCCAGCATCTATCAGTTGAAGAAGAACCATCAAGGGAGAAAACCATCTGGAGATACCCAACAGAATTTCCACCTTCGGACACAGGACACTGCCAGGCGAAGGTGGGATTCAATGGGGACCTCGGCTTCTGTGTGAAGGGATTCCAGTCCAAATTAGGATACCCCTGTCACCTTAGGACTATTATCATTCCCTTACATGGAGGATAGGTCACTACAAGCTTCTGCATAGAGGAACACATTCACAGAGTTAAAGAGTATTCATAACCTGGCTCATGTAAATTCTGGGGACACTGGAATTAACTGTCCACTTTGGCCCCGATTATTCAAAGCGCATTCGGTGCTATTAGCCGGATAAGCGGAAACTTGTGCGGCTAAGTGGTAGCCGCTGAATATGCGCCTACGTTCAGTGACCTCCGCTTAGCAGTATAATCCCCTTATATGGTTAAAACATATACACACAACAAGTAGGCTAGTACTGGGTGGATTGGGAGCAGAATGCGTTAGCTGTATAACTTATATGGCCAACTACTGATATTCAGAGTTAACCGCATAAGTTTACGCCTAACTTTAAGTGCCCCATAGAACAGGTCTAAGTGTATATTCAGTGTCTTTGCTGTGCTATTGAATATACATTGTAACTTAGCTTGATTAGTTCTAAACTGCTAAGGGTCTGATTCTTTAAGGCATTTTCCCATAGACACAGAATAGGAGAAATGCCTTAGTGAATCAGGACCTAAGATAGTTACACAGCCAGCTTTGAATATCTACCCCTATATGTTTTGCATCTTTTGTTTCTTTTAAGATGAATTACAGTAAACTTTAATTTGAACATCCATTGAGTAAGTCTTGTCTGGTTTGTATGTATACAAGTCCAGAAGAAGTATAGTAACACACATAGGGAATATCATTACTACCTGGAGTAAAACAGTCTGCCTTCACCCCCATAGAAAGGATCCATACCTTGAGGATTTAAGAGATGGGAGTGAGAAGTATGAAGACAGCCCCAGTTATAAATTCTTGTGTGTGCCCTTGGAAACAGTGACAATCCAGAACAAAGGGTTACATAAAATGGTGCCTGGGAACATGGAGGTCAAGGGCAGTGAAGATGTGGAATTGTGTGTTACTGAAGTGAATTTTGCCATGCTGTTAAAATGGTGCAATTTTGGAAATTGTGAGGGTTACAAAGTTAAATCACAAACATTGTTAAAATGGTTGTTTTCCCACCCTGGGAAAGCGGCAGGAAAGAGAGTGCACCAACAGAGAAAGGATGTACGGCATGAGCATCTGACATTACCATTGACGTTCGTGGTGTGCAACCAATAGTGAACTATAAAACAGTGGTATGCTAGTAATGCACTGTTTAGCATGAGTAGAAGTGTGTGGCAAGTGTGTCAGCAGCAGCACAGCACTTGTGGGAGGCCTTGCTTGTGCAAAGACTAAAAGAAAGTCAGCAGATCAACATAGCTGGCACCTTATTCAGAAAATTCAATGGCCATATCTAAGAGTTCTTTCCTGCTTGAAGGGGAAGATTACAGTCCGCCACTGCAAACAGAGGAAGGATGGATTCCTGTTATCACCTGATCCCGAGTCAGCTCTGCTAGCTCGGCTATTGTGAGTACCAGCACCTTGATGATCAGAGGGATAGGGCTGGAATAAGGACCATCAGAATGCCTGAAGGTCTTCCAGTATCGAGGTCACTTGCAGCTAATCATTGTGGGATGTGGCTCATCGGTAGAAGCGGAATGTGTGGAATATCTTGCAGACCAGAGAACATAGCTGGTAACACTTCATTGCTATCCTTGCAAAGCTACACTTTTCTTTGAAGCAGATCAGAGTCTGGTGGCATCAGATATAGTGGTCGTGGGACCTAAATATTCAGTGCCCTGGAGAAAGTAAGGCAGCGTAACCACACTGGCCAGATGTCTCCTGTGGAGTCCGAAAGCAGCAGTGACAGTACTGCAGCCAGAGTACAGGAGAAAGACATAGCCCCTCTGCATCAACTCAGTCCTCCAGCCATCAGCAGGTATTCAGTTGGCCTATTTATTGGGCTAGTTTTTCAATTTGAGGAAGCACCGTAGGTTTTTATGGAGGCTATGTTGAAGGAACCTGGAGGAGCTGCTACCACCATAGAAATAACAAAACCCCTGTTGTGGACAGAGTAGGTGGAAGTGCAAGCCCAAGCAGATGGAGCAGGTGATGCAAGTAGTAGTCATGGAGGCCTAGGAAGAGGACGGGGCCTGCTGTGGTGCAATCTGGAGACTGCTTGGCCAGTAGCACCTTGTAGCTTATCTATGGAGACTTTTCTACTTTCAGAGAGCCACAGATCAGGGAGTCGAGGATGCTCCATGGATGAATATTCCTACAGCTTTTCATCATCAAGTCAAATGGGGATATCAGTATGCCGCAGTAGTGGGGATCACCAAGAGAGCAGCATGGCAGTTAGCCCTACCAGAGCATGTGAATTTTTCACTGTTATGACCCCCAAGTGCAAGCTACTGGTCAAGGGGCATAAAACATTCAGAAAAATGTACAGAATATCTATGGAAACACCAGCACCAGTTTTGAGCTTGGGAGTTTCATCTGAGGGGAACTCCCTTCCAAAAAGTAAATCTCCATCTCTTTTACCCTCCATGCCAGAGCAGAAAGGGTATTATGCAAGCAGTGATCTGTCTGAACAACCAGAATCAGTCACCGATGATGACCCACTGGATCAGCCAATGACCTATCAAATCCATGATCAATTGTGGGTAGAGCCCAATCTACTGTCCTCCTACAGGGATATGTACAGGGCCTGTCAGGCTGAGTGGCTCATCTGGAAGAAAGTTTATGCTCTTTTTGGTTTACATTATCCATGTTTTCCCATTCATGCCATGAACTTTGTAGAATAACATCTGAACTCCTAGATTGCAGAGTATGCTGACAAATGCACAGTAAAATGTCAAGGAACCATTGTTTATCTGATCACACCCTGATTATAAGAGGGAGCTGGACAGAAAAATTGCTGGCATGAAAATGGGAAGGAATGTATTTAAACATGCGCAAATTTATGAGCATAAAAATGGAGGCCAGAAGAGACACATAATTGATTGCCTCCTTCCAAACAAGAAGAACATAAGGAAGTCAGACTTAGTGCATTATGAACTAGTGCCAGTTTCAGCAACCCTTCCTGAGACAGAAGAGTATCAGTTACCTTAAGTGATAGGAAGTTATAGAACTGTTCCAGAACCCAGAAGTTAAATGGATGGACATTTCTTTTCTATGTTGTTCATTTGTTTTCTTGTTTTAGGTACTAGCTCCAGTTTGGGCCTTGGAAGCTGAAAAGATCCAGTTACTAAAGAACTGTTAGCTTACTCTCCATGGGAGGGCTGAATTATTGCAGATAGGATCTCAACTAGCAAGTAGATAACCTGCCAATGAAGCTACTGTTGAAGACCTGAAAAGTCCAGCAAAGTTACTTCACAAGATGAATTGTGATATATCCTTGGTGGGAGGGGTGTTGGTGATTACTTGTAAAAAAGAAACCAAAGTTCATAATGGTTGCCTGTTCGGTTTGAGAAATTAATTTGTATTTTGGTTGATCAAATCAATTTTGACATTTTTTTCTAGAGAAATATATAAAAGGCAAAAATGGAAAAATAATGATGTTCTTTGATTCTTTTCCAATCAATGTCTTATCTAATTATTCCTTCTTTTAGGATGGAGTCCTCCAATAGGAATTCTGACTATAATGCATTTCCTTTATGTTTTCTTCCAGGTTCCAGAAGCCACCTGGTGTTTTATGTCTGGTTCCCTACTATATTAGGAATTCAACTTGTTTCCAGGCCATAAAAGAGGAGCAAGAAGAGGAGGTTGTGGGACGTGCTTTATGGCATGTCTCACAGATAGATGTTAATTAGGTTAAAGTTTGCAGATTAATGTGAAGGTGTGTTTGAGAACTGGACATGGGAGTACATATCAACTGGGGCCTAAAGAACCTCTGATTAGTGATACTATTTCCATGTGCTGGTATGGTGTTTAAGAGCATGGGTTCATAGTAAAATTCCCACTACCAATTTGGGATGCCCCTCTGGTGTCCAGTGGAGTAAATATGTGTTATGTTTTTCAGTATTTCCCCTTAGGAAATGCATGTGAAGGTTTTTGAGATTTCTTCTTTAATTGTCCTCTGCTGCTGGGTGGGGTGTCAATTTGGTTGGGACCAAGCCCTCCTTAGTCCAGGAAGAGCCTCGCAGCCAGTCAGTGGAAGGGGTGTTAAGGCCCATTGATCTCCATAATTTTGGTGGAAGAGGCCAATGGTATCTGTTCTTGTGAGGTCTTCCTCCAGGAGACCTGTGGTTACTTATTAAATACAAGTAGTTAAAATGTCAATATTTTGGAAAGTCATCTTAAAACTGTATATTCTTCTTCTTTTATTTAAATTTTAAAATAAATCTGGCTTGAAAATAGAAACTATTACAAAGGAGTTATTTAACTGTATATTTGTGGTATTCTTTTCCCTTTACCTAATATATACAGTATATGTCAAAGTGACTAATGTCTTTCAATTTGTTGTTGTGGTTTGAATGATTACTATAATGCACAGAGATTCTATTACATTTTTGACATTTATATATTGGAGTTTGTCCTGGGAATCATAAAAATTTACTGTGAACCTTTTGAATATGTCATGTTTTCATGATCTATTTTCCTCCAATGTCATATGCAGTAATCTTTTGATTTTACATAATTCGTTTTTGCAGCATGTTAACAGTCTTAAACAAGATATGTCCATGCTTCAAAAACTTCAGTATATCTGTAGCAGGGAATTCACTAAATTTGTAATTCCTATTCTCCAACTGTAGACATTTGCACTATAATGTATTATCTTTCAGTTTTATGGTCATATTTTTAGCACCAGAAAATTATCAGTCTTTCAGTCAGTCAACAATTTCAAGCAGCTCAAGCAAAATAATTTGGAATCTGTCTGAAAATCCTTTGACTTAAGGTCATCTCCAAGTTCTAGTAGCAGTATTATGTACTGCTGAGTGGGAGATATGACTTGAGTCCATATCATGTGTCTTCTCATTAGTATGCTGGGGGATATGGATACTGGATAAGTAGCATTTACAAATCTTAAGGGGAGGGAATCCCATCCACTGCAGAAGAGCAAAACATACATTATCTGCTTCAATTCAGGGAGCTACAATATGTTCAACTCCTGGATCAGAATTCTGCTTCTTGAATCAGGCAGGCTCGAGTGCTGAAGAAGGGGAAGTCAGACAATTGCTTAGCACCACCTTGTGGATAGACTCAGGAACCACAATAGCAAGCTCTGAAGTGAGAAAGATTGCAAGATTGCTGAGGACCATTGCAATGATAGAGGGGGATGTAAAACATGGGGAGAATGCACTCATTGATTGAAATTGAAAGTATATGATATCAGATCAAGCAATATTCTGAATGGGCTTAAAAAATAAAGGAATAAGAGGAAACTACCTGGATCAACAATTAAAAAAACAATTATGAAAAATTAGACATGGTGGGGGGGGGGGGTGGGAGGGAAGGGCGCTTGTGAATTGTTGGAAGATGGCTGCTTAAGTCACTGGCTCTATGGATCATTATCTATACAAATATGACATTTGTTCCCTGATCTTTTTTGGAATCCATTGGACAATTTTTATTTGCATGAATATGTCCAGTTCAAAGAGTGGTAACACTGATGCTGTCATGGTAGATTTTCCTCAGTTGAAAGAGATGCTAAAATTAAATGTTGAAATGGTGGGAAGGTGGGGGGAGTGAACGGAGGGGAGGATCAGGCTAATGCTCAACAGATTCTGGCATTTTGTAGGATAGGGGGACTAGTTCTGCAGGTCTGCTAACATTTTTTTATTTCTTTGTCAGTACATAGGCCTGGATTTACCATTCTATCGCAGAATGGTGAATCCAGTGAAAACTGGGGGCAGGGGGGCGAAGGGAGAGGCGGGCCTGCGAAA
Organism: Rhinatrema bivittatum; assembly: GCF_901001135.1. Taxonomy (NCBI): domain Eukaryota; kingdom Metazoa; phylum Chordata; class Amphibia; order Gymnophiona; family Rhinatrematidae; genus Rhinatrema; species Rhinatrema bivittatum. The sequence continues at coordinate 159,796,061 of NC_042619.1, forward strand.
GCCGGCAGCCTTCGTACCACCGCCGTGCTTTCGCTGCCGGCTTTCGCATCCAATAGTGCCACCATGAAAGGTGGAGCTATTGGGCCCGCTACTGGCGACAATAAGGTTACTAACCTTATCGCCGCCAGTGAAGACATCACAGAGTCCGCCCCTCGCTGCCCCAACTCCTCCCCTTTCCACCCCGACTCCGCCTCTAGCAAGCTATTGCACGAAATAAGCCTTAGAAAATGACCCCCTTAATCTGGTATTTTATTTGAATATTGCTGGTTAAGGTAAAGTTATCCTGGTACACACAGTTAACTTTAAATCTAACTGGCTACATTCAAACAAATGTGCTTCCCTATTGTGGGGTCATAAAATATGTACTGGTACAGTTTATATTTTGTTACATTGTAAGGATTATAAGCTATTTTCTTCTTTCTGAGTTTCTGTTAACAACATGCTTTTAATTATTTTTTGGTTCAGATTGAGCACTAGCAAGAAGATCAATATCAGCAAATTATAGAAAAAAATATTTGCATAGCACATCATCCAGGAATAGTGGATAAGGATCATTTTTTTATTTTTCTCGTTTTCCCAGGTCTGTGTTATATGTTTCTATAAGTTGCACATGGTCTGTGATGTTTGTTTCTTTGTACCATATTAGGTTTGTTTTGGTATCTTAAGTAAACAAGTAATGTTCCTGGCTTGCACTTTACTTCAGCATTAGCCAGCTAAGTTTATGTGCTGAGGTAGATCTTCAAAACATACGCGCGTGCATACTTTTGTTCGCGCCACCAGCGCGAACAAAAGTACACCAGATTTTATAAGATACGCGTGTAGCCGCACGTATCTTATAAAATCCGGGGTCAGCGTGGGCAAGGCTGCGCAAAATCGGCAGCCTGCGTGCGCCAAACCGCGCAGCCTGCCTCCGTTCCCTCCGAGTCCCCCCACCTTCCCCTCCCTTCCCCTACCTAACCGACCCCCCGGCCCTATCTAAACCCCCCCCTACCTTTGTTGGCAGATTTACGCCTGCCGAAAGCAGGTGTAAATCTGCTCGTGCCAGCGGGCCTCTGGCGCGCCATCACCCGACCCGGGGGCTGGTCTGGAGGCGCCGACCACGCCCCTGGGCCGGCGTCAAGCCCCCGATATGCCTCCCGCCCCACCCGAAATTCGTGCCACCCCACCCGACATGCCCCCGACACGCCCCCTTTGCAAAGCCCCGGGACTTACGCACGTCCCGGGGCTTGCGCGTGACACCGAGCCTATGCAAAATAGGCTCGGCGCTCGCAGGGGGGGTTTGGGGTAGGTTTTCGGGGGGTACGTGCATATCCTACGCGCATACCCCTTTGAAAATCTACCCCACAGTGTCCTAATTCTAGTCAGTTAAGTTTTAGCCAGAAAGATTTAGGATGATTTTCAGCAGAAAATCTAGCTAGCTAAATTTGACTGAAAATCAGCATTATTTGGCAGTCAAACTTTGGACATCTAATTTATATGAGTTGGAATTTTTGAAAGTTAATGCTTAATTGCATTACATACTATTTTTAGCATATGCAGAAAGCCCTTTAGTGTGCAATATTAACTCTATGGCATAGGCCCCTAAGACTAAAAATTTACATTATAAAGTATTGCTTTGACAATCATGGCAAAAAAACAATAGTCAGATGCTAGTAAGCAGGTAAGACATCTTTCATGTATGCCATCATGCTAAAAAGGGCACACTGTTTCAATAACTTGCAAGAATTTCATAGCCCCTAGAGTGTCACATGTCACTAAAAGCTAGTAAACCAAAACTGCACTCTGTTAAAAACAAATAAATCTGATTGCATCATTTATTTTTGGGTGTTTAATCCTGTTTGCTCTGTTATTCTGTCAATCCTTAACACTTTAATTTCATTATGTTGCAATGTTAATAATTTTGACTTGGAGCTGGAAAGCATATCTTTCGATGCATGATTCTTATTATAATTTTCTAGATTCTTTTTAAAAAAACTGGTTTAGTTTTATTTTTGTCCACTTGCCAGACACCCTTGGCTAGAGTACAGTTATTTTTTATTATTTTTTACAAATCTAAGCTCCTTGAAATCATAGTTCTAAATACCAAAGCCTTTTGATTATTGTTCAGATGAATGTGGATGTTATATCATCTTTAGTGGTTTAGGTTGAAAACATTTTTTTAAAGTATGTTTGTACATGGTGGGTCGATGTTTCAATATTATACAATACTAATATCATACTTTTATTCCTAATGTCTAAACAGAAAAAAAAGTGTAAAACCAATCAAAGTAATACTTTTCTAACAAGTAACAAGAGTCTGAGGGGAAATCAATGTGTATTTCTCCCATTTCAGCTCCTTCTGATAAGTTTGAACTTTTGTTTTCATTCCATTTCTAGACATTTCTAACTGATAAGGTATCATTCTATGAACATTAAACTATGATCCTGTAGGACATAAGTTAGTTCTGAAGCAATGAAGAATAAATAAAGAAAATATTTAAAAATAATAGTTTTAGAAATAGTAAGAGAAGCACTATGCTATAGCTACAGAATATTAGTACTAAGAGGATAACCTTCAAATATCTTTTCATGGCCCCATATAAGCGTGCATATGGGTCTGCAGAGATAGCATTTTAGAATTTCTGTGGATCCTTCTTCACAGGTTCTAAAATATGTGTCTCTGCCCCCAAACATTTTTGTGTAATTTATAGTATGCACAAATGTTAGTACATACTTGGGAATTTTAGAAAGTGCATAAAGTTTCACATGTACACATGAACTTCTGTTTTTGTTGGTAGGCTCATTCCAAAATGGCGTCCCTGCAAGACAGCTGAACTTCACCACCACTGACATGGCTAGGCTGGCATTCCTTGTGGCGAGGGACAAAAAGCTGCTCATCTCCATCCAAAGAGTAAGAAGAAATGCCATTTGAGAAACTAAACTGGCCCTCTGGTGTAAGTTTAACCTCAGAGCTCCCTATCCTATAGGGTAAGTAGCATAGTAATGATGGCAGATAAAAACCTGATCTGCCCAGAAATTTGCTTATGGTAGTAACTGCTGCTTCTTGCAGGTTATCATGTCTTCTGTTAATGGTAGTAAATGCCTTTCTATGCAGGTTACCTCCATCATTCTGTTAAGGGTAGTAACTGCCACTCTGTGTAAGTTACTCCCATTTGGCTAAAGGTAGTAACTGCCGCTCCATGCAGGTTACTCCCATGCAGAAATGCTACATCATCCTTTTTTCAAGTCTTTCTGGATCCAAAGTGTTTGTCGCATGCCCTTTCAAATTAATTAACTGCTCTCATCTTTACCACCTCTTCTGAGAGGCATTCCAGGCATCTGCCACCCTCTCTATGAAAAACATTTCCTGATATAGGTTCTGAGTTATCCCTCCTGGAGTTTTGTATCATGAACCCTACTTATATATTTTCCTTTCCAATGGAAAAGGTTTGGGGTTTGTGCATTGTTAATTCCTGTCAGGTATCTGAAGGTCTGTATCATATATCCCCTGCATCTTTTCTCCTCCAGGGTATATATATATTTAGATCTTTCAGCCTCTCCTCGTAAGTCTTCTGAAACAGACCCCACACCATTTTGGTTGCCTTCCTTTGGACCATTTCCATCCTGTCTGTTTTCTTTTTGATATATGGTCTCTAGAACTGAACACAGTTCTCCAGGGCAGGCACCACAAAGGACCTGTACAAGGGCATTATCATGTTCCTTTTCCTGCTGGTTATACCTTTCTCTATGCAGCCCAGCATATTTCTGGCTTTAACTACCACCCTGCTACAGTGCTTCACTGCTTTGATATCATGAGATAAAAATCATTCCAAAGTCTCTCTCCTGGTCCATGCACAATAGTCTTTTGCCCCCTGTAACATACAGCTCTTTTGGATTATCGCACCCCAGGTTCATGACTCTGCAGTTCATGGCATTGAATCACAGCTGCCAAATCTTCGACTGTTCCTCAAGATTTCTTAAATCACTTTTCATTCTCTCTACTCCTTCAGGCATGTCCACTCTGTTGCAGGTCTTAGTATCATCCGCAAAAAGGCAAACTTTTCCTTCTAATCCCTTCGCAAAGTCACTCTTTAAGGTATTGAACAGAACTGGTCCTAAAACAAACCCTTGAGGCACTACATATAACACTGTTCTCTAATCAGAGCAGGTTCCCTTTACCATTACACATTGTTTTCTGTCAGTTAATCAATTAGTAATCCACTCCCAACACCTTGGTGCCTACACCCAAGCTTCTCATTTTATTCATGAGCCTTATATGTGGGACTGTATTTAAAGCTTTGATGAAATCCAATTAAATCACATCTAGCACTCTTTATTGTTCCAGTTCTCTAGTCACTCTATCAAAAAAGTCAATCATATTTGTCTAGCAGGACCTTGACCTAGTGAATCCATGCTGCCTCAGGTCCAGCAATCCACTGGATATTAAATAGTTCACTATTCTTTCCTTCAGCAGAGTCTCCATTAATTTTCCCACCACTGAGGTGAGGCAAACCAGCCTGTAGTTTCCAGTCTCCTCTCCGCAACCACTCTTGTAAGAACATAAGAACATGCCATGCTGGGTCAGACCAAGGGTCCATCAAGCCCAGCATCCTGTTTCCAACAGTGGCCAATCCAGGCCATAAGAACCTGGCAAGTACCCAAAACTAAGTCTATCCCATGTTACTGTTGCTAGTAATAGCAGTGGCTATTTTCTAAGTAAAAAACTTATCAAATCCTTTTTTAGACACAGCTACACTAACTGCACTAACCACATCCTCTGGCAACAAATTCCAGAGTGTAATTGTGCGTTGAGTGAAAAAGAACTTTCTCCCATTAGTTTTAAATGTGTCACATGCTAACTTCATGGAGTGCCCCCTAGTCTTTCTATTATCTGAAAGAGTAAATAACCGATTCACATCTACCCGTTCTAGACCTCTTGTGAAGCAGAACTACAACCATTCTTCTTCAATCATGCTGTACCATTCTCATTTCCAGGATCTATTGAACAGATTGTGCTGCAGATCCATCAGCGCATCTCTATGCCCCCTTAGTATCCTAGAATGTACCTCATCTGGCTCCATGGCCTTGTCCATTTTCAGGTTTCCTAGTTCTTCCCTTTATATTCTCTTCTATGCCATTGCCATCCATAGTCTTGTCAATCAGTAGCAGTCCTTCTCCAAGGTCTCCTTTAGCAAACATCAAACTGTTTAATATTTCCACTATTTTTTCATCTTTTCCACACACTGCTGCTTATTACCTTTCAATTTTACTATACCACCTGGGGTCCTCCTTCTTTCTCTCATATTTCTTTAAATTTTGTTGTCACCTAGCTTTACTTCTTTGGCAATCCTTTCTTCTCCTTGACCTTTTGCTTTTCTGATTACTTTCTTCGTCTCCCTCAGTTTCACCAGGTATTCTTCCAGGTGGTATTCATTTTGGGATCCTTTGTACTTCTTGAACGCTGTTCTTTTTGCCTTTAGTTTTTCAACCACTTCCATTGAGAACCAGATCAGTTTCTTTTTCCTCTTACTTTTGTTTACTTTTCTAACATGTAGATTTGCTGCTTTTCTAATAGCTTCTTTTAATTTGGCCCATTGTTGTTCTATCTCATCCATTTGTACACAGTTTTCTAATTCTTTATCCAGGTATGACCCCATTTTCACAAAGTCCATATTTTTGAAATTCAACACTTGGATCCTTGTGTGACCTCTCTGTATCCTATTTGAGATATCAAGCTATACCATCTGATGATCACTGGTGCCCAGGTAGGTACCTACCTGGCCATTAGAGATATTATCCCCATTTGTGAGCACTAGGTCTGGTATCACACTCTCCCTCATGTGTTCCATTACCATTTGTTTTATCAGATCCCCTAGAAAAGCATCCACTATCTCTCTACTTCTTGAAGATTCAGCAGTGGGGATACTCCAAAAGATATCTGATAAATAAAATCTCCAAGCACACTTCCCGTTTTTTGGATTATTTCAACCAGATCTCTGTTCAGTTCTTCTGTCTGAGTCAGAGGCCTGTAGACCACAGCAGTGTAAATGGAAGCACCATCTCTTTTTTTCAAGTCAGACCTTAATGCTTCTTATCTACCCCACATCCCTTGCATTATAGTTGCTCAGATATTGTTTTTTGTTATAGTCCCCAGAGTTCAGGAAACTCACCTGGGGAGTGGCACAGGACTGCAAGGCAGGACTCAGGATAAGACAAGGGCCAGGCTTCCACCAAGCCAGCCCCCTCCCCTGCTTGTTGAGCCCATGGATTCTGGGGGCTAGTAGGTCTTTGTGGCAGTGTAACATCATAATGGTGAATGCACACAGTCAGGAACACAACCAGGCATGGCAAGGCTGGACAGGCAAGGCTTGGACATGGCAGGTTGGAGACAAGGCAGGCAGGCTTGACAGGTAGGACAAGGCAAGGCTGGTTACAAAGCAGGATCTGAAACTAGACATGATAAGGGTGAGACAAAGTAATGATAAGGCTCTGGTACAGGCAGGACTGGACAGGATACTGGAACAGACAGGACAAGATCAACAACGCAGACTAGGGCAGGACTTAGACAAGGCATATATGGAAAACACAGAACAAAGAACAGAAAAACCCGAAGGCAGAAGGCAGAAGGCTTAGAAGAGACAGACTAGGCCTGAAGGTCTCAAGGCAGGATACAAGAGATAATAGGCCCCATAGACTCAATATAGGAACATAGCAGATTGGCCTGATGGCCTCAAGGCAAAGCAAGGCAGAAGGCCTCTAGGCCACAAGACAAGGAAAGAACAAGGGTCATGTTATGGAGCCAGAAGTGACACCATGAGATGACAAGGAGAAACAGATAAGGGTATTTTACATAGTGCTGGGACTTGGGTATGGCAAGGGCAGTGAGGAGTAACTTGACAAGACTAGTAATGAGGCATACTGAGTGCCTCTGCTGGTGGGAAGGCGTCATGAAGGTAGTATAAGACTTCATAGGAGGTGAAATCCTAACAGTACTCCACCTTTTAAGACTCCCCCCTCTTCCTGGGTCCCAAATTTTCATGGAGGCTATGGCCAGGTAAACAAGACAAGATTTGGCTGGGTAAATAGGGCAAGGCTTGAACATGACTAGAAGCTGGGCCTCTGGAATAGTATCATCAGAGTTGCCCTCTTCTGGGTAATCATGTTGTGAAAGAGCATCCCTTTCTGGACAGTCAGGCTTTGAAAGAGTGCCCCCTCTTGGTGATCAGATTTTGAAGAGCACCTCCTTCTGGGCAGGCTGGTTGCTTGGGCAGGAGCACTGCTGACTCAGAGTATTTGAAAAGCAGAACCTCTGGCACATGGTGACTAGAATGCAAGACCACTGGCTCAGGATCACTGGAAAACTGACTACCAGCACAGGGTATGTGGAGAGTGGAGCCCCTAACTTACGGTGAATGGAGCATGAAACCTCTGCCTCAGGATCCATTGACTGGGCCAGTGGCACAGGGTGAGTGGAGAGTGGAACTACTGGCATCCACTATCTCTCTCTGAGGCTCCTCCCAGAAATCAAAGCTGGACTAGAGACCTCTACCTCAAGGTTGGTAGAGGGCTAGACAAGGCAGGTTCCAATTTGGACAAGGCTATCATTGGTTACACGTTCTTCCTGAAAAGGTTCAGCTGGAAAAGAATGCACTTGTTGGAATAGGTTTATTATACTGGATTTTTCCTCCTGGAATGGATCATCTGGAATAGAGTCCTCCAGATACTGAGGTAGGACTATAGCTGCAGGATCAAACTTCTCTTGAGGGAAAGGTTTTTAATATGATTTTTACTTCACTTTCTGGCTGACAAGTGCTGAAGGTACATGGAGACAGAACAGCAGGCTGGCATAGACTCTGTGGAACAGGAAGAGGATTGATCTCTGAGCTGATTTCTAAAATAGGAGGCAGGAAAGTTTTTCAAGTTTCTTTCTTAGCTGTCAGTTTGAGCTTGTTAATAGGTTACTGTATGCATATGTGGTTTTCTAGGTTCTAGAGGCAGGATTAGTTAGTTGTGCTTGCCTCACTGCTTCCACCAATGGGGACAGAATTGAATTAAGCAGTGATTTTACTTGCCTCAGGGGTTTTAAACTGGAATCACAAGAAAATGGTACTTTGTCAGGTAAGAATTTTAATATCTTAGAACATGCTGTGATGGAATTAATTGTGAACTTTAAATTATCTTGGTCAATAGAAAAAGAACCCAATTTAGTCAGGCAAACTGGGAATTTCAGTGCTTCTGTTTGCCCCTGGTTCTCTGGGACAGGCTATGGCTGCAATTTCTGCAGATTTTAAATTAGTTTGGTAACTAGGATCAGAATAATTGGTCAGACAAGCTAGGATTTCCACAGCTTTAACTAGCAAATTAATACCTTCAGGAATTCTGTGAATTTCAAAAAGGCATAAACTAAGATCAGGTTCTAGTGTTTGCAGCTTAGATTACACTACTCTATGCCCACATGCAAGGCATGTCTTTAAAATCTTAAAACTACACCGAGCACACCTCCAGCAGAACATTGAAAATGCTGAACATCTTGAAAGAGCCTTGAACTAAACAGACAAGACAAAAATAATTTCTTTCTAAGGTATCTTGGAAAAAAAATCAGGAACATAAATACTCTCATTGGTAGCAGAAAAAACTGGCTTGGACTCACTGGCAGGGCTAAGGATTTCTTATCCATTCTCACAGCTGGGCATTGGTCTGCTCATTCTATTATGGGCCTCAGAGTCCAGGAAATCCACCTAGGGAGTAGCATGGGGCTGCCAGGCAGGACTCGGGACAAGGCAAGGGCTGGTCTTCCATCTAGCCAGTTCCCTCCCCTTAAGGTTGAGCCCTTGGATTATGGGGGCCAGTAGATCTCTGTGGTAGCAGTACAACATAGTGGTGAGTCCACACAGGAAGGAACATGACTAGGCACAGCAGGCTGGAGACAAGACTGGAGACAAGGCAGAAGGCAGGCTTGGCAGGCAGGACAAGGCAAGGCTGGATACTAAGCAGGACAGGAACTAGACAAGTCAAGGGTGAGACAAGCAAGGGCAAGACTCTGATACAGGGTGGACTGGACAGGAAACTGGAATGGACAGGATAAGACCAACAAGGTAGACTAGGGTAGAACTTTGACAAGACAGACAAAGGAAACCCAGAACAAAGGTCTGAAGGCAGCAAGGCTTAGAACAAACAGAATAGGCCAAATAGTTTCAAGGCAGGATAGGACTGAGGGCCTCAAGGCAAGAGCAAGGATCAGGTCACAGAGCCAGAAGTGAGACTATGAGAAGATAAGGAGAAACAGGCAAGGCTGGTTTACACAGGGCTGGGACTTGGGCATAGCAATGTAGTGAGGAGGAACTTGATAAGACAAGTAATGAGGCATACAGAGGGCCTCTGCTGGTGGGAAGGCATCATGAAGATAGGATAATGCTGCATAGCAAACAGAATCCTAACATTTTTTTACAAAAATTGTGACTTCTCCCCCTTTTCCTGTCCTCTCTTTCCTTCATTAACAAGCTATAGCTCGTTGGCCATATTCCAATCATAAGACTCAGTGATCCGTGTCTCTGTAACAACAACAATGTCCAAATCAACCGCCATCATTAGAGCCTGCAGATCAGGGATTTTTTGTCCACTAGGGATGTGAATTGGGCTTCGGACGATTGAAAATATCGAATGATATTTTCAAAATCGTCAGAAATCGGGGGCTCCCGATAAGAGAACCCCACGAAAATCACCCTGAAAATTTGCTAAGTTGTGCACAGAAATGTTTTGTGCAATTTTACTTGCATGCTTTTGAAAATGCTATTTTATGTACATAAGGTGCAAACTCCTCCCCATTCCCACTACCAGGAAAATCTTCACTCAGTCTGGGAGAATGGTAATATTTATTTTTGATTAACTGATTTTCATAAAATTGTATGGACATGACATACATGTCTAACTTTGCATGTGTTTCAGAAGGGCAAGCAATTTTGTAAAAGGTCATTTCTATACATGAAACACTGTATTATCCACAGAACTCTCATTGAAATTTGCCCACTCCTAAGTCAAGCAGGATCTAAGTTTTTACAGGATTGTATTCAGGGGTGGGGCTTATTTTGACTGTTGAATATAGTTATAATCTCTCCAAATTATGTCGGCTGTTATAAATCATCCCGATAAAGTGCAAGCAAACACAAAGCAAGAATCAAGGGGTTACACATAGTACTAGTTGATTCTTACATGATCAGTGATGTGCTGCCAGTTTCTCTTCAAGGGAGTCTCACTAGCTCTGTTCCATTTGATGATACATTTCTTGTTGCCATAAAATTATTTAAACCTCCATTACCTGTTTACATCTAACAAAAAATAATACAATAGAATAATATCGGAATGTATATTCCAAATATGGAATTATTGGTAGATTAAAAAGCTTTACTGGTTCAGCTAAAGAATATAATACATTGTATTTTGAAACCACTCACATTTTTTGTTCAGATGTGTCATATGAAAATGGGCCCTATGTGACCTTGATAGCTCATAAACAATATATACAATATTTTGGATTATATTTATATTGATCCAATAAAAAATATCACAGATCACTGTATTTATATTCCATTCACAAATTGAAAATGAAATGTTTTTTCTTTCTCTTTTTTTTTTCTCTGGTTTTCTTCAAATTACATTAGCCCCTGTCACTTTCACCTGTTTTGTTTTTGGTTTGGTTTTTGTTTGGTTTTTTTGTCATCTTCTCCAGTTTCTTTCCCTAATCTATTTCTTGTGGTTCTAAGCTTCATTTCCTTTGGCTTCTTTGTTTCTTTTATGTCATTTTGTTTAAGGCATAACATGATTTTCTTCAGTCACATCATAATTTGAATGTCCTGATACTCTTATGTCAATTGTTTTGATTTTTATTATACCCCGCTGGGAATCATGGAGTGTGAGGGATGCAAATCGTTTAAATAAATACATAAAATAACTATTTCTCTAGGCTCTCTTTTCCATTTTGCTTTCTGTCTCTCTACGGTCTTCATCATGTCCTTACTTATCACAGTCTGTGACATAGTTCCTTCCTATCTAATTCTCTCCATTCTCTCTTCTTTTTCTAAATCTTTCCCTTTATCATAATTTCTTTACTCATATCTGAATCTCACCCCTCCTTCTCCACACTCTCTTCTTTCCTTCACCATCTGTCACCCTTTAATTTCCCCATCCACTTCCTGACTCTCCCTTTGATTGTCCCTCTCAGCCGTCCATCTTCCTCTCACCAGGTTGTTCCCTGTTAGTCTTACGCTAACTAGAGCTCTTTTCCCCCAACAGGCAGCTAGCAGAGACTTTAGTGTACAAATCAACTCCTCTTGTTAGAATTTTCATCACTTATAAGTTCTACGATTCTTTAATGATGTAAGTATTACAAGGAATACCTCTGAATGTTTCTATAACACCACTCCCCACTCCCCAACCCACCTCCTGAAAACTCAGTGCCCCCCATACAATGGTCCATAGTTTGAGTGTCAGGCTGAGCTTTATAAAGAGTCTCTCTCCTTCTCTCCCTCTCCCCCCTCCCCCTTCCCCATATGCAAAGGCTGCAGACATATTCACATGAAGAGTATTTTAAAACCTACATGTATATTTTATAAAATAATGTGTATCTTTGTGCATGGTGATATATGCTCATTTATGGGCACATGCGCAGCCTTTATAAAAACTATCCGTAATTGCAAATAGTGTGCGCTGTTCAGAAATAGCATGCACTAGTTGTAAATAGTATGTGATATTTAGAATTAGTGTGCACAACTCCAAAAATAAAAGGAAAGAAAATAGCCCCCAACAAAACAAAATTTGAGTGACAACTTTCCCCAATGAAACAACATGACTTGCAATAATATTATTTGGCCTTCACACACCTATTATTTACTATTTCAGCTAGTACTACAATTAGGGGCCACTCCAAAAATCTAGAAGATACTAGCAGGGGTGGCAGAACACCTGACTTTTTTGGGGGGGTGGAGGACCAATAGTTAAAGCAGCAGGCTGCAAACCAGTGAAGCAGGCATTCAAATCCCACTGCTTGTCCTTGTGACCTCAGGCAAGTAAGTTGCCTCAGGTACAAACTTACAGGTTCATTATAAAAGCCGTATGTGCACCAAGGCCTGGAGATATGTATCTTGGGCCAGCACGCGCCATGCACTAACCTGAAAAATGATTTTTACGAAAAATCGGGGGTAAAATTGATCATTTTTTTCTTTAAACCGATTTCTAACGAATTTAGAAATATCATACAATATTTCAATTCATTAGAAAAACGATTCACATCCCTAAAAATCTCCCCACTTACTCAGTAGAGCCTGCATTTGTTCACACATGTGCATCCATATAAAATTGCACGCACAATGTTCATATAAAATTGTGCAATCATGTACGTGTGTATATCTGATTTTACATCATGTGCACATGTATGCGCTTATGTTATAAAATTGTCACGCCCATTTGTGTGAGCCAGCATTCGTGCGTACATGTGCACTCATGTGGCTATTTAAAAATCACCGTCCCTGATTGTTAATCCTCTGGGGATAGAAACATACCTTCAATCCTGAATGCAATCCTCTTTGAAGTACCTGAAAGGCAGAATTTAAATTAAAACTAAAATTAAATTAAATTAAATTAAATTAATTCAAGCCACCTTCTCCCTGCCTCCATCAGTATCTTTCAACCTCCATGCTCTCCCTCTTTCCCATTCCACCACAACCCTATTTCTCTATCATCCCCTACCTATCTCCTCTCACTCAATTGTTTCCTACCCCTCCAAAATCTCATTTCCCCCTCCCATGCTGATTAATGGCTGGCGGAGAAGAGGAGTGGTACCTCAAACCACATCTTCCTCCTCCTTTTTGACCTTTGGCCTTGATAATACCTGCTTTGAACCATGCACTGTACAGACTTCTATATGGATCAAAATAATAGCTGGGCCCAGAGCTGCAGAGATGGAAGATGCACCATCGCTCGCCTCCTCCTCCTGCTGATATGCTGCTTCCCAGTGCCTACCTGATCAATCCCCAGATCCTTGGAAACAATTCTGCAAGAAGGGCCAGATGTTTATCCTGCTATGGCTCCTGTGGTCTACCCTATTCCAACACCTATGGGTAGCATATTTAAAACAAATTGGAGAAAGTATTTTTTTTCATGGACAATAAAACTGTTGAATTTGCTGCTGGAAGATAGTCAAGGCATCTAGCTTATCAGGGTTTAAAGGGGTTTGGACAAAGTCCTGGAAGAAAAGTTCATAAACAATTATTAGCCAGGAGAACTTGAGAAAAGCTATCACTTATTCTTTAAGTAAGAAATAAGGAATTTGCTTTAATCTTTCAAAACTGGCAGGTACTTCGTAATGGCCCAGCTTGATCACTGTCAGAAAGATGCTGGGCTCAATGGATCTTTGTTCTAAACCAGCATATTGCATTTTATGTTCTTATATTTGTCTAATTGCAACTGATCCATAATACAGCATTATGCCTATTCACTGGTAACAGCGTATGGGAACATATTACATTTTTCTTAAAATAATTCATTGACCACCAATGAGTTAACACACAATATTTAAAGTACTTTGATATTCAAATGTTTACAGGATGCAGCATCTAATTAACACATTGCTTCCTTATACTCCCAGGTACACTTTATTTTCTCATGGGGAGGGTCTCGTTTACATTCCAGACTGGTTGTTATACATCACAGAGAATTTTCCCTAAATGCGCCTTTCCCTTTGAAATCAACTCTTGAGAGATCAGCACATTATTCAACATCTGTTTTGTTTCACAAACAATTGAAATTATGTTTTGTTTTGTTTTTTTTTATAGAGGAAGTTCAACTGGACATAGTTTAGATTGTCCTCTGGCTGGTTGTTTAGTTATGATAGGTTGGAGTGGCTGTGATAACTACTTAGACAGTGCATTTTAACTGGATGCTAGCTTTTAGGACAGCATTAAGGTTTTAGGCCTATTAGTATGGGCAATGTACTCTGGGACTTATAACCAACCATTGGCTGGCTTGCAAAGTTAGGGGGTCATTTATCAAAGTGCTATATGGTGTTTTCGCATGCAAAAAATGCCTTAACGCATGTGAAAGCACCATACCATTTGGTGCGATGCAAATGAGAGGATATTGGGGCAGGAATTTTGGCCATGTGGGCTGGACTCACTGTTTTGCAAAGCCATATTGCATGGCTTTAAAGTGAATTTTAAGTATACCTTTTTCATGTGCATAAAGCCATGCAATAGGGCTTTATCATGGTTGCAATGTTTTTCACACATGCAGTTTTAAGAAGAAAGAAAGAGAGGGAAAGAGAAAGAAAGAGAGAGAGAGAGCGCACCTAGCCATAATGCCCTCACACTAGATAGGTATTTATTTCTCTATATGAGGCCCACCTCTACCTGGGAAACATCAAGCTAGGTTGAGAGAACATTGCACAAATCTCATCTTTGGGTGAGTTTCCTCACTCTGAAGGCCATCAAATCTTCACAAGAGAGCACTGTTCTGTTCGTATGTCTCACTTTGAATGTAAAAGTGGCCCCTAACCCCTACACTAATACCTAAACCTCATCTCGAGTTACTAGGTGGGCCTCCCATAGAGATATAAATACCTATCTAGCGTGAGAGCATTATGGCTAGGTGTGCCCTCTCTCTCTTTCTCTCTCTCTCTCCAGCAGGAACTTAAACATACTTCCCCCAGTGTTTGCATGTAAGAAATACATCAATTCTAGCACTTCTTGCAAAGTGTGAAAAAAGATAGTGCTTTGCATAGGTACTAGCACAAATTGTGATACACTGCCTATTACCTTAAAACACACCCCTTTTGCATGTGATATTTAGTGCATTTTGATAAACCCAGTCCTTAGCTTGATAGATTTATCAGGTTAACTTTGGTGAGATATTCAGCAGTACAGCTGTATCATTGAATATACCCAATTATCTTAAAGTTAGCAGGAATACTGGAGTTAGTTGAATAACTTATTTGGCTAACTTATCTCTACCCCAGAATGCCCCTAGAACATCTCTGTATTAACTGGTTAAATTTTAGTTGAAAAAGTGACAGAAATATTCAAAAGATGGCATTTAGACAACTCATAAGCTATCCTGGTAAACATACTGAATATGGACCCCCACCACCCCATGTGCTAACCCCATCAGGTTAATCCTGATGGTGATATGACATTGTATTTTGGATGTGTATTTTTATTACTACCTCTGCCTCCATAGGTGCCAATTATTTGGGGTATTGGGCAACATTCAAGCACCCCTAATATTGAGCAAACTCCTTTACTGTGACAAAGGAGAAGTAATTTATGTTGTCCAATACCCCCAATAATTTTGAAAAGTTGGTGCCTACGATGGCTACTACCACCACTACTATGATTTATTATTTTAAAACTTCTATTAGACATACACAGTGATGTGCAGTTACATATAAAATATAATCTCTTTTCCATGGAGCTTGCAGTCTAATTAAGACACATATAAGAGTCAATATGAAATGTATTTACTGGTTAGAGCAGTGGGCTACAAACCAGGGAAATTAGAGTTCAAATCCCACTGCTGCTCCTAGTGACCTTGGTCAAATCACTTTACCCTCCATTGCCTCGGGTATAAAAAAAATTAGATTAAAAACACTCTGGGCATAAGGAAATTGCTTTGAAGTGCTGAAAAGCAGAATATAAATAAATGCATTTAAAAATATATAAAACATTTAGGGGCAGATTTTCAAAGGGTTACGCATGTAAGATACGTGCGTGACCCCCGAAAAGCTGCTCCTTTCACCCCTGCGCGCGCCGAGCCTATGTTGCATAGGCTCGGCAGTGCGCACAAGCCTCGGGACACGCATAAGTCCTGGGGCTTTCCTGGGGAGGGGGGTGTCGGGGGACGTGTTGCAGCCAGCGCGTCATCGGGGGGCGTTCCGGGGGGCATGGCCGCAGCCTCCAGACCAGCCCCCAGACCGGAACATGGCGCGCTGCCAGCCGGCCCGTGCGCGCAAGTTATGCCTGCCTTGGGCAGGAATAACTTTTGAAATAAAGGTGTGTGTGGGGGGGGGGAATTAGTAAGGGCCAAGGGGCGGGTTAGTTAGGGGAAGGAAAGGGAAGGTGGGGGCGCCAGAAAGATAGTTCCCTCCGAGGCCGCTCCGATTTCAGAGCGGCCTCGGAGGGAACGGAGGCAGGCTGCATGGCTCGGCAAGCGCAGGCTGCCGATTTTGCATAGCCTTGCGCACTCCGAGCCAGGATTTTAAAAGATACGCGCGTATCTATTAAAATCCTGTGTACTCTTGTTTGCACCGGATGCACAAACAAAATTATGTGCACGCATACTTTTTAAAAATCTGCCCCTTAGTTTTTAGTAATTCTTTCAAGGCAGGTATTTTAAGGTGTAATCTTGGGTTGAACATGCTCTCAAGGCAAGCAACTTGAAAATCTATTACTGGAAATAGAGTATAGTGCTGGCAATTGGGTAACCATAGAAATATGATGGCAGAAGAAGACCATGCATCCTATCTAGTCTGCCCATCCATACAACTGCTCGACTCTAAAATCTTTAAAGTCCCTCAGAGATCCCTTGTGCTTGTCCTATGCTTTCTTTATTGTGATGAGTATATCAGGTATGTTATTCAATGGTTTTCAACCCAGTCCTTGGGACACACCTAACAAGTCAGGTTTTCAGGATATCCACAATGAATATGCATGAGGTAGATTTGCATGCACTGTCTCCATAGTATGCAAATCCATGTTATGCATATTCATTGTGGATAACCTGAAAAACTGACTGGCTAGGTGTGTCCAGAGAACTGGGTTGAGAACTCCTGTGTTATTGTAATAGTTTACTTGATTGTATGTGTTGTAATTTTCATTTCATTATTCACACTGGATGCTATGATTTTTTAAGTTCCTTTTTTGGAGAGGAAGTGGGGATTTACCTTGCATAGAGATTTGTAATCTAAGCATTTTATATGTGTAAATAAATGCATGCTGTTTTTATTAAGCAGGAATTAGGAGAGAGAGACCCAATGAGCAATTAACTCTCTATCACAAGGAAGAAAACATAAACATATGGAACAATAGGTGGACTGACAATAAAACCTGGAGAAAAACAGAGGAATTGCTAAATGAATATATAAAGAATTCAAAACACTATTAACTGAATTATTACAATTGATTTAATTCTGAATAAAACTCTTCAAAGTGATTTTTAAAGTTTGTGTGTTGGATACTTCTATGAAAATGGAGTTTTTAAACCTAATAGCAATGTAAAAATGTAGAACTATGAAGAGACATGTTTCATCCTGTTAAAGAAATACGATTACTTCCAAATACTTATGAACTTGACAACTTACATAGCTATTAAATATACTTTTATTTTGTAAGACAAAGAGCAGCTATTCAGTGTCAAAACTATATGAAAATCTAATAAATAATGACACTATACCATTGGAGGAAAATCCAGTCTAAAGGGAAGGAAAAAAATTGGAAACATTCCCTGTGGACATGTTGTTAAATGTAGTTTATAAAGCAAGAACAGTATCTATCATTGTGAGACATAAACAATTATATTTTAAAATATTATACAGAGTTTGTGACACTTTGGAAATTGTATCACATTGGCAAATATGAAATTGGACTTTGCCAGAAGTGTAAGACTGAAAAAGGTATTCTAGAAATTATGGTCTGGAGCTATAGATAAGTACAGAGATTTTGAGATACTGTAAAATAACTAGAGGCATTAATTTTCATTAAAGTGCCTGGGGCAAAGAACATGGGTACTTTTACACCTGTGTTCCTTAAACAGAAAATTTGCTGAATCAAACAGGGGTGGTCTGATTTCATTTAGTATTATAAATGAAACAGGCAGACAACTGAATGAATAATGGCACTGTATTTGGAGGACAGAAGAAAAGATATGTTGTCTATATCCCATGCACTTATAGCTTGTTTAATATGGTTTAATACATTCTATCTGAGAGAGAGAGAGAGAGAGAAACAGTCGGCCCCTGTGACATAGTGAGGGCAAAGGCGATCAGCGCCATTTTGAGTACTGGCATCCGACAGCCGGAGTGCAGGAGGTCGCTCCCGGACCCCCGCTGGACTTTTGGCAAGTCTTGTGGGGGTCAGGAGGGTCCCCCAAGACTTGTCAAAAGTCCCTGGGGGTCCAGCGGGGGTCCGGGATCGATCTCCTTCACTCGGGCCGTCGGCTGCCACTAAGCAAAATGGTGCCGATCGCCTTTGCCCTCACAATGTCACAGGGGCCGACCGTTGGTCCCTGTGACATAGTGAGGGCAAAGGCGACCGGCGCCATTTTGAAACTAGTCCAGCACCGAGGATATGAGTGCAGGGGATGGATCCTGGCCCCCCCCCCCCCCCACTAGACCACCAGGTACATGTAAAAGGTTTTGGGGGGTGGGGGAAGCAAAGGGGTCATTTGTAAAGGGTCGGGGTGGTTTTTTTTATCGGGCAATCGGTGCCATTTTTATTAATGGCAGCCGATGGCCCGAGAGCGGGAGATCGCTCCCGGGACTCCCAGTAGATCACCAGGTATTTCTAAAAGGTTTTGGGGGGGTTCGGGAGGGTGGGGGAAGGTAAGGGATTAGTTTTAAAGGGTCGGGGTGGGTTTAGGAGGAGTTTTGGTGTGCCGGTTTTCCCACCCTCCCCCCAAATAACTCCTGTTAGTGGACACTAACCCCATTAACGAATTTTCACGATAAATCGGGGGAATTTCTATTGTTTCGAGCACTGTAACGATTTTTGACGATTTAAAAAATATCTGACGATTTTTTTAAATCGTCAAAAAACGATTCACATCCCTAGTTTTTACTGCTTTTCTGTGCACTTTCCCAGTGCCCAAAGAAATTAGCGCCTACGTTTGGGTAGGCGCTCATTTCTGAAAGCAAAATATGCGGCTTGGCTGCACATTTTGTTTTCTGAATCGCACGGGAATAATTAATAGGGCCATCAACATGCATTTGCATGTTGCGTGTGATATTAGGTTTGGGGGGTTGGACGCGCATTTTCAGCCCCTTACTGAATAAGGGGTAACGCTAGCATTTTCAGCCCCTTACTGAATAAGGGGTAATGCTAGCACATCGAAAACGTGCGTCCAATAGAGGGTTAACAGTGCACTCCATTGGAGCGCACTGTACTGTATCGGCCCGTCTGTGTGTAAAACTTGCCCTCAAACCCTACACACCACCAAAAACTAGGGATGTGAATCGTGTGATCGATCATCTTAACGATCGATTTTGGCTGGGGGGAAGGGAAATCTGATCGTCATGTTTTTTTAATCATAAAAAATCATAAATCGGGGGAGGGCGGGAAAACCGGCACACCAAAACAACCCTAAAGCCCACCCCAACCCTTTAAAACTAATCCCCCACCCTCCTGAACCCCCCCAAAATGTTTTAAATTACCTGGGGTCCAGTGGGGTCCAGTGGGGGTTCCAGTGGGGGGGTCCCGGCGCAATTTTTTACGATAAATCGCGGGAATTGTTATTGTATCGCAGCTCTAATGATTTTTGACGATTTAAAATATATGTGATGATTGTTTTAAATCGTCAAAAAACGATTCACATCCCTACCAATAACACACCTCAAGTTACTAGCTGGCCCTCCTATATCAGTATAAATAATTCACTACTATGTATGCCACCCCAGATGCTCTTTCTCTCTCTCTCCCCACTCCCCATTCCACTCCACTCCTCCCTCTTCCCATGCCTGAAATGGAATTTGCAATATTTATTGCAAATTGCATTATGGTTGTTTCGGGCATATTGCACAGCTTAATGCCAGGCAAAAAGGTGTAGTTATTTCCAGCATTAAAAGTATGTGATAGTTAGCTATTGCATGGAGTAATAATGCTCCTTGTTTTCATTTATCCCACCCAAACCCCTCCCCATTCCCACCTTTTTGAATACATTTGCATTTGTGCCATACACTGCAATATAAGCCTTATCGCGTGTGTAATGCCATAACACACTTTGATGAATGACCCTATATGTGATATATGTGCCTGATATGTTTTTGTGTGTGTTTTGCAATTGTAAAAATCTAACCATGAAGGGGGGGATTATTTTTTTCAAATTGAATGGACAGGTAGGCAACAAGGTATATGGTACTGTAGAAATGCAAAGACTCAGTCCCAGAGAGGACTATGTTAATCAACTGGATTGAAAAAGTTTCACTTCAGAAAGCAAAAGGTTCCCTGGGTTAAAGTTTATGAAATGGGCAGGCTGGAATGCCAAATTCCTCTGGCCCCAGGTTTGTTAGGTCAGAAGGAGTACAAAAGAATGGGCATCTCAGACCAATATGATTTTCTAAGGAGGCAAAACAAATGGTAAAGCAAAGAGATTAGTTTTCAAACAAATAGGAAAAACTTATGGGCAAGGATTGTTGGCTAAATTATGATTAGAAATCATAGGGAAACATTGAAGAGTAAAGGTCTAGATGGAGGAAAAAACTTCCCAATCAATAAAAAGAGGCCATAAAATCTTTATATAAGGTAGAGGCATGAAACCAAAGTAAGAATAGGTAAATTAAAGAGAGAAAGTGGGATTTGTAAAGAGGAATATCTGTAAAAGGCATGTCTTATTTAAATTCTTTTGTTTAATATTTACAGAAAAAGGAGGTTGTGAAGGACATCATTGATAAATGCAAAATTATTTCAAAATCTAATGACAGAGGGTGAAGTGCTTAAAGTATTTATATAAAAAAGAGTTGATAAGGTCATAGGTCCTAATGATGCATTCTTGCGGTTAGCAGCTCAATCACATTCGACTTATGCATGGCAAGACCTCAGAAACAACTGTTCACTGCAGGAGCAGACTAGGAGCTGTGGTCTCTCATTTTTTACAACTGTCTGAATAAGCTGCTCATGGTGGGAGTGAATCAAGAGCTTCCTCCATAACTCTCAGATCTCCCGCACACATATAAACAATGAGAGTCTTCCATGGCGTGTCTTGAAAACCACAAGAATACGTTATTCATACAAGGCTTTAAAGTGAAGAACCAGTAGCAAGAGAAAGAATGCAAGCCAGGTCAGATAGTGAATATTGTGGAGTGCTAGGAGAGCGGTCCGCTTACCTGGAGATGTGAGTTCTTGGGCCACGGCTCGACCCCAGAGGAACTCCGAAGAGGTGCTACGGTAGGTGAGGCATGCCCGAGCATGGGCTGGACAGGAGCGAGGCTGGACTGAAGATAGATGACTGGAGATCTGACCCTCCTCCGGACCTGCACGCTTCAGAAGACCAACAGCGCAATGGTGGTCTTATGAACAGTCCTCCGACCGTTCCAAGCCCTTTCGGACCTGCCGCAGGGTACGGAAAGAAGCAGCAGGCCAGATGGAGTCCAGGGCAGCGAAGACCGGTACATGAAGATTCAGATGAGACTCAGGAACGAGGAACTTGGATGCACAGACGAGACTCAAGCCCCCCCAAGCTGGCCAAAAGTTCCGGTTGGGTCCAACGGGGGTCCCGGAGCGACCTCCTGCCACATGACCTACCTGTCACGTGGTAGGAGCACAAGATGGCGCCGGTGACCATGTGACAGGGGCTGACCAATGGCACCGGCAGCCCCTGTGACACAGGCTATCAGCGCCATGAGGAAATCGCAAACGAGTGCAGGGATGGCTTCCTGACTCCTCGCTGGACCACCAGGGAGTTTTGGTAAGTCTTGGGGGGGGGGATTAAGGAGGGTGGGGGGTTTAAATTTTTATTTAGGGAACCGGAAAACGTATGGACATATCCACAACTTCTCCATACTTCCATATTCAATGGAATCGATCCTCAACGACAATGTATCACAGACGCAACAAAAACTTTTTGTCTGCACATCCCTAGGAAACAGGATGCTGGGCTTGATGGACCCTTGGTCTGACCTAGCATGGAAAATTCTTATGTTCTTATGTTCCTTACTATACCTTTTCATTACAAGCACTTTCTTAAAGAGTTTGTATTTACCTTTGAGTTCTATTTTCTTTTACAAAGGGAACTTTCCCCTATAATATAAAACCATACAGTGGGTTACAATCTCATAGCATGTAAAGATTTCTTGTTGCAAATATTCCTAAAATGTCAGGACTCATTCAGTCTTTCCATTATTTTTTTCTCTTTAAATTCTGTTTCTATTCATGCCAACCAAGCTATTAAAAAAACTCTGACAATTACTTCTGCAGGTCAAATAGTTTTACAATTATCCCTTACTACTCCAAATCTTACCTTGACTGGATCCCCTTTAAACAAAAAAATACATTTCATAGACAATCTCCTTCTCACAACTGTGTTTCTACAATGTCCTTCTATAGTGTTTTTGTCTAATTAAAGCCTCAGAAAAGAGCCTGGGCACAGCACTCACTCTGACAAAAATGTAATACACTGGCAATTTAAATGAGCAGGCTCTTACCTTCTCGCAGCCAGTCGGGCTGCTGATGCTGCTGCTTCTTTCTCCCTGAATCAGCTGGGGCCGTCCCCGCAGCTGTTGCCATGCGTCCGGCTCCTCTGCTCCTGTTTCTGCCTTCCCCTGACGTGCTGCTGCGATCCCGGGACCTTCAGCCAGCAGGGAGGCTGTCCCTGCCAGTGCCTGCTTCAGCCCGGGTCCTTGCCTGGCAGGGAAGCCGTCCCTGCAGCCTGCTACAGCTCTCTACTCTGCCTGCAGTCTTACCTCTCCTCCTGGGGCTGTCTTCATGGCATGAGCCGTTCCTGCAGTCAGCCCTTCTCCTGCTTCCTGTTTCAGTCCTTGCAGCTGGGAGCTGCTCCAGTGACCTGCCTTCACCCAGCTCCAGCCCAGGGCTGCTCCACTGCTTCCCTGGGCCTTCCACGTGGCTGAGGACGCCACCAGCTTCCAGCTCTTCTCTCCAGCTTCCTAGGGCGCGGGCGCGCGCCTCTCTGCTCCTCTTCAAGGGCCAGCCAGGTGTGGCCCCCTGCTGACCCCTCCTGGGTGTTGTCCACTTCAGCTCTACTAAAGGGCTCAGCGTTCAGTCTGTCTTTGCCTTCACAAGGAGTTGGTCACTCCTGAGATCCTTCTCTCCAGGAAGTCGTCCGTGTTCCAGCACTTCTGCAAGGTCTTGTGTTTCTTGTTACCAGTCGGAGCTCCTCGTCCAGTCCTGATGTCTGCCTTCTGTTCCAGTCCTGACGTCCGTCTGCTGTTCCAGTCCCAAGGTCTGTCTCTTGATCCAGTATCCGTGTTCCAGTCCTGATGTTACCTGCTGTTCCAGATGTTCTTGTTCCAGCCCTGAGGTCTGTCTTAGTCCTTGTTCCTGACCATGATGCTTTAACCTGCCTTGAGCTGCCAGGAGTGCAGCAAACCCTGCCTTGAGCTGCCAGGAGTGCAGCAACCTGCTTCTTCCCTGTGCTCTCCTGCTCTCAGCATGGTCCGTGACCAGCCTTCCTGGGCTGAGTAGGGTGCCCATGGGACAGGGTGGTCCGCGACTCAGTCCCGTGGGTGGTCTGAGTAGGGTGCCCTGAGGGACAGTGCCCATGTCTTCCTTCAGGCTTCGTTCCTGAGTCCACCTCTGTGCATCCAGTACCTCGTCCTGAGTCCACGTCTGTGCCTAAGTCCACGTCTATGCATCCTGCACCTCGTTCCTGAGTCCACGTCTAAGCCTGAGTCTACGTCATTCCTGAGTCTCGTCTGAATCCATGTTCCAGTCTTCGCTGCCCTGGCCTCCATCTGGCCTGCCGCTTCATGCCGTACCCTGCGGCAGGTCCGAAAGGGCTGGGAACGGTCGGAGGACTGTTCACAAGACCAACATTGCGTTGTTGGGTCTTCCGAAGCATGCAGGTCCGGAGGAGGGCCTGTCGGCCAGTCTTCACTCCAGCTTGCTTCTGTCCAGCCCATGCTCGGGCATGCCACGCCTCCCGCGGCACCTCTTCAGATATCTCTGGCGTCGAGCCGCGGCCCAAGGGCACACATATCTCCCAGGAGTGGGATCGCTCTCCTAGCACTCCCTAACAGATGGTGGGACCGAAGGTCCGTGGTGCAGGATACACAGACTGGTAGGCCCTCGAAGAGTGAGTACCTGATAGTCCAGAAGATCCTGAAATAAATAGAGAGAGAGAGAGACCCCTGAGGAGCAGTTGTCTAGTTAGTAGAAACCCTGAAGGGTGTTTGGAAGTGAGAGACCCCCGAGGAGCGGGTGCCTAGAGCTTCGTAAGGAGTACGATCCCCGGAGGGTAGCGAGGCGTCTAAGCAAGCAGCTTAGAGTGGTCAGAGTAGCTTAAACCGAAGTCCTTGCTAACTCAATGATGGTAGCGTAGTGGAGGCTTTAAATACCCGGAGATATCAACGTCATGCGGTGGGGACGCCCCTGAGGTTCCCGCCATGATGTATATTTGAGTGTAGGCAACGTGCGCATGTGCGGCCTAGGAGGCCACGGGAAGGAGCATTGTGGACTAGGGCGCCCATGCTGAGTTGGAGATGCCGAGGGTTTCGGCACTCTGCACCGGAGGCAGCCATCCTGCCCAAGGAGGAGGAAAAGGGAAGAAAAAAGGTAAGGCAGAGCGGTCGCAGCTGTCTGCGACCGACAGACGCAACACTTGTATACTGCCTACACGATAACAATTATTGTATAGACTGTTAAGTGACATTTTAACATGCATATTTAATATTTACTGACTTGCATAATAAATGTTTTTTTTTTTTAGTTTGGCATTGTAGAAATAGCAATTTACCAGAAAGAAGAAAAAACAATATTCTGTTTTATTCTTACCATTCTTTTCTTTTCTTTGATTAGTAGTGGGTAAAACTTAGAGCAATCAGAGAGAAACACAGCTGCAGAAAACATATTATGGGTCTTAATAGCAGCAACAAGAGCAGCCATAGCACCATGAGAAGAAAAATAGCTAAAGGCTGAGGCTGGTCCCAAGCCATGAGAGAGAAAAATACCTTCTTTTTTTATGTCATTGAGCTATAAAGCAATGGATGCTCCATCTGTATTTTCTTCCTCTGAGGGTGATTCAACTAAGCTGTAGCACAGTAATGGTTCCACTGAAATACCCATGACCACTTCAAAGTCCTGAGAATTTGGTAGTAATAAAGAAAGCTCCTGTTGCAATTAAACCAGAAAACTCATGTTGCATGTAAACCAGAAGTTAGGATCACTGTATTAAAAAAGCAAAGCAGCTCTGAACACTATATTTTCTTAATATAAATATGATCATTATGCTTGCTCCTCAAAGAACAAGATCACTCTTACCTCAGTCCTCCCAGAATATCAATAGCAATCAGGGTGACAGTAGTGTAGAGGAGGGAGGTACACTTGGGAACTCAGCATGCAAGAGTGTGAGAGACGTAGAAAACAAGATAAAAGATATTTTAACCCCATGCAACAAACTTAGGGAAATTTCACTAGAAGAATAGTATTTAAGTCTCATCAAGCAGTTGGATCTGCAGCCACTGCAAGAACTTAAGTGCAGACCATGGTATTACTGCAAACATTATTGACAAACAAAATCTCATGATATTTCCAGAGATACTGAACAATAAATGTCAGATATCCCTAAGACTAAAAAGAAAAGGACAACCTATTAATTTGAAGAATTTTTTTTTTTGCCTAACCAACAAAAATTAATGTTAGACAATATTGCAGCTTTTGTCAATAAGCCTAGGCAGAGATAGGAATATCTTCATTATTAAAATACTTCCATAGATTTCTTCTTTGCTTGCACCCAAACTTGTCACTGCATGGTGGTGCAGAAAGTCATCAAGAGGCATAATCAAAATTCTGTTCATCAACTCCAACACCCGCATCCAAGAAAATACCCAAATACATCTACTATCTTACTTGTTTCTTCTTTTACCGAATTACTGGATTCTCCTGCGATAACAGAGAATTTGACTTGTCAGTCCTCTTGCTAATCCTCAAAAAGGCCTTTGAAAGAAAAATGTGCTTTAATCCCAGACACTGGGTAAAGCATTCTTGTGGTTTAGTATTAGGGTGACATGGAAGGGAAATCGCAAGGAGCCAAATGTTTATTTGAGTCATTTCATTTGTTTCCCATCATATTTTTTAATTTTTTTTCCATTTGTTTTATTACTTTATATTTGTGACTTTGGTTTTACATGCACAAAGTCATACTTGTGCATGTATCAAATGAAACAAATGAAATGATTGCATATCCTGACAATATATATCACAGAATGCTCAATTTCATGAGATAATGACATTCTCATTAAAATTAACATCATTTTAATGCAAAGTGTGATGCATATTTATCAAATTATTTTTAAGTGTGATAAATATACTATAAAACTTTTCTATCTAGAGTGATAGCATTTCCACAGGAATAGACAGCACTGCTGTCAGTGTTGTCAGTGACCCTACATTGAGGACTCTTGCTAAAATATATTGAAAGACTACTGTCCACACAGTAAACTACTGCATTTATCATGTATGCCCTGGAACCCAAAGATCAATTTGGGAACAGTTTTAAAAATGCCTATATTATGACAAATTTCTCATATACTTTTTATCCATTGGTTTTGCTCCAAGTTTCCATGCAAAATTATGTGGTATAAAGGAATTCCCAAGATTAACAGAGGAAGAGAACATGGCCATGCCCCTCCATCCAATCAGACTCCCCACGAGTCCTAGGGTTACTCTTCCCATGAGTCTTGTTTCTGCAGGACAGCATCTATGAGGACTGGATAGTTGGTACCATGCCAATCACTGTCTACTGGGAGGTGCTCCTAATTTTGACAGGAGTAGTTGAGAGTTGGGCATCCTCATTAGCATTCATTGCTGTAGTGGCCTCATTTCGGTTGGTACTTTGGCTAGGTTGTTCTTGTAAACAAAAAAAAAAAAAAAAGAAAGGAAAAATAAAGAGAAGAAAAGAAAAGAGAAGGGGGTCCATGGTGCTGTGGTGTGTAAGATGAAAATGGTGGTCAGTGTGCATTGACAGTTGAGAGTTTGGGGAGCAAGAGGTTCAGCAACAGTAGCATATGAGGAGTCAGATTTTGGTGTGCCAGGTTGCTGAGTGCAGTATGCAGGTTGATAGGGCAGCCTGGGCAGTGGTGTTGATGTTTGTGGCACTGGCAATGGGGATTGTAAGATTGAGGGGGGGAGGGGTGGAGAGCACTGCCACATCATGACTTGCTGGTTCTGGGCTGAGGTTTGGCATTGTGTGGAAGTCTGTATTATTATTATTTTTTTTTTAAAGGGTAAAAATAAAAGGGGGCTAGTGAGCTTTGTTTATTTTGGAGATCAGTGGGTGAGAGGTGATGGGCTAAGTGACTGACATCATATGACTAAGCTAAGTAATAAATAAATAAGAAATTAAATACATTTATGCTATACTGTATGTGCTAGGAATTGGTACAGTTTCTTTAAAAAAAATAGTAAGCTTTAAGTAAAGTGGGACTGAATAGGTTTTTTTTCTTTTTTTTTCTTTAAAAGTTTTTTTTTACCATTGAGAGCGGCTTTTAATTTTGGGAAGCACAGTGGCTCAAGTGGTGAGTAATGTGTAGAATCACCTGAAGGTCACCAATTCAAATCACAGCAGTTTTAAATTTCTTTAGTGTTATAATTTTAAAGTTGTTATATACTGTATATATTAAAAAGAAAGTAGACTTTTTTCATTTTAATAACCAAAATAAAATATATATTTTTAAAATTTCCCTTTATTGTAGATGCCAATTAATTTTGCTCATAATGTGCTTGCTGATTTTGGGAGATCTTGCTCATCCACCAGGAGGGTAACACAATTATTATTTAGTACAGGGGTTTCCAACTCCAGTCCTCAAGAGCCACAAACAGGCATGGCTTTAGGAGAACCACAATGAATATGTATAAGATATATTTGAATACAACAGAGGCAGTGCATACAAATTTATCTCATGCATGTTCACTGTGGATATCCTGAAAACCAGGCCTGTTTGTGGATCTTAAAGACCAGAGTTTCCTACCCCTGCTTTAGTGGAAAATAGCTTTATTTATCCAATCATTCTCCATGCTTAGGTCCAGAGGAGCTAGATCTGACAATTCCAAGAAGAACACTTAATTGTTCTAAAGCTGGAGGTTAGGAACATTCTACATTCGTTCAGCCAGTACTATCTTCTCCTAATTCTTCTGTACCTCCTAAGAATGGAGAAAATACAGTAATGGTCAGGCCTCAACAAGATACATAGGAATCTCCCTTCAGGTCTCCCAGTAGAAGTTGCAGCAGGTAGAAGTTGGAATTGTCAACAAGAGAAATCCCTGCCAAGAAAGCTTTGGCTGCAGACTTTTCTGATAGTCCAGTATTTTTTAGATTTTACAAGTATGGTTAAAATTGAGGCTTTCAAAGCATTTTTAAAAATATCAGGACAGGGAAGATTTGGGAAGACAAAAAAGATAAAGGGAGTTATTTTCTAAGGCTATCGCACGCGAAAAGGGACTTTTTGCATGTGAAATCCCCCCCCCCCCCCCCCCCCCCCCCCCCCCCCCGTTACCACCGGGATTCACCATTCTCTGTGAGAATGGAAAATCCTGGCCAAAGATAGTTAAATGTTTAAGGAATAAAACATTTTAAAGGAAACTCTGATGCATAGTTAAAAGGATGAAGAGCACAATCAAAGAGATTTGGTCAAAGGTCCCTCCCATGTTTGGAACTCTAATGGACTTGATGGAATCTTCATAGCCTTCTTCCACTTTAGAGTCTGATTTGGAGATTAGAGTATTTCTTCCTACTGTTTGTGATGAGACAAAACTGCTGACAGTTGAATCAAATTCTGCTATAGGGTCTGGGAGTACATATGTTAATGCTTTTGCAGGTTAACACACTTTTAATTCCCTTGATTAAGAATATGCTACAAAAATTGAAAAGGAAAATTTTATGAGGTAAATATATTGGTATTTTCAATGATAGTAAAGACAATGCTCTGGGAATAAGAAGAAAAGCAATAATGGTAAAGAGTAAGATAAAAAAAGCATAAATTTAAATTGATCAAATCTTTTCATAATTGGTTTTTAGCATATATTTTGGTGAGAATTAGTGGAAAGGCTAAGCCAGATTTGTATCTTTGTTTTCTTTGCTATTCTGATATGATAATTCATGCTCATAGAAGTTATGGTGGTTCAGCATAGCATAATCATGATGAGCAATTTTAAAAAGGTTTAGCTAAGGTCAAGTCCAGTACATGGTATTTTAGAGATTCAGATGTGTAGTTGACTGAGATATGACCCCTGCAAGATCTTGGTCTTATAGAGCACCTTTTCATCAGCGTACATTTCTAATACTAAAAGTACCCTCACTACCCATTCTATACAAAGCTCCTCCTTTTCTGGTAATAGTCCTTCTCTTTCTGCTGCCTTTTTGGGTTTTTACTGCTAGATGAATAGTTCCCAAGCCACTAGTTTATCAGGCGTAATAAAAGGGGGAATTTCAGAAATGCGTGCTTGCTTTTCAATCTATACATTGTTTAGGACACATACTAGATCTTGTGTTCTTAAGTGAGAAATGTATCTACCGGGGCAGCCCAGACACCCCTGGGGCTCTAATCCACCCCCACCCCAGTCCTGCTGGAATCCAACAATACACACAAGGAAAATGTGACACATAATTTGGATGCAAAGGCCGCACCCATTTATTAGAATCCCTAACATGGAAGTCTAATCAGGCGCTTATTTATTTATTTATTTATTTATTTATTTAACATTTTTATATACCGGGATTACATGCAGAATTTGCATATCATCTCGGTTTACATTGTAACTGAAAAAGACAAGCATGAAGAATGCAAGTTACATAGAACAGGGCATTAAAAACTTGGAACAGAATACATGGGTAAAAAAACTTAGAACATAATAGAGGATGGAGAAACTGAAAATTATCTTATTGTAATAATTTATATATTAAGCTTGGTTTGAAGGTCTTTAGATAGTCTATTTGCTAGTGAGTAGGTGTTGATGTATCTTATTATCATGACTGGAACGCTTGTTCGAATAGCCAGGTCTATAGCGTTTACAGAAATAGTGGCTGGGTGGGTTCCGATACTTTAATCTCCACCTATGTGGAGCCACAGGACCCCACCCCTATCAGGCCCCTGAACAGGTTTTGTGACTGCCAAGCAGTGGATGGGCTCCCTAGCTCGGGTCACCACAAAGCAAGCCCACATGCCAGAGCCCATCTACCAGAGGGGATCTCGGCCCTGCCGCCTCAAGCAAGCCTTGCCCGAGCCCCTCCACATAGTACATATTAGTAACTCCCAGCTTAATTTTAATGCCTGTGCATTTACAAATTTTTCCCTGGACCTGGTCACCGCCTCCACAACAAGTTAACAGATAGGTGTAAAAACCCAGCTATCTAACAAATAACTCTAAGCAAGGGAGGGAATGGATGGGGAAACAGCTCTGGTCAAGGAACGAGGAAGAAGAGGCTAGTCACGGGAAGCCATTGGTATTTAAAGTGCCCGCTGGCCCCCCGCCCCCCTCTCAACATTGCATCGCGCTACCCCTGGCCAATCGGGTGCCGTTGCGTCGTGGCGTGTACCAATGACATTGCCACCTGCAACACCGGGCCAATTGGCCAGGTGCAATGCCATGGGCAGTGCCACAGTGCTGCAGCAACCCTTGGCACCACAGGCGCCATTCAGACACCATGCAGGGGGAAAGTGTGGGACCCTTCCCTCCCCCAATCAGAGGCAGGCCATTGGTATGGCAGGGGCAGCGAACGATATGGGTGCATTAGACGCCCGGTTATATGCGGCACCTTGAAGATCCATGCTGGGGGTCACACATTTTTCTGTAGTCGCCTATTATTCAATGTACCCATGGAGCAACAGTCATTTAAATAAACTACAGTTGAATCAAATTTCTGTTCCAACCATTATTAAGCAAAGGATGGTACAGTACACCATAGAAATTGCAATCAGGGTCAGACCAAGGGTCCATCAAGCCAAGCATCTTGTTTCCAACAGTGGCCAATCCAGGCTACAAGTTCCTGGTAAGTATCCAAACACTAAGTAGATCACTTGCTACTGATGCAAGTGATAAGAGTGGCTATTCCCTATGACATCTTGATTAATAATAGTTAATAGACTTCTCCAAGAAATTATCTAAACCTTTCTTAAACCCAGCAACACTACACTAACCACAACCTCTGGCAACAAATTCCAGAGCTTAATTGTACATTATGGGCAGATTTTTAAAAAGTACGCTGGATTTTATAAGATACGTGCGTAGCCGCGCGTATCTTATAAAATCCGGCGTCGGCGCGCGCAAGGGGGTACACATTTGTGCAACCTGCGCGCGCCGAGCCCAGCGCGGCCTGCCTGTTCCCTCCGAGGCCGCTCCGATTTCGGAGCGGCCTCGGAGGGAACTTTTCTTCGCCCTCCCCCCACCTTCCCCTACCTAACCCACCCCCCCGGCCCTATCTAACCCCCCCCCCTTTACCTTTGTCGGCAAAGTTACGCCTGCTTTCAGCAGGCGTAACTTTGCTTGCGTCGCCGGCAGCTCCGCTCCGTCCTCCGGTCCCGGGGGCTGGTCTGGAGGCCTCGACCACGCCCCCGGGCCCGGCCCCGAAATGCCGCGGCACGCCCCCGAAACACTGCGTCGTTTCGGGAACGCCCCCAGACACGCCCCCTCCTTCCCCTTTTCAAAATCCCCGGGACTTACGCGCGTCCCGGGGCTTTACGCGCGCCGGCGGCCTATGCAAAATAGGCACGCCGGCGCGCGAGGGCCCTGCGCGCGTAAATTCGGAAGGATTTACGCACGCGGGCCTTTTAAAATCCGCCCCTATGTAAAAAATAATTTTCTCCTGTTAGTATTAAATGTGCTAGTTGCTAATTTATGGAGTGCCCCTTAGTCTTTCTATTATACAAAAGCATAAATAACTGATTCACATTTACCTGTGTTAGACCTCTCAAGATTTTAAATACCTCTATCATATCCCCCCTCAGTCAACTCTTCTCCAAGCTTAACAGCCCTAACTACTTTAGCCTTTCCTCATAGGAGAGTTGTTACATCCCCTTTATAATTTTGGTGACCCTTCTCTGTACCTTCTGCTCTGCAACTATATCTTTTTTGAGATGCGGTGACCAGAACTGTACACAATACTCAAGGTGCAGTCTCACCATGGAGCGAAACAGTGGCATTATGACATTTTTTGTTTTATTCACCATTCCTTTCCTAACAATTACTAAAATTTTGTTTGCTTTTTTGACTGCTGCAGCATACTGAACCAACAATTTCAATGCATTATCCACTACGATGCCTAGATCTTTTTCCTGGTAGTAGCTCCTGAGATAGAAACTAATGTTGTGTAACTACAGCAATAGTTATTTTCCCTATATGCATCACCTTGCACTTGTCCACATTAAATTTCATCTGCCATTTGTAAGCACAATCTTCCAGTCTCACAAGGACCTCCTGCAATTTATCATAATCCGCTTGAGATTAACTACTCTGAATAATTTTGTGCCATCTGCAAATTTGATCAACTCACTTGTAGTATTCCTTTCTAGATCATTTATAAATATAATGAAAAGACTGGTCTAAGTACAGATCTCTGGGGCACTCCACTGTTTACCCTTTTCTCCTGAGAAAATTGAGCATTTAATTTTAGAGATGTGCTTCAGGTAAAAATTTTGTATCGGGCTTCATTTCGGGGCCCCCCCCCATGGGAATTTCATTTTTCCCATGGTTCGAGTATTTTTTTTCGGGGTGGTTCGGGTATTTTTTTTTCGGAGTTAGCGCGCACTAACTAAAAAATGAATTTTTTCCAAAATTTCAGAAAAAATTAAATTGTTTTTTGGTTCTCCTGAACCATTACGAATTAGGCAATATTGTTGATATTGCCTCATTTGGGAAAAACAACTGCACATCCCTATTTAATTATATTGTCTGTTTCCTGTCTTTTACCTAATTCGTAATCCTTGAAAGGACATCACCTCCTGACCCATGACTTTTTAGTTTTCCTAAAAGCCTTTCATGAGGGACTTTGTCACATGCCTTCTGAAAATCTAAATACACTATGAGGTATATCTTCAAACGATACGCGAGCGCGTACTTTTGTTCGCGCAGCAGGCGCAAACAAAAGTACGCTGGATTTTATAAGATACGCGCGTAGCCACGCGTATCTTATAAAATCCGGGGTCGGCGCGCGCAAGGGGGTGCACATTTGTGCAACCTGCGCGCGCTGAGCCCAGCGCAGCCTGCCTGTTCCCTCCAAGGCCGCTACGATTTCGGAGCGGCCTCGGAAGGAACTTTTCTTCGCCCTCCCCCCACCTTCCCCTCCCTTCCCCTACCTAACCCACCCCCCCGGCCCTATCTAAAACCCCCCCTAACTTTGCGCGCATCGGCCGGCAGCCCTGCTCCGTCCTCCGGTCCCGGGGGTTGGTCCGGAGGCCTCGACCACGCCCCCGGGCCTCGACCACGCCCCGGGCCCACCCCTGAAATGCCGCGGCACGCCCATGAAACACCGCGTCATTTCGGGAACGCCCCGGACACGCCCCCTTCCTCCCCTTTTTGAAAGCCCCGGGACTTACGCGCATCCTGGGGCTTTACGCGCGCTGGCGGCCTATGCAAAATAGGCGCGCCGGCGCGTGTGGGCCTTTTAAAATCCACCCTTATATCTACTGGTTCACCTTTATCCACATGTTTATTAACCCCTTCAAAAAAAATGAATCAGATTTGTGAGGCAAGACTTGCCTTAGGTAAATCCATGCTGACTGTGTTCCATTAAACCACGTCTTTCTCTATGCTCTGTAATTTTGATCTTTAGAATATTTTTTGCTATTTTTCCCAGTACTGAAGTCAGGCTCACTGGTATTTTGTTTCCTGGATCACCACTGGAGCCTTTTTTTAATATTGGGATTACATTGGCCACCCTCTAGTCTTCAGGTACAATGGATGATTTTAACGATAGGTTACAAATTTTAACTAATAGATCTGAAATTCTTTTTTTAGTTCCTTCAGAACCCTGGGCTGCAAACCATCCAGTCTAGGTGATTTGCTACTCTTTAGTTTGTCAATCTGGCCTACCATATCTTTTAGATTCACAGTGATTTGGTTCAGTTCATCTGATTCCCTTGAATACCATTTTTGGAACTGGTATCTCTCTAACATCCTAATTAGTAAACTGAGAATCAAATAATTTATTTAGGCTTTCTGCAATGGCCTTGTCTTCTCTAACAGCCCATTTAACCCCTCAGTCATCTAACCGTCCAACCAACTCCATCACAGGTTTCTTGTGTCGGATATATCTTATAAAGTTATTCTTATGTTCTTATGTTCTTATTATGAGTTTTTGCCTCTATGGTCAACTTCATTTCAAATTCTCTCTTAGCCTGCCTTAACAATGTTTTACACTTAACTTGACAATACTTATCTTTTTTCCTATTTTCTTCAGATGGATCCTTCTTCCAGTTTGTGAAGGATGTTTTTTTTGGGGTAAAATAGCCTCTTTCACCTCAGCTTTTAACCATTCCGGTAATCATTTTGCCTTCTTTCCATCTTTCTTAATGTATGGAATACATCATGGTATACTACTGAATTGAAGACCCTCAAAATCAATCTGCACTGGCTTGAACATCATTGGCACAATTGTCAGACTATTTGAAGAATATAAAAATGCCCGTAATTATTTATTTAATAAAACTTTATATACTGCCTCTAAATCCTATTATTTCATTGGGTGTTGAAAAAAAATGAAATTAAATTAAAATTTAGCCAAATTATAAATGCACAATAAAAAAAATACTAAAATAGCAAAACTCAGTAAATAAATAAAAATAAAAATAAAATCAATCAAACAATATTCATGTATAAAGCATCCAGACAATACATAATAAAAAACAAATGGCAAATTGTTGAATATTAATCATATGCATGAGTAAAAAAAACAAGCTTTATCTGCCTTTCTAACCTTAAGATAATTGATTTCAGAACAGATGTGTGGGAACAGAGCATTCCATAACAGGGTAGCTTGATAACTAAAAGTAGAGTCTCTAGTGGGTTCCAGATGACCGACTGATAAAGGTGTAAGAGACAATAAAACTTTCTGAGAGGAATGAAAGGATTGCCCGGGGACATAAGAAACTAAGACCTGGATTTTCTAAAATTGCAGGCCTTTGAGAATCGCGTGGTACCGGGGGGTGTGGGGTGAAGCAGGGAGCGGGTCTGCAAAAGCCAGCAGCGATCGCACCACTGCGGTGTTATAGCTGCTGGCTTTCGCAAACCAATAGCGCCACCGTGAAAGGTGGTACTATTAGGCGCGTTACTGGCGGCGATCTTTGTGTACCTGTCATCACTCCAAATCATATAAAATCTTCACTGATGTCTACTATGTTGTTCGTACCTCTGACTGTGCATGTCAAACTTCCCCCAAAACCTAGGCCACCATGAAAACCTCACCCCAACTTTAGTTGCCCCTCTTATAATGGTATAAATAGTTTACTTATATGAAAACCTTACAAAAAGTCTCACTCTCTCTCTCTTGCCAGCACTCTCTCTCTCTCTTGCCTTCCGGTGATGACGCTGCCCCGACTCCACCTCGATCTTGGTATTGCGAGCAATCCCATTAGAAAATTACCACCTAAGATATAGATTCATCATTTTGCTATAAATTTTGCTAGAATAAGGCCTGTGATAAAAAAAAGAAGGGCTGTAGTTAGGGTAATTTTCCAGATACTGCATCGCAAAGGTATTTTAGCACAATGTACGTAAAATTTATCACACCTGTGATATTTTTACATTCTGAGCTCAAAAGTATCCACTCAGGTTTTTACCACATTTTGGGGCTGCTGGTCTAGGCCTATTAGATGTGCCTTCAATCAGTCGGACAAGGCTAGTTGAATCTAGGGAGAGGTTATTTGCTATTGCCGGACTTATTCTTTGGAATAAGCCATCTGAGTCTTTACAGCGTTTTAAGAGTTGTAA
This sequence comes from Rhinatrema bivittatum, assembly GCF_901001135.1. Lineage (NCBI taxonomy): Eukaryota > Metazoa > Chordata > Amphibia > Gymnophiona > Rhinatrematidae > Rhinatrema > Rhinatrema bivittatum. Next base: position 159,831,886 of record NC_042619.1, read on the forward strand.
GAAAACATTTCACTTTGTGAAAGCTTTTAATTTACTTGCTTAATGTAGAAAATGGTGATCAGCTTTTTTAGAGCTTTTCAAGGCAGTAAATGATTTAATATACGTTATTATTTTGTTTTGTTTATCAAATGTTTGACAATATTTTTTAATATGTTTGATTTTATTGTCTTTTATATGATGTGGTTTTTTTAATGTTTTTATCATTTGTTTTAGTTGATGAATGTTATTTGTTAATATTTTATTAATCATTTTTATTTTACTTTTTTAAATTCTGTTTTAGTTAATGAATGCTGTTTATTAATATATTTTTTAAAATTTATTTTTATTAATTTTTCAAAATATATTTTAAGCATATAACATCTTGATATGAAAACAAGAGAATATTTAAGCATATTTCCAACATGTTACATCTTAATACTCAAAAAAAGACATAGTTAAGTTAAATTGCAATAGTATAGAACCATCTTTTCTTTTTCTTTAAATAAGAACAATTCATAATCACTTTCAAATCTATATTAACATTTATATATTTTATTAAGTTCCACTCTCATGTCCCTGTCCTCCATTTTTATCTAGGCACAACTGCAGAAGTAAAATAAAGGGTGAATAAACCCAAAAAAAGAAAGAAATACCTGAAATATGGAGATCAAATCTATTACTTTGGGATTTCATACCAGATTCATGGATGTTCTGACAGTATTGGAGATGAACTAATTCTAGACAGTTCTGGACAGTATTGGAGATGAACTATTTAAAGGAATTCCTTTATTTGACAAAAATGTTGAAAGTTGATTTGGGGCAAAAAAGGTATGGGGTAGATTTTATAAATGCACGCACAAGTACTTTTGTTCGTGCACCAGGCGTGAACAAAAGTATGCTGGATTTTATAAGATATGCGCGTAGGTTATAAAATCCGGGGTCGGCGCACGCAAGGGGGTGCACATTAGTGCAACCTGCGCGCACCGAGGCCGAAGTAACTAGTATTAAAGAAAAAAACATGTTAAGAATAAATTTCTAGGTGTTTAACAAGTGATTAAGAACTGTAATTTCTGGCTAATTACCTTTTCCATTTGGTATTTGTCAACATATTTCATTCTGAAGAATATACAGTAAACTTTTTATTTTGTAGCACAACTTTTGGCTGGACATTGGGGGTTTTTTTGTGTGTGGAGTGCCCTTGGCCCTGTATTGGTCCTGCAGATTATCCTGTCCCCAGCTCATGGCCCCAGAGATTTATCCCCCACTTTGAGAGTGACCCCAATGCTTCCCAAGGTTTGTAGGCATTTTCTCTATTTGTGGGAACTAAGAAGGAAAAACCAGATGTATAGCTTTGCATTCCCATTTTTCTTCAATAAGGGCCTCACTTTCAAAATCATTTGTATACTTAAAATGGGTTTATATGTGTAAGTGCATTTTAAGTTGGCTTCTGAAAATTGTTACAATATATGACATTGAATTGTCAATAGGTTTTACCCACTTGTGCATTTAATGCTTTTGAAAACTGCTATGGTATTATGTTACTTTTATATGCATAACTTCTTTGAAAATCCACCTGAATGGTTCTAAGGTTATGAACAGGAAGATGAGTGAGAGTTTCCCAATATAGTCAAAAGTTAGCTCTCACTAAAAGAAGTTTTTCATGTAGAAAGTGAGAGTCCTAGTTCTGAACTCATGTGAGGTCCTTAAGGAGAAGGAGTTTTCATACAGACTCTTCCAGTCAATGCAATCCTGTACCAGACATTGTCAGGATACTGGTTGTTAGGCAGCCCTACTGCCAGTAGAGGCCCTTAGTGGGCTGAATGCAATCCTGCTCTTGCCTCCTCCTTGAAGGCTGGATGATGCAGCAAGGAAAGCCTTATAAAAACCTTCCTCACAGTTTGCTCAGGACCTCATTATTGAGTCACCTTTGACTCCTTGCTCTGGCCAACTTTGTGCTTGTTCTTGCTTCCTGAGTGGCTAGTAGAGGCCTTCTTGCCTTGCCTTGTCTGTGTTGCCAGTGTAGCTTGTTTAGGTCTTCTTGTCTTGCTCTGTATTTTCCTGTGTTCCACATTGTCTATTTGTCTGGTTCCCTGTGGGTCTCCCAATGGCCCTCCTGTTTCCTTTGGGCCTCCCAGTAGTCCTCCTGTTCACTGTGGGCCTCCCAGTGGTTTTCCTGTGTCCTATCTAAGACTCCCAGTACCCTAGCCTGTCTGTTCCTTGTTCCTGCCTTGTCTAGGCAAAGTAGTGGCCTATTCTGCCTCTCTTTTCCCTGTCTCAACCTTGTCTTATCAAAGCCTCCTGATGGCCTATCTAACTTGCCTGTACCCTGCCTTGCACCCCTATTACCTGTGGGGTTTACTTTGTTCCTGCTGTGTGTTCCTAGCCTTGCCCATATTGCTTCTGCCTGTCTTGCTTTGCCTAGCCTTTCAGTCAGCTTTTCCTTGAACCAATCTTCTATTGCTGACCCAGATTGACATCTGCCCTTGCTGTGCCATTTCTCTGCCTGTTTTGACCTCTGCCTTGACTCTAACTTTGTTTGAATTTTGCTTGCCTCAATTCCTGCCTGGACTCTGACTCTGCTCATACGCTGCCTGCCCTGACCACAGCCTGCCTTGTTCATGCCGGAGAAGTCCTGCTGGCTATCAGGACTTCTGGGCTCAACCCAAGGGGGAGGTGGTCGGCCAGGCAGAAAATCTTTCCTGCTTTGCTGTGTAGAGCCCTGTAGGGAGATTATCTAGCACTGTCCTGCCCAGTCGTGACAGACAGAAAGCAATTTGAAAAAAAGAAATCAGCTCAAACCAGGCGCAGTTAAGGAGAAGAAATTTGCACCTATGTAGTATTCAAATGAAGGAGAAGATAGGCGAGAAGTACAGCCATTGGAATTAATATACCAATGATTATTCCAGAGTGTTTAAGAAATCCTACTACCTAACATTAGCAAATTATGAAGCAGAGAAGCAAGACAGTGTCCTGAGTGTGACTTGTGAGCATGTAAATGAAGGAAGCAGATTAATCTCCAATTATATGTATTCACCCTTAGATTGTCATCAATGAAGTTATCTTATTTTAATAAAATTACTTTAGGAACACCATCCAGTTTGTGAAAATGTTTAATTATAGGCCAAGTGAATAAACACAAAGAACCTTAAATGCATCTTCCTCCCTGTTTGGGAATGGGCCTGCATCCCACAGCTTCACAGCTCAATGAGGACACAGAGGAGGGCAGAGTAGGGAGGGCTATAGATAGATTTTTTAAAATACATTTAACTCTAGTCATTTCACAAATTCAACCTATTTTGACTCCCCCTTCCATCTTATCATTGATTGTTCTGGACCACTCACTTTCCTCTCTCTCTCTCTCTCAACACATCTCCTTCTAATTTAATTGTTACTTGGTGCCATAGGCCTCTTTATATTGCTAACTGAATAATAATTAGAATTGATTCTAAATAGGAATGGAAAAATGGGTTATTCTCGATCACAGACTAAAGCTGGGGAAAGTTCAAATCGGCTGGCGAATAATGAATGTCCTGTTTCAGTCCCTGAGCTGGGTCTTCTATAAGACAACATTCACATCTCATAGGTTGAGGGAGTCTTGGTCTTCACTCATCAGTGATACTTAGATGGTAACTTTAAACAGCCTTACAAGCATACATGAATGCATGTATGCTGGCTTGCACCCATGGACATGGCCATTTTATAACATGAACACATATACGCGTGCATCTTATAAAATTGGCTGGACAGGCATAAATGTGCACTCCATTTTATATGGATGCATGCATATGCCACTTCTACTGTGTAAGTGGGGGGTGATCTTAATATACACGTGCACTGACACAATAACCAGTTAAACCAGTTTGTTCCCACTTTCCCAGTTACAGGATAAGACTTCCTAACCCCCTCACTAACCTTTTACCCTACCTGCCCCAACTCTTAAAACGCCACTGAATAGACTAGTGTTTTTTTGTTTATAACTTACACACAATCTATAGCAGAAGTAAAGTTATGCAGTAGGGGACCCCAACGCACGCTTGTGCACATAAATTCTTATGCACTGGTTTCCATTTAAATTCCCGGTACTCCTGTGCCCTGCCAAAACTATGGCCATTCCCCGTCCCTTTTTTGGACTTTTTCTTTTGTGCGCATACCGGGAGATACACATGTCCATGGATGCTTCTTAAAATACGCATGCTGTGTGCCAGTCCGAGAGATGCACTTGTTTCCCTGATTTGGCATGCATAGGGCTTTTAAAATCTACTCATATGTGCTCATATTTGCAAGATTCTGCAAGGATCCCGTGCATATAGTCCCTGGTTCAGGAATAGTACCATGATGACTAGATTAAGCACATTGGGGGAAGGACAAGATATACAACAGGTGGAACAATTCCTGGGTAAATGTGAATGAAGAAACTGCGAGAACAAAAAAACACAAAACAAAACAAATAATTAAAAAGTCACAGAAGAAGAGCCTGAAGCAGCAGTGATGGAACAGTCCAAGTAAGTGCAGATGTGCTTATAAGTTACAGGCTACAGGATATCCTGAGCACTTAGTCTTTTAGATAATTTGTTTGGTAGTATATTGACAGAGAGATTCAACTATGTAAAAGATTTGGTTTGATGATTTAGTGGCAAGTTTTAAGTTCTGTGGACATATATATAAGAGAGTTACCAAACTTTATTTTCAAATAACTATGACATATACCATAAAATGTGTCATGTGGATTTCACACTACCCTTCCCTTCCCTTCATTCACTCATACTCACACTCATACCATTAAAAACAACTACAAACTCCAATTATGTCAATTTTTTTATCAACTGCACACATATATCTCTTGCTGTTATTTCCCTATGGTTTTTATTCCATTTACAACTTCTCACATAAACATGTATATGCTTATATCCCTATGGCTTATATGTAATTTACAACTCCTCACAATAGCTTCAATATGTTTGCAATATAACAATACTTTTACCAAAAAGAATTTTTCCTTGGTTATCAATTGTATAACAAAATGTTAATAATATGATGAGTGCTGAATTATTCCCATCTCTTATACAGCTGTAATTCATGTGTAAACTCCACTTTGCCCCATGCTGTAAACTTCTCTCTCTCCTTTTGGCTCTTTACCTATTTTCCTCCTTGTAGCACTGAATCACCTCTTCAAATAGCTCAACATAATAAGACATCACCCTACAAGAGGCCCTTGTTTTTCCATAATCAGCTTTGTCAGGGAGAACGTAACCATCAAAATGTTTTTTCCACAATGCTTATAATTTCAGACCTGCTGCTTTCACCTGGGGTATTTTTGACATTAACCAACTCCAAGCAAGTTGAACAACACACCAGAGATTATCACCCCATCCGTTGTACCGACAGACTCCTACTCCTTTTACAATGTTACCAACTCAAAACTCTTTCCAAAAAGTTCTGCCATGTGGAAGATTTGGGATCTCAGGATTAACTGGCTAGACAAGACTAATGATGTTATGGAGGCAGCATTCACAACCCCTGGGTAATAGTCTCAGCCATTGTTCAACGGTGACACCTACTTGCTGGAACTCGAATGCATACATATGTTGTGATGGTAAATAACGATGGTACAGAAAAGATGTAAAATAAATACATAAATAAATACATACATACATGTTTACCACAGTTGGTGACTCCCAGTAAAGAACTGTCTCTCTCCACAGGCTAGGATAGAGAAGGCTTTAAAAATAGGGGAGATACCCTAGGTGGTTGTAAATGAAGGCTCAAAATGTTGACACATAATAGACATCTGCCTTGATTAAGAAAGAAGTCCAAATGAGCAATCAGAAACTTACAAGCCAAAAAAATAAAGTATGTAGAAAACATGCATAGTTAATCTGGCAGGCTCCTTTTTTGCAAATAATGGGCCTTATTTCTAAGGCTATCCTGCGATAACTAGCGAAGGTAGTGCACACCTGCACTACCTACATCAGGGCGGAGTCTGCCCCGGAAGAGGAGGAGTCGGGGCTTCACCGGGGCCGATTCTGCGAGGTCAGCGCGGACAGCAAAAAGGTAAGGAGCCTTTTCGCTGCCTATTTCGCGCCCAATAACTACACTTTCTATGGTGTAGTTATTGGGCGCGATGCCAGCAGCGATCACACCGTGGAGGTGCGATCGCTGCCGGCTAGCGCAGGACCGCCCCCCCGTTTCGGCCCCCCACCCCTCATTACTGCATTTTTCTAAAGTACCGCAGGCCCAATGTATCACTAAAATAAGCTAATAATAAGACTTAATTCAACATCCTGTATCCCGAATTTATGAAAAATAAAATCTATTTTGTAAAAATATCCTGTGTTTATGAGATGTTAGTGATCAGACATTAAACTTGATACATTTCATTATTTTATTTATTTATTTATTTTTGTATTTAGGTTTTTATATACGATCAATCCAAGTGAGAATCACCAAATCACAATGGTGTATAATGTATAACAGACAGGAAGGAAAAAACAAACAAACAAACCTTAAAAGGTCATATTAAACTGGATAATAGGAGCTGTATTGAAAGATTGAGGAGCTATATTAAAGAGAAATAGAGAAGGTGTTGTTGAAGAGCCAGGTTTTCAGTTCTTGCTTGAATTTCTTGGTGTCAGTAGATGTTTGAAGATGTTCTGGTAATGAGTTCCAGAGTGGGGCAAGCAATTGATATAGCTCTGTTTCTTGTATGTTTTAGGTGGTAGTATTTTATGGCTGGGATATCGAGTAATCCTTTGTTGAGGGACTGAAGAGAATGAACAGGAGTACGAGGATTGAAATGTATTCCAAGCAGTTCATTATTGGTGTCAAAATTGTTGTGAAATATTGTTAGGACTTTTGCATATTATCCTGGATTATACAGGTAGTCAATCTAAAGCAAATAGAGTTGGGGTGATGCAATTAAATTTTCTTTTTCTAGTGAGGACTCTGGCTGCTGCATTTTGAAGAAGCTGGAGAGGTTCGAGGTGATTGGCTGGAAGTCCTAGGAGTCGGGAGTGTTGCGCTCGGGGGTGAACCCTTGTCCTGGGGCAGAGATGGAACACCTCTTGAAAGGGAACAGGAGGTAACTGCCCCCAGGGGGTGGAGCAATGGAGGAGACAGAGGCTAGGAAGCGCTTCACTGGAAGCCCGAGGTCCCCCTGGGAGGAGCCCGCAGGGACATGTGCCGCTTGGACTTAGGTGGGCCTCGCAGGGTCTCCTAGGAGAGTAAAAGTCCAGTTTGCCCATGGAGACAGGGGAAGTGCGATTGGGTTCAATGATAGCAACTGGTTGGAGCAGGGAGAACCAGAACAGAGTTGGTGATGACAAGTTGAGGAACAGAGCCAGAATCTGGAAACGAGGTCAGGCAGATGAAAGGTCAATGTCCAGAGGTCAGTCCGAGAGTGGTCAGGCAAAGCAGGGGTCAGGTACTGGAGGTCAGACAAGGTCAAGGCAGGCTGAGGTCTTGAGGCAGGTGGCAGAAAGGCAGGTCAGGAACAAGCTGAGGTCTTTTGAGGCAGGTGGCAGGCAGACAGGCAGGTCAGGAGCAAGCTGAGGTCAGTACCAGTAAGACAGTCCGCGGGTACTACCTGGGTAGACAGACAGATGAAAACGCAAGAACAAGCAGGACACAGGAACAGGTCAGGAACAGAACTGGAACAGAAGGATCATGGAACGAGACTAGGAACAGGAACAAGCGCGGAGGCAATCTTAGAACAAACCGACCTGATTACCAAGGCAAGGAAGTGAAGACAGGAACTTCCTTATATCGGGGGATCAATTTGGGCATTCCGTGGAGCTAGGGCCTGCCCTTGGTCATACATGAGTCCAGGCAGTCCGCACGTGCACGCGTATGGGCGTGGCCAAGATGGCCGATGACGCCGAACCTCAGCGTGAGGCCCGGCGCGCAGTGGAAGGCCCGGCGATCACCACCGCGGGACGCCGGGACCTGGCAGGACTGGCAACTACCATGAGGGAGGATGTCTCAGGACCCGCTGTGGGACCATGAAGGTGAGCAGGTCCGTGCACTGGACGGCTGCAGATGGGGCGCGTAACAGGGAGTTGCAATAGTCCAGGTTAGAGAGTATAAGTGATTGTAGAAGTGTTCTAATCTGATGATGTCAGAAGGGGTTTTGGGCGGCTTAGTATTTGTATTTAGAAAAAACAGATTTAAATAATTTGCTTATGTGAGGTTTCATGGCTAAATTTTCATCAATTTGTATGCCAAGTTGTGGGGAAGAGAAGGTAGTTTCCTTTATTTATATTGGGTGTAATAGTTTTAGATGGGTTTGCTCGTTGGTACCCACTCCCGGCTGACCACACCCTGGGACTACCATTCCGTCCGGCGTCTGTTTTCGCAGTGGCCGGGGCCCAGGTCCAATGAGCACCTCACTCGGGTCATACACTCCGGTGTGTCTAGTTTGCCTTCCAGCATCTCTTGTTCCAGTGTCTCCTGTTCCAGTGTCTCTTTTTCCAGCTTCTCCTGTTCCAGCGTCTCCTGTGTCTCCTGTTCCAGCGTCTCCTGTTCCAGCATCTCCTGTTCCAGCATCTCCTGTGTCTCCTCTTCCTGCGTCTTCTGTTCCTTCGGCTCTCCATCCCTTCGGACTGATCTCACGGTACTGACCATTGCTTGCTCCAGACTATTCTTGATTGCTACCTGGACCTGACCTCTGCCTGTTCTTTGACTACTCCTGATCGTTGCCTGGAACTGACCTCTGCCTGAACACTGACTACTCCTGATCGCTGCCTGGAACCGACCTCTTACTGAACACTGACTTTTCTTTGATCACTGCCTAGAACTTGACCTCTGCCTGACATGACTACTTCCGGATTGACTACAGGTACTGACCCCTGCTCTGGCTGACCATTCTGAACTGTTACTCTGACCTTGATTCTTGCTATTCATTTGCAATCTCTGTTCTGGCCTCCTTAGACCTCTGGGCATTCTGGTTTGGACATGGACCGCGCACCCTTGTTCGCGGTGGGCACTCCTCTGCACTTCCTCTCTAGGAGACCCTGCGAGGCCCACCTAAGACCAGGTGGTCTGGGTAACCAAGGGCTCAACCTGAGGGAACCCTGGGTTGCTATTGGGGAAGCTCCAGCTAGCTTCTGTCTCCTCCTGTGCTCCGCCTCCTGGTGGCAGGTGCTCTCCAGGTCCGACTGGAGGTCCGTACCAATCCTGCCCCAGGCCAAGGGTCCACCTCCAGCTCAACAGTATTGTATTCATTTTATTTCATGTTGTTACATTGCTCTGAAAATATAAGAGTCTCACTTTTTGGCAAGTATTCAGAAATCTGTTATAATTATTGACATTTTCTCCTCCTGATGAGATTGGTAAAGAAAGAAAACCAAAATGCTGTGAAATAATATTGTTAATTGTTTGCAGTTCAATTGATTATGCTTTTTTGTGTTTATAATTGCTATTGACTATTTGAACATTTGTTTTTGTTTTTTTCTTTGTATAGTTGTTCATTGAATGAGCCAACTAAGAACATTTTAATGATTTTCTACAAGAATTAATTGCATCTGTCACATTAAAAGGAGAATATTGAGGTATGGTAAATTCATCATACCCCATTAAGGAATGGAAATCAAACAGCTGTGTTTTTAATATTCAGACTGTGAATTAACCTCAAGCTTCTTGTAATCAATGTGGTTTAAATATGGTGACTTTAAAAAATGAATATTTTTCATTATTCCTCTGAGAGAGCTTTTTAGTGTGGTTTCTTTTTAAATTAAAAAATGCATATGTTTTAAGTTAGTCCATCTGAATGTCACTTATTTCATAAGGAAGGAGCAATGGTAGATAGGAAGACAAAAAGAAAACATAAGTTACAGTGGAGGAGTCAGTGACAGCCAAAGCAGCAGACATATGAGTAGTTTTGTGGTTCCCAGGCCCTGTCAGATGAAGAAGAAGAGGTGCTGCTGGCCAGAAAGGCAGGTTTGGTGTGGATTTCCAGAGTAACTATAACACATACATGCAAGTCATGGAGTCATAAAATATGATCTTCTAAGTTGCATGAATTTCAAGACCTGTTTTATTGTAAGTACCTTATAATGCAAACATAAGAACATAAGATGTACCATGCTGGATCAGAACAAAGATCCATACAGCCCAGCATCTTGTTTCTGACAGTGGACAAGATAGGTCACAGGTACCTGGCATTATCCCAAAAAGTAGATTCATTCCTTTTTGTTCACTCCTAGGGATAAGCGGCAGCATTTCCAAGATTATCTGGCTAATATTGGTTTATGAACTTTTCCTCCAGAAACTTGTCTAAACATCTTTAAAACCTAGCTGTGCCAAGCACCTCGACAAAAAATATATTCCACAGATTCAAAATATTTTCTCCTATTTGCTAAAAGTCAGATATGGGCCTACCTATTATACAACCATACTTGATTGGTAAATGTATCTGGGTAGCACTGAATATTGCTCCACTGGGATAAATATAAAAGGTCTACACTGGGAATGGCCCACTCCCTTTCTTACATGTGCACAGGTAGCAATTTTACATGTACTAAATTTAGCAAATAAAGGGGGGTGTGCTAATTTTTAGCATGTAAGATGTACTTTTCTAAAACCTGGTTTTAGCCAGATAAATATTTTGAAATTCAACTACTTATAATAAGTTATTTTTTAAAGATTTATTATCTAGTATTTCAATTTTAGGTATTTTAGTTATTTCAAATTTAGGGGTGGCAACCAAAATAATTTCATTTTTTTGTTTCATTTTTTATTTTTTAGTCATATTAGGGTAGATTTTCAAAACCTATGTGCATGCATCCAAGTGCACATTCTACCCGGCACACACACATCCTTGCGCAATTTTATAACATGCACACGATGGCGCGCGCATGTTATAAAATGACGGGTTGGCGCGCGCAAGTGGGGAGGTCAACTTTAGCAATTACGTGTGGTGATGCATCAGGGCCTTTCCCAGTTCCCTCCCAGTCTGCTCCAATTAAGGAATTAAGCTCAAATTTTAATATTTCACCTTTTGCTCCTGCCTTGGAGCAGGAGTAAGTTGCATGCATCGGTACCCTGCCGGCGCACGATCACCCAACACAGCGGCAAATGGCCACCTTGCTGGTTGCCTCTAGCCCTGCCCCACCCTCCAACTGCCCCACCCCCTAGACCACCTCTTTTTCAAGCCCCGGGATTTACATGTGTGGCCGGGCCATTTGAATATTGGCATGGTGCGCGAGCCGGGGTTTGAAAATCTACCCATTATTTTTTTTTCATTTTGTTTTGATTTAGTGCTACCAAATTCCATTTAGAGTGTTCTGTTTTGATTTAGTTTAGTGTTTAAAGGGGTTTTGGATATAAAAATAGCATATGTGTACATAAATAGCATGTGCATGTGTATATACTATTTTACAAACCTCAAGAATCCGTATGTACTTGCACACATTTTACCAAGAAACAAAAGGGATGATTTAGGGCATTCCAGGGTAGGCTTTAGAGGTATACATGCAAGTTGCCATTTTGAAAGAGGTGTGCACACACACATTACCAAACTGTGCAATGTTTTTAAGCTACTAATGGATTTACACAGTTGAAATCAGATTTGTCTTTGCAGTTTTTGGGTGAGTGGTCTGGGTGAACAGGTGTAGGTTCAGGTTGAACTGCTAGAAAGTCTAGGTGAACTGGAGAAGGATGGGATAAACTGTTTTGAAATATCCAGGAAACTGATAAGTCGAAATACATAGAAGTAAGTATTTTAAGAATGGTATATGTGCATATTTTATAAAATACTTGCCTCCACTTTTAATCAGGGTGATTAGGTAGACACAGTATAAATTATTATGCACCTAAAATATACACTTATAAGTTTATAAAATAATTAAAGGAAGTGTTTTCTGGCATTGAAAATATATGCATTTACTATAACATATGGGGTAGATTTTCAAAGGGTTGCATGTGTAAGATACGCGCGCAACCCCAGAAAACCTACCCCTGCCTCCCCCTGCGCACTCCAAGCCTATCTTGCATAGGCTCAGCGGCGCACGCAAGCCCCGGGACATGCGTAAGTCCCGGGGCTTGAAAAAAAGGGCATTCCAGGGGCGGGGCTGTGGGTGGGGCACCATCCCAGGGGCGTTCCGGGGGCGGGACCGAGGCCTCCGGAACAGCCACCGGGCCGGGGGATGGAGAGTGGCATGCGCTAGTTACGCCTGCCCGGAGGCAGGCGTAACTTCTCCAACAAAGGTCAGGGAGGGGTTTAGTTAGGGCTGGGGGGCAGGTTAGATAGGGGAAGGTGCAGGGGGGCAGAAGGAATGTTCCCTCCGAGGCCGCTCCGAAAATCGGAGCGGCCTCGGAGGGGACGGAGGAAGGCTGTTCGGCTCGGCGTGCGCAAATTGCACAATTGTGCACCCCCTTGCGCGCGCTGACCTTGGATTTTATAACATGCGCATGGCTGTACACGCATGTTATAAAATCGGGTGAGGATTTGTTCGCGCTGGGTTGCGCAAACAAATCTACGCCCGCGCCCATGTTATAAAATCTGGCCCTATGTGTGTAACTTTTGTTGCAGAAATTCATGGTATTTTATAAAGTGGTTGGCACCCATTATGCAGTTTATAAAATACTTGCATAACTCTCCATACACCCACTTTCACTTGCACATTGTGTACCATGGACAATTTTGAAAGTTGTGCTCATAAACGCTAACTTTCAAACCTATTTGTGATACTGGATTTGTGCATGTAAGTAAATGGGTTATTGCACAGCATTGAAAATACAACACAGTTCTGCTCTTAAATAATGTTTATATTTCAGTATGCACAAATATTTGCAATGCTATGAAAGTGCTCATTTTCTCTGCCTATTTAAAAAAAAACAAAACATATGCATGTATACTTTATGTACAAAAAATGTAATATTCACTTCTAAAAACACTGATTTACAAACAGAGGCAGGTATTATATAAAGTATGTGCATTTACTGTTTTGAGAATATTTACACAGTAGTTGAAATTACCAGTTTACCAATACTTCCACCAGTATACCTAGACCCTCTAGCATAATTAAACCCTGGAATTTGTTGCCAGGGGATGTGGTTAGTGCAGGTGGTGTAGCTGGGTTTAAAAAAGGTTTGGATAAGTTCTTGGAGGAGAAGTCCATTAAATGCTATTAATGAAGTTGACTTCGGGAATGGTCTCTGCTCTTACTGGCATCAGTAGCATGGGATCTTCTTGGTGTTTGGGTACTTGCCAGGTTATTGTGGCCTGGTTTGACCTCTGTTGGGAACAGCATGCTGGGTTTGATGGACCCTTGGTCTGACCCAGCATGACAATTTCTTATGTTCTTATGTTCTTATGACTATATATATGCTGCTATATTGGTACACATAACTTTGAAATTTATTTATTTATTTAAATGCCATTGAATCATCTGATGTAACTGGAACCCTTCCTTCTATGCAACAATAAAAGCTAACTGATTTCCACATCTTGGGATATTTATAGTTGTGCCTCACATTTCTGTTGTTTATGGATTAGATCCTTAAACTCCTCAGTTTAAGGATCCTATTTATCTACTCTGATTGTTTTGTTTAATCTAGGTACTGCTCCATCAGTCTTAAATCTTGCAGGCCAGATCCTCCCTCATTTCTGCACCAATGTTAATGAGTGAGTGGAGAGCTAAAAGAATCTCCTGGGGTCCTCTTCCCTCCCACCTAAATAGAGAAGCTGTTGGGAGAAGGCACATCATACCCACAATGCCTCTTCTTTCCTGCCCTAAGACCGAAACAGTCAAGGTTGATAGCCCCTCCCCCCCAACCCCCATCCCCCTGCAATCCTTTTACCTCCTATCCCAATAAAACACAAAATTGTTCTGGGAATGTAGACTGCATCCTCCACAATTTTCCCCCATATGACAAATATTACATCTCAATGAACTCAACCTTCACCTCTGCCCCCTAGAAGTCCCCAAAACACATTCTCCAGTGCCCTTTGTCTAGCTTAGAGTAGTTACACGATGTTAGGTTCCATATTAGGAGCTACGACCCAGGAAAAAGATTTAGGCATCATAGTGGATAATTCATTGAAATTGTCGGCTCAGTGTGTTGCAGCAGTCAAAATACCAAACAGAATGTTAGGAATTATTAGGAAGGGAATGGTTAATAAAACGGAAAATGTCATAATGCCTCTGTATCGCTCCATGGTGAGACCGCACCTGGAATACTGTGTACAATTCTGGTCGCTGCATCTCAAAAAAGATATAGATGCGATGGAGAAAGTACAGAGAAGGGCAACCAAAATGATAAAGGGGATGGAACAGCTCCCCTTTGAGGAAAGGCTGAAGAGGTTAGGGCTGTTCAGCTTGGAGAAGAGATGGCTGAGGGAGGATATGATACAGGTCTTTAAAATCATGAGACGTCTTGAATGAGTAGATGTGAATTGGTTATTTACACTTTCGGATAATAGAAGGACTAGGAGCCATTCCATGAAGTTAGCAAGTAGTACATTTAAGACTAATCGCAGAAAATTATTTTTCACTAAATGCACAATTAAGCTCTGGAATTTGTTGCCAGAGGATGTGGTTAGTCCAATTAGTGTAGCTGGGTTTAAAAAAGGTTTGGATAAGTTCTTGGAGGAGAAATACATTACCTGCTATTAATCAAGTTGACTTAGAAAATAGCCACTGCTATTACTGGCATCAGTAGCATGGGATATACACAGTTTTTGAGTACTTGCCAGGTACTTGTAGCCTGGATTGGCCACTGTTGGAAACAGGATGCTGGGCTTGGTGGACCCTTGGTCTGACTCAGTATTGCAAAACTTATGTTCACCCTGAACCACCCCCAGTTCAGCCAGACCTCTATCCAAAATTTGCAGAGAACAGTCAAGCCCAATTTCACTTGTGCTACTAAATTAGCAGGTGCAAAATTGTATAAAAACGTTGGCTAATGTATATGCGTAGATCTCTTACAAATTAGCAACTTCTTTATATTTCTTAATCCCACCCCAGAATGCCCTTAGACCACCCCTTTTTTGCGCCAGTAAAATGTGTACATTAAACCAAAAATATGCATATTGGGCCCTATTTTAATAAGCATTTCCTCACTTAAAATTGTGTTTTACACGTGTAAATGCACTTTACCTATGTAAATGTTCTTTTGAAAATTGCTACAATATATGCCATTGCATTGTTCATAGGAATTACCTGTAATAGTGCACATTACATGTGTAAATTGCTTTTGAAAATTGCAATGATAGTATGTTATATTTATGCGTGCATATCCTTTCAAAATTCACCTCATACTTTTGATGTTTATAAAATAGTATGTGAGAGAATACAGGCTACTTATGTGTATTCAAGCTATTTTCTCATACCAAATCCTTTTCAAAATTTACTCTGTGTTCTTGTGTGCACTAAATCAAAATCATAGCAAAATGAAAACACATCCCTAGTTGATGTCATGGTTGTTTCTCCTAATTTGGTTCTGTACTTCACCCATTGATGTGTTTATATTATATTATATTATATTATATTATATTATATTATGGAAGTCATTGTTTTGAGTAGTCATATCGTTTTTTTATTTCATCTACATCTGATTCAATTGTTTTCAAAAGGTGTCTTAAGTTTGCTTGAGTCATACACCTCAGTGCTAAGACCGCCCAGACCTATCAATCATTCACCTTTTTAGTTGTAAGTGAAATAATTTTTTAAGTTTTTTTAAAGGAATTATAAACAAAGAACAGTCCCAAGTGTTAACAAATCTGGGTGGTCTTAGCATTGAGGTGCATGACACACTGTCAGGCTTGCTGACACCTTTTCTTCTTTTCTAGAACCATTTTGGTCCCCAGAGTTCACAAATAAAGTCTTTTGGATATTTGATCCCATTTTTTCCCTGGTTGTTTACCTAAGATTGGGATTGCTCTGCACTCTTTTTGATTGTGCTTTATTCTTTCAATATTGCCCACTCTCATGCAGGTAAATTTTATCCATTCAGTTTAGAAGTGTCCTCGAGGGCTAGGTTGGGGTGGGATAAGAACACACTTAAGCGGTAACTTTCAAAGTGACGAGCGTGCACACATGTGCGCACATTTGCCAGCATAAGCACATGGATGCATCAATTTATAATATGCATGCATGTTATAAAATCGGCTACCTGGACGTACATGCGCACAACGATATTGATGCGCGCAGATGTGCGTGCAATGCTGTCTCGAGCACGTTAAATGGGGGGGGGGGGGGATTTTAGTAGATGTGCATGGCAATGTATTAGGCCTATTCCCAGTTCACCCAGGTAAAAGAGAGGACTTCCTAAACCCTCTACCTAACTAACCTCCCATTTACCCTACTAACCTTGGCCCTTAAAACCCCACTAACTACCCTTTCTTTAAAATGTATTTACTTATATGCAGCCTATAACAGAAGCAAGTTATGCGGTTGTGAGATCCCAGCCTGCCCATGCGTCACCCCTTTTTTGGAAAACCTTTTTTTATCCGCATACCAGGGGATATTCATGTGGCCGGGGGACTTTTAAAATCCATTTGGCACACGCATACCTCCCAGTTTTTACTCATACAACCCTTTTAAAATCTACGTCTTAGTTTTGGATTTTCAAAACTTCATACATTGTTTTGCTGAATAAAGTATCCACAAAAAAAGTAGGCCCTGATTTCTTCAGGCACTTTTTCTTTATGCAGTGATCAAGGAAAAAATGTCCATGTAGTTTTACTTAGTTTTACTCACAGGCTTTGCACCAGTAAACAATCTGCAGAGTTTGCATCAAGGCAAGCAATTTTGATTTATGTTGGTTGATTTAAACAGAGATACTTCTGATAAATGCTGAATGTTCTCTCCCAGCATAGAACTCTAGAGCTATGTGTCTGCTCTTACAGGTATCCCACATGACTCATTCCCCTAAGTCTCAGTTTCTCTGCGAGCACTATGCACATACTAATTTTATTGTTTTCCTGTTTTATTAACAAAAAGGCTGCATATGCTTCTGCATGCCATAAATCAAGTTATTTTAAAAAAGGGCTTTCAAACTGAATGGGTATGACTGTGTATTGACTGTCAAAGCATTAACATAATTTGTGCTTCAAAAAGAATCACACATTTCTTGTCACATATATGAACTTTATTTTGTGCGGTAGAACATTAACTGTAGCCCATATTTGCTCTTTGCTTTAATGAACTACTCTTTTATTGCAATAGTAAATTACTTTATGTAAGAAATGGCAAACTCGTAAACTTTTTTTTTTTTATTTGTTGCTGACTACAGTGCTTGAGAATATTTAAGAATATATAGTAAAGGTTTAAAACTAGTGGATGTCAAATATAAATTCAATCATTAGTAAAAGCAAATCTGAGTCTTGCAGTAACTGCTAAATATCTTCTTTAGAAACACTCCCCCTAGAATTTCCTTTATTGTTTTGTGAGCTAATCTTGGAGTGGAGTAAGAATGCAGTTAATTAAGTTAGAGCTACATTGTTAAAAAAGTATGTAAAAGGCAATAAAATGTCTCCTATGGTGCAGATTACAGCTGAGGCTACTCTCCTTAATATAATTGGTGCTATGAAATTATATACAATTTATTTTGTTTTATGTATAGACCCTTCCTTGCATTTGAATATTAATTATCTCTGGCAGATATTGATTCTTGGATAAAACTGATTCCAAAACTTGACCTTCTTGAGATTCTAAGGGTCTTCACAGCTATTTATTCTACATGATTGTTCTACTCTTTTTATGCTTTGTTGCTTCTATCAAGAGTATGGTCACCATTGCTACATCCATTTTGTAAATTTGATGGGGGAAGGGCTCTTTGATCATTTGATATACTGTTGGGGGCAATATTCATACTGTCCACATTGGGACAAAGGCTACATGTACGTTTTACTCATAGCCTTCACATCAGTGTTGAAAGAGAAAGCACACATGTACATATGGTTAAAGATTGTCATTACAAAGTGTATGCAATCATTTGCTCCTGCTTTTTCTATGGTAAGATTTTTGCTAGAAAAATACACAAGAAGATTTGAAAATGGCATCGAAGTGTGCCCTTTTCTGCTACAACTTTAAAATGCTCACAGAAATGCCTCCTCTTAATGAGGCTAAAAGTATGTAGTACAAAGCTCAGACTTTCAGCTGCAGATAAATTTCCAAATAGCTAACATGGTAAAATGATTTTTAGCCACATAAATCACTTTGAAAAATTTCTTCACTATTTCTGCAATATCCCCTTTCAATATCTTTGACTATAGAAAATATCTGGTAAGAATATCATGCAAAATAATGATTTTCCCGAGCATGATGTGATATCACCATATTCACTATGATGGAGACAAGGACTATGACAAAACAATAATGCTGCTTTTTTCAATTGTTTCCTTATTGCAGAACTATTGCTCTAATGACCAACGCTAAAGGGAGATTTAGGCTCGGTGGTGCACGCAAGCCAGGGGACACGCGTAAGTCCCGGGGCTTGCATGGAGGGGTGTGTCAGGGGCGTGTCGGGGGTGTTCCACGAATGACGTGGCGTTTCGGGGGCGGGCCGCAAGTGACGCAGCGTTTCGGGGGTGGGCCCGGGGGCGTGGCGCCGGCCCGGTGGCATGGTCGAGGCCTCCGGACCAGACCCCGGGTCGGGTGATGGCGCGCCAGCAGCCCGCTGGTGCGCGCAGATTTACGCCTGCTTTCTGCAGGCGTAAATCTGCCAACAAATGTAGGGGGGGGTTAGATAGGGCCGGGGGGGGGGGGGGTTGGATAGGGGAAGGGAGGGGAAGGTGAGGGGAGGCGGAAGAAAAGTTCCCTCCAAGGCGGAAGTTCCCTCCAAGGCGGAAGGAAAGTTCCCTCCAAGGCCACTCCGATTTCGGAGCGGCCTCGGAGGGAACAGGCAGCGCGCACTGGGCTCGGCGCGTGCAGGTTGCACAAATGTGCACCCCCTTTTGCGCACCGACCCTGGATTTTATAAGATACGCGCGGCTACGCCTGGTGCATAAACAAAAGTACGCCCGCGCGTACATTTATAAAATATACCCCTTTGTGATCTTTTGATGGGACCTTGAAGTGGTGGTAGGGGGGAGAAGGAATGAGACTGGGACAAGCTGCAGAACATAGATTTTAAAAACAAAAAGAAAGGGTTTTATTTTTTCGGTGGGGGGGGGGGGGGGGGGGGGGGGAGGGTGCTGAAGGCTCCAGGTGGGCAAAAAACTGGACCTCGAGTGGGGGATGTTTGCTTCAGTAGGCATGCAAACTTTTTTTTTTTTTTTAAGTCTTACTACTCCACTTAGCCAGCTATATTCTATTAAAAAATGGCTCAAGACTAAATTTTATCCAGATAACTATAGCTGGATAATTTTATAACCAGTAATATTCAAAATCTGTCTGGTTAGGTATAAAGTTAAGTTTTCTGGCTATAGCTAGCTGGATAACTTTAATCAGGGATATTCAATGGGAAGTTTATCCCACTGGATATCCAGGGGTAGTTATCCAGCTAACTTTAGCAAGATTACTCATCTGTTTACTGTCTTATTGAATATGCCCCTCATGATTTCTAGGGATGTGCATTTTCTTTTTCATTTTTGGATTCATTAATTCTTTTAGTGTACACTAAATCTAATTACTGCACTCTAAAATAAAACAGTACACAATAAAAGGAAACTGAATTTAGTACACACAGAAAAGATTTAGCATTTATTAAAATTAGATAAAGCAAAAAAAAAATTAAATGGAAAAAAATATGAATAAAAAAATATATAATTTTGGCTGCACACTCAATGTTTTCTATGTATCTATTTGTTATTTATATTATTAACCCTGGAAATATCTAGCTCAATGTTCCAAAATGAGTTTGTTATAACAAGATGGAGTTATATGGGAGCTTTGATATAGGATTTTCAAGTGTATGAGTTATTTTTTTCACAATATTGTTTTCTATTTGTATGAAATCTAAGTAGAGATTTTTTCTGGTGTTGATTCCCCATTGCTCTGGGACTGATATTTCCATTTTGGATAACACAAAAAGCTAGTGTCACCCCTGGGCTAAAATTCCTTAATAATGTTCTAGGAACCACACCACAAACATATCATTAGGTGTTACAGTCCTCTCTGATGTTAATTTGGTCTGTGTATCCAGAATAACCTGATTAAAGCTGACTTTAAAAGCCCTATGCGCGTAAATCCAGCTGGATTTATGCACGTAGGGGGGTTACGCATGCTGAGCCTATTTTGCATAGGCCTGGCGACGAGGGCCTGTGTTGTCTATCCTGGTGCCTGCTACCAACTCTTTTGCCTGCTGGGAACTCTATCATTACAGCTATAAGAAAGTGAGTACCCAGGAGGAGCTTCCCATCACCCAATCCCGCACTATCCTAAGATTACTAGCTACATTGTACTCCCCAATGTCCGGGACACTCATCCCCCCTCTCCCCCATTTGAGTTTTAATTAACTGAGTGGTATTCTCGCCTTTTTCCCTCTCCACAGGAAGGCCCTCAAGGACCGCTCCAGGGTGGTCAAGTCCACTTGTGTCAAAGCAATGGGTACATTTTGGAAAAGATAAAGTTATTTAGGTAATATGATCATTTTGAACAGATTTATCCACCCACTCAGCGATAAAGAAAGGGACCTCCACAGTTGTAACTTTTCTTGTGTGTGGGCCATAAGTCGAGTAACATTTAACTTGTATATCTGAGACAATTGGGAAGGGATAACCACTACTAAATACTTAATGTTGTCCTGAGCTCACAACAGTGGGAAAGATCCCCCCCCCCCCCATGTCTCCCTGAGTGCTACGGGGAACGCAAAAGCTTCTGATTTTTCCCTGTTTAGCTTCAGCCCTGAAAAAGAACCAAACTTATTGAATAGCACTAGTAGTGCAGAGAGGGAAGGGGTGGGGTCTGTAAGGAAGACTAGAATGTCATCCGCGAATGCGGCGTATTTGAAGGTTTCATTTTGGAACCTCACACTCTTCACCTTTCTGTGGCCCTGAATGGCAAGCAAAAGTGGCTCTAATTGCAGAAGAAATAATAATGGGGAAAGGGGACACCCTTGCCTAGTTCCCCTGCCCACCTGTAATTCCTCCAATGTCACTCCATTAACCTCAATCTTCGCTACAGGTCCTGTGTATAGAAGTTTTATGGCATCATAAGTAACCCTCAAACCCGATATATTCAAGTACAAGGGACAGATACACCCAGTCCACCCTATCAAAAGATTTTTTGGCATCAAAGCTGATGGCCAGATAGGGCGTATCCGACAGGTGACACAACGCCATCGCCACCAATATTTTCCTGATATTTGTAAGGGCATATCACCTGCAGACAAACCCCACTTGTCCAGGCTGTACCAAAGCAGGAAGTAAGGGGGCCAAGCGATCAGCCAATATTTTAGCTAATAATTTTTGGTCCTGATTCAAAAGGGAAATGGGTCAATAAGAGGCAGCTTCCATGGGGTCCTTCCTAGGTTTTGGAATCAGGGAGACATGGGAAAGATTCGAGTATGGGGGTAAGATCCTTTCACGATGAGGGCATTGAATGTCTTAGTCAATGGCGTAGCTATTGAGTTAAGGAGAGTTTTGTAAAACTCAACCGTATATCTGTCCGGACCGGGGACTTATAACGTTTAGCTGTTCGAATGGTTTGCTGAATTTCATCCTCTGTTATGGGTCTATTTAGCCCCTCAACTTGCTTTTTCGTCAAGTAAGGCAATGATATCGTAGAGAGGAACTGGCCACAACCCTCCGAATCTCCATGTCCAGCTTTATAGAGGTATGCGTAAAAAGATTTGAAAATTTGCAAAATTTGGGCAGAGTCTGAAGTGGGCTCACCTGCTCCATTTCTTACTGCTGTTATGCAGTGTGAACCTTGATGAGATTTGATGAGATTAGCCATAAGTCTACCTGGCTTATTGCCATATTGAAACAACTTGTGCTAATAGAATGCTAAACCTTTTTTGCTCGTTGATGAATCAAGGTGTTAAGGGCACCCTGTATGGACCTGAAATTATCACGATTAACTTGGGAGTTAATCGTGATAATTTCACTGAAGTTGGGTGCCAAGAGACAGGATTTGCTTGTCTCTCATTTTCCAGCGCCAAGCCATATATGCAATGATGTCCCCTCATAAAACTGATTTAGCAGTGTACCAAACTAGTTCTGGGTCTGCTCTATTAAAGAGGGAATATTCCACCCATTTTTCTCGGAGAAAATCCTTGAAGCGGCAATCATCTGACATGAAGTATGGGAACCGCCAAATGGCTTCAGATGGGCATGTATAAAAGCCTGAGAGAGTCAACCCAACTGGTGCATGGTCCTAGATAATGAAATCATCTATATGTGCTTCTTGGACCGCAAAGAAATGGTGTCTACATACTAGAAGATAGTCTAGGCATGTTTGCGTGTTATGAGCATGGGGAATATGGGTATATTCCCATGCAGTGGGGTGTAACGCATGCCAGACATCTGTCAGCTGCAAAGATCTTTCAAGAAAAGAACGACATTATAAGACGGCGGGCATCTCCCAAGTATTTGGTCCCTGTCAAGCGAGCTATCTCGAAGTGTATTAAGGTGTCCCCCCAGAATAAGCTGCTAATAGCCGGTACACTTGAAGAAAAACAGTCAACCCAGGGGTATTGGGGGCATAAGGGCATAAAGATTGCAGAATACATATGTCCGTTGATGGACTTCTGTAACTAGAATAATGTAATGCCCCTCCGGGTCTTTGATCTCTTGTTTAACTCTAATAGGCGCATGTTTACCAATAAGTATCGGCACTCCAGCTGATTTGTTTGTAGCCGAGGCATAGTGGACCTCCCCCACCCAGTTTCTGCATAATTTTGCGTATTCTGTATCGTCTAAATGTGTTTCCTGTAAAAATGCAATATCCGTGTTTTTTCTCTGCAATGTAGTCAGTATTTTGGATCTTTTGATTGGGGAGTTGATACCACAGACATTCCAAGTGTACAATTTCAACCCCTTGTTAGTCATTTATTCTAGTTCTGTGCAAACCAGGAGTGAGAAGTGGATGAAAAATAAGATAATCACAATGGGAACCCTCCCAGCTAGGGCACCCATCCACCTAAAGGATCCAACACGGTTTGTAGGGTAGGAGCTCATACCCAACAACATGATCACACAAAGCAGTAAAAAGGACTGACGGCGACGTGTATTTCGGAAAGTATTCCCTCCCCCCACCCCAGTCCCCTCCCCCTTATCCTTCCCCCCATGTCCCCATAGTCCCTTCCCCATGAACATCAAACATATAGTCAATAACGAAGATCACTTATGCCAATTGTTTCCCCCCCACCCCACCCTCCTTCCGTCTCTATCTCTTTAAGTTAAACCTCTACCAGAGAGTTAGTGACTGGAAATGACAGGAAAATACAGAAAAATAACCCATTAAATAGCAGGCAGTAGCGAAAAACATAACCATGACCCACAATCATGTGGAGTAGAATATGCTCCAACATGCAAACCAACAGTGAAATCAGACAACTGCTCAGTCTCCTCCACCACCAGCCATTAGCTGTGCAGTACCGCTTCAATATCTTGTGAAGAATAAGAAGAAACATCTGTGCAATGCTTCACCCGCCAAAGAACCATAATTGCTCCTGGGCCTGCATCAATCGGGCCGAACTGGCGGCCGCTAGGTACCCAGACCTCCGCACAGATCTAATGAAGGGGAGAAATCAGCGCTGCATCTGGGTGCCCTCAGGTCTCTGATCTTCCTGTTTCTGTAAAAACTGCCATGCTACCTCGACCATCATCAGCCATTGGGTTCCCTGCGCCGTCGTCACTCATAGTCTCGCAGGGTACAGCAGTGCAGGTTTAAGGCCCAGTGCATAGAGCTTGGAGCAGATAGGGGCAAAGGCTCGGCACTTAGCAGAAAGGGTGGAGGAAAAGTCCTGGAACACTACTTTTTTTTTATTTTCATGTAAGAGGGTCTTGCCAGACCACAGGGCTCTCAGTATTTCACTTTTATGTGAGAAATTGAGAATTTTAGTGATAGCCACTCACTGCCTACTGCTGTCATCTCGTCGGGGCCCCAAGTGATGCTCCCGCTCCACGTGCAATGGGCCCAGGGTAGTTGGGAGCTGAAGCTCCTTAGTTACCCAGTTTTCCAGGAAGGGGGCGAGGTCCCGGACAGATATGGACTACGGGAGACCGATGAATCGGAGGTTGGAATGCCGGAACCTATTTTCTAGGGATGTGAATCGTTTTTTGACGATTTAAAATTTCGTCCGATATATTTTAAATCGTCAAAAATCGTTAGGGCCACGATACAATACCAATTCCCCCGATTTATCGTCAAAAAATCATAAATCGGGGGAAGGGGGAGGGCAGGAAAACCGGCACACTAAAACCCCCTAAAACCCACCCTGACCCTTTAAATTAAATCCCCCACCCTCCCGAACCCCCCCCAAATGCCTTAAATTACCTGGGGGTCCAGCGGCGGTCCGGAACGGCCTCCTGCAATTGAATTGTGTTGTCTTCAGCCGGCGCCATTCTGCGCCGCCATTTTGCAAAATGGCGGCGCAAAATGGCGGCGGCCATAGACCAATACGATTCGACTGCAGGAGGTCGTTCCGGACCCCCGCTGGACTTTTGGCAAGTCTTGTTGGGGTCAGAAGGCCCCCACAAGCTGGCCAAAAGTCCCTGGGGGTCCAGCGGGGGTCCGGGGAGCGATTTCCTGCCGCGAATCGTTTTCCGTACGGAAAATGGCGCCGGCAGGAGATCGACTGCAGGAGATCGTTCAGCGGGGGTTCCGGACCCCGGTTTTCCTGCCCTCCCCCTTCCCCTGATTTAGCTACGGACCGCTGCTGGACCCCAGGTAATTTAAGGCATTTGGGGGGGGTTCGGGAGGGTGGGGGATTTAATTTAAAGGGTCGGGGGTGGGTTTTAGGGTGTTTTAGTGTGCCGGTTATCCTGCCCTCCCCCTTCCCCCGATTTAGCTACGGACCGCCGCTGGACCCCCAGGTAATTTAAGGCATTGGGGGGGGGGGGGGTTCGGGAGGGTGGGGGATTTAATTTAAAGGGTCGGGGGTGGGTTTTAGGGGGTTTTAGTGTGCCGATTCATGATTTTAACGATTTTCACGATACTCTAAACACCCAAACGGCGACGATACGATTCCCTCCCCCTCCCAGCCGAAATTGATTGTTAAGACGATTGAGGACACGATTCACATCTCTAATAGATTCTACTCAGCATTTAGTCTCTTGTATGATCTTTATACCCTCCCGGATATAAAGTGCCACACCCCCACCAAGTTGATCCTTCCTATCATTGCGATATAATTTGTACCCTGATATAGAACTGTCCCATTGGTTATCCTCCTTCCACCAAGTCTCTGTGATGCCAATTATGTCAATCTCATCATTTGCTGCTATACACTAACTCTCCCATCTTACTTCTTAGACTTCTGCCATTGGCATACAGACATTTCAAAGTGTGTTTTTTGTTTGTATTAACAACCTGCTTTTCAGTTGTTTGGGATAATTCAGAAATCATTAGCTTCAGTGATTTTTTACATATAGGCACATGGACTATGTTTGCTTTTAATGGAACCTCTCTGTTTTGGGTGCCCTAACTCTTCTGTTTCATTAGTATCCTTCAAGTATACATTTCTCCGAACCATGCACTGTTGAGTGACTATCAGCTTTCCCCCTTGTTCTATTTTAAAAGCTGTTCTATCTCCTTTTTGAAAGTTATTGCCAGCAGCTTGGTTCCATGCTGGTTAAGGTGGAGCCCATCCTTTCGGAAAAGTCTCCCCTTTCTCCAAAAGTTTCCCCAGTTCCTTACAAAACTAAATCCCTCTTCCCTGCATCATCATCTCATCCATGCATTGAAACTCTGGAGCTCTGCCTGCCTCTGGGGACCTGCATGTGGAACAGGAAGCATTTCAGACAATGCCACCCTTGATGTTCTGGATTTCAGCTTCCTACCTAAAATCCTAAATTTGCCTTCCAGAACCTTTCTCCCACATTTTCCTATGTCGATGGAGCCCCCATGTACCATGACAGCCGGCTCCTCCCCAGTAGGGATGTGCAGGCAAAAAGTTTTTGTTGCGTACACGATAGGTATTCGTGGGGGGTCAATTCCGTTTCATGGGGAAGTATAGAGAATTCAATAAGTTGTTGATCTGTAAATATGTTACTACTAACCCCCCACCCTCCTGACCCCCCCAAGACTTACCAAAACTCCCTGGTGGTCCAGCGGTGGGGTCCGGGAACTCACTCACACCCTCGGTGCTAGTTTCATCACGGCGCCGATAGCCTTTGTCACAGGAGCTACCGGTGCCATTGGTCAGCCCCTGTCACATGGCCATTGGTGCCATCTTGTGCTCCTACCATGTGACAGGGGCTGACCAATGGCACTGGTAGCCCCTATGACATAGTATGGGCAAAGGCTATTGGCGCCATTTTGGGTCCTGGCGTCGGACAGCAGGTTGCTCCGGGACCCCCGTTGGACCCACAGGGACTTTTGGCCAGCTTGGGGGGGCCTCCTGACCCCCACAAGAATTGCCAAAAGTCCCCCGGGGGAGGTCCAGGAGCGACCTCCTTGCACGCTGGCCGTCCGATCCCAATACTCAAAATGGCGCCGATCGCTTTTGCCCTCACTATGACGGCGATCGGCGCCATTTTGAGACTCAAAATCGCCGTTCCGCCCATACTCAAAATGGCGCCGATCGCCATCATAGTGAGGGCAAAGGCGATCGGCGCCATTTTGAGTATTGGAATCGGACGGCCGGCGTGAAAGGAGGTCGCTCCCGGACCCCCGCTGGACTTTTGGCAAGTCTTGTGGTGGTCAGGAGGCCCCCCCCAAGCTGGCCAAAAGTCCCTGTGGTTCCAACGGGGGTCCCGGAGCAACCTGCCGTCCGACGCCAGGTCTCAAAATGGCGCCGATAGCCTTTGCCCATACTATGTCACAGGGGCTACCGGTGCCATTGGTCAGCCCCTGTCACGTGGTAGGAGCAAAAGATGGCGCTGATGGCCATGTGACAGGGGCTGACCAATGGCACCAGTAGCCCCTGTGACAAAGGCTATTGGCGCCATGATGAAACTAGCACCAAGGGTGTGAGTGAGTTCCCAGACCCCACCGCTGGAACACCAGGGAGTTTTGGTAAGTCTTGGGGGGGTCAGGAGGGTGGGGGGTTTAAATTTTTATTTAGGCCGAATAAAACAGAAATCTGTTTAATACGTGGGGAGTCGCGATGCGTTTCGCCTCCCCACGTATTTAACAGATAGCAAAAAATAAGTTGCGGATTACAAATACGTGGAAAATGGATGCACACCTCTACTCCCCAGCACTGTCTATAATCCAGCGAGGAGAGCTGTTGCAAAGGCAACCCTAGGGAGCGGAGCCCAGGGTAAAGTAACGGAGCTCCGCTGACATCATCATCCGGGACCACGGCTTGGTTCCCACCGCGGGCCCTACTTAAGACACATTGATGCGTGTGTGTGCGCGCATAGGGAGGGGCGCAGCACTGAATGGCCATGTGGAGAGGCCCGAAATGGAACACAAGGATCTGTAGCTGAGCCGGAGGCACAAGGGGTGGCCCAAGGATGGAGCCGGCGGCATACCACCACTAGGGACGAGGGACCAAGCACTGGATTCACTTGAGAGAGGTAAGGGGGTCGAGCCGTGGGTCTGCTGTGGCCGGCACGCAGAACAATATATTCTTAAGTGGAGTATGAACATTGTTTATAAATTACATGCCTCTGCATATAACTCAGATATTGTGCACACCTCTTATAATTATTATGCATGTAAAATATATGCATGCAATTATAAAAATTGGGTAGAAAAAGTATGTGTATTCTAAAACATACATACTGAAATGTGTATGTCCTTTGGGATTAAAATATGTGGTATTTTATAAACTACATGGCTCTCACCACTTTAACTTTAATTGTAGCAACTTATATATATGGATTCCTTCTGGAAAGAACTTCTATGTGTAACAGATAAGAATATAGTAATCTTAATATAGTACTGTATCTATTTTGGCAAAAATGAAGAAACAGACTGTGTAATGCTAGCTGAAATTAGGAAAATAAATTTGGAAATACTATACTAATGGAGATGTCAATTATTGAGGCATTCAATGTCTTATTGAGGCATTCTAGAAAGGTTTGGAAGATAACTAAAACATCTATGCCCGCACCCCTGAACACATGTATATTGATGCGCACACTCATGCTCATGTATTTTGTATCTTGCACGCAAATGTATGAACACTATGTTAAATATGCTTAAATCAGCTCAACAACATATATCTAAAAGATATATCACATTTAATTGAAACATAGCTGGACAACTAGCATTTTTAATACTTTCCCAGCTATAGTACTTGGGAGGGTTGTTTATCAAATCATGTTAGGGCCTTATCACGGGCATTAGGCCCTAATGCCCATGATAATGCTGTACCATATGTGATAAATACTGCATCACAAAATTTAAATGCAAATTTAAAGTTAGTATTCGAGTGGGAGGGGTTTAGTTGGAGTAAATGGAAATGAGGACTGGTTAATGTGGCATGTGATAGAGTAATGCACATTAACACAGGATTTATTGCCGGAAATAACTACACCTTTTTTCTGCAGTCAAGCTAGGTAAAGTGTACATTGTACAAATCTTCTCTTCTTTTACCTTTCATCATTCCAAATCACATAAAATCTTCACTGATGGGAACTGTACTGTTTTTACCTATGACTGTTCATGTAAAACAGCTCTCGAAAACCTACCCACCCCCCAAATCTCAACCCAAATTACTAGTGCCCCCTCTTACAGTGGTATAAATAGATAACTTAAATGTACGTCTCTACAGACATTCTCTCTCTCTCTCTCTCTCTCTCTCTCTCTCTCTCACTCACTCATTCATTGCAGTATGCAATGGATATCTCAGCTTGCAATGTGAAAATAACACAGGTGTGATAAACATAACACATGTTGCAGAAAAATACCAATGCAGTACCAGGAAAATTACCCTAACCATGCCCCCTTTTTTATCGCAGGCACTATTTCCTAGGTCTTAGTTGGATAAGTAGTGGTATTTGAGACTTACCCAGAGAAGACAAAATGTATGTAGTTAAATGGCACAAATCTCCAATTTGTGAGTACTTGTGCTTCCTTTTTTTAATCATTTACATCTGGAAATTTAACATTTTAATTTTCCTTAGCAGTTGACATTTATGTTACACTCCTGCTTGTGGTTCCAACCGTGAGCAGGCATTTACCTCCGCTGCATGGAGCCACAGTCAGCTTGCCTTCTTCCCGTGGCAAGAGCTGCCACCAACATCATATTCCTCGCGGCCAGAAGCCGCAGTCCCCGGCATCACCTGCGACAGGAAGCCACATTCAGCTGGTTGAGCCGCGGCCGGGACGCCGCTGCTTCATTGTTGGGCCTGGGCGCGGTCTGCTCGGCTTCCCTGCACTGCTCAGCGGCAGGATGGTCGCTGACCATAGTTCTGATACTTCCTGTTCCTGTCTTCCTAAGGCACGGGCCATGCCTCCTTCAGTGATTTAAAGGGCCCACAGCCAGAAATGCCCCAGGCTCCACCTGGACTCTGCCTTGGGCGTTTCTTGATTTTCAACCCTATTTAAGAGCCCAGCTTCCAGTCCTTTGTGGCCTTCACAAGGAGCTAGTCTCTTCTTGGACTTCCCGTCTTCACTCCTGCTGGCATTTTCTGTTCTTCATGAGATCCCTCGTTCTTCAATATTCCTGGTCTCTTCTGGATATCCCTCATCCTGTCCTGATGTTCTGTGGACTTCCTGATGTTTTATGATGTTCCTGATGTTACTTCCCAATGCCTCATCTACACTTCAGCTTCCAGACCCTTAGTCCCTCATTGCCAGCTCTTCTGGCATGCCATGTCATGTCTTGTCACCTCATGGCATGAGCCTGTCTTCTCATTCAAAGCGCAAGCCTCCAGTGGGTCATCCTTGCCTGAAACCAAGTCTCGTCTTGGTCCCATGTCTCATGCCTGAAGCCAAGTCTTGTCTTGGTCCCCTATCCTGAATCTCATTTTGGCCCTTGGATGTTCTTGTAGCTGCTCTGTCTATGCCTAAAACTCTGTCTGAACCTGTTCCATTTCAGCGTGGTCCGTGACCAGCCATGGGTGGCTGTGTCAGGCGTGCCTTGGTACAGGTTTCTACTGAATCTTCACCATGTTCCAGCTTCAACTTCCACATATTCGTCTGGAGTCTGTCTCGCACCCAAGCATGGTCGCGACCAGTCCCGTGGGTACGCCCTGTGGTGGGCTATGTTGGGCGAGCTGTGTCGCAGCCTCCACCCAGTACTCTACTTTGTTCTTGAATCTTCTCGTCTGAATCTTCACGTCCCAAGCTTCTCATCTGAGTCTACTTCCAAAGCTTCTTGTATGAGTCTTCACATTCCAGAGTCTTCATCTGCCCTTGGCTCCTGTCCAGCCTGCTGCCTTTGCCGTTCCCAGCGGCAGGTCTGAAAGGGCTTGGAGTAGTCGGAGGACCACTCACAGACCAACCTTGTATGGTTGGCCTCACTGAGGCTGTGCAGGTCAGCAGGGGCCTGAGCTTCGTCTCGACCCAGACACGGATTCATCTCACCAGTCTCAGTGTTTCCTTGGAGCTCCTCTATGGGTTCACTGAGGTCCAAGGGCACACATTTCCTATTCCCATGCAGCAGTTGCTCATGGCCTCTCATGAAACATCTAGCCAAAGCCTGTGTGCATAACAATTTACACATGTAAATCACCACATTTTGTAACATGCATGTGAAGGAAATGACCAGTTTTACAAATTAGTCCACTAGTTTGTCCAGTGTATCTCTAGGTCATTAAGACCCTCACTCATGGTTCTTCAGTTTACCCTGACCCCTCACCTAGTCACTGTTTGGCTATAAAGAATGTTATACTCATTTACACCAGATAATTAGCAGATGTATATTTGTTCAGGAGTGACTAGGTGTATGTAAATTTAGAGCAAACTGGGAGGGAACTACAGAAGGTTGCGGGCATTGGTACGAGCAGGTTGCACAAATGTGCGCCCTCTTGTGCGCACTGACCCTGGCGACCCCGGCTTGTGCATGTTATAAAATTGCATGTCCATGTGTGCGCACCGGGTAGCACGCGCACATGGACATGTGCGCACAAGCTTTTAAAATCTACCCCAATATGCGTAAATGATGGCCTCAACCCAGAATGCCAATGTCCTTCCCCTTTATTTATACAAGCAAATTTTTTCAAGCACCATTACTTGCATATGTATGTTTAAGGTTTATAAAATAAAATTTACATGAATATGTGCTTGCATCTGCTAATTTGTATGCACACAACTCTTTTAAAAATCAACTTTAAGATATTAGCTGACATAAATGACTGCTTTATGGAGCATCTTGTCATAGAACTGATTAGAGAGACAACCACTTTAGATCTAGTACTCAATAGAATGCATGAACTAGTGCAAGGGGTTACTGTAGTGGGGCCACTAAGCAATAGCGATCATAATGAAATCGCATTTGACATATTCACTGCAGGGAGGACATTAACTAAAAACATTGCAGCAGCATAAATCTTTCAAAAGGGATTCGATGATAGAATGATAAAATTAAAAAAAGCTTAAAGGAGTGCTTACAAAGGTAAAAGGTTTTCATAAGGCATGGACACAGTTCAAAAATACTATCTTGGAAGTCCAGTTAAAATGCATTATAAAAGTTGAAGGAAGATCAAATGATTTAATAGTGAATTAAAAGGAGTATCTTCCAAAAACTGAAAACAGATCCAAATGATGAAAACTTACAACAGCATAAGAACGGGCACGTTAGATATAAAATTATAGTAAGATAGGCCAAGAAAGAATTTGAGGAGAAGCTTACCACAGAGGCAAACATTAATAATACCATTTTTTTCAAGTACATTCAAAGCAAACATCTTGTGAGGAAGTCAGCTGGGCCACTAAATGACTGAGCAGAAAAACTGAATTATTTGCCTCAGTCTTTAATAAGGTGGCTATTGGGAACATACCCACATCTGTAACATTATTTGATGATTTTGAACAATTAAAATAAATTTCTGTGATAATGGAGAATGACAAACTAAGAAGTAACAAATCACCAAGTCTGGATAACATCTACCTCAGAATCCTGAAAGAATTCATTTGTGAAATTTCAAACATGTTACTAGTAATCTGTAACCTATCATTTAAAATTGCTACAATTCCTGAAGACTGGAGGGTGGCCATTTTAATGCTGATTTTTAAAAATGACTCCAGGGTTGATCAGGGAAACTGTAGACTAATTAGCCTGATGTTGGTACTGGGCAAAATAATAGGAGCTATCATTAAAAACACCACTAGGAGTAGCCTAGCAGTTACAGCAGTAGGCTATGAACCAGGGAGACTAGGGTTCAAACCCTACTGCTGCTGCTTGTGATCTTGGCCAAATTAATTTGCCTTTTATTGCCTCAAGTACAAACTTAGATTAAAAGCTCTCTGGGGAGAGGGAAATACCTATAATACATAAAGGTAATTCATTGTGAAGTGCCAAACAGCAGAATATAAAAATCAGATAAATAAATTAAAAAAAAATATTGATAGACATGTGTTTGAGCCAATATGGTTTTAGCAAAAGGAAACCTTGCTCTACCAATCTTTTAGATATTTTAAAGGATCAAATAAATATGTAGATAAAGATGAGCTGGGTGATACAGTGTATACAGATTTTCAGAAGGCATTTGGCAAAGTCTCCCATAAGACACTCCTCAAGAAATGATCAAATCATGGGATAGGAAGCAGTATCCTATTGTGGATTGGTAACTGATTAAATGACAGGAAACAGAGAGAGTAGGATCAGAGTAGGTCAGATTTCCAAATGGAGAAAGGTAGAGTAACATAGGGATCTATACTGAGACTTATGCTGTTTAACATGTTCTTAAATGATCTGGAAAAGGAAATAAATGAGGTGATCAGATGATGTAAAATAATTCAAAGTTGTTAAAATAGCAACAGATTGCAAGAAAATGTTGAAAGACCTTGTGAGACTAGGAGGTTAAGCATTTTAATGGCAGATGAAATTTAAAATGAAAAATAGTAAAGTGGTGCACAAAAGGAAAAATAATCCAACTACAGATGTATTTGAAGTTACCACCCAGAATAAGGACCTTGGAATCCTTTTGGACAATACTTTGGAATCCTTAGCTTAGTGTGTGGCAGTGATTATAAAAGCACAATGAATGTTAAGAAAGGTTTGAAAAGGAATGGGGAATACAACTGAAAATATCATATTGCCTCTGTTTTGAGCCAGGGTATGTCCGTACCTTGTGAACTGTGTGCATCTCCAAAAGACATAGCGGAACTAGAAAAGTTGCAGTGAAGGGAAACAGCAAGGATGAATGGAATGGAAAGGCTCCCCCAAGACGAGAGGTTATACAGGTTAGAGATCCTCTGCAGCTTTGAAATGAGACAGCTGAAAGGGGATATGAGAAAATTTTCTAAAATCATGAGTGGGTTGGAATAGATTTAAAAAAAAAAAAAAAAAAAGGACAGTTAGTTATCCTTTCAAATAATCCTTTTAAATAATACTAAGACAAGGGGATACTATATGATACTAACAACAATTTAAAACAAATCATGGAAAGTACTTTTTCATTCAGTGCACAATCAGGTCATGGAATATGTTGCCAGAGGCAATTAACATAGTGGGGTTTAAAAGAGGTTTGGAAAAGTCCCTGCAGAAAAAATCCACTAATCATTATTATCTAATGTAGACTTATAAAGCTATTGCTTTTTTATAAAAGGTAATAAATCTGCTAGGTACTTGTTATCTGGAATAGCAATTATCAGAGGCAGGAGGCTGGGCTCAATGAACCTTGATCTCACCCAGAATGGTATTTCATATATTCTTATATATATTGACTTATCCAGACTATTGAAAATTATCCTTTGTGGGCCAAATTTTAGTACCTACGTGTGGGCGTAGATTTGTGCGCGCAACCCGGCACACACAAATCTACGCCCGATTTTATAACATGCGCGTGCATATTATAAAATCCGGGGTTGGCAAGTGCAAGGGGGTGCACACTTGTGCACCTTGCATGCGCCAAGCCCTAGGAGAGCCCCGATGGCATTCCCTGTTCCCTCCGAGGCCGCTCCAAAATAGGAGCGGCCTCAGAGGGAACTTTCCTTCCACCCCCCTCCTTCCCCTCCCTTCCCCTACCAAACCCGCTCCCCAGCCATATCTAACCCCCCCTAACCTTCGTTTGGCAAGTTGCGCCTGCCTCTGGGCAGGCGTAGGTTGCACGCGCTGGCCAAGTGTCGGCGTGCGATCCCCTGGCCTAGAGGCCCTGTAGAGGCCTCTGGCCACGCTCCCACCCCGGACCTCCCACACCCAACCCTTTTTTCATGCCCCGGGACATACGCGCATCCTGGGACTTTCACGCGTCGCCAGGCCTATGCAAAATAGGCTCGGCGAGCGTAACCCCCCTACGCGCATAGGGCTTTCAAAATCTGCCCCTGTGTTTCCAATGTTCAGAATATTTAAATATTGCAATGCAGTATGCTTTATTAATATACATTTTGATTCAATCAACATATTCCTCTAACAAGAAAATATATATTTTTAAATAAATGTCAACTCTCAAAAAAATGCAGAAAATTAGCTCAAGAATGAATGTTTGGTATGCTTCAGAAATAGTATTCAGGACATGCAGGAGGATTGTGAACATGGGCACTGACTGCACCATCAAGCAAGAATAGGCTGGAGCACTGTCATAGTCACTTTCTCCCATTTATTCAAATGAGAATGATTTTGATATATAGAAATAGGACCAAGGCACTAAAGTGCTATAACATGCATTTACTGAACAATAAACATATTGCCATATGTTGTAAGCATTTATCATGTCTCTTAAGATATAATAAATTATCCTGTTTCAGTCATGATAAGTGTTATCCATTCACCTGTGCAATTATGCTAATGGAATGCCAATGAAGAATAATGAGCTGTTTAGGAATTTCATCTGTATTTACTAAAATATGACAAGTGCAGTAGCATTAAATATGGGAAATATAAATCAGGAAAAAAAAACAACACCTGGAGGATGGAGTTTTAGCGCAGATCACATGATGAAGAATGACCTGCACCTGACAGGATTATCCTCTAGCAGAAGCAGAAGCAAAAAAAATTATAAGAAAGAAAGAAGGGAAGCAGAAAATAGGAGTGGGATTGCAGGAAAAGAGATCAAGACAGAAGGAGGTGCCACACATCTAGCACTGCAAAGGAGGAAATACATGCAGCAGTAAAACAAAAATGTTAGCCCCTGGTTCACCCTAGTTAGAAAATGTGTTTTGGGTGAAGTAATGTCTTAGGGGCGGATTTTCAGACTCCGCGAATAGTCCTACTTTTGTTTGCGCTCCAGGCGCAAACAAAAGTACGCTGGATTTTAGTAGATACGCGCGGAGCCGCGCATATCTGCTAAAAACCTGGATCGGCGCGCGCAAGGCTATCGATTTTGTATAGCCGGCGCACGCCGAGCCGCGCAGCCTACCCCCGTTCCCTTCAAGGCCGCTCCGAAATCGGAGCGGCCTTGGAGGGAATCCTCTAACGCCCTCCCCTCACCTTCCCCTCCCTTCCTCTACCTAACCCACCCGCCCGGCCCTGTCTACACCCCCCCCTTACCTTTCTCCGGGGATTTACGCCTCCCGGAGGGAGGCGTAAATCCCCGCGCTTCAGCGGGCCTCCTGCGCGCCAGGCCGCGACCTGGGGGCGGGTACGGAGGGCGCGGCCACGCCCCTGGACCGCCCCGGGCCGTAGCCATGCCCCCGTACCCGCCCCCACAACGCTGCCGACGCCCCGAAAACGCCACGACGACCGGGAACGCCCCCCGACATGCCCCCGACACGCCCCCCTCGGAGAACCCCGGGACTTACGCAAGTCCCGGGGCTCTGCGCGCGCCGGTAGGCCTATGTAAAATAGGCGCACCGGCGCGCAGGGCCCTTCTCGCGTAAATCCGGGCGGATTTACGCGAGCAGGGCTCTTAAAATCTGCCCCTTAGTGTTAGTATGTGAAGCCATGGTTAAGGAAGGAACCGGTATTTGCAGTGTTTATAGATTCAGAAGGGTTGTCTAGTCATTCTGGGATCCATGATTGCTCTAAATCCTCTTAATACTTGAACAACCTTGACTTTCTTAAAAGTTGTTCTATCCTGCACAATATTGATATAAAAAGTTGCAACACAGAGTACATACAAATAAAATTAACATTCTGAGCCTGATTCATCATGGTATTTTGCATAGGCAAAGAGTAATAGAAAAGCCTTAAAGGTGATATTTAAAAGTCTGGTATATAAATCACCACACAAAAGCCAACTCCTCTCCTAATATATACTAGAGATGTGAATCGTGTCCTCGATTGTCTTAACGATCGATTTCGGCTGGGAGGGGGAGGGAATCGTATTGTTGCCGTTTGGGGGGGGTAAAATATCATGAAAAATCGTGAAAAATCGTAAAAAATCGAAAAAACGTAAAATCGCAAAACCGGCACATTAAAACCCCCTAAAACCCACCCCCGACCCTTTAAATTAAATCCCCCACCCTCCCGAACCCCCCCCAAATGACTTAAATAACCTGCGGGTCCAGCGGCGGTCCGGAACGGCAGCGGTCCAGAACGGGCTCCTGCTACTGAATCTTGTTGTCTTCGGCCGGCGCCATTTTCCAAAATGGCGCCAAAAAATGGCGGCGGCCATAGACAAACACGATTGGACGGCAGGAGGTCCTTCCGGACCCCCGCTGGACTTTTGGCAAGTCTTGTGGGGGTCAGGAGGCCCCCCCAAAGCTGGCCAAAAGTTCCTGGAGGTCCAGCGGGGGTCAGGGAGCGATTTCCCGCCGCAAATCGTTTTCGTACGGAAAATGGCGCCGGCCATATGCGTATGGCCGGCGCCATTTTCCGTACGGAAAATGGCGCCGGCAGGAGATCGACTGCAGGAGGTCGTTCAGCGAGGCGCCGGAACCCTCGCTGAACGACCTCCTGCAGTCGATCTCCTGCCGGCGCCATTTTCCGTACGAAAACGATTTGCGGCGGGAAATCGCTCCCTGACCCCCGCTGGACCTCCAGGAACTTTTGGCCAGCTTGGGGGGGGCCTCCTGACCCCCACAAGACTTGCCAAAAGTCCAGCGGGGGTCCGGAAGGACCTCCTGCCGTCCAATCGTGTTCGTCTATGGTCGCCGCCATTTTTCGGCGCCATTTTGGAAAATGGCGCCGGCCGAAGACAACAAGATTCAGTAGCAGGAGCCCGTTCCGGACCGCTGCCGTTCCGGACCGCCGCTGGACCCGCAGGTTATTTAAGTCATTTGGGGGGGGTTCGGGAGGGTGGGGGATTTAATTTAAAGGGTCGGGGGTGGGTTTTAGGGGGTTTTAGTGTGCCGGCTCACGATTCTAACGATTTATAACGATAAATCGTTAGAATCTCTATTGTATTGTGTTCCATAATGGTTTAAGACGATATTAAAATTATCGGATGATAATTTTAATCGTCCTAAAACGATTCACATCCCTAATATATACCAAAAAAATCACGGAGAGGGAAACACTATTCCCAAAAACAAAATATTTGTTAATATTTTTTAGTTATTTATACATAAGGAGACAGGTATCATAAAACTCGGCACCTATTATTGTCTATCCACCGTCTCCCGCCCACATAGGGCCTCAGCCAGTATCAGCTCTTATGGCACCATAATTGTAATCATGTACCATCTACCTTATGTTATTTTAGAAAATGTTTACTGTTTTTTTTAATTTTTTGTCACTTTATTATTGAAAGCTAATTATCAATATTAAAAGCTTTAACTTAGTTGTAACCTTGGTTGTAACCTCTAGTTACTTGATTTCCAAAAGAGATACTTAGCTCAGGTAGCCGTCGGTTAGATAGAATATTTCTTAATGTTGTATCATTTCAAAACATTCATAAACTGTTCCCAACATGGACCATGTTTCGGCTAAATTAGCCTTCATCAGGGGATATTTTTGTCAAATATTCTTATCACGCCACAAGTTCTTCATATCTCCATACCCTTTCGCAGGAACAAATAATTCTCAAAATCGGGTAATCCAAACCTACAGAAATTTCGCAATGGCGCCGTAACGCTCAGTGGTGAAGGCTTATTTATTTATTTATTTATTTATTTATTTGTTTTTTTTATATACCGATGTTCCTGTAAAGTATACATATCACACCGGTTTACAAGGAAGAAACTATCGCCTCGTTGGCGGTTTACATTGAAACATTTAACAATTAACAATTAACAACAACATGAAGGCGCAAAGAGGAACTTAGTGGAGCTTACAGTGAACATTCATGATTATATCAATATCAATGACGAATTTAGCCGAAACATGGTCTGTGTTGGGAACAGTTTATGAATGTTTTGAAATGATACAATGTTAAGAAATATTCTATCTAACCACCGGCTACTGAGCTAAGTATCTCTTTTGGAAATCAAGTAACTAGAGGTTACAACCAAGGTTACAACTAAGTTAAAGCTTTTAATATTGATAATTAGTTTTCAATAATAAAGTGATAATAAATAAAAAAATAGTAAACATTTTCTAAAATGACATAAGGGAGATGGTACATGATTACAATTATGGTGCCATAAGAGCTGATACTGTCTGAGGCCCTATGTGGGCAGGAGACAGTGGATAGACAATAATAGGCACCGAGTCTTATGATACCTGTCTCCTTATGTATAAATAACTAAAAAATATTAACAAATATTTTGTTTTGGGGAATAGTCTTTCCCTCTCCGTGATTTTTTTGTATTTAAAAGTCTGGTGCATGTATTAATTAGGGGATGCACGAAAAAGTCAGACTTATGAGCACCAACTGTATTTTAAAAACACCCATATATGCGCCAAAATGCCATGGAGCTCTCAAAAATTTCCAAAAAACGGTTGGGTATGGGCATTGTCTGGGTGGGGATGGGTGTTTCAGAGCCTGGCTAAGAGATGTGAGTGTAAATACTTGCACGCCCCAGTGTGCACTGAGTTCTCTTGCTGCATAAGTTTACTTCAGCTATATGTGATGTATAAGTTAAAACATAAAAGGATCAAGCCATTTGCTGAAGGGTTTAAAGTGTCTGGGGTTACTGGAGGGGTCGGAGGACCTAGGTGCTAACTGAGTGAACTGGTGGATGAACTGGTAAACTGGGAATGGCATGGGTGTGCCCCTTTTAAAATCACCCAATTTACAGAATAGAAGCAGGATTTTCTCACTCATGAAGCTCCCACTTAAAATTTGGCACACGTGCACGTGGTCAGGCTTTTTAAAAATAAAATGTGCACATATACACACATAAGGGGTAATTTTCAAAAGGAGTTACGCACATAAATGTAATTACTATTGTAGCAATTCCCAAAAGCCATTTACTTGAGTAAAGTGCACTTATGTGAGTAAATCCAATGGACAATTCAATGGTATATATTGTAGTAATTTTCAAAGGCCCACTTCCTCAAATAAAATGCATGTACTTGAGTAAAACTCAGTTTTACATGAGTAAATGCTTTTAAAAATCAGGCCCATAAGTTTTAAAACAGCCACATCTCTTGGCACGGGCCGACACACATACACAAATGCACATTGGTTTGAAAATTATCATCCCTGTGAATCAGCGGCCTGATTCACAGGGATGAATCCCTCCGAGGCCGCTCCGATTTTGGAGCGGCCTAGGAGGGAACGGACAGCGCGCGCAGGGCTTGGTGCGCGCAAGTTGCACAAATGTGCAGCCCCTTGCACGCACCAACCCCGGATTTTATAAGATACGTGTGGCTACATGCGTATCTTATAAAATCCAGCGTACTTTTTTTCGCACCTGATGCGCGAACAAAAGTACGCGTGCGTGCTCTCTTTTAAAATGTACCCCAGCGGGTAGGAAATCATGGACATGATATAATGAATGGACATAAAATCATGGAGATCTATTGTTAAGAGCTGGTGCTACAGAAAACAAGGCACACGGGTTTTAAAAGATGGACATATTAATGCACAGCTTTATGGATCTCAGACCCTAGGGTTCCCAACACAGAATTCCTGGAAAGAAATCCTGAAACTAGTGTCAATCAACACCACAAACTTCAAGGAAGGTAGCACTGTCAAACAGGAGCTCTACATAAGGAAACAGTTAATATTCTCTTTGGGATACATCATTTTTACCTCCTTAATGATAATTTGTCAATGCTGACACATCACGATCAACTATGGTTGGTGGTCTTAGTGTCTGTCATAGGTAACTCCAGGGAATGAAAAGCATCGGAGTGGAACCTGCTGAAACGCACAAGCGAACTATAATGGGTGCAGGGACTCTATGCCCTGCCTCATATTTCTTTGGTCTAATGAATGAGGAAATGTCCATAGATGTCATGCTCTTTGAGAGATTTCACAGAAATGAGGTGCTAAAAATCAAATCCTAAGTAATAATTTATATAAACTTGT
Organism: Rhinatrema bivittatum; assembly: GCF_901001135.1. Taxonomy (NCBI): domain Eukaryota; kingdom Metazoa; phylum Chordata; class Amphibia; order Gymnophiona; family Rhinatrematidae; genus Rhinatrema; species Rhinatrema bivittatum. The sequence continues at coordinate 159,872,270 of NC_042619.1, forward strand.
ATCATTAATTAATTAATTTATTTATTTGTTTATTTATTTGTTTCTTTATTTACTTTATTTTCTATACCGATGTTGGTATATACCTTCACACCGGTTTACAATGTTCATAATTAAAAATCATAAAATACAATACAGAATTTTTAAACCAATCAAACAGGTAAAACTATACATCAGACTCATTAGACTCATTAGACTCATTATTTTACCTAACAGAAGTCATTAGACATAGACTTCTGTTAGGTAGAATAATCTATTGTCTCCTCCCAGCAATGTGCTTGAGACAAAATCAGATTGAAGCATGTAAAATAAATCATTTACCAATTTAAGGGGGTCATTTATCAAAGTGCTATATGGCATTTTTGCAAGCGTTAAGGTATTTTTCCATGCAAAAAATGACTTTAACGTATGTGAAAATGCCATAATGCATAGTGTGATGCAAATTAGAAAAAGGGGAGGAGTATGGGGTCAAGGTGAGGTTTAGGTATTAGTATAGGGGTTAGGGGCCACTTTGACATTCAATGTGACAAGTACGAACAGAACAGTGCTCTCTTGTGAAGATTTGATGACCTTTGGAGTGAGGAAACACACCCAAAGATGAGATTTGTGCAATGTTTTCTCAACCTAGCTTGATGTTACCCAGGTAGGGAGTCCATCAAGTTAGGTTGAGAGAACACTGCACAAATCTCATCTTTGGGTGAGTTTCCTCACCTAGTATGAGGGCATTATGGCTAGGCGCTCTCTCTCTCTCTCTCTCTCACTCTCTCTCTCTCCCTCCCCCTCCCTCAGTTGTAGAAGAGCCCTGATAGCTGGGCTGGATCTCCAGCAGCCTAAAATGGTCCCCCCAGTGGTGGCATGTAGGTAAAGCATCAATTCTGGCACTTATTGCAGTTTATGCTAATACCTATGCAAAGCGCTAAGATAGCACACTTTGGCCTGGATTTTTTAAGGTCGCAGAACTTAGAAAACCCGGCGTTAATGGGGGTGGGGGGAAAAGCGGGGGGTGGGCCTGTGAAAGCCGGCAGCAATCGCACCTCCGCGGTGCTATCGCTGCCGGCTTTCACATCCAATAGCGCCATCGTAAAAGGAGATGCTATTGGGCGCGCTAGTGGCAGCAAAAAGGGATCCTTCCTTTTTGCCATCTGCGATGTCTTCGTGACATCCGCCCCGGTGCTGCCCTTACTCCTCCTCTTGTGGGTCCGACGCCGCCCTGACTCTGCCCCCATTTAGTGATCGCACGCGAAAAGCGACTTTTCGCATGCAAAAAGTCCATTTTCGCGTGCGATCACTTTTGAAAATGACCTCCTTTGTGATAGACTGCCTATTACCATAAAACATGCCCCTATTGCATGCGATATTTAGTGCATTTTAATTCCAGGCCTAAATTAGTTTTACATCTGTATTAACCAATGAAGTAGATGTGAAAAATATACAAGAAGTGTTTGTACTGGAGTTTGTGGATTTGTTTTCTGCATATTTTTCATAATGTATCTTCATTTTTCCACATTTGAGTGCCGGTAGCGCGCGCGCATGTATGCCCGTGGGAAGGTTTGAAAATCTACCCCTATGCCTTTACCTGGCAAACCAGAATTGTTTGTTGAACTCCTTTCCTGAAATTAAAAAACCAGGACAATTTTATTAAACTCCATTTTTTCTGAAGCTAAAAAAGATAGGGATGCCATTTTAACCCTTTATTTTTACTGTGTCTTGAAGCCAGAATAAAGGCCTTCCTTCTCGGAACAGTACTTTATTGTTTGCCTGAATTCCACTCCTAAGATTAGGATCCAGAGTTGCATTCTATTTAATGTTTTCTGCTGGTGAAAGGACAAAACCTTGGCTTACTCTTTAAACATGTCCCTTGTAGCTGGGAACAGAATTATTTATAGAGGCTTCTCAAAGACCTGGAAATTACTAGCTGTAGCTGGATGATTATACTAACATATTAGGTAGGGTAATCTTATAGATATGTGAGTAAGGATAAAGTCTACATGTAATTTTTACAGGCAAACTTTAGGTGCATAAGTTTTATTTGAAAATTCCCAGGTAAGTGCCTTGGTATGTGTTCAAACTCACCAGTGCAAAGTTATGCCTGCTGTTTCAGGGCATAATTTGTATTAGTTACTTTTAAAATGAAAAAGAAAAAAATGTATGCATGTTAAGTCCCAACTCCACTCCAGCTCTAACTTCCTGGAACATGTCTCCCAAGTGCATGTAACAGTATATACAAAATTGTGTTATGTGCATACTTTTACATGCACTGAGCCCCATGCTATTTTGTAACAGACATTCATGCAAACAAAACTGTGTTCTATGCACATAAATGGCTTTGAACCTTCATCTCAAAGATGTATTGCATGAAGAGCTCTAAACAAGCAAATTAAAGACACCTGCATGATTATTATTTTGGGGAATACAAAGAGGTCCAAACTATATCATGAACTGATCACAAGGACATAATATTAAATATTAATCATCACACACAATGTCATGTTTGTACTTTTCTCTTTGTAGATTGTATAGCTTTTTGCCTTTTCATTTTTATGTGATCAGTTACTAAATATCCCTGCAACAGTTCTAAATGTACAAATAAATATATAATTTAGCACATTACAGAATAATATTAATGACTTACCTCATTTATTTTAAATACCATTGTGCTTCAACATCTCTTTACCTTCATTATCTTGATCTGTAAGATCATTAACATGTCATAATTTCCAGCAAATGTACACCCTCTGGTTCTTGCTTATAAAATGATCTTCTGTGATTAACAGTATGATTTATGATAACACTACAAAGAATCTAGCACGCAAAATAAGTCACAATTTCAATGGATTACACTCTCAATGATTCAGATGTGACATTAAGATAGATAAAGTGACTTCAACATCCATTCTAAATGTTTATTCCAAAAATGATCTGGTTAAAATTCTAGAATGTCTTTAGATTCAGTCCTTGATTTCAGACAGTGCTTGGTTCTTTTCAATTTGGCATGCCTTTAAAGGGACTGTTGCGATCCCCCCTGTTGCTGCGCTACAGGTGGTCTCTCACCTTCCTCCGGAGGCCGCTCCAAAGCCAGGGCCTCGCCTGTGTTCCATCCGGGACTTGCTCCAGGGCCTGAGAGGCCTAGCTGTGCCTGTGGCTTGCATGCCAGCGTTTGGACTTCTTGTTTGGCGATGCCCTTCTCCTAGGGGCCGGCCCGCAGCTCTCCTCCTTATTTATAGGGCCAGCGGTGGGTGGTCCTGGCAAGCTCCTCCTAGGGAGTTGCCTAAAACCTCCAGTATATAAGGACTTTCTTGTCACTTGCAACTGGCCTGCAGATTGAGCATTACAGTCACCTGTAACCTTGCTGATCCAGGTCCTCCATGTATTGATGGCTCCTTGTCCTGACCTTGCCTTGATGTCTGTTCCTGACCTTGCCTTGATGTCTGTTCCTGACCTTGCTTTGATGTCTGTTCCTGAAGCTGCCTGATCCTGTTCCTGTTCCTGTTCCAGTTCCGGTTGTTCTGCCCTGTGTCTTCGTCTGGTTCCTGAGCCTTCTGTCCTGTTGGGCCCTGGAGTGGCCAACAGGAGGGATTCGTCCCCCGGGCTCTTGAGCTTCTGTTCCTGCCAGCCAAAGGGGCTTCGGATGTCAGTATCCCAGCATCAGAGTTCCTGCTCACCTGGACCTTTCCTGCCCTCTTCTACAATGTCTCGCTTCAGCCTTGCCCTGATGTCTCCAACGTCTTGCTTCAGCCTGTCTTGGATGTCTGCTTCAGCCCCCTTCTGACGTCTTCAGTGTAAAGGACTCTGTCTGCCCTCGCCTCTGTCCGGCCTGCTGCCCATTGCCATTCCCTGCGGCAGGTCCGAAAGGGCCGGGAACAGTCGGAGGACCGTTCATCAGTCAACTTCCCAGTGTTGGCTACCATGGGTGTGCAGGTCCGGCTGAGGGTCAGACTCTGTGCCTGCTTCTGTACCCGCCTGGCTCACCATGCCTGCCCAGCTCACCTCCCACGGTGTGGCTGGGGCTCCTCGTAACAGGGACTATGAAAAAATTTACCTCGTAACAGGGACTATGAAAAAATTTACCAACTGTATTTATTTGTTTTAAACATGTATTATTCACTTAATCTGTGAGGTTCAAGGTGATGCACAATAACAAGTACATTTTCAAAGGGCTACGTGCATACATTTTGGGGTTTACGTGCATGGCTGGGCCATGCGCATAAACCCCAATATGCTCAGAAGTGCAGACCAAGGGAAAAAGAGTGACCCAAGGGTCATGGTCTGGGTAGAAAGGAGCTGGGCAGGCCAGTGAAATTAGCCACTGTCCCGGGGAAGCATGCCAGCAACCGTCCAGCATGCGCAGATTACTTCTGCTCTGGAGGAGCAATAAGTATTAAAATCAAAAATATTAGGGATAGGGTAGGTTTAGGGGGTGTGGAGGAAAGGGGAAGAGGGAGGAATGATAGAGTTAAGTGCAGGAAACTTTCCCTCCCAGTCTGCTCCTCAATTGGAGCAGACTGGGAGGGAACCGGGGGAGGCCCGATTGTGCCACTGCGCATTGCTTTGTAAAATTCCCCCTACCTGTGTGCATGAGTCTTGGGCCACCCACCCTTGCACATGTGGATTTTAAAATCTGAAGCACATATGCGCATGACCATCAGTTTTTATAACATGCGCACACTAGCGCGGACATGTTATAAAATAGGTGCATCCATGTGCACGTGCCAGAAACCGTGCACACATGGATGTGCATGCGCTCCCTTGAAAATCAACCTCATAATGTAATAAAATCAATCATGCAATAAACTGATAAAATAGTGAGCAACAAATAAATAAAATAAAAAAAATCTATAACAAAGACAAACTATGCATAAGTATGCAAAACTATACATTTAATCAACTACAAATATATTCAAAGCAAATAAAATCTTAATCATGGAGATTTAAATAAAAAGGGAGATGATTGTCTGCTCTCCTATTGGTTTTTTGTACCCCCTACCCTTCCCCTGTTACTTGTAATTTCCGTTGCTTTTGTTCCATGTAAACCGAGGTGATGTTTCGACTAACATCGGTATAGAAGACTCTTTAAATAAATAAATAAATAAATAAATAAATGAATAAATAAATGATTGCTCATACCTCTGACAGCCTCTGGACATATGCCATGCAAGCCTGTTCCATGATAGTGCCTTTACTATTAAAACACCTTCAAGAAAAAATGTACAATGTAAATTGACTTTTTTTGGTCATAAGCAGCAAACAAACCAAATCAAGTCTTTTGCATGAAAATAATAAGAATAAAATCATTGGAACTGTTGATTAAGTCCTTTTGATGTAGACAAAAATAATGATCAAAATAAAGGATAAATAAAGTGCTAGAGCTTGTGTTTCTCATTCCGTGATGTTCCTTTAATTTACTTTCCCAAGATTTATGAGACTGATATATCATATCCTGTCAAATCCTCATTGAAAAGAATGGTGCTAAGAACTCAGAAGAAAATGGATCACACGTGGCAAGGAGTAGCAGTATGACCTGTGCTATTGCCCCATGAATTCACCATCATCTTCATAAAAAATTAAGTGGTAGATTTTAAAAGATGCTAGAGCGCGTTTATAAATGTGCACAGGGCTGTATGCATTGCGGGCAGCATGTATTTTACAAAGTTCACACATATGTGCGTGAACTGTGCAAAACATGCGCATGTTTTGGCCGCGACTTGTGTGCATTCATTGTGCGCGCACATATATTTGTGAGCGCACACGCCTTCCTGCTCTTCCAGTGTGTGCAAAATGGCTGGCAGGGGGAGGCAGCCAAATTTCACCACCAGGGACGTAGCTCTGCTTGCGTCCCTGGTGGTGGAGAAAGAAAGACATCTCTTTCCTATCCAAGGCAGAAGAATGCACTACCCCCAACTGAGGAGGGCCGGGTGGGAGGTGCAGGCCAGATTTAACCAGAGAGCTTCCCACCTACATGGAGTAAGTTGACAGTCTTTACAGTTATGCAATCTACTGCAGATGGGGACACTGTGAGAGTGTGAAGATCGGCTTAAGCCTGGGAGGAGGAAAGTGATTGAGAAACAGAGTGTTATAGTATAGGGTTTTGGATGGAGAGTATAATGTAAACCCCAAAGATTATCTGCATTGCTTATTTGCTACATGACTATTGAACCTCAGTATCATGGCTCTTCATGGTAGCAGAATGTTGTTATAGCACTCATTGTCATATACCAGTATGCAAGTCCTATTAGCACCTACAGAGTACACACATGGTACTGTTTCCATTTTTTCCAATAGAAAGAGGACCTGAAGAAGAAGACCCAGTGGCTGTGCCTAAAGAAGAGGAGGTGGCTAGAGCTGATGTGGGCAGAGCGGGCTTTGCATGGTGGTAAGTGATCCTTCCATACTAATGGAATGTTCTTACATGATTTTCCACATGAATGTAGTGTTTATTCTGACCCCTCCTTTTGTTTTAAAATGCTGCAGAACCTGAACAGGACCAGGAAAGGCCAGGCCCAGGTCTGGCACCAGAACCAACAGCAGCCACTCCGGGGGGGGGGGGGGGGGGCCGCAGGAATCCCCCCCCCCCAAGGCAGCATCACAGGGGGTGGCCACCTCCCCATGAAGCGGCACACCCTGGGCCTTTCCCTAGCCCCCCCCCCCCCCCACATAGGGTATCCTCCTCATTTTTCCCAGGGAGTTAGGAATATGGGGACACAAGCAGGCCAGCCTTTTCTGGCCCAGGAAGGCATACATGGCCCTCTGGTTCCTCTATGCTCTCCCTCATGTCAGCAATGCAGAGACTCATCATCAGGAGCACCTTCTCCTGTTGATGAGCCTCTGAGTAGGTGTGAGTTTCATGCTTTCATGAGGGGGGTGTGAGAGGAGCTGAGAGGCACACATGCCTTACAGGAGAGGATGGTCCGGAACACAGCTGGGATTCTCAGGGCTCTACAGCTGCTGGGAGCAGCTGTAAGGGCCCTGGGTGTTCTCAGCCAGTGGTCCTGACCATCTTCCCTTTTCCCTGCCTCCCTAACTCCCCAGGTTTCTTTCTTTTCTATAAATAGTTTTGGTCCCTAGTTCTCCCATTCCCATCCTTTTTATTTTAAGAACAATCTTTTCTCATTTTAAAGCACAAAATACTTATTACAAATGTTAAAGTAATTTTTTTTTACTTTTTTCCACAGGTGTGTTTATTTTAGATTAGGGCAGAGTGGTTGAAGGGAGGGTAGTTATGGATGGAAGAGAGAGTCATGGAAGGGGAAGGGGGGTCCTGGAAGGAGAATGGGGTCTCATGAAAGGAGGGATGTAATGGATGGGTGGGGGTCATGGATGGAAGGCTGGCTCGGGGAAGGGGGGCATAGAAGATGGAAGGGTGGGTCATGGAAGGGAGATGGGGGCTCATGGATGGAAGGGTGTTGGCAGGGGGTGTGGGTGAATCAAGGGTGGGGGAAGGGGAGTATAGTAATAAAAAATAACATGCTCAAAGAAAAAGAGACTGGTTTCTTTGATGGTAACTATTTAACAAATCTTCCAATAGTCAAGGAGGAACAACCAGCTGACAAGCCAAGGAGGTGTGGCAGAGTCAGCATCATCAGCATTGCAATGAAGATTGGCAGCACCATCACCAGCTACACATACAATTGTGATGTCCACCTACATGGACATGCAACACATAGAGGAAAACGCGACTATGAATTCCCTAGCTATCTTCTCCTTATTTCTTTACAGCTGTGGACCACAGGAAGGTACTCAGGGCATGTCACAAATACTAATTTTGGTTAAATTTAGGTTTATGTGTTTATTTATTTTACTCATTGTGACTGTAATTCGGCTGACAGAGGAAAGATTAAACATTCACAGTGTGTAATCATAGTGCACATATGGATCATTAAGAACACATGGTGAAGGAGGAACTGCTGAGGGATAGAACACCATTATACTTACCAGCCCTATACCTTTTTCTATTAGACAGACTGCCTACTCTGCAGTACTATACAGTAGGGATGTGAATCGTTTTTTAACGATTTAAATTATCATCCGATAATTTTAAAATCATCATTAATCGGTAAGGGACTCGATACAATAGGAATTCCCACGATTTATCATGAAAAATCGTTAAATCGAGTATGGGAATTATTTGGGGGGAGGGCGGGAAAACCGGCACACCAAAACAACCCCTAAACCCACCCCGACCCTTTAAAACCAATCCTTTACCCTTCCCCACCCTCCCGAACCCCCCCAAAATGTTAAATTACCTGGTGGTCCAGTGGGGGGGGGGGGGGGGGTCCCGGCGCGATCTCCCGCTCTCGAGCCATTGGCGCCATTTTGGCTACCACTGATAAAAATGGCACCAATGGCCCGATAAAAAAAACCCACCCGACCCTTTACAAATTACCCCTTTGCTTCTCCCACCCTCCCGACCCCCCCAAAAAAAACTTTTACAAAGGCGATCAGCGCCATACTGGCAGTCAATCGCCTTTGCCCTCACTATGTCAAATGCAAAATATGCCACACAATTGCTGTTCCTTGTGTTTGTCACCTCCTGTTGCAGTCTTTTTCCGTTAGACAGAAATCAAGTGCATACACAAACACGTTACTGTTTCCCAGTTACCACCAGTAAGTTCCACTAGCTCTTCCTCCCACCTTCTGCCTTCCTCCAGAATTGAGGGACTCAGAGCGAGGAGGCCAAGAAACTGGAAACAACCGAGGAAACTTGAAAGTAAGCAATCACTTTTGCATACAGACAGGCAGTAGTAAATATACGTGTGTGAAAATGGCTGAACACACCAGGTGATATGCTTGCATCCCTTATGAAATATGTCATGCATGCGTTAATCATGTATATGCCCCCGACAAGCCCCCAATATGCCTTTTTTATGCACGCAACTTTGTGCACAGGCACATTTATGCACACAAATACCCTTATGCAAAATTTGCTTTCTGCATGCAGGATCTACCTACGTGTATAGGTGCCAATTTTTAGGTGCTCAGGTCTTTTAAAAACCGCCCTTAAACTTTCCCAGACCCACAGCATCAGTGAAGGAGGGAAGTACAATGATTGTCTTTAGGTCAACCCAATCCACAACAGAAGTTTAATAAAGAACTAGAGTCACCATATTCTGTGGCAAGTGATTTAAAGTTGGGAACATTGTTGCAAATTCAACTGAGAGGAAAAGAAAGATGGGAAAGTGATATGAATTCCTTACACTTCTTTTAGTTAGAGAGGATAACACATACTAGGGATGTGCATTCGTTTTGAACGAATGTGACATCCGCAACAAATAGGTCCCTCTTTGTTTGATTTGCGGGTCCGCAAAATGCATGCCGATCCCCCACAAATTAAACATATAATATTAGTTTCATTCATTTGGGTAACAGTGCTTTCTTAGCAGCCTTTTGAAATAGGAGAAAGTCATGTGGGAGTATCCATAGTAACAACCAGCCCTTTCCTGTGAGTCATAAGTGACCTCACAGCCCTGTCATGAAGTGGGTCATACAGGTTGGCAAGGAGACCAGATTGCCAATGCATCAGAGCAAAGCATTTTTCTAATTCAGCCAATCGCTGCTCTCAGTGCTCTGTGATGCTGTTCCTGCTGTATTTCTACCTTAAGCAAGCATACCACTCAGTGCACTTTCTTCTTAGCTTCTGTCTGAGAAGGTCGTTGCTTTTAAGATCTCTCCGAGTGTCTCAAATCTTTATTCAATTGCTATTGCTACTTTGCTAGTTTGCTACAATTAATTTTATATTGCTGAAAAATATATTTGTTCTTTTTTGCTGCTGTGCCTGCCAGTCAGCTAGACTTTTTTTTTACTGCACCTTTTTTTATTGAGCTCTGACTGTCTCTTTGTCTCTAATACTGAGACAAGCTGCCAACAGTGGCATTTTGCTGCTGATCTTGCCCCCCTGGGGTAGGTTGCAGGTAGGATTTTGGTGGTGTGGGTGGGAGATAGTGTGAGAGATCCAGTGGCTGTCTGTGAATTGGTATTTTCAAACAACAAGCAGCATCACTGTAGGAATTGGGCTTGCTGAGGCTTACAGTCTTTTCTCTGGAGTTTCATTTTTTGTGCACACACAGCAGTCTCAGTTATAGTGTACAGCAAGACACTGCACTGTGTGTCTGTGTATGTGTGTAGTTTTCCACACTTACATGTATTGTTACAGAAGTGTTCAGTCATCAATAAATAAATAATCCTTTTAATTGAAATCCCTAGTAGTCAGTGACATTAAATCCATGATGTCAGGGAAAGGTAGACATGGCCGAGTGATTGGCACTGGCAGAGGAGGCAGTTCAAAAGACAGTGCCAGTCCCCCATTAAAGTTAAAAAGGGAGCTGTTAAATTCTAAAATCTCTGGAGGGAAAGGCAGTTCCATCCAGAAAAAACTTAAATTTAAACATGATTCACTGCTACCACCTGCTTATGACCCTGTTGTTTTGGACTGTCATAAAAAACTCAAAAAATGCCTTTGAGAGAGAGATCTTCTAATACACAACCTTCTGTCTGTCCAGCCCTTACATCACTACAAGGTCCAAATGCTGTGCCTGTCTGTCTACTCTCTAGCCCTTTCATCACTACAAGGTCCTGATCCCAAACGCTGTGCCTGTCTGTCCATCCCTTTCATCACTAGAAGGGCCTGACACCAAATGCTGTGCCTGTCTGTCCAGCCCTTACGTCACTACAAGGGCTTGACCCCATACACTGTGTTTGTCTGTCCAGCACTTACGTCACTACAAGGGTCTGATCCAAAACGCTGTGCCTGTCTGTCCACTGTCCAGCCCTTACGCCACTACAAGTGCCTGACCTCAACCACTGTGCCTGTCTGTCCAGCCCTTAAGTCACTACAAGGGCCTGAGCTCAACTGCTGTACCTGTCTGTCCAGCCCTTAAGTCACTCTAAGAGCCTCACCCCAAATGCTGTGCCTGTCTGACCACTGTCCAGCCCATTCATCACTGCAAGGGCCTGACCTCAACCGTTGTGCCTTTCTGTCAAGCCTTTAAGTCAATACAAGGGCTTGACCCCAAACGCTGTGCCTGTCTGTCAACTGTTCAGCCCTTATGTCACTAAAAGTGTCTGACCTTAACCGCCGTTGGCTCTTTGCCCTTACCATTTGACATGGGCTATCAGTGCCATTGGCCGGCCCCTGTCATATGGTAGGAGCAATGGATGGTCCATGCCATTTTGTTTACTGACAGCCGACAGCCCGAGAGTGGGAGATCGCTACTGGGATGCCTGCTGGACCACCAGCCTTGGGATTTAAAGGTCCCTGGGCCTGAATGATGATGTCGGATTCTCTCTATCAGCTGTTTTTCTCTCAGTCTCACTTCCCACTCTCTCCGTTCTCATGGATGGTGTTCAGCTGGGTCTTTAATTGATCAGACTATTCCAATTCCAGGTCAGCCTCAGTTGTCCCTTCTCCTCCACCACCGGGCCCACCTTAAATCATTTTTCTAATTCAGCCAATCGCTGCTTTCAGTGCTCTGTGATGCTTTTCCTGCTGTATTTCTACCTTAAGCAAGCATATCACAGTGCACTTATTTCTTGGATTCTATCAGAGAAGCTTGTTTGCGGTTTGAGCTCTCTCAGAGTGTCTCAAATCTTTATTCAATTGCTATTGCTAGTTTGCTACAATTAATTTTCTATTGCTGAAAAAGATATTTGTTCTTTTTTGCTGCTGTGCCTGCCAGGCAGCCAGGCCTTTTTTTATTGCACTGTTTTTTTATTGAACTACTTGTTGACAGTCGGTCTCATGTTGGTATTTAGCCTTAGTTGGAGTTTACCACCCACTTTCGGCTGCAATCACAAACAACCCGACTCCGAGAAGACCTGGTCCTGCCATGCCAGGGGCCACTACTACTGGCCTAACACTGTCTGAGGGCTGATCCTCATCTTGTCTTGCCTCCTTTTCTTTCTCCTATCAACCCACAGCGACCTGACTACCTCAGCTCTGCCAGCCTGTCTTGCCCCTATCAAAACCACAGGGACCAGACTGCCTCCACTCTGCCAGCCTGTCTTGCCCCTGTCAAACCCACAGTGACCTGACTACCTCAGCTCTGCCAGCCTGTCTTGCCCTTATCAAAACCAGAGGGACTAGACTACCTCCGCTCTGCCAGCCTGTCTTGCCCCTATCAACACCACAGCGACCTGACTACCTCAGCTCTGCCAGCCTGTCTTGCACCTATCAACTCCACAGCGACCTGACTACCTCAGATCTGCCAGCCTGTCTTGCCCTTATCAAAACCAGAGGGACTAGACTACCTCCGCTCTGCCAGCCTGTCTTGCCCCTATCAACTTTCTGCCACTCTGCCTTGCTGCCATACACCAGATGACTCTACTCCTTGTGGTGTTCTTGCCACTGTCATGGTTCCTCAGTGGTTTGATGCTAGTCTTTCTGCTGCTTTGTCCCTTTATTGGCACATTGTGTTTTTTTCTAACAATTGTATTAAATCTCCACTCAAAGGGGCTGTCCCACTTTATACTACAACTAGTGGTACCTGGCCACGCGTTGCAGTGGCAGAGTCAGGTTCTTTACCCTCCCTCCCCCTTCCTCTTGCTCATTTACCTCAGTCACTCATCCTCCTCCCCCTTGGTCACTCACCCCCCCCCCCTTCCCTCCCCTGTCCCCACTCCAACTCTCTCCCCTCACATTCACCTCCCCCCTCATTCTCCCTCCCCTCACTGTCACCTCCCCCCACCTACTACCTACCCTTCAGATCAGAAAACCTTTCTCTTTCCATTTCTGTGGGAACCCCCACCCCCCAAAAGAAACCCCAATCCCAACCCTTTAAATCAAATAATAACCCCCACCCTCCTGCCCCCTCCCAAGACCTGGGAAATTAAAATTGTTGGTGCTACATGTGGTCTGTCCCTGGGTGTCTATGCGCGTTATGTAGCCAAATAGGGGAGTGCCTAATCAAATTTGCACTTCCAAATTTGTTTTGTGGTCTGGGGAGGGCTATTTTGGTGCGTTCCTGAGATCGTGCAAGTTTAGTGTATGTATTTGTGTGTTATAGTTTATAGTTTATTAGATTTTTTATACCGCCGTATTGGCGTTAGCCTTCACAGCGGTTTACAATATACAAATTAGGAATAATACAGTAAAACAGTTCAATAAAAGATGACAACTAAAATTAATTAAAAGCACATAAAAGTATTTTAGCTGTACAAGTAGAGATAAAATTATAGATTGTTATTCCTCAGTGTGTTTTTCAAGGGTAAAGTTAAGACAAATTAAAACAGAATAATAAAAACATACATAAAATATCACACTCATAAAACATGAAAGTTGGTTCTACCTTTAAAATTGAAGTTTGTTTTAATACCTGTAACTAGCCTTGTGAAGTTTGATTATTTTCCGAATATGCGCATTTAAAAAGCCAAGTTTTTAAATCAGCCTTACATTTTTTTTTATCAATCGTTAGTCTCAGATCTGTTGGTAACTCGTTCCACAGTTTGGATCCTGCAATAGACAGGGCACGCTCTCTCACCTGGCTTAATCTTGCTGAGCGAATTTTTGGTATAGATAACAAAGCCTTGTTTGCTGATCTTAGATTTTTTTGCGGTACATGCAGTTTTAAAGATAGATTCAACCATTCAGTTTGTTCTCCATATAATAGATTATGTATTAGAGATGTGAATCGTTTCCTCGATCGTCTTAACGATCGATTTCGGCTGGGAGGGGGAGGGAATCGTATTGTTGCCGTTTGTGTGTGTAAAGTATCGTCATAATCGTTAAAATCGTGAGCCGGCACACTAAAACCCCCTAAAACCCACCCCCGACCCTTTAAATTAAATCCCCCCCCCAAATGCCTTAAATTACCTGGTGGTCCAGCGGCACACTAAAACCTCCTAAAACCCACCCCCGACCCTTTAAATTAAATCCCCCACCCTCCCGAACCCCCCCCCCCCAAATGCATTAAATTACCTGGGAGTCCTCCATAGCGGCGGTCCGTGGCTAAATCGGGGGAAGGGGGAGAGCACGAAAACCGGCACACTAGATCGTGAGGTCTTCAGCCGGCGCCATTTTTCAAAATGGCCGCCACAAAATGGCGGCGGCCATAGACGAAAACGATTCGACGCACGAGGTTGTTCCGGACCCCCGCTGGACTTTTGGCAAGTCTTGTGGGGGTCAGGAGGCCCCCCCAAGCTGGCCAAAAGTTCCTGTGGGTCCAGCGGGGGTCAAGGAGCGATTTCCTGCCGCGAATCGTTTTCCGTACGGAAAATGGCGCCGGCAGGAGATCGACTGCAGGAGGTCGTTCAGCGAGGTCCAGAACCCTCGCGAGATTTCCGGACCTCGCTGAACGACCTCCTGCAGTCGATCTCCTGCCGGCGCCATTTTCCGTACGGACAATGGCGCCAGCCATACGCGTATGGCCGGCGCCATTTTCCGTACGGAAAATGATTTGCGGCAGGAAATCGATCCTTGACCCCCGCTGGACCCCCAGGAAATTTTGGCCAGCTTGGGGGGGCCTCCTGACCCCCACAAGACTTGCCAAAAGTCCAGCGGGGGTCCGGAACGACCTCTTGCGTCGAATCGTTTTCGTCTATGGCCGCCGCCATTTTGCGGCGGCCATTTTGAAAAATGGCGCCGGCTGAAGACCTCACGATCTAGTGTGCCGGTGTTCGTGCTCTCCCCCTTCCCCCGATTTAGCCACGGACCGCCGCTACGGAGGACTCCCAGGTAATTTAATGCATTTGGGGGGGGGTTCGGGAGGGTGGGGAATTTAATTTAAAGGGTCGGGGGTGGGTTTTAGGGGGTTTTAGTGTGCCGGTTTTCCTGCCCTCCCCCTTCCCCCGATTTACAATTTTTTGACGATAAATCGGGGGAATTGGTATTGTATCATGGCCCTAACGATTTTTGACGATTTAAAATATATCGGACGATATTTTAAATCGTCAAAAAACGATTCACATCCCTATTATGTATGATGCAGGCGGCTTTATATTTTATTCTGTAGCTGATTGGTAACCAGTGGAGAGAAATCAACACTGGTGTAATGTGATCAAACTTCTTTTTTCCCATCAGCACTCTAGTGGCCGCATTCTGCAACACCTGAAGTGGTCTAATGGTTGATGCAGGCAAACCAAGGAACAGGGTATTAGAGTAGTCAATGTTCGTAAATATAAGAGATTGCAATACCGTTCTAAAGTTTTGTTGATCCAAAAGTGTTTTTAATCTTCTCAATGTTAGTAATTTACAGTATCCATCCCTCAATTTTAAAGCAATATGTTTCTTCATATTCAATTCAGTGTCGATAATTACTCCCAAATCACGTTCATGTACATTCATGTACATATGTTATTTTCTATAACCTTTTGTTATATCCTATAACCTTTTGTTCCATGTACCACTGTTATAATATGTTATAATTGTTTTTTTTTTTGTTTTTTTTTTTTTGGTTACCATGTTATAATGTAAAATAGGGCGGACTACGCCCTATTCTCTTGGTTATCTGGAAACCGATGTGATATCTCGATTGAATGTCGGTATATAAAAGAAATAAATAATAATAATAATAATAATAATAATGGAGATATACTGATGTTGTTTTCAAGGTTTAAAACTGGAATTTCTTTATAACAACATTTTCTTTCTATTAAAATAATTTCTGTTTTATCCATATTTAATATCAGTTTCAGTTGTTGTAAAACTTGTTTTAAGGTGGATAAATAAACTTTAATAATTTCATATGTCTGTTCGATCGATTCTTCTATAGGAACTAAACACTGAACTAAAAACTGAACCTCCCCCTTCCCCCAAAAAACAACTGTATGAGAAAAGTTCTCTTAAACTAACCACCCCACACTCTCCTGCCCCCCTCCCCCAGCCCTGTGAAAAGCAGTAGCCCACCCCCCTGCCCCCCCCCCAGAGTTGCTGAATGAATGAAACCTGTGCCCCCTCGTGACCCCTCCCCAAGATGTTTGCAATAAATTCATTACCACCCCCCACCCTCCAGACCCCCCAAGACCTGATAAAAATGTCTGTCGGTGGAGCGGGCATTCAAGAGCGGTCCGGGAGCAATGTATTGGTGTTGGTCCATCGGCTGCGAGCACTGAAATGGGTTCCGACGGCCCTTTGCCCTTACTATGTCAGTGGGGTGGAGCAATGGCAGTGGTAGGTCCTCTGACATAGTAAGGGCAAAGGTCCGCCGGCTGCCAGTCCTGAAAATGGCGCCAAGGGGCCCTCGCCCTTACTATGTCACATGGGCCACTGCTGCCATTGGTGTCCCCGAGTGGCATAGTAAGGGAAAGGGCCATTGGCACCATGTTGAGTGCTGGCAGCCGACGGCCGTAGTGCAGGAGATGTGTCCCGGACCGGTCCTGGCCCCCCGCTGGAGCCTCCCGGACTTCTGTCAGGTTTTGTGTGTATTGTGAGGGCCTGGGAAGTAAATAAATTTGGCATGTGTGTGGGGGGTGTGAGGAGGGTGGTTTTGTGTGTGTTGGGAAGCTGTGGGAAGTAAATCAATTTGGCATGTGTGTGGGGGGCATGAGGAGGGTGGTGGGTGTATTTTATCTGTAAAGGAAATAGTTATCTTCCGGCAAAAAAAGTGCACGAATGTGTTAAAATGGAAGTGAAACGTGGACCTGGACTGGCGAAATGATTAGTGTAGAGTGTGTTAGTGTAAGGTGTAACAGATGCCGCTTACATCCAGCAGATGTCGCTGTTTTCTCTAATAAAAATTTAAACCTATTTTACCTGTCACAGGTGTGACATATCTGTAATTTAAGTACAGAATAACCTTCCTGTATGCGAAATGAAGGTTGTGTCCAAATTTGAAAGCAATCGGTTCAGTGGTTTCCGAGATTAGCGATTTTGTCCAAACTATTTAGCATTTTTATTTTTATAGATGTAACCATTCAACCCCCTTATTCTTGAATTATCCATAAAACTATCTCTATGGGATGCTGATTTTTTTCTTTATTTTTTCTATTTTAATATTTACTTCACCAATATATATTTTTCAAAAAAAGTTTAAAGATGGAGGTGGAAGTCTCATTTGGTGACCCTCTCAATTAACTTCAAATCGATTGAGTTAATGTTGGTCTGGTTCATGTATTTAATCATTGATATTCCACCCTACCATCCTATTTTTTAATTCAAAACCTAAAAATCCCATGTATTTATTTTTATTTATTTCAATGTAGCAAACTGCTTCCTTAATTATTTAAATATATTCTCCCGTCATTTGCTTAACTTAGTGCTGTATCATATTTCTCTGTTAAATGTCCTCCCAACAAGGCCTTGTTTTGAAATGTCCAAATTTCTTCTTCAGGGGAAATATTGATATGTTCTTCTTCCTTCAAGCATTCTTTTGCACTGAGATGGAATTTCCTCTTGTTTCTATCCCTACCTCTTTTATACTCCTCCTACTGCTCCAGTAACAACCAATCAGGCTCCCCTTCTTAACCACTGCATAACGATAGCCAATCAAGCTCTTCATTAAGTCCATTAGGAATTACTGAGTTCAATCTGAAGATCCATCTTTGTTCCTGATAGTTTGCCGGATAATCTCCTCTCCTTATTGATTGCATCACTTGCTCAATGACAGTCCATCGGAGTTCCTCAAACTTGTGCTGTGTGTCTATACAATGCTGAACTATAGGTGCCGATACAGTTCCAGTGTTCATTTGTGAACGATGTTCCACCAAACTTGTTCTTATCTGCCTGATAGTCCTGCCAACGTACATCTTCGGGCATGGACATATTAATGCATAAACCACATTTGTTGATCTGCAATTTGTTTTATATCTTCTTCTGACATTTACTTTGGACACCGGATCCTGCCATACTTCTCCTTCTATTGTCTACTCCAAAAATCACATATTTGGCATTTTTCATGTATACCCTTAGATGTTATATTTCACTTGTCAATATGGATATGTACTACTTGATCTCTAATATTTACCCCATGAGATGTTGCAATTAAAGGCATATCCTTAAATATGTCATGTAATGCCAAAACATGCCAATGATGTCGTATCAAATCTGCTCTCTAAATACCATCAACGTATTGCTGTAGCCTGTATTTTATATATAAACAGTGAGACCTCATATATTGTGGCGGGTTCATCGTGTGAACGCCCCGAACGCCACTTTCGCGGTTATGCGGTGATAATTTTTCTGAATACACCGTAAACAAAGTTTTTTGGAAACAAGATGTTGTCTCACTACAAACATTTTTGCTTTGGGTTAATACAATTGACAAGGATTTAAAATGTACCACACAATATAGCAGCACACAAATAGCATTTTTAGATATTGCCATTTCCATCCAAAACCAGCAACTCCATACATCTATTCATCGCAAACAGACCGAAAGAAACAATCTCCTTAGATATCACAGCTTTCACCCTAGAGCATTTAAACAGGGTCTTCCTGTGAGTCAATTCTTTAGGCTCAGACGCCTGTGTTCATCAGATGGAGATTTTAAATTTCAGGCAGGTAAATTAGCGGAAAGATTTTTTTCCAGGGGTTACCCATACAGTGCAGTTTACAAAGCTTTCAAGAGAGCGTGGCATTCTCCACGGTCAGCCCTATTGGAATATAAGATTCGGGAGCCGGTAACAACAGATATCTGTGTACTTACACACACAGATAAATCATACTTAATTATGCAGAGCATCAAAAGACACTGGCATATTCTCCAGCTACATCATATATTTACTGAACCCCCGCTGTTTGCGTATCAGAGGAGCAAAAATTTAAGAGACTTTGTAGTGCATGCGGCTGTCACCCCACACAACACAGACAGCCCACAAGGACAACATACTGCCTGTGGCAACTGTGACATGTGCCCCATCACGATGGAAGGATCGTTTTGGCAACATCCCAAAACGGGTCACATATTTCACAAACGATCTGTGACAACTTGTAATTCCACTTTTGTAGTATATCTAATACAGTGCCCTTGCAAACTAGTGTATGTTGGTAGAACCAGCAGAAGAATCAAAACTCGGCTTTTTGAACATCGAAGTCATCTGAATACTTTAAATATGGAGGCACCTATGGTGTCTCACTGCACTTCATCCGGACACACATTTGACCAACTTCGATGGACTATCCTTGAACATATTGTACCCAATATTCGTGGAGGCGACATGAATCAAATTTTGAATGCACGTGAACAATGGTGGATTTTTACTTTAGCATCTACATCCCCCAATGGCCTTAACGATTCTGTGGAATGGACATCGCTCCTCTAGTTATTCTATCCGCTTCAAGCTAATCAGTGTGACGTCACAATTAATTGTTTCCGCCCATTGCGGTAGGTATAAATCTAATGAGTAAAATGGCGGATCCGGCTGCCCGAGAAAAGCTGCAGCCCAGTAGCAGAGCCAAGCGGCAGTGTCTGGGAATCGTAGGTATTAAGCAGTTAGCTATTTGATTTCAAATGCTGTTTTGCAAGGAATTTATCACCCTGTTTTTATTTTTCAGTAGTGGCACAGTGCGGCCCCTGAGGAAGCTTTTGAAAGAAACACGAGCCGTGTCGGGCCAGTGCCAGTGTTCCATATCCCTACTGCATACTCCGCTACAATACGCTACGATAAGTGACACGCTATAATAAGAGTTTTTCGCTGCCTTATATTTCAGGAAACTGACACAAGCTGTCATCACTTTAACGTAAACCTTAACAGAGAGACCGATGATTTAAACTTTGTTTACGGTGTATTCAGAAAAATTATCACCGCATAACCGCGAAAGTGGCGTTCGGGGCGTTCACACGTTGAACCCGCCACAATATATGAGGCCTCACTGTTTATATATAAAATACAGGCTACAGCAATACGTTGATGGTATTTAGAAAGTTGATATTATAAGATTCCATCACTTGTTTTGTACAGTTTGATTTTTCACGTATCAAATCTGCTATCATTGCCATAGATGTACTGTGTCCCAATACACATACCAATCTGTCTTCTTCCCTTCTTTGCCGATATTGCAACAACTGCACTCTGAAGAAGAAATTTGGACATTTTGAAAAAAGGCCTTGTTGGGAGGATGTTAAACAGAGTAATATGATACAGCACTAAGGGCCTCATTTTGTAAAGTATCGCAGGCCTGCGATACTTTAGAAGATGAGGGGCGAGGGGGCGAAACGGGGGGTGGGCCTGCGCTAGCCGGCAGCAATCACACCGTCGCGGTGCGATCCCTGCCGGTTTCGCACCCAATAACGCCACCATAGGAGGTGTAGCTATTGGGAGCGAAATAGGCAGCGAAAAGGCACTTACCTTTTCGCTGTCCACGGCGTCAGCGCAGAGTCGGCCCCGGTGATGCCCTGACTCCTCCTCTTCCAGGGCCGACTCTGCCCCTATCCTGGTATCGCACGCGATAAGGGACTTTTCGCGTGCAAAAGGTCCCTTATCACGTGCGAGCGGCTTGGAAAATGAGGCCCTAAGTTAAGTAAATGACGGGATAATATATTTAAATAATTAAGGAAGCAGTTTGCTACATTGAAATAAATAAAAATAAATACATGGGATTTTTAGGTTTTGAATTAAAAAATAGGATGGTAGGATAGAATGTCAATGATTAAATACAGGAACCAGACCAACATTAACTCAATGGATTTGATGTTAATTGAGAGGGTCACTGATTGAGACTTCCACCTCCATCTTAAAAAATATTTTTAAAAAAAATAATAAAAATATATATTGGTGAAGTAAATATTAAAATAGAAAAAATAAAGAAAAAAATCAGCATCCCATAAAGATAGTTTTAAGGATAATTCAAGAATAAGGGGGTTGAATGGGTATATTGTGTTTTTTTCTGATACCCTTTCTGCTTGCTATGTTCCCCCTTCATTGTGCTGTGGGATGTTGATACCACTTGTCTTGCCACTTTGCCTGTCGTGCTGCCTTTGAGGGTTCATGCAACTGTTATCAGTGCTCTCTTTTGAAGCTGTGGTGTGTTTTTGACACTCCCACTGCTGCTTTGAACCTCTGTTAAAGCATTCTTGCCACTCCTGGTACCCCTTTGCCCCTTTACAGTGCCTTAGGCTATTCATTCCACTTTGGTGCCACTTTGCCACAGTCTAAGTACCTTGGAGCTCTCTTCTTGTTCTGATGATTGCTCCACAGAAGTTTCATCCGAATTGATAAGAAAACCCCAATTCTGCAGCTAAAAATAAGCTGCAAATACTTCCCCCACTGACTTTAATGGCAAACGGAAATGAATGAAACTAATAAACACATTTTTTTTTCCTAAGAAACAAATGAAACAAATTGGGGTCCCCACAAAATGAAAATATGAACCGAAACAATTTTTTCCTTCTGCACATCCCTAACAGATACTTCTGATGATCATGAGGATACAATTCACACAATTGGGTTATTGGTGACCAGGTCTTCCAACCACATGAAATAATATAGACAGATAAGTATATAAATGGCATGATGAAGATCATGTCAAGCTGTATTCAGTTCTAACTTTTTTTCTCCTGAAAAGAGGATGATTGAATGTTTCATGCCTACTAATATTGCATTGTGTGTTACTGAAGCATGGATAATATCCTCTTCTTCACAACTTTACAAAATGTGAATCTATACATTTTTCTTCTTCTATAGCATATGTGTATGTTGAACGTACATATGTGTATGTGTATGTTGAACGTATATGTGAACAAGAGAATTTAAAAACATGCAGAGTATTTATTTTATTTATTTATTTATTTGTTTTTGTATACCGACATTCGATCAAGATATCACATCGGTTCACATAAAACTGAACAGTAAATAAGACATGGGCTGCTTATTAGGGGTGTGCATTCGTTTTGAACTTAAATGGAAAACGCAACTTTTTTTTTTTTTTAACTTAAAAAAAAGATGAGGCTTAAACGATCGGATTTCCAACTTATTCAACATAGCTATGTTGAATACGTTGGAAATCGCGATTGTTGATCTAAATAAAAATTTAAACCCCTCACCCTCCTTAATCCCTCCCCCCCAAGACTTACCAAAGCTGGCCAAAAGTTCCGTGAGGGTCCGGGAGCGGACGCGTGGGGAATCACGTGACGTCCGCGTCACGTCGGAGTGACGCGGCGTCACGTGATTCCCCTCGGGTTCGCTCCCGGAACCCTCGTTGGGCCCAAAAGGCACTTTTGGCCGCTTGGGGGGGTCAGGAGGCCCCCCCAAGCTGGCCAAAAGTTCCTTTTGAGCCCAACGAGGGGTCTGGGAGCGAACCCGAGGGGAATCACGTGACGCCGCGTCACTCTGATGTGGCGCCGACGTCACGTGATTCCCCTCGGGTTCGCTCCCGGAACCCTCGTTGGGCCCAAAAGGCACTTTTGGCCAGCTTGGGGGGGTCAGGAGGCCCCCCCAAGCTGGCCAAATCACGACTCCGACGTGACGCCGACGTCACGTGCTCCTTGCAAAGGAGTTCAGGAATGGCGTCCTGACCCCGCTGGACCACCAGGGAATTTTGGTAAGTCTTGGGGGGGGGGGGATTAAGGCGGGTGAGGGGTTTAAATTTTTATTTGCACATATGGACATAGACTCAACTTATGGAATTCTCCATATGTCCATATTGACCGCAAATGGGACCCCCTTTCGACTTATGGACTTATGAACTTAAACTTTTGGTCTGCACATCCCTACTGCTTATTTTTACAGTACAACTTAGAATAGTTAACAGGAACAAATAATAATACATGTGTCACTTATTATAACATGGGCTGCTTATTTTTTACAGTATAATTTAGAACAGTTAATAAGGGACTAATTATCCTACATGTGCCAAGGAAAATTGGAAGCTTGCACGTTGGGAACATGGCTTAGGAGCGGATCACATTTACTTCTTAGGAACAGTTTACAAGGAGCTGTTTTAACAGAGATGCAAGGGCAGATTGGAGGAAAGAGGGGGGTGGGGTGAGGGGGAGACAGGGAGAAAAGGGAGACCAGGGGAAATAAATGTTGAATTTAACAGATGAGGGGGTGGGAGAAAGGTTAGTTTTGGGGTCGGGGGAGGGGGGATTTGGAGGTGGGCTTTGGGCTTGGGGGAATGTTTTCACTTGCAGGCATTGGCTAGGGCCAATGAGTGTGTTCTTGGATATGCAGGGTGGAGGGGGGCTAGGTATGTGAAAACATGCATGATCACATGGGAAAGTGAGTGTGTTTAGGGTGTCAGGGCGTGATTTTGACCTTCATATGTACTTAACTATTTTAGAATCAACGAACATGTGCACGTTATCAAGAATGCCCAAAAGATTTTACGCCTGATATTTAGCTTTCCAAATTCAAACTTTCATTGACTTTTTGGACTTGGTGTTTGGCATCCTTGCTTCTTATGGTGAATGGAGAGGGCAGCTTGCAAGGCGTAGAGCGAGAATGTGTGGGGTGCTAAATGGGAATTTGTTGTCCCTGCCCATAGGTTTGTCATGTCATGTTAGTTTAGGGGGATCTATCCTTCTATTTGATGCAAGGTTTGTTTCTATTATTCATCTCTGAGAGTGTGAGTGCATGTCTGAGTGTTGGGTGACTGGGGCTAACTGAGGGGTGTGTGTGTGTGTGGGGGGGTAGACTGGGGCTGACTGGATATGTATATGTATGTGTGCAAGAGAAAGAGGCTAATTGGATATCTGTGTGTCACTGGGGCTGAACGGCACTAACTAGGGGGTGTGGGGTCACTGGTGCTGCCTGGAGCTAACTAGGGAAGGGTGAGTGTTTGTGAAATGACTGACAAAACTTGTAGATACTCATGACGGAAAGAGAATAATGGAAGAGGAGGAAGAGGTACCCCTTTGAGAGAGTATAGACCAGATCAGAGCTTTTGGATCTGGAAAATGGCTGAAGAGGTTAGGGCTGTTCAACTTGGAGAAGAGACAGCTGAGGGGGGATATGATAGAGGTCTTTAAGATCATGAGAGGTCTTGAATGAGTAGATGTGAATCGGTGTTACAGGATCGGGCCATGCCCCGGTCCCTCCTCCTACCTCGGGGCCGGCCCAGCCCGCACGGAGCTCTTCCCGGCCGCATAGGCCCAATCTTCAGCCTGCTGCGGCTCTCCCTCGAGCAGGGAGAAGCCGTCAACCTGACGCACTGGGCCCCGCCCCCAGGCACTCACGCGCGTAGAGGCTCGACCCTTAAAGGGGTCAGCGCAGAAAAATCCTAGGACGGCCTCCGGATGACGTCACACGCTGCAGGGTATTTAAACCCTGCAGCTCGATCAAGCCTTTGCCTTGCAACGAGGTTCCCTCTGTCTTCAGAGCATGTAATTGCTGAATAGGATCCGGGATCTTCTCTACTGTCTTCTGGCTTGACCTGGCTTCGTTTCTTGACCTGTCTTCAGCTTCCGCCCCTTGGTTTTGGTATTGACGTCTGACTTCTGGCTTCTGACCTGGCTCTGTCCATGACTTCATCTCCAGCTTCTGCTCCTGGTTTGGTATTGACTTCTGACCTCTGGCTTCTGACCCAGCTCCATCCACGACTCTGTCTTCTGCTTCGTCCCTGGCTTTGGTTTGGATCTCTGACTCTTGGCTTTTGACCTGGCTTCGCTCCTGGACTTCGACTTCTTCCTCACCTCAGGTATCCAGTACTTGCTGGCTCAGAGGATTCTCCTAAGTCCCAGCGGCTCGGGCTCTCACGGGCACCTCCTGGGGGAGCCGCAGGCTTCCAAATGTGAAGACTCTTCAACTACCTGAGCCCAGCCATCCTTCATCCATCTCTTCGACCACAGTCCAGACCCTTGGCCGCATAGGGTCCCACCTAAGTCCAAGAGGTCTGGGTCCCTATGGACTCCTCCTGGGGGGACTGCAGACTTCCAGTGGTGAAGCCTCTTTCGAGCTTCTTCAGTGCCACCTCCCGGCTGAGACACTCGCTGTGGGCTTCCGCAGCATACCATCCACTGTTTCAGCCGATCCAAGGGTCCACAACCAAAACATTGGTTATTTACACTTTCGAATAATAGAAGGACTAGGGGGCATTCCATGAAATTAGCAAGTAGGACATTTAAGACTAATCGGAGAAAATTATTTTTCACTCAATGAACAATAAAGCTCTGGAATTTATTGCCAGAGGATGTGATTAGTGCAGTTAGTGTAGCTGGGTTCAAAAAAGGTTTGGATAAGTTCTTGGAGGAGAAGTCCATTAACGGCTATTAAACAAGTTTACTTAGGGAATAGCCACTGCTATGGATTGCATCAGTGGCATGGGATCTTCTTAGTGTTTGGGTAATTGCCAGGTTCTTGTGGCCTAGTTTGGCCTCTGTTGGAAACAGGATGCTGGTCTTGATGGACCCTTGGTCTGACCCAGCATGGCAATTTCTTATGTTCTTATGTTCTTAATCAGTACTCAATTGTCAACATTTTTGAATGCTTCAATATTATTTTGCTAAGTTTTTAAGGACATAATCATAACATTGGAAACTTATTTATTCTATCTCATCTTTTTTTTTTTCTGTTTTCAAATTTTCACAACTAAACATCATGAATCTTTCTTTATGAGAATACAGTACATAATCTGGAATAAAATATAACATATCTAGTCCAGCAATGAAAAAAAAAAAAGGTAAATTACCATCCAGATACATTCCTAAATATAAGAATTACTGAGGCAAGAACAAATTGAACGAATTGAACAAAATTTAAGTATACATTAATAAAGTAGAAAAGATAGGTGGGCAACTGTTAGTTACTTAGCCGATCACACGACAGGTATTTCTGGAGGGTGTCCCAGTAGAAAATCCCTCAGTTGTTTAGGGTCAAAGAAGACATAATTGTTCCCTTGGAAATTTCTACAGCATTTACATGGAAATTTTAGAACATATTGGGCACCTATATCTAGTACCCTTTGTTTCATAATGAGAAATTCCTTCCTACGTTGCTTATATCGGGATATATCCACAATCTTGCACCATAAAATAAAGCTGTTCTATTCCTTAGGAACTTTTTCAACACATAATTACGGTCTGATAGGAACGCAAAAGATATTAACAATGCTTTCCTTTCTTTAACCTCTGTTTCAATGGACAATTCCAATATCTCAGAAATGTCCATAGCTAGCAAATTAACTTGTGCAGCCTCTGGAGTCCCTTGGGGCAGATAGTATGCCCTCGTACACACAGGAAATGCAGTTTCAGGTATCTTTAAAACTTCCTTCATATAAGTTTTAAACAAGTCTACTGGAGAAATTAATCTCACTACTGGAAAGTTAATCACTCTTAAATTTAACATTCAGAGACTATTCTCCACTTTCTCCAATCTTCTTTCTGTTGCAGGTTCTGATTTTACAAAGTCCTGTTGCAAGGACTCCATTTTCTTAAGCCTGCCTTCATGATCTTGAATTTTCGTATCCATAATCCCAATCCTTGTATTATTTTCTTGTATTTGCTGTTTCACTTCAAACATCGAAAGAGCTATTGATTTCAAAGCAGTGTCTATTGCCTTAAGTGCATACCATACTTTTCCAAGGGTAACATCCTCCGGTTGCTCAATATTAATTTCCACTGCTGGGGGTTCTATATTTGACTCACCCCTCTCTTGCAGTGCTGCCCTTCTGATGTTCCTCACTGATTTATCCGTGGTACGGGTCCCTTGCTCTCCTCTAGTACCCGTCTCCGGTGACACACGGGAATCCTCTCCTTGAGGGGTGAACATACCCTCTCCTTCTACCCCTAGGCTCACCCGTGTAGGCTCCACAGGCTCAAAGTGTAAAACGCCTTGGGCCTCCTCAGGTGTGGATTTGACTGTGCTCGTCGGGCATGTGGGCTTGATTGGCTCACCAGGGCTCAGCGTCACATCCGGGGTCAAGGGGGAGCCTGCTCGTTCACCAGGTTCCTCTCCAGCGACCAGCCCGACTGGCATCCCGATTGCTCCGGCAAAGAAGCCCTCAATCCGTGGCTGGTAAGGATCTAAGCACGGGGAGCTCGTTGAGACCCCCCGGACTTTCCCCTTACGTTTAGTATGGGGCATTTTTCTATTTGAAATTTGACAGAGTTGAAAAACGCCACGGAGCTCGCTTCTTTAGCACCCTACCTGGCAGCCATCTTGCCTTTATTCTATCTCATCTATCCCTTAAGAAATCCTTACATGATTTCTATGAAGCTCTATTTCTCTGTTTACCTATTAATCTTGCAGCAACCCCTCTCCCCCCAAAAAAATTTAATAATTATAAAAATTGCACATCTTCATCTCACATTCCATCATCTCACTCACGTTCCCCACAATCTTAGAATCTGAGTGTACTAGCCCCTTGATTATAGAACATGGATGATCACTTATAAATTCCAACAATTTATTTTTGTATAGTTTTATTGTTTTCATTAATTGTATAGTCAAATATTTAATCACTTCCTTATCATTGGTTGCTTCAAATGTAATATTTGGATAGATTTTATTGATATAATTACAAAATTATACTGTCTCTTTTCTTCCAGTATAAATTTAAAATATATCATAAATGAACCTGTATCAAACAGTTTCAGCACTGAATTTGTATAAAGTATTTCTCTTCCTGAATTCCCATGAATAAATTAGCATATGACTGGGGTAAGTTCACATTCACAGCTGTATCCATTTTTTGTAAATATTATTTATCTTCAAATTTAAATACATTTTTATATAATACATTTACCAATAAACAAATAAAAAAACCCAGAGGTGATCCAATTTTCATTGCATATACTATTTACAATCCTATCTATGCTTTCCTTCAGATCCAATATGGAGTGCATATTTATTCATCATATGTGTCCTTTCTAAAAACTCTTAAAACATCTGATCTATATTTCTGTTTGTGTACTACTACTATAGCCCTGTTCTTTTCTTTATGCTTAATGGTAATAGTAGGTCTATTTTAAATTCCTTACAGAATCCCATCCATCCCTAGTCAAAGTAAACTTTACCTCTTTTAAAACCATTTCATAAATTGCTTCAAATCATAACTTAGTAATCTCTCAAATATGCTGCATCTATTGAGGGATTTATTGCTAATGATGCATTGCTGTAGACAAAACTTCATTCTTATTCCTATCCATTCTGCCGTACATTTAGTCTTTTCTACCCTACAGCATTTTCATGCACATGAATACTGTTTTTCAACTGAATATTTCAAAAAAAAGTATAAAAAAATTCACATTCTAAAGAGAGAAAAAAGAGTCAAGCATTTGTGTTATCAATATGGCCTATTTCAGAAAGCAAATAACAGGGCCCAGAACTGAAAAAAATTGCTATATTAGTAGTTGCATGTAGCAGTTAGGAGTTGATTCATTCTCAAAATGTTTGGGTTTCCTTTAAGTGAATAGTATTAGGTGTTTGGGTTTTCTCAGACTGTAACTAAAGGATCAGATTGAGAAATATTTAGCTTATGCAGTAAAAATATGCATTTCTGCTATTTTTAAATTCTGTATTGCAAAACGGATTACAGTTAAGTACTGTAAGTATTTCCATATGTCCAGAGGGCTTACAATCTAAGGTCTAGATTCATCAAATTGTTATAAATATAGTAGAAATAGTGCCTGAGATAAAAAAAATGGGTGTGTTAGGCTGATATCCTGTGTATCACAACACAGTAGAAATGATTGTATTGTGCATTGTATCAATGTGTGACATGTTTCATCAGTGCGTAGCATTTTGGATCAGTGCATCGTGTGTCATTTTCTTGGCACATGCTGATGGTTATAGTTCTGGCAGTGGGATATGTCGGTTTTACAGATGCTGTTGATGTTGGTGCAGGACTGGCTTGAGCTGCGACCACTGCATCCAAGTGAGCGTGGAGTTGACCAATGGAAAATGCCAAGGACTCCGATATCCGCTGTTGCTCCAACATCCTTTGGGTGAGACCTGGACAGACTTGCAGATCAGAGGCCTCTACCGGGTCCATGGCCTTGGTATACTGTTATAGTTCTGGCAGTGGACCCTTGGTCCGAGGTAGAGTCAGCACTACCTAGGAGAGTAAACCCTCTAAGGTCCCTACCATCGGAAGGGAAGGCCTGGTGATGTAGATGTGGAATGAAGACTTCACCCTGGAAGCTTGCGATTCCCCCAGGAGGAGCCCGTAGGAACCCAGCTGCTGGGACTTAGGAGACTCCCTGGAGACCGAAGAAGATCAGGATGCAGGCACCTCCTGCAGGTCATATAATACAGATAGCTGGTGCCTCCAGCAGGTCGAAGTCATTTCAAGTGTAGATCTTCGGAGAAAGGTCTAAGCCAGAAGAATGGTCGGAAGCCGGTCCAGGGGTCAAAGCCAGAGATTGGTCAGAAGCTGGTCCAGGGGTCAAAGCCAGAGGATGGTTGGAAGCCGGTCCAAGGGTCGAAGCCAGAGGATGGTCAGAAGCCGGTCCAAGGGTCGAAGCCAGAGGATGGTCGGAAGCTGGTCCAGGGGTCGAAGCCAAAAGAAATCCGTCCAGCAAGAGGAGAACCAGGAACAAGGATCAAGAAGAATAGAAGATGAGCAGGCTGCGGACCAAGAACTCAAGGCATAGGACCAAGAGCAAGATACCAAGGCAAGGTCTGAGGAGCAGACCTTGCCTTAAATACAGGGCACCAGGAAGAAGTCCCGAAGAGGAGCCATGACCATTTCCTGTCATGGCCCCTTTAAATCACCTCAGGAGCCGTGCGCGTGGCTCTAGGAGGCCCAGCGGGGGCAGAGTCAGCAGAACAGAGGCCATTTTGGAATCGGCACAGCTGTGAAGAGAATCTCAGCGGTGGCTGCCGTCTCCTGCGGCCGTCCAAGGAACGGCCCGACGCCGCAGGTGAGTGACCAGCCCCTGTTGTGGACTACCACAGCCAGCGGCTATAGCAGTACCCCCTCCTTTAGGTCTCCCCCTAGAAGTCTTGGGCTTTCCTGGGTGATCCAGATGAAAATTGTGTAGAAGGTTCTTATCAAGAATGTTCTTAGCAGGTTCCCAGGAATTCTCCTCAGGCCCAAATCCCTCCCAAGCTAGGAGATACTCCCATTTCCTTCCTCGTCTCCGGACATTGAGAACCTCACGAACCTGATATATAGGGCCTTCCTCTGCTGTGGGCGGCGGAGCAGCAGGCACCTTCCGAGTAGGCCAAGTAAGAACCAAGGGCTTCAAAAGAGGCACGTAGAAAGAATTGTGGATTCGTAATGTGGCAGGCATGCAAAGTTGATAGGTCACGGGACCCTGCTGCTGTAGCACCAGGAAGGGACCAATGTAGCGAGGAGCAAGTCGCATGGATGGAACCCATAGATGAATGTGCCTGGTGCTAAGCCACACCTTTTCTCCTGGATGGAAATGAGGAACTTGTCTTTGGTGCTTGTCTGCAAATGTTTTCGCAGTACGAGCCACCCGTAGTAGCATTTGCCGAGTATGCACCCAAAGTATTTTCAATTGTGCTGCCATTAGCTGTGCTGCAGGTGAGGGAACAGGCAATGGCAGGGGTAAAGGTAGCTGGGGTTGGCGACCGAAAACAATCTGAAACGGAGAAGCCTCAGTCGAAGTGCAGGCATGAGAGTTGTGGGAAAACTCAGCCCAAGGAAGAAGTGCTGCCCAATCGTCCTGACGGGTGTTAACACATAAACGTAGAAATTATTTCAAGGTACGATTAGTCCGTTCCGCTTGACCGTTGGCTTGTGGATGGAATGCAGTGGTAAAGTCCAGAGAAATACGAAACTTCTTGCAGAGATTGGACCAATATGGGGCCGTGAATTGCGGACCGCGATCAGATGCAATGTGCTGTGGCAGGCCATGGAGGCGGAAAATATGAGACATGAATAGTTGGGCCAGGCGAGAAGCAGACGGGAGGGAGTGGAGCGGGGTAAAATGGGCCATTTTGGAGAATCGGTCCACCACGACCCAGATTACTGTATTGCCCTTAGAGGGTGGAAGATCCATGATGAAATATGTGGAAATGTGAGTCCATGGCTTCGTGGGCGTAGGAAGCGGTTGTAAGAGACCCCAAGTTTTCCATGTTGGAATTTTATGTTGGGCACAACTTGTGCAAGAGTCGACATATGCTCAAACATCCTTGCGCATCTCAGGCCACCAATAATATTGCCGAAGAAGATTCAGAGTACAGTCACGTCCTGGATGTCCAGCCAACTGGGAGTCATATGCCCAGGCTAGCACCTTGCTATGGAGCCTCTTTTGCACCACCGTTTTCTCCAGTGGTACTGTAAAGGAAGGAGAGAAGATGATACGAGCCGGGTCAATGATATGCTGAATGAGCTCCTCTGAGTCTTCTGCAGAGAAAAAGCGGGACAGGGCATCTGCCTTAATGTTCTTACTAGCGGGTCGATAGCAGAGTTTGAAATTAAAACGTGAGAAGAAGAGCGCCCATCGAGCTTGGAGCAGGTTAAGGCATTGGGCCTCTTGGAGATATATCAAGTTCTTATGGTCCGTACAAATGGTTATAAGATGTTGTGCTCCCTCAAGCCATTGACGCCATTCTTCTAGTGCAAGCTTAATGGCTAGGAGCTCTTTGTCACCAATAGAGTAGTTATGTTCAGCTGGAGAGAATTTCCTAGAAAATTAGGAGCATGGGTGAGATGTTTCAGATGCGTCATTTTGGCTGAGCACTACTCCTACTCCAACAGCGGAGGCGTCTACTTCTACTGTAAATGGACATCTAGGATCCAGATGCTGAAGGCAAGGTTTCTGCAGGAAGGACTTCTTGAGGTCCCAGAAGGCTTCTTCAGCTTCCACAGGCCATGCCTTGATGTCCACCCCTTTATGAGTTAAAGCAGTGAGGGGAGCAGCCAGTTTGGAGAAGTTCTGGATAAAACTACGATAGTAGTTGGCGAACCCCAGAAAGCGTTGGATCGCACGTAACCCAGTAGGCTGAGGCCATTCTTGGATGCATTTTAACTTGGAGGGATCCATTTGAAAGCCCAGATTGGAAATAATATACCCCAAGAAGGTTAGAGATTCTTTTTCAAAGATGCATTTTTCAACCTTGGCAAAGAGTCTAATCTCTCTTAAGCATTGCAAAACTTGTAACACATGTTGTAGATGCATCTGTAGACCCCGTGAAAAAATCAATATGTCGTCTAAGTAGACTACCACGCATACATAGAGCAAGTCTCAAAATATTTCATTAATAAAGTGCTGGAAGACTTCAGGAGCATTAGATAGACCGAACGGCATGACGAGATATTCATAATGGCCGTCCCTGGTGTTAAAAGCCTTCTTCTACTCATCACCCTCTTGTATCCTGATCTCGTATCTCGTATCATAGGTCCAATTTTGAGAACACCCTGGCTCCCTGTAAGTGGTCAAAGAGTTCAGCTATTAATGGCAATGGATTGTGGTCCTTGATAGTAATAGCATTAAGCCCTTGAAAATTGATACAGGATCGCAAAGTTCCATCCTTTTTCTCAAAAAAGAAAAAAACAGCCCCGGCTGGGGATTTAGATTGTCTGATAAATCCTTTCTTGAGATTGTCCTGAATATATTCAGCCATAGTCTGAGTCTCTGGGATGGATAAGGGATAAACTCTTCCACGAGGCGGAGTGGTTCCAGGGACTAAATTAATGGCACAGTCAAATTCTCGATGCGGAGGCAAAATATTTGCAGCTTTCTTGGAAAATACATCCACAAACTGATTGTAGTGAGCTGGCAATCCCTCCAGGATAGAGGTGCACAAATAGCTACAGGAAGAGGCTGTTACTTTAAGGCAGGATTTGTGGCATGCGGCACCCCAATGAGTTAATTTCAAAGATGTCCAGTCGAATTGTGGGTTATGGCGAGCAGCCAGGGAATACTGAGAACGACTGGGTGGATAGCTTTCTGGATGACATATAGAGAAATTTGTTCCATGTGGTTAGGTGCAATGAAGCAATCCAGAGGAACCATTTGGTGTGTAATTCTTCCTGGTAAGGGGTCTCCATGGATAAAAGATATAGGCAGCGGTCTCGGGCACGGATGGATAGGAATAAGCAATTGTTTCACAATATCTTGCAAGATGAAATTTCCTCCGGCTCCAGAATCTACTAGAGCCAGCATGGTGAATTTCTGACCTCCGAGTCAAAAGGTAACCGGCAAGGAAAGTGGAGGGGCTGGTGAAGTGATGCCTAGGGTTATTCCCCCGGAGGTCCCTAAACTTTGTAATTTCCCAGGACGTAAAGGACAGCCAGCAATGAAATGACCCGAACTTCCATAATATAGGCAAAGGTTGTCCTTGCGATGCCTTTGTCATTCTTCTGGGGAGAGAGGACCATGTCCTAACTGCCTAGGTTCTTCTGTAGTTCCTTCAGAGAAGGATGAAGTATGGGGAACTGGAGAAGAAGAAGAGTGTGGAGGACAAGGAACTGTCATATGCCTGCTCAAACCCAGAGTCTAACAAGCCCTTTCTTGCAGACGGCAGTTAATTTTAGTTGCTAGTTCAATGAGGGAGTTCAATGAAGAAGGGAGTTCCCAAGCTGCCAGCTTGTCCTTAATTTTAGCAGATAGTCCTTCAAGAAAGATGGTCCAAAGACCATGTTCCTCCCAATGCTGATGCCTATGGAGGAGTGCCTCATCCAACAGCTCTGACTGGATATGTTCCAGAGCATGGTTGAGCATCAGCAAAATTGGCCAAGGAGCTCCTCTGCTGGTCATCCAGATGCACCTGTTGCAGTTCACCACCTTGGTCTTTAATTGGACCTTTATGTCCCGGAACCTGCACCTGCCCTACTGACTCCCTTCTCCTCTGCCATCTCTATCCCTTAGAAAATCCTTGCAGGAGGCTGTTTTAATGTGTAATCATTAGGTAAAGGTGCTAGTTATTCAGGCCTAGTGTTGTTGTTTGCTATAGGCAAAGATGCTACAGACTAGAGGCACCAAATGCTCTTTAGTTACTAGCTGTTTAATATCCTCAGAAGCAGTAATAATGGAGGAGCATGGTTCTGGTTCTGGGTGCATCACATCTGCAGCCTTTGAATTTTGCTGTGGTATAATCCATTGAAAACTAATACCAGACAAGACCAATATTGTAATGGAAAGGAGATTGAAGAAAATATCAAAGAGGCTATGAAACATTATAGATAACGGGGTGGGTAATTCCTGACTAAAACATCAGATGGCCAGGACAATACCAAGAGTCTGAAAGTAGTGTAGAGTAAATAGATTTGGAAAAAAGCTCAAAGTCAGACAGAGCAGAGGAGAAAGCAGTTAAGGTACCAAGACTGGTTTGGAGTGACAATAGCAGCAGTGGTACTGGTGATTAAAATCAGAAATGGTAGGCGAAGAGTATTTCATCAAGAAAAGTAGCTTAAAACACTCCAAGGTGTACCTTGAGGGTTGAAGTAGGCAGAAGAATGGCATCAATAATCCAAGGGATCAGGAGAGGCAAAGCAGTACCAGGTGTAACATGAAGGATCTGAGGAGTAGTGCAGTAAGCATGCAAAGCAAGAGATGGCTAGAGGAAGAACAAGAGTCACAAGTATTGTAGGGAAAGGAGATTTGTAAATAATCAAGAAGATAGCTGGAGAAGATGAGGAGGCACCCTAAGGTACCAAAATTGGCTTCCCTTTGGGTCTCCTTTATAGGACTTTATGGCATAGTGCAGGGAGCCTCCACTGAAAGTTGTTTTTGGCATGGAAAGTTCAATTCATCTTGTGGTTCACCCAGGGGCCTCAGCATAGAATTGTGACCAGCCCCTAATACTGGTAGCCAGGGTAAGAAAAGGGTCAGTGCCCAGTATGGTCATCTTCTTCTGGATTTCATGATTGTTCTTTTTTTCAGAGCATGGAACCACCTTGCTCTTCCATTCATCTGCCAGAGAGAAGAGGATGGGCCCTGGTCTAATGCATTGCAACCTGCAGCGGTATGGAGTACTTATCCAGCTGGAGTTTGATCTTACCAGTAGTATACATGGCAGGTGCAGTGAAATTGTGAATGTCTTAACAAATTAGTTATGGCTCCATATGACATATGTGTGATTGAGAGCTTGTGTGTAAGTGAAATAGAAAGAGCATGTATGTGATTGAAAGCCTGTGAATAAATAAGAGAGAGAGAGAGCATTGTGTGATTGAGACAGACTGGTCAGAGAGGTGACATGTCAGTGTGTGAGAAAGACTGATCAGGGAGATGGCTGGTATGTTTGTGAGTATGTGTGTGTGTGTGTGTGTGTGTGTGTGTGTGTGTGTGTGTGTGTGTGTGTGTGTGTGAGAGAGAGAGAGAGAGAGAGAGAAAGAAGAGACTGGTTGTGGTCCCTAAGGAAGAGAACCATGAGGACAGCTTCAGCAACTACTGCTTCTTCTGGTGTGGCCTCCAAGGGAAAGGAGTAGGAAAACTGCTGGAGAGGGTAAGTAAAGGTGACTTTTTAAGTTTATTTTTCTTGATTGACTGCCATTTTAATTATTGGGTATTATGTAATTATGTGAGCTGTCTAAATTTTTGAAATATGTTATTGGTGTTTGGAGAATTTTTAATAATTTTTAAGAGTTGTTAATTATTAAATGTTGTTCTGTTCATCAGCTGTTTTGAAACATATATTCATACAGTTTTAGAATTATTTCTGTGTGGGAATCTATAACAGCATGGCTTTTGCTGTTTTCCTAATTGGAAGTATATTGGTGTTTAGGGCCCGGTTTAATATTTGTACTGTTGCCTTTTTATAGGTAGGGCTGTTCCATTTGAATGCATGCCATAATAGGGTTGTGAATCATTTTTTGACTATTTAAAAACTCGTCAGATATTTTTTAAATCATCAAAAATCGTTAAGAGTCGCGATACAATAGAAATTCCCCCGATTTATCGTGAAAAATCGTAAATCGTGGGAGGGGGAGGGTGGGAAAACCGGCACACCAAAACAACCCCTAATCCCACCCTGACCCTATAAAACTAATCCCTTACCTTCCCCCACCCTCCCGAACCCCCCCATATTTAAAGATGACCGCCGCCATCTTTAAAGATGGCGCCGGCCATCCAGTGCTCCTACCATGTGACAGAGGCCAGCCAATGGCATGGATACCCTGTCACATGGTAAGGGCAAAGGGCCATTGGTGCCATCTTTATGAGTGGCAGCCGACAGCCCGAGAACGGGAGATCGCTCCCGAGACCACCACTAGAACACCAGGTAATTTTAAAATGTTTTGGGGGGCTCGGGAGGGTGGGGGAAGCTAAGGGGTCATTTTTAAAGGGTCGTATTGTTTTTTTTTTTTTATCAGGCCATCGGCGCCATTTTTGAGTGGCAGCCAAAATGGTGCTGATGGCCCGAGAGCGGGAGATCGGTCCCCGTGCCCCCACTGGACCACCAGGTACTCATAAAAAGTTTTGGGGTTTCGGGAGGGTGGGGGAAGGTAAGGTGTCAATTTTAAAGGGTCGGGCCTCACTAAAAAAAAATTTACGATGTGAATCGGAACCGATTCCGATTCACATCACTACTGATCAGATTTTTTTCTCCCTCTAGCCGAATCCGATCGTTAAGACGATCGGGCACACGATTCACATCCCTATGCCATAATGCAGGTGTAACTTTGTGCAGATTAGTTTGTGTGCATTATTTTAGATCCTGGTACTATGATATGTGCTATATTTCTGTTTCCATTTCTCCAGTTTTGTACTGAATGCAGAGTGGCTTTTTTAGTTTTCCATTCTAGTTTCTGTCTCTATATTTGTAATTTGTGGTTTTCTGTACTTGTTGAAGGTAGTTCTTGCATTCATGACCTCACCTTATTTGTTGTATTTTCTCAATAGGACATACATTGGTGTGAACTGCTATTTTTTTTATAAGTAGGGCTATTGTGCCTGGTAGTAGAGGAAGTTTGTGTTGCTGTTATTTAGATAGCACCAGAATATCTTTTTTTGTATAGTGAGTTGTACAGAGAATGTTCTAGTTCTGCTTTATACACAGAATTGAGGGTTGGGGGTGGGGGTGCGATTAGCCTTGTGATTGTCATGTGTTCAGTGTGTCACACACATGGGAACTATCTATCAGGTATGTCCTCACAGAAAAAAAGTTTGAGAACCACTGCCATAGAAAATGGTCAATTCAAATAGCAAAAATGCATAGGCAGATCTAGACAGCAATATGGAAAACTAGAAAGGAATGGAGTGGGATAACAAGCATGTTTTTTTTTAATTTTACTTTTTTATTTTGGGGACATAACACCCCAGTATAACAAAGAAAGAAGACAGGAGTGTGGCTAATGTAACCCCAATATTTAAAAAGGGATCCAGGGGTGATCTGGGAAACAACAGACCAGTTAGCCTGACTTCAGTGCAAGGAAAAATAGTGGAAAGTGTTCTAAATAACAAAATCACAGAATATATAGAAAGACATGGTTTAATAGAACAAAGTCAGTATGGCTTTACCCAAGGCAGGTCTTGCCTCACAAATCTGCTTCCCTTTTTTGAAGGAGTTAATAAACATGTAGATAAAGGTGAACCGGTAGATGTAGTATATTTAGAATTTCAGAAAGTATATGACAAAGTTCCTCATGAGAGGCTTCTAGGAAAAGTAAAAAGTAAATGGATAGGTGGTGATGTCCTTTCGTGGATTACAAACTTGTCAAAAGACAGGAAGCAAAGAGTAGGATTAAATGGACAATTTTCTCAGTGGAAGGGAGTGGGCAGTGGAGTGCCTCAGGGATCTGTATTGGGACCCGTACTTTTCAATATATTTATAAATGATCTGGAAAGAAATACGATGAGTGAGGTAATCAAATTTGCAGATGATGCAAAATTGTTCAGAGTAGTTAATTCACAAGCAGATTGTGATAAATTGCAGGAAGACCTTATGAGACTGGAAAATTGGGCATCCAAATGGTAGATGAAATGTAATGTGGATAAGTGCAAGGTGGTGCGTATAGGGAAAAATAGCCCATGCTATAGTTACACAATGTTAGGTTCCATATTAGGAGCTATCACCCAAGAAATAGATCTAGGCGTCATAGTGGATAATACATTGAAATTGTCAGTTAAATGTGCACCGGCAGTCAAAAAAGCAAACAGAATGTTGGGAATTGTTAGAAAGGGAATGGTGAATAAAACGGAAAATGTCATAATGCTTCTGTATCGCTCCATGGTGAGACCGCACCTTGAATACTGTGTACAATTCTGGTCGACACATCTCAAAAAAGCTATAGTTGCGATGGAGAAGGTACAGAGAAGGGCGACCAAAATGATAAAGGGAATAGAACAGCTCCGCTATGAGGAAAGACTAAAGAGGTTAGGACTTTTCAGCTTGGAGAAGAGATAGCTGAAGGGGGATATGATAGACATGTTAAAATCATGAGAGGTCTAGAATGGGTTAATGCAAATCAGTTATGTACTCTTTCAGATAATAGAAAGACTAGGGGGCACTCCTTGAAGTTAGAATGTAGCACATTTAAAACTAATCAGAGAAAGTTCTTTTTTCACTCAACGCACAATTAAATTCTGGAATTTGTTGCCAGAGGATGTGATTAGTGTAGCTAGTGTAGCTGTGTTTAAAAAAGGATTGGATAAGTTCTTGGAGGAGAAGTCCATTACCTGCTATTAATTAAGTTGACTTAGAGAATAGCCACTGCTATTATTAGCAACAATAGCATGGGATAGACCTAGTCTTTAGGTACTTGCCAGGTTCTTATGGCCTGGATTGGCCACTGTTGGAAACAGGATGCTGGGCTTGATGGACCCTTGATCTGACCCAGTATGGCATGTTCTTATGTTCTTTTGTTCTTAAAACTAATCTGGGATTGTATAAGGGTAGAGCAAATGAGTAATGTAGAAAATCAGTAATGAGGTACGGTGGGAGGATAAACTTGTGGTTTATTTCACATTTTATTTTGGAGACAAATTATCCCAGTATAACAATCAAAGTACAATTTAAAACTAGGCTGGGATCCAAACATCAGACAGCATGGAGGCATGGTATATGTAGGGCATGTCAGCTATACATAGAGGCAATAAAACCTCCAAGGTGGTACATAAGGGGAATGGCAGATAGGCATAGTAGCAACAAGTTCCCCAAGGTGATTCATCTGGGTGTGACAGCTATACATAGTAGCAGAAAGACCCCTAACATCAGGGGCATGTAAGGAATGCACAGTAGCAGCAACGTTTTGGGCTGAGGTGGGGTTGACGCAATTCATAGGAAGGATCCTACGGGTCCCCACCATCGGCAGGTGGAGTGGGCTGAAGGACGGAGGCCAGCTGGTTCTTCACTAATACCAGCCCTCGCTCCACGTGGGTTGAGCCTTTGGGTGCCGGGGCAGCTGGACTTAGGTTGGCCTCCATATGTTGTCGTTGATGGAAGGATCAAGATCAGCCCAGAAGCAGCAACAGAGAAGAGGAGGAGTCTGTACTGGATGAGGCGGAGTCCCGGAGACCCGAGTGCCAAAAGAACCAGAGTCAGACAGGGGGTGCCCAAGCAAGAACAGGCCGAAGCCTGAATGAGCCAAGTCCAGGACGTAGACTAAAGAGGCTTCATAGAGCAAGCTGGAGTCAGGGCCGGCAGCAATCTGGAAGCAGTGGCGAGGAAGGCTGAGATCTGGATGAGGAGAAAGTCAAGAACATAGTCAAGCAATGCAGAGGTCTGGGTCTGGAGAGAGGCAACAGATTAGTCAGGCAAAGCAGAGTTCCGAGCTTGGAGAGAGTCAACAGTGTGGTCAGGCAAAGCAGAGGTCTGGGCTTGGAGAGAGTCAACAGCGTGGTCAGGCAAAACAGAGGTCCAGGCTTGGAGAGAGTCAAAGATGTGGTCAGGCAAAGCAGAGGTCAAGGTCCAAGGAAGCAATCCAAGGATAGGCGGAGGATCAGGAACACAGGAATGAGAAAACTGGAAACAGGAGTCAGCGAGGATCAGGAACCAGGAACGAGGAGAATCTCTAGGAATCAACTAGTACTTGACCAGTGAGGATACCTGTTGCAAAGGCAATCCCAGGAAGTGGAGCCCGGGCTTATATACCGAGCTCCGCTGACATAATCATCCGGGGTCGCTGCTCAGTTCCCGCTGTGGGCCCTTCTTAAGACACAGTGATGCGCATGCGCCTCGGGAGGGGTGCAGTGCTGAGTAGCAGCATCTCTCTGCGGGCCATGCGGAGAGGCCCGACATGGAGCACATGGATCAGTAGCTGAGCCAGAGGCACTAGGGGCAGCCTGGGGATGGAGCCGGTGGCCTACCGCCACCAGGGATGAGAGACAAGGCAATGGATTCACTTGAGAGAGGTGAGGGGGCCAAGCCGTGGGTCTGCCTCAGCTGGTACTTGTAACACAAATCTCTCCAGGGTGGTACATTGGGGGCATGTAAGTAAGCATAGTGACTGCAAGACCCCTAAATTGATATATTTGTAGCATGGCAGAAAGACAGAGTGGTAGCAAGACTCTACAATATATAATAAAGAGTATGGCAGAGTGGTGGCAAGTCCTCCAAGGTATTATTTATTTATTTATTTTTAATTTTTATATACCGATGCTCCTGTATAATATACATATCACACCAGTTTACAATGAACTGAAACTGTCACCTCTGGGGCGGAAAACTTTGGAACAAGTTGAAATAAAGAACTTACAGAGATATAAAAAGGACTACATTCAAAGAGACTATTAGCTGAAATAAAGTACAACTCAAAAACATATGTACAGTGGGATAGATGGACCAGGGTCTATAAAGTCATCGACTTCATCGGGCCTTAGCTCTCCAGGAATGCTTGGGCAAAAAGCCAAGTCTTTAGCTTCTTTTTGAATGTCATGAGGCAAGGTTCTTGGCGGAGATCCGGAGGGAGCGAATTCCAAAGTGGGGGACCTGCAGTGGAAAGGGCGCGTTTCCTCAGTGAGGTTTTTGCCGGCTGGGTGTGTAGCATGTTCTTGTACGCACTTCTTATCGGTCTCTTAGTAATGTGCTGCTACAGTTGAAAAGTTACGTTGAGGGGGGAGATGTTGTGTAGGGCCTTGTGTATCATCATGAGGGCTTTAAAATGAATCCTGAATTTAATAGGCAGCCAGTGAAGGTTCTGGAGGATGGGGGTGATGTGATCCCTTTTGTTGGTGTTTGTAAGGATTCTGGCCGTCGCGTTCTGGACCATCTGAAGTGGTTTGATGGTGCTAGCGGGAAGGCCCAGAAGGAGTGAGTTCCAGTAATCCAGTTTCGGGAGGATGATGGATTGTAGTACCAGGCGAAAGTCTCGGAAGTGCAGAAGTGGTTTTAATTTTTTTAATACTTGCAATTTAAAGAAGCATTCTTTGGTAGTATTGTTTATGAACTTGCTGAGGTTGAGTTGGTTGTCTAGTAGCACACCCAGGTCTCTTACTTGCGATGAGTGGTCGCGATTAAAGTGATAGGGCGTTGGGTGGAAGTTGGAGGGTTGAGCGGGATGCTGTTTTCAGGGGCTATTAGGAGGATTTCGGTTTTCTTGGTGTTTAATACGAGGTTGAGGCTGGTGAGTAGGTTATTGATTGCTGATAGGCAATTGTTCCAATAAGACCAAGTTTTATGGAGAGATTCAGCTATAGGGATGAGGATTTGTATGTCATCCGCGTATAAGAAGTGTGTTAGCTTGAGGTTGGTTAGTAGATGGCAGAGTGGGAGGAGATACATATTGAATAGAGTGGGTGAAAGGGATGATCCTTGGGGTACTCTCAACTTTGAACTGATAGGGTGTGTTATTGATCTTGACCTTATAGAACCTGTTTTCAAGGAAAGATTTGAACCAGTCAAACGCCGATCCTGTGATGCCGATGTCAGCTAGACGCTGAAGGAGGCAAGTGTGGTACTGTAGATAGGTGAAATAAATAAATAAATACCTACATCCATTGGGGGGGGGGGGGGGGGCTTGGATGGCCCATATTACTGCACTCTTTTTTTTTTGGCAGACCTTAATGTGTGGTAGGGATAGCTGGCTAAGGAAAACGGATGTTTTGGCGGCATTGCCACATTTTGAAGGAAAGAGGGGCTGCTAGAGGAGCTAGCCA
The DNA here is from genome assembly GCF_901001135.1 of Rhinatrema bivittatum. Lineage (NCBI taxonomy): Eukaryota > Metazoa > Chordata > Amphibia > Gymnophiona > Rhinatrematidae > Rhinatrema > Rhinatrema bivittatum. The sequence goes on from NC_042619.1 coordinate 159,914,014, forward strand.
GTGGCAACATGAATGCTGCATTGTTTTTTGAATGGTGAAAAGTGCCGTGTGAGGCCCCACCTAAAGTACTGTGTTCAGTTCTGGAGACCGTATCAATAAAAGAGAAAGAGACAGAATGGAGGCGGTCCAGAGAAGGGCAACCAGAAAGGTGGATGGTCTTCATAAAATGACTTATGAGGAGAGATTAAAGAACCTAAATATGTACACCCTGGAGGAGAGGAGGAGCAGAGGAGATGGATCAACCAAAAAGGACTGAACTACATAATCTGGGTAAATAAATAAACATGGGGGTAGCTTGCTTATTACGGCGGTTACTACCCTAAACCAATTAAGCCTGATACATCACTTGAATGCATACACAGCATTGCTCTCTGCTTCTATGGCAGGGGGTAATGTGGAAAAGAGGATTAGCATTCAGACAACAACCAACAAGGACTAAACTTCATAATCTGGGTAAACAAATAAGCGTGGGGGTAGCTTGCTTATTATGGTGGTTATACCCTAAACCAATTAAGCCTGATACATCTCTCCTTCAGAAAGAAACTGAAAACCTGGCTGTTCACACAAGCTTACCGTTGAAGGAACCTTTATCAACCAACATTGACTCTCACCCTCTGACCTATTCCCTAACTCCTCCCCCCCTCCCCGTCTCAGTCCCTGCCCTGCCACCCCCCCCCCCCCCCCGCTTCCTCTCCATGTTTCCTCCTTCCACAAGGTATATTATGTTAATAATTGCCTAAGATAAATCTACAGCCGAGCTCAATCAATCTGTTTTGTCTCGCTACTCTATTGTTTTTCATTGACTATTTTTATCACTCTCCAGTAGAGATGTGAATCGGAACTGAAATCCGAACCGATTCTGGTTCCGATTCACATCTATAGAGATGTGAATCGGAACTGAAATCCAAACCGATTCTGGTTCCGATTCACATCTCTACTCTCCAGTTGTTGTTTAAAATCTTTCCTGTCTTCCAGCTCCCATGTTTTTGCTCCCTGTTGAATGTAACTTTTACCTTCTATATAGTTGTTAATTGGTTTCCCTCTGTTCTATTGTAAACCGGTATGATAAGACCTCGTCTTGAGTATCGGTATAGTAAAAGAATTTAATTAAATAAATAAATAAATAAATAAATAAATAAATAAATAAGTAAATATCACTTTGAAAGCATATACAGCATTGCTATCTGCTTCAACGGTAGGGGGAAGTGAGGAAAACAGGATTTGCATTCAGACATCATCCAACAAGGCATCGATCTGTGCAGCCTGGGTGAACAAGCATCGGGGTAGCTTGCTTGATGCGGCGATTACAACCCTTAAACATAAGCCTTATGCTCACCTTTGATGCAACTCCAACTTACTCTCTGCATCAGTGACAGGAGATGGCAGGAAATTTGAATCAAACAGTTACCAACAAGATCCCTGAAGTTGGTGGTTGGTGAAACAGATAAGTGTGGGAAAATAAAAGTTGAAGTTTGCTGGGCATACTAGATGGGCCGATTGGTCTTTTTCTGCCGTCATTTCTATGTTTCTATGTTTCTATGTGATGGTTGAAGAACCACAATGTTTTTAAAGCAGCAAGAGAGTGTGTATGAGGCGAGAGATTTGAATGGCATGTCTGCCATGGGTGTAAAATGACTGCTGGGAGCAGCGAGTGGACAACTTGTGCCACTGTCAGGTAAGGGGAGGACATCAGGACCAGAGCAGGAGGATATTTTTGAGTGTGGTGGCTGCTCCAGGTCTCCAGATGCCTTCTGATGCAGTCCTGGTTAGAGATGTGAATCGGGTAACATATTTGTTTTGGGCTTCAGATTTGGTCCGCTGTGGGAAATTTTGTTTTCCCAAGGTTCAGGCTTTTTTTTTTTCGGGGTAGTTGGGTTTAAAAAAGGTTTGGAAAAGTTCTTGGGGGAGAAGTCCGTTTCCTGCTATTAATCAAATGGACTTAGAAAATAGCTACTGCTATTGCTAGCATCAGTAGCATGGGATATACTTAGTTTTTGGGTACTTGACAGGTTCTTGTAGCCTGAATTGGCTACTGTTGGAAACAGGATGCTGAGCTTGATGGACCCTTGGTCTTAACCAGTATGGCATGTTCTTATGTATAAATTACCATACTGGGTCAGACCAAGAGTTAATTAAGTCCAGCATCCTGTTTCCAACAGTAGCCAATCCAGGCTACAAGTACCTGTCAAGTACCCAAAAACTAAGTATATCCCATGCTAGTAATAGCAGTGACTATTTTCTAAGTCAACTTGAATAATAGCAGGAAATGGACTTCTCCAAGAACTTATTCAAACATTTTTTAAACCCAGATGCACTAACTGCACTAACCGCATCCACTGGCAACAAATTCCAGAGTTTAATTGTGTGTTGAGTGAAAAATAACTTTTTCAGATTATTTTTAAATGTGCTACATGCTAACCATGTAATGCCCCCTAGTCCTTCTATTATCCAAAAGAGTAAATACCCAATTCACATTTACCCGTTCTAGTCCTCTCATGATTTTAAATACCTCTAAAATATCCCCCTCTTATGTTCTTTATGTATAGGAATGACTCTTGCATTTCAGGAACTCAGATCCACCATGGTGTCCTTGAAGTGCTTCAGGATGTATCTTTGCTGGCTCATCACTACCCTTTCATGTTGCTTCAGGTGAAAATCCACATCTATTTCTGTTTCCAGAGATAGATCATGAAGGGGTAACTGCTACTCCACTAATCTGTACACCATCATATAAGTGGAATTCTAAAGGAGACCAACATCTTAAATCAGATGCTTATGAGGCATACTACAATCTTCCTTCTTCTTATGGTAGAAATGCCTCAATATTTTATTCCTTCTGACTCTCAGGTCCTTTAGGAATAGATACCCAAGGTCCTTGAGCCCCAGTCCCAGCCTCAGGCAATGGATTCTCCAAAAGCCCCCCCCCCCCCTCCCATCTTCCATTCTCCTTATCTTTTTTCCCACTTACTTTCACAAAAAAGCCAAAAAACCTGCTTGAAGACTCTTTTCTCTCCTGTCTATTTGTCAGCTCTCCAGCATCTTTCTTTTGGCTGATGGAATACTATATGAGGTATGAAGACTATGCATAGCATGGGTGTGCAGCACAGCCCATCTGCATTCTGATGCTCATTCCCCACTAGAGCTGATGCCTGTCCCTGCTTCAGTTAGTTCCCACTGGAGTGTTGTGAGAGTTAGGTAAGCATGTGTAGCATTCTCACTGGTCCAAATATCACTTGTGAAATGCAAATTACTCTTCTCTGCCTTAGTCAGCTGTGCCTGTATGTGACTGTGGAATTGTTTTACAGGGTGAGGATAAACTGCCTATTAAATGTATTCCTGGAAAATAGAGATGTGAATCAGAACCGGAGTCGGTTCTGATTCCGGTTCCGATTCCCATCGTGATTTTTTTTTGTCCGGCCCAATCAGGTTTTTTTTTACCGGCTACGCCTGAGCCGATAAACGAAAAAACCCACCCCGACCTTTTAAAACTAATCCCTTAGCTTCCCCCACCCCCCCCCCCAAAACCTTTTACAAGTACCTGGTGGTCCAGTGGGGGTCCCAGGAGCGAATCCCTCTATGTGACAGGGGCCGGCCAATGGCACGGATACCCTGTCACATAGTAAGGGCAAAGGGCCATCGGCGCCATTTTGATTAGTGGCAGCTGACGGCCCGAGAGTGGGAGATCACTCCCCGGACCCCCACTAGACCACCAGGTACCTGTGAAAGGATTTTGGGGGGGTCGGGAGGGTGGGGAAGCTAAGGGATTAGTTTCAAAGGGTCGGGGTGGGTTAAGGGATTATTTTTGTGTGCCGTTTTTCCCGCCCTCCCCCAAAACGATAAGAGAACCCCACAAACAATATCATGGGGTTTTCCTATCGGTTTTGGGGAGCCCCCGATTTCTGACGATTTTGAAAATATCGTATGATATTTTCAATAGTCTGAAATACGATTCACATCCCTACTGGAAAACACTTTTATAATTGGGAGCTAACATATATAGCAGATGCTTAAAGTCCATATTCTCCACTATCTGCGGGTACTGGTCATTGAAGGCAGTAATTTCCCTTATGCACCTCATTATTACTTTTTATACTGCCTGCTTCTTGCCCTAGGACAGTAATATGAAACACCACCCTCTTTTCTCTGTGATGGCTTACAGCTGCAGATGCATGGAAGAAGGCTGCTGGCCAGCCACCTGACTGGTGAAAACAGCCATGGGATCAGTTTTGGAAAAAGTCTTCTTCTGTCAACCCCTTTCTTCTGACTTTTGTGTTGAGTAGCAGAGGGGTACCCAGGCTAATACTGCCTTCTCTGATGCCAATCCTAATGGGTGCCACTTCTGCAGGTTGTTGCACTTCTGCTATCCCTGTCCATGCCATTACCCTGCTGATGTCAGCCTTGAATGACTCTCCTGACTTTTGTCCCTACTTTAAAACAAAAGGGAGAGGAACAGGCAGTAATTGCATATGCTCTCCAAATTTCAGTTTCTTTTGGATTGAGGTGGCTTCCACTGCTGGCATTCTGTGGATAAAAAAGTGTCATCATTTTAAGGGAAGGACTGCCTTTATTCTTGCTGCTACTGCTGAGCTGAGCTGCCTCTGCAACAAATCATCTGCCTTTTCTTAGCAGTAATATCATGGCATTTGAAGTGCATAATAGGGATTTTAATCTCATAAATGAATTTATTGATACTTTACCACCAATTACAGTACCATTCTAATGTATGCAAAATGTCTGTCACATATTGTTACATTCTGTGTGTCTTGAACTAACAGTGGGCCCTTGGGTCGTGCCCACAGGGAGGAGCCCTGTGGGCCCTTACCACAACAGGCAAGGTCTCAGCAGTGATGGACATTGGAGGAAACAACTTTATTATACAGCCAATGGTGATCTGAGGAGCGGATCAATAGAGTCAGTTCCGAGAGAGTTACCTGCAGCTGGTCGGTCCAAGTAGTAATCCTCAGCATGGAGTAGTCCAGTGAATATCTTCTCTAGGCGTAGCTTGTGCTGGCAACTCCAGTAATGGTCCACAGCGCGGGGTAGGCCGAAAGTCGATTGGAAGTTGCACAAGACTGGAGGGATCCGGTAGTGGCCCGCAAGCGGGGTAACCCGAAGATCCATGCCACAAAGGTAGAAGAGCAGGTTCTGTACTCATGTTGGTACTATGGAAGTAGATAGAGGATCAGGCACTGAGGAGGTCCGAACAAGAACAGCAGAAACAGAGAAAGAGAAAGTAATGGCTCTCCGAGGAGCAGATAGCCCTGAGTGCGGCAAGGCCCCCGAGGAGCGGGTACATAGGTAAGCCAGTAGGATAGCGAGACAGAATCCCAGTGTGGCGGAAATAGCAGGACAGGTATCCTTGGTAACTCGTATTGCTAAAAGTCAGCTGAGCTTAAGTATCGTGAGCGGATTATGTCATGCGGTGGAGATGCCACCAAGGTTCTCACCATGACGCATTTAAGAAGGGGGCAGGCATGTGAACACATGCCTTAGGTAACCCCAGATGTAAGATGGCTGCTGGGAGTGCCCACACCGTCCTGGGCATGTCATGAATGGCCGGCATGTGGAGGCGGAGGTCGCCATTCTCCCCAGACTTGGAGCTGCATAGAGAAAGGAGATGAGCAGCAAAGGTCGCAGCTGCCTGGGACCAATGGGCGCAACAGTACCCCCCTTCTTGGGGCCCCTCCCAGGGGGTTTTGGCTTCCTAGGATGAGCAAGGTGGAAGCGATGTAGCATCTCTTTGTCCAGTATGTTAACAGCAGGTTCCCAACTGTTTTCTTCTGGTCTGTACCCTTCCCAGGAGATGAGGTACTCCCAGTGCTTTCCTCTTTTACGAACATCCAATATGTCATCTACCTTATATACGATGTCATCTTCAGCATTGAGGGGTTATAGATCAGGAGTCTTATGAGAAAACTCTGAGAGGATACGTGGTTTCAGAAGTGAAACAAGGAAAGCGTGTATTTTCATTGAGGGTGGCAACCTCAAGCTGTAAGTCAAAGGTCACAAACGTCGGATTATGGTGAAGGGTCCAATGTATCACGGAGCAAATTGAACTGAAGGTAGCTTGAGTCGGATATATTTGGTACTGAGCCATACCTTATCTCCTGGCTTAAACTGGGGAGCTGCTTGATGATGAACGTCATAGTATCTTTTTGCTCATTGTCCAGCTTTATGTAGAAACTCCTTGGTCTGAGCCCAGAGTTGGTGAATCTTGTCAGCAGTAGCTTGGGCAACCAGAGATGCATCAGTCAATGGTATGGGAAGTGGTGGAAGTGGCTGTCGGCCATACACAGTCTGAAAGGGCTTGGATCCTGTGGCGGATGTCGGATGTGAATTCAAGGCAAACTCAGCCAGGGGTAGTAATTCTGCCCAATCATTTTGCTTAGAGTTGACATAGGCATGGATTAACTGCTTAAGAGTCCTGTTCATTCTCTCCGTTTGTCCATTAGATTGGAGGTAATATGCAAACGTCAAATCCAGAGAAATATCAAACTTTCGACATAGTGTCCTCCAGAACTTGGCGGTGAACTGGATCACTCGGTCCAATACAATGTGTTTTGGCCTATTAATGTTCTTAGGCAGAATGAAATATTTGTGTACATTTGTGCCTGCTTTGTTACGTCACAGTGTGTAGAATTATATCATGAATTTAATGAGATTGTTTCCTCCTCTTCTGTGATTCTTGTGTATATATCTGAATTTCAACAATTTTATTCTATTGAGACATCTTTGAGGTTTGTTGTGTTTCTCCAGGTGTTTTTCTCCCTTTGCTGGTCTATAAATACAGTGTGTATTATATTTTTTGCTATTATCTTCCATATATTAAGTCCATTGTTATTTGTGGGGACTGAAAAGGATGTTTATGCAATTACTTTTGTTTATTTATTTATTTAAATTCTTTTAATATACCGATGCTCAAGACCAGGTCTTATCGTACCGGTTTACAATAACCTAGGGGGTAAACCAGTTAAACCAGTTTATTTGTTTGTTTTGGTACCATTTGCAGTGTTTCAATTTATGTAAGTGTCTATATCTTTTTTTATTTATTTAAATTAAACAAAGAAAGAAAGCAGACATCAAGGAAAGCTATATAACAAGAGATAAGAGGGACTGCTGAGCCATGTTAGTACAGCTGTGATCACAGATTAGCTATTGATAAATTTATTTGAATATGATAAACAGAAGATTTAAATGTGAACCCAGCTTATAGTTACTTAGATGATGTCTAGAAAAAAGTTGCATATGTTCAAATTATATTGAAGCTTTTATATTACTGCATGTAACATGACAGGGAATATTAATGATAAAGCATGATAAATTGTGGCAATCCTTTATAGCTGCTTTATTAGCAAAATAACTTCTGTTTAAGAGGGAAGGCTAAAAGGTGAGATTTTGCAGATGCTGTTAAAAAAACACATAAAATAAGCTGATACAACACTATATATAACTAGTCTGACTGCAGAACCTATTAAATTAATAAGAATCACAAAGACCATTACACATCTTCCATGATTAAGGACATACTAAATTCCCTATTCCAGGGGTGGCCAACTCTGGTTCTTAACAACCACAAACAGGCCTGGTTTTTAGGATACTAATAATAAATATACATGAGAGAGTTTGCATACAACGCTGGTAGTGCATGCAAACCTTTTTCATACATATTCATTCTGGAAATCATGAAAAACAGTCCTGTTTGTAGCTCTTGAGGATTACTAGACTTGGTCATCTCTACTAGGGATGTGCATTGATTTTAGACAAAATAGACAATGTCAACAAAATTGTCTATTACATCTTGTTTTGGGAGTGCCCTGAAATGAAAATAAAAGACAAAATTATTATTTTGAGTTAGTGCGCACTAACAGAACTTAGTGCACACTAAGTCCGAAATTAGGGAAACATGAAATAAACACCAGGCATGTGCATTGTTAACACCTATCAGTTCAGGCTTCGTTTTTGGGCCCCTGCGGGCAATTTCATTTTTCCTGCGATTTGTTTTTTTTTTCCAAGGTTCTCAATTTTCATGTTAGTGCGTGCTAACCATTGTTAGAGCGCACTAACACAAACTACAAATTTTTCCTAAATTTCAGAAACATTCAGTTTGTTTTTCAGTGCCCATGAACCATGACAAATTAGACAATTTTGTTGAAATTGTCTAATTCGTGAAAAACAAATGCACATCTCTAATAAACATCCCAAACCATTTTAAAAATGAAATTAAACAGATAACAGCTTGAAACAAAAATGACACACAAAAAAATCAGTGCATATCCTTAGTCTCTACCCTATATTATAATTTTGGCCTTCATGTTGCTCTGTGAAATCATATTGCAGAAAATGAGTCCTTCTTTAAAATGACATCTTTAGTATGAATAGAAAATATACTGAATAAGATAAAACCACTTATGATGCATCTAAAGCAGGGGTAGCCAACTCCTGTCCTCAGGAGCAACAAGTAGGCTTGGTTTTCCGTATATCCATAATTAATATCCATGAGATATATTTGCATATAAAGGGCCCATGACTCCTTAAGGGAGCCGGGCACAATGGTAGTGGAGGAGGTGAAAGAGGATGCTGGGAAAAAGGCCGGGGGATGATGCGGTAGCGTCGGGGGGGGGGGGGGGGGGAAGGGGAATGCATTGATGTGGAAGGGAAGGGGAAACCGGTGCTGGGCTCAAGAAGGGAAGCCGTGCTGCAGCCGGCCCCTTTTTTGCCCAGCAGTGGCAGGAGCAGCATTTTCAGGAGAGCAGTGTTTTTTCTCAGGGGAACACCAGAAGCATTTTCAGGAGAGCAGTATTTTACTCTGGAGAACACTGGCAGGAGCAAGGAGAGAGGCAGGCTTCACACCGACAGGAGCGGCAGAGGAGAGACACACAGCTTCCGCCTGCAGCCTGATCACCGGTGGGATGACAGTGGCAGCAGTATCATCAGCGAGGATGACATTTATATCTGCACTTAAAAAAAAAAAAGTAATTAAAAACATTTTTTCAATGGACAGCAGTCTGGGAAAAAACCAGGACAGCAGTCCTGCAGCAAGTGGGACAGCAGTCTGGCAGCAACAGGGACAGCAGTCCAGGAGCAGACCGGGACAGCAGTATAAAAGGAGATTGGTGGTAAGGGGTTTGGGAGAGGGAGAGGGAGGGGGTGGGGGGCTTCCAAAATCATATACAATTAGAAATTTTTTTTTTAATAAGGCAAGTAGGAGAAAGCTAGATGGGGAGATGTTGCATATGTAGTACAGTGCATGGAGGGAGGGAGTGGGGGGAGCTTTACCTGGTTGTGTTTCTGTATCTCGGTGTGTGGCCATGCTTCCTGGGGCAGTGTGTGGCCATTCCAGGGTAAATGGTGTCGTGATGATGTTGGTCCTCCCAAAGATGGCTCCCATTGGTCCTCCCCAAGATGGCCACCAAGAGGACTGCCCAAAAATACAGGGTGGTGGCCATTTTGGTTAGGGAGCACATGCTGGTGGCCATTTTGGATTGTTGAACTACAGGACAGTGGCCATCTTGATGATGGCAGGTAATATATGGGTGCAGCCATCTTAGGTTGATAGTATTTGATTGTATAGGGGCAGCCATCTTCCTGATGGCAAATGATAGCAAGCAAGTATATGAGGATGGATATCAAGCTAATATATGGGGCAGTCAACACTGGCTCAGATTGCATAACACAGCGGCTACTCAGCAGCATTGTTCAACGTGTGCAATGGAAGGAGAGGCTCCCAGCATGTGTTTGTTTTTCCCCTCTTGCAGTACATTCTTGCATTACTACACCTACAGATATAGCTCCCAAGAGAAAGGACACAGCTCCAGCACAGTCTCTACCTTGAAATGGTAGGGCAAAGTTAGCAAACAGGAATGCACGGGTATTGAAAAAAAGGTAGAGCTGCCAACAACAATTGAACTGCAGATACAACACTGCGAGTCAGTCAGAGAGTGGCAAAACAACCATGGGCTGGGTTTCCGTTAACATGCATGAACCAATATGATATAGAAGTTCTCCAATGCCCAGAAAGGGTTCCCGAAGAGAAGATCCCACAACTCAACATACAGAATGCAGTAGGGATGTGAATCGTGTCCTCGATCGTCTTAACGATCGATTTCGGCTGGGAGGGGGAGGGAATCGTATTGTTGCCGTTTGGGGGGGTAAAATATCGTGAAAAATCGTTAAAAATCGTGAAAAATCTAAAAATCGCAAAATCGAAAAACCGGCACATTAAAACCCCCTAAAACCCACCCCCGACCCTTTAAATTAAATCCCCCACCCTCCCGAACCCCCCCCCAAATAACTTAAATAACCTGCGGGTCCAGCGGCGGTCCGGAACGGCAGCGGTCCGGAACGGGCTCCTGCTCTGAATCTTGTCGTCTTCAGCCGGCGCCATTTTCCAAAATGGCGCTGAAAAATGGCGGCGGCCATAGACGAAAAAGATTGGACGGCAGGAGGTCCTTCCGGACCCCCGCTGGACTTTTGGCAAGTCTCGTGGGGGTCAGGAGGCCCCCCACAAGCTGGCCAAAAGTTCCTGGAGGTCCAGCGGGGGTCAGGGAGCGATTTCCCGCCGCGAATCGTTTTCGTACGGAAAATGGCGCCGGCAGGAGATCGACTGCAGGAGGTCGTTCAGCGAGGCGCCGGAACCCTCGCTGAACGACCTCCTGCAGTCGATCTCCTGCCGGCGCCATTTTCCGTACGAAAACGATTCACGGAGGGAAATCGCTCCCTGACCCCCGCTGGACTTCCAGGAACTTTTGGCCAGCTTGTGGGGGGCCTCCTGACCCCCACGAGACTTGCCAAAAGTCCAGCGGGGGTCCGGAAGGACCTCCTGCCGTCCAATCTTTTTCGTCTATGGCCGCCGCCATTTTTCGGCGCCATTTTGGAAAATGGCGCCGGCTGAAGACGACAAGATTCAGAGCAGGAGCCCGTTCCGGACCGCTGCCGTTCCGGACCGCCGCTGGACCCGCAGGTTATTTAAGTTATTTGGGGGGGGTTCGGGAGGGTGGGGGATTTAATTTAAAGGGTCGGGGGTGGGTTTTAGGGGGTTTTAGTGTGCCGGCTCACGATTCTAACGATTTATAACGATAAATCGTTAGAATCTGTATTGTATTGTGTTCCATAACGGTTTAAGACGATATTAAAATTATCGGACGATAATTTTAATCGTCCTAAAACGATTCACATCCCTAGAATGCAGCATCGCATGCTCCTGTCACAGACCGGGGCAGCCCTCAGGGTAGGAGTATAGGTAAGGCGGGTGTCTGACATGGGTTCCTCCTCTGAGGGTAGCGGGGAGGAGGAAGCCTTAGCCAGGATCATGCGCAATGCTCTAAAATCTTATAAAAAGAAAATGTGTGATTCAAGATGGAGAGGTTCCACAGCAACAGTGTGGGAATCTCTTCCCGACTCTCTCCCAGAGCAGAGCTTTCCATCATGGCCAGGCAGAGCTCCAACCCCGGGCATGGCATCCCAGAGCTTGACACCGGCGCCCGCAATCCAGACCGCTGGTGTGATGCCGGTTCCCGTGGTTCAGATCACTACTCCCTTCCCTTCTAAGGAGAAAGTCCTATGTGGGGTTAGCTCTTTGGCTTACAGTGTTCCAGAAAGTATCAAGAAGAAAATTTGGACGTGGGAATTTATTGATAAATTCTCCCTTCTAATAAAAGACCTGGAGGCGGACGACCCAGAAGGTCTCGACAAGGAAGGGGTTAATGAAGCAAAAGAAAAACCACAAAATTTCAAAAAACATACATAACTGGGATAGCGTGTTTCACATCTTTATGAGTGTTATAGTTGAGCGTGAACCAGAGCAGTTCCCTTTTCTAATAAGATACCTGGACACAACCATGAAAGCTCAGAAGCACGGCAGCTGGGCGTGTTTGAATTATGATATAAGATTCAGGAAGAGTATGTCACAGGATAGCTCTATATCTTGGAGGCATAGAATGCTTGATCTATGGCGCGGCCATCCAGTGCTCCTACCATGTGACAGGGGCCAGCCAATGGCACGGATACCCTGTAACATGGTAAGGGCAAAGGGCCATTGGCGCCATTTTGATTCCACATTGGTGCGGCCACCACTGCGGCCAATCTGGGCCTGCAAGATTAGGCAATAATGTCCATTGGCAGGTGGCGATCTGGAAGGTTCAAGTTATACGTTAAACCCAAGGAGTATTTCAGTGAATAGTCTCTAACATGCCTCATCTGTTAACAGATCAAAGACCACAGATACACCACATAAGGATACTAGGCCACTCTTATGTACGGTGGGCACATAAGAGGGCACTCGTGCGACCCGAGGGAGGACACCTGGGCTTGGCTGCTCATTGAATCTCTTTGATATGGAAAGAGATCCCAGGGATGAGATGGGACCAGTTGATGCTGACTGTAATGGACATGAATCGATCTACTGCTCCCCCCCCCCCTCGATGCATTGATTGTGCATCTGGGGGGTAACACCTGACTTCAACGTGCAGTGTACAACTTACACAAAAAATTCCAGGTGATATGGCCAGTTTGGCTAACGTGTTCTCACAGTTGGTGATCGTTTGGTTCTGCATCACCCCCTGAAGAGTATGGAAAGGTGTACGGTCTCATCGTGCAGTAAAAAAAACAGAAAAAAGATCAATAAGTGGGTGAGTAGATTTATGCCTACTATAAAAGGATTGACCATCAAGCACAAATTGCTAGACAAGAGCCCCAGCTTGTTTAGAACAGATGGGGTGCATCTGTCAGACATTGGGTGGGACATATTCAATACTGCTTTGCAAGATGTCATCGAAGCCCTGCATAAGAATTGGACCGCAGCCAAGCTTATTGGGGGGTACTCTGGTAAGCAGGGCTGCTACTAGGATACCATGGCGCGGTGACCAGCTCATTGACAAGCCCCCACAGATTTTAACTACGGATTTTTCATGGGGCCATTCGCCCCGGAGCACCTGAGCGGGCAGGTGATAAGCGGGCTGGCGGCCCAGCAAGTACCAACCCAGACCCCTCATCACTTTGTGGTGACGAGAAGGGGAGTATAGAGGGCACTTCGACCTGAGACCCTAGCTTCTACGGCCGGGCCTGGGTAACCCCTTACTGTGATGATGCTTTGGCTATTACAGCCAGGCGTCTGCAACAGCATCTCGGCTTTTACAGCTGGGGTATTCCCCATTCACCAGCAGCAGTTTGGGCCTAGCACCTGTCATTTGTGTTGGGCGCTGGTCACCAGGAACTGGTCATTTGCAGATTAAGAATTACGATTTGTTAAAAGTTAGGCTATGACGTGAATGTATTATACTCATAGGTTGCAATGTTATGTTTGGGCTGCAGCCAATTCATTTGTCCACAAATAAAACAAAATTTTGATTTAAGCAGAGCGCGTGTGAGTCCATTAATCTCAGATAGCGTGGGGGGGGGGGAGTGGGGGGGGGCAGCGGAATTCGAAGTGCAAGTGATCACCAGTCTTCCCCCTGTCATGTTGTAGAGGCAGTATATACAAATCTATCTCAAGCTTATTTATTGAAAATCAGTCCTGTTTGTGGATCTTGAGTACCAAAGTTGGCCCCTCCTGATCTAAAGAAACATATTATTAAAAAGTTACAGGAAATATTTGATTATGCATAGATTTCATTAAGTCAGAACATAGTCAAATGAAAGATGTTTGTTTAATAATTATCTTTGCTTAGAGGAAATTGCTGCTAAAGCAAGAGTTGCTGAAAGTAGAGCATTAACTGGCATTGGAGGAAAAGTGAGGTATGTCTAACTTGCTAAAATTTGCTTGATGAGGGGAGTTTGTGTTTTGAAAGATATTTTCTCTATTTGGAAGCATGACTGACCATGGTTTGTTTGTTTCTTTATTTATTTTAAAAGCATTTTTTGCCTGCCACTCCAACGAACATGCAGAGTTACAAAATAACATGCACAAAATATACTTCTTTCTGTTTGGAAATTTGATTGTGTTTTAAAATATATTTCTATCTATGTGGGAGCTTGATTTAACTTTTAAACATATTTCTTTCAGATTTGGTATTTATATTTTAAAGTATATTTCTTTCTGTTTTGGAAATGATAGAGATATTTTCCTGTTTGTGTTTCCCACCCTTCTCTGTCTCAAAACTACATTTATGAACCATTGCTCATTCAGGGGGGCAAGGAGAACATTTACATAAAAGGAATCAACTTGTACTTGGTATATAGACTACTGACCATCCAACATAATTGGAGGGGATTTTACAACCTGTGCATGGCGACGCAATCAGCCCTTTTTCCTGTTCCCTCCCAGTCCGCCCCAGTAAAGGAGCGGACTTTTTACACCCCATACTTAACCTGCCTCCCTTTTCCCCTACTAGACCCAACCACTTAAACCCCAACTGACTACCTTTTTTTTTGTTTTGTTTTATTACTTACCCACAGTCCGGAGCAGCATACTAGTTGCACAGGTCTGTGGTTTCTGGCGCATGCTTCAGCCGGACAGTGCCTGAAATGGCGCAGTACCAGCCTGCCCACACCCCACCCAGATCCCACCCAGTCCCCACCCTCCGCCCACCCCTTTTACAAAAGCCTTTCTTGTGTTCATATGGACAGATATATGCATGGCTGCAGGTGTTTTTAAATCTCCTTTGCATGTGTGCATCCCATCCACGTGTGTATCTGCCCATTTTGGTGCCTGCTGGGCTTTTAAATTTCAGCCTTTAGGGTAAAAATGTAAACCAGTCCAACTGTTTTTCAGTGACCTATAATCAACTTGCTATATATTTTAGTCGAGTTAATTTTGTGCTTCTTTGAATGAGGCTATTGAATGACTTTTATTATGTACAATTACTTTCCCTTATTCTGGACATGATTCATCAATCACGCGCACATGCGAGTACCAATGTAAATTGTATGCCCGAGTAACAGATTTTATGTGTGCATTGACACGCACATGTTATAAAATTGGCACATTCATGTGCATGTGCCGGCAACCATGTGCACATGGATGCCCGCGTGCGGGTGTTAAAATCTACCTTTAAACTACATGATACTACAAAACAAACCATGATAAACTAAATTTTTCATAGATACATAAATACATATTATAGGCTGAAAAGATGTTAAACCATTCAATATTTCAAAGCAACAAGTGAGAAAATAAACCGTACTATAAATATGGATTCTGAGCATAGAGGTAGAAGATAGATCCCAGAGAAAAAAAGGGTAATGTTTTTCATGCAGAACATTTGAGAAATATAAACTTTTATAGGTCTCTCTCACATTTTTTTCAGTATCACCAAAGCTGTCACCACTGTTACTAATTCTGCCACTGTTCAGATAGATATCCTGATTCACAGTGAGGAACAGGTTTATTGCAAAAGATGTCTGCATTTCAACTCCCTTGGGAAGCAGGTGGCAGAACTGAGAGATGAGGTGGTAAGAGTAATAGGCATCCAGGACAATGAGGACTACATTGATGAAATGTTTATAGAGGTATCATAGACAGGAAGCTCAAGCAGAGAGGGAGGTGAAACTGGACTGCAGGATGACTGCTGGATCCTGCTTAACAGGATTGCAAGATGGCTTCAGCATTAAAGATTGAATGTTAACCCTAAAAAAATCAGAGGTGATGAGATCTGACCTTTATTGCTTATGTAAGAATCAGTTATTCTACTAAAAGAAGTTGTCTCTATATTGAATATTGGAATTGATAAAAGTCTTGATTTTTGGCTCCCATCTCTTCCCTAATTCAACATTCTTTATATTATCTTTGTTTTATTTGATGCTTAAGACCATTTTAGAAATGCTAGGATTTCCAGACTCCTGTTTACACTTTAGTTCTTAATCGGTTAGACTATTGTAATACAATGTTTCAGGGACTTTCCATGATTGTTCTTATAAGATTATACACAGCAGCCAAACATTTATGGTTTCAAAAATATGATCGTGCAACTTCTTTATTCCTTGAATTGCATTTGTTACCAGTTGAGTGAAGGATAAAGTTTAAAATGATTTGTTTAGCCTTCAGAGCTATTCATAGAGTTCATCCCAGTTACTTTCTTTACATGCTTTGTCCATAAAAACCCTCCAGAACACTTTGTTCTTCTCAGTTGGATTTATTATGTATTTATTTTCCAGTCAAGATGAGATTAGAATGTACCAGACAAAAATGTTTTTCATACCAAGCACCTTCATTTTGGAATGCCATTTCACCTGATGTACATAAAGAGAAAAAGTATGGAAAAGGGGCACCAAGCTTTGGTTGTTTCAGATGGTTTTAAAATATTGTCTTCATTTTTATGTTCATAGTTTTTATTTAAGTTCATCATTATAACAAGATTATGAGGTATTTTATAGGCAATGGCTTAACTGTTTCTTGTAATTATGTTTGTTTTAAATTGCTTTGTCTTTTATGTCCTCATATTTCATCTTATGAATGCTTTTTTGTTTTCTGTACATTGCTTTGATTTATATACAGAATGGCAATTCAGCAAGATAATACAATGAAATAAATTAAATTACCACAGCTACTAGAGCTTACACCCTGACTCCAATTTCCCTTGAACTGAACCTTCATGCTCTTGGTACACTTCAAGAATATTCTCCGTATAACTTAACATGGTACCCTATTGAGAAGGGTCCCAATGTCCCACAATGCTTGTCATATATAGAAATGCTCTTATCCAGTTAACAATATTTTTTGGAATCCTCTTCTCATTTTTCATATTGCCGGTCTGTCCTTCAATTTCTTTTCATCATCTGTCTTTCGCCATCCTTGCAGGATACTAAATAGAGATGTGAATCGGAACTGGAATCAGTTCGGATTCCGGTTCCGATTCACATGTGGGGTTTTTTTCATCGGGCCTGATCGCAGTTTTGTTTATCGGCTGCGCCCGAGCCGAGAAACAAAAATCCCACCTGACCCTTTAAAACTAATTCCTTTGCTTCCCCCACCCTCCCGACCCCCCAAAAAACATTTTACAGGTACCTGGTGGTCCAGTGGGGGTCCCGGGAGCGATCTCCTGCTCTCGGGCCGTCGGCTGCCACTAATAAAAATGGCGCCAATGGCCTTTGCCCTTACCATGTGACAGGGTATACGTGCCATTGGCCAGCCCCAGTCACATGGAGGGAGCACTGGATGGCCGGCGCCATCTTTAAAAATATTGATTGGTCACTCCATCATGAGGTTCTTTTTTGTGAAGGAAAATAAGGACTACAGCAACAGTAGAAAATAAAAATCCTCTTTATAATATAAATTGTCTCTAACTTCTCCCTCTAATATCTGCCTTAATCTCCCTTTTCTTCAGTTCTGTGTGATATTTTCTGTAATGCTCAGAGAGGCCGATATTGTAAAATGTGTGGGAAAGTGGGTGCTCAATGTTGAATGCCCTCTTTCCTAACACATGCCTGGCTACCACTCCTGGGCATGCAATGCCATATTTAAATAAATAAGGGGTCAGGCTGGTAAGGAGGCACTAGGGGCAATAGCATGTCCTAGCACCTCCTTAGCAGCATGGCTGTCAGCAGGTGGCTGTCAGTGGGTTTGGAAAACAGATGCTCAGTTTTATGAGTGTTTGTTTTCCTTCCCTGTGCATAGCCAGGGGTTAGGAAAATGGATGTTCATAAATTTGAGCATCCGTTTTCCTAACCAGACCTGCCGGCACATTTTATTTTTACATTTGTTTTACATTTCATTTCATTTTTAACCTTTTGGTTCCTCTCTATTAATATCACCATGATATTAAGTTGGAGGATGTACAGAAAAGCAGTATTTTCTGCATTTCTGTGCACTTTTCTGTATACTGGGCAAATAATTAATAGCCTCATCAACATGCATTTGCATGTGATGACCGTTATTAGTTTCGGAGGGGGGGAGGGTTGGACCCACATTTTGGATGTGCTAAACCCCTTATTGTATAAGGGGTAGTGGACGCGCATCCAAATGCACGTCCAACCGCTGATAAAACAGTGTGATCGGCTGAGCTTACTTTACTCTATGGGCCTGAGACTGTCTTAAGTGCTTCTTAAAGCTTCTCCCCTTCATTAAGGCCTATTATCTACAGACCTATTGTCCTTTCTACAGCTGTAAATAGCTTACAACAAAACACAGATATCAAGTTTAGCAAATACCCAGAAAGAAAAATAATAAATTAAAAGAAATACTAACCAAACCTCAACTAAATTCCTAGAAAGTAAAATAATAAAGTGAAATACTCAAACACTTAGCATTTCGGAAAAAAAAACAGCCAAAGGTGCCTGCTGTACTCCCATCAGTTGTAGTCCTGTGATAACTTGAAAGTCCCTAAAATTTTTCTTTCTGAGTCTTTGCACAAGTGAAGAAAGAAAGGAATCACAAGTCTGGACAGATGTTCCAGAAAGAGTTCTCATTAAGCATACAAAATATGAAGTAAAGCTTAAGACTGAAGCCATCCCCATGCTTAAATGAGTTCTAAAGACATTTCTCCCAGTAACAAGACATAGAATACAAGATTTCTAACCAGAAGTGGAGATGATATTCCTTAAATTCAGAAAGTACAGTATTATTAGTATGAATGCTCAGGAAAGCACATACAAAATAATACATTGTTCATATTACTCACCAGCATAACTAAAAAAAAAAAAAAAAATGGGAGTTAATTCTTTAGACAAATGTTGGCGTAGCTGTGGGGAGCTAGAACATTATTCCATGTAGGGTGGCAATGTCTAATAAAGAAAATATATTAGTCTAAAATCATTTTCTGGATTTATGAAGTGGTTGTTGGATGATTTAATAGTTACTTTGCTGGTATACCTGGAAGAAATAATACTAATACATAAAAACAAGGCTATTCCTTTAGAGATTCATCTCCTAGTGGCACCAAGGCACAATGTAATGGGAACCAGGTTCAAAATATCCCCTAAAAGCATTGTTGTAAATCATATGGCAAACATATACTGGGAAAGCTACCATTGGAAATACAAGATGACTATCCAGATATTCCTGGTACACTGGGTCCATTGCTTAAAAGGGAAGCAGAAAATAAAATTCTTATAGGAAAAAGATACCGAGTTTAACTCCCAGGGTATGGTTATTTTTTAAGAGGAGGTGGGGAGAAAGACATCATGAAGGATGAAATAGAGCCACAGACAAGAGTTATTTTCCAAAAGCAGGGTAGAGAGGGGGATGTATGTATGTCTGTGGGGAGAAAAGGGGAGAGAATGGCAAAGGTTGTAACAGTTGTAAGTTTCCTCTTATTATTGCCAGTGTTTGGAGACCAAATTATTAGTGTTCAGTAGGGAAAAAGGTTTCTCCTCCATGCAGGAGGACAAGGCTTGGATATAAATTCATGGAGGAGGAATTCTATTGTTTTCAATTAATTTAGTCAATATATATGAAACAAGTAGTGTAACTTACTACACATATTTTGAAGCAACTCATGTCTTATAAACGTGTCAATTTACAACAAAGTGTGTTGAAAATGGGCGGAAAATGTATGAAGTACTGTAGCCATGCATGCACTTTAATCATTTAATTTATTAGTTTTAGAATTTCTTCCAAATCTAGTGCTTTCTTAAATTTACATCAGAGAGGTACATGCTTATTTCATAAGTCTTGGTTATTGAAACATCATAGGTTTGAATTCAGTGCTGTTTTAGGGATATCTCCTTGAAGCAGTCCAGTCACCAAAAATAGAAAAAAAAAAAAAAAAGCATTAAGTATTTCTGTTTGGTTCCTTCCAGAAAATCAGCCTGTTATCTTATTATATATCTCCCCTTTTATAGGTTTAGGAGTGATCAGTTTCTTATGTCTCTATCCCTGCAGCTGCTTGTCTTCATTTTTATATCATTTAAGACTTAGATAAACAGGTTGCTTGTCAGATTGCTGAAAATGCAGTTGCAAAGTCTCTTCTACCAGGAGGAAGAAGATGTATTGTCACATAGGCAAAAAGAACTTCATTTAATATCTTTCTCTAACATATGAATGGCTTCATCTACAGTTCATAAACACTGTTCTTGCCTCCTGGTGGTAAATTTCTGTGAAATGAGTTATAACAAAAATCAAAGTAAAATGTTTGGTACATTATCTGAAACGAATGATTATGACTACAATTTATTTACAAAGCAAAATTCCATTTTGTTATTATGCAATTAGTCTGTTATCACTGATAGCACTTGAGAAGTATTGCTAATTAATTGTTAATAACCTGCTGGGAACACAACCAAGACAGACATTAAATTGTAAAACTACTTATCAAGAGTGCTGAAGCAGAAATGATTTAAAGATTTTAATCAGATCTCAGCACAACAATTTAGCCTGGATACCTAAATGTTTTGTAGAGCAGTTATTCCATACCCAAAAGGGATTTTCTATTCTTTCTATTCTATCATGGAAAACTAACAGGTAAAAGCACGATCAGGAAAATTTTGTATCTGCATACTATATAAAAAAAAAAACAAGTCATAATTTCTTTTTTGGGAGGCATAATCATGAAAGATAAAAATGAGTGAGATTAGGGAAAAATAAGACAATGCTTAATGTTGGTAAGAAGCATTAGACAATTTTGTATGGAAACCCAGATTAAGACACTTTCCATAAAGGTTTCTTCTTTCATTTAAGAAAGAAAAGAGGCAGTAAACAAATACATAAAATATATCAAATATGTAAATAGGCAACATCAATATTCATTCCTAAGGGTGTTGCAGCAGATTTCAAAGGAAAAGAACATATGCTTTCTGTTTAAAAGTTTCCATAGGTGCAAAGTACCCAGTGAATTTTTCACCTATTGTTTAGTAGATTTCTCATACAAAATACAATCTACATGTAATATTTCCCAATCACACCCGAAAAACACATCCAGAAAAGCCTTTCTCAAATGTATTTAAAAGTATGTGTGTGCTTTGTGGAACAAGGCCTGCGCTTTTAGCCATATCGTGGAAGGGAAATTTTAAAGTAGCTAATTTGTGCATATAAATTTTGATTTACAGACATATATGGTTTAAAAAATTGTCCTCTAAAAATATAACAATAATAACATGTAGGGGCCTATGCATTGTAGCTTGATTTGTAAATTAAGGGCCTTTTTTGTATGTAACTCCCATTGTAAGCTATTAGGGGTATGAATTTGGTCCCTACGTATTGGCAATCCGCAACAGATGTGGCCATATTCATTGTATTTGTGGGGAAGTGAAACGTATCGCGATTCCCCAAGAATACACGAATCTTCGCCAAATTATTTGGCCGCCTAAAGAAACCAATTTAAACAAACCCCCCACCCTCCTGACCCCTCTTCAAAACTTATCAAAACTCCCTGGTGGTCCAGCAGGGAGTCCAGGAGCCATCCCCTGTACTCATACCCTCGGTGCCATGTTTTTAGTCACATGATGGAGTCCCTTTAAACGGGGATGCCGAACAGGGGAAAGCAGGTTCACCATTTTTAGGAGAGGAGGATTCACTGAGCAGCGCATTTGCGAGCTTTCTAATGGAATGAAACAACGAAAGAGGTTGAGCGGGGATGTGTAGCGATTAAGTGGCTTCCCCTGATGAAGAAGCAATTCGAAACTTGGCCTTGTTGGGGTACACGCTGCTAAGGATTACACCGAAGCCTGAGGGTTTGAATTTGAGATAAGTGACATTTAAAGCCGGCTCCATTTTTTGAATGACGAGTGGGCGACCTGAGTTTCTCTGTTCTAAACTGTTTGGTCACACTTGTATCAAGGAAGTTTCTTGAATATAAACATAAAAAAAGCTTTTAAATTTTGAAAAATAGTTGAATAACAGAAAAGAAGTTTTTTGAAAAAATAATTAAAGGACTATAGGGTGGATGGTGGTGCTGATGATTAAACAAGAAACCAAGTGAGGTTCACTGGATAGTGTCCCTGAGTTCTATGAAGCATCACTTTACACCTTTTATATATTTTTTCAATTTTTTGTAAATGCTTGAGTAGGATATACAAGTGAGATTAATTCAGTTAATTATAAGAAAAAAAATTGGAAATTGAAACAAGTTATAAACAATAGAAAAATGGTATCCTCAGACATGGCAACCTGTCCTTCATGAGGTGGAATGTGCCAGGGAAGCAAGATGTGCCTAATGGCGCTGACAAACAGCATTGCAGTGTTCAGTCTTGCACCTGGCCTGTGAACCACTACATACACAGGCCACACAGTGGGCTGCACATCTAGGCAACACCTTACACCATGTATGGCAAAAGGTAGACAGCTCAGAGCTTCCGGATGTCCACTTACAGTGGCAGACCATCTGTCAGGGATTGTGTCCTCCACGGACGCAGAAATCTACTCATAATTGAGTACAGTAGTGTGTGACACCCGGTGATACAAATATTTGGTATATTTTACTGACTAATAACAGAACAACAATCATTTAGATGCTGCAGAACCCCAGTGGACTTTCTCTCCTACAGGTATGCTGTTCAGAAGGTTACAGGTAACCAATGTTGCTCACACATCATTATCATCAGAATATTAGTGTTTCCACATACTGTATGACCTCTGGCAATGCTTCACAGCCTATATGTGGAGAAGACCCCTTTACCTCGTTGCCCAACTATGTATTCCACAGGAGCTGGCGGACAGTGGTTTGCCCAGTCACTGCTAACTGAGCTGTGTGCAACAATAGAGGGAATATGGGCCAGACATGGGCCTACATGTCCCTCCGATTGACATAGATGCACCCATATCGCTCCGTTGGGAGGGTATAAGTCCCATACACATGATGTCCCTCAAGAAAGGCTTGCAGGTACAGGGGCTTCAAGACAGAGTATGTAGAAGAACAGGGGTGAGGTGGGTATATTACGTGATGGTGACACAGGTGAGACAGTATGTGGAAACACTAATACTCTGCTGATAATTATGTTGAGCAACATTGGTTACCTGTAACCTTCTGAACAGCACACCTGTAGGGAGGAAAGTCCACTGAGGTTCTGCAGCATGTAAATGATTGTTGTTCTGTTAATAGTCACTAAAGTATACCAAATATTTGTCAACACTGACAGATACCTGTCAGTGGACTGTACTGGTTGTCCAAACAACATGCGCTATCAACAATGACAGTTAACCTTGGAGATTGGCTGGTATATGTGTGTGTGGCGAGGTGAAATATGTGAAGACACTGTAGGACTGTGGACCACACAGTGTTGGCCATCAGACAGTGTTCACATGGTAGACGTGACCAACATTATAAAGGGTCCATGCACAACCCACAGCTGGGAGACGGCACCGGAGGGATGTGTGTAACAACAGATGGTGACCACATCTTGCAACCCTTGCCCTTTTCTGGCCATCAAATTAATATACTGGTGGTTAACACTGACTGCACACCAGCAGTCACCACATCTTTGTGCACAGGGACACCAGATCAACACACTTAAGGCCTGTTGAGCATGCTTTACACCGGTTGCACCATGTAAACGGGTATGACCCATTAGCATTAATATATTCACCTCTCCGTACGACTAGCAACAGCCTAGTTACCTGGCCGCTGACAGTCTGTGCAACTCCTTTAATACACGGCATGCAGATAGCAACATAACCCTTCCCATGTCGCACCTTTCAGTGGGCCACAACCTTAAGGCTAAGACAGTAACTATAGGAAACCTTTCCTGCCACACAAGGAATCCATGGACATGCTGCCATGGTGGGGATGTACACTGATATATGAGTATGCACAGGGTACATGCTTAGTGTGTGGACTCATGACCGCCAACAGTGCCTGACATGAGCACTGCAATTGCAATAGACTGTTGCCCACCCCTTCCCCTTTCCACACAGATCATGAGAGCAGTCATACATCAGAACGCTCCCTTACTGGGCATTCCCTGTACTGAGGAACAGTACCTCTTCTAGTGTAAGGGACATGTCATGTACTCCCCTAATGTTTACTCTGCAGGGTCCCCCTTACCGCCATACTACTATTTGAACATAACTGTAAGGTATTTCAATGGCAGGTGCAGATGTTGCTATACTGAACCTCAGACAGGGGGCAGTTGTGAAAATCAGCATTGGTCCAACGTGTAATGCAGCATGCTAGGTGTGGCAGGTGTACACCAGGGGCACATTAGGAACATAACAAGGACACAAAAGGTGGCATGGTAAACCGGAATTTTATTCCTTACAACATTGTGCAGGGTATAGTGATGTATTAGATCATCAGTTTAACCATACATTAGATGTTCCTAGGTAGTCATAATCTGCAAGTACTAGATAGTAATAGATCCAAAGTGGTCCAATTCCGTGCTACTTACTTCACTCCACTATAAGGCGTATATACTGATATGCAGGTAGTGGGTGTTATCAGTACTGTCAAAGCATGATTACCTAGGAACAGAGAAACAGGAAGTGGCACCCCAATAGCTAGGATACTGCAATACATAGATTACCGCTGGACAATATACAATGTGTTGACTGGCTTAGACCCCAGGCGGTCCATGTTGAAAGAGTGCACTGAAAGGGGACTGCCTGAGAGGCCGGCTAGCAGAGTGAAAGTCCAGGCCTCAGGCAGTCCATGTTGAAAGAGTGCACTGAAAGGGGACTGCCTGAGAGGCCGGCCGGCAAAGTGAAAGTTCAGCCAACAGACAAGGGATCGAGTAGTTCAGCATGTAGGCAGCTGGCAAACACATGAAGGGTGTGGCAACAGCAGTGAAGGCCCAGGAACAGACAGCAGTGGCATGGCAACAGCAGTGAAGGCCCAGGAACAGACAGTAGCGGCATGGCAGCAGGAGAAGGCCCAGGAACAGACAGCAGCGGCATGGTAGCAGGAGGAGGCCCAGACAACACAGCAGCGGCTTGGCAGCTGGAGGAGGCCCAGGAACAGACAGCAGTGGCATGGCAACTGCAGTGAAGGCCAAGGACAGACAGCAGCGGCATGGTGACAGCAGAGAAGGGCCAGGAACAGACAGGCCAAGTGCCAATTGGAGACATGAGGCACAGAACGCACCCCACAACCAGCATTAACAGCCCTTGAGCAGACAGGTCATCCCACAGCACACTGCCATATTTTGCAGCCCTTGAGAACAGAAGGCGGCACACAGCACAGTGGCGCAGTGGATGCAGATGGCACACAGCAGAGTGGCGCAGCGGATGAGATGGCACACAGCAGAGTGGCGCAGCGGATGCCGGTGGGCCAGGTGACCAGGTGGGTGGGAAGTGGCGCCTCATCAGCTTTGCATGGTGCATCCTCTTCCATCTCGACGGCACTGCCCCTCTGTGGGGAGCAGCCAGTGGTGCATCCTCTTCCATCTCGACGGCACTGCCCCTCTGTGGGGAGCAGCCAGTGGTGCATCCTCTTCCATCTCGACGGCACTGCCCCTCTGTGAAGAGCAGCCAGTGGTGCATCCTCTTCCATCTCGACGGCACTGCCCCTCTGTGGGGAGCAGCCAGTGGTGCATCCTCTTCCATCTCGACGGCACTGCCCCTCTGTGAGGAGCAGCCAGTGGTGCATCCTCTTCCATCTCGACGGCACTGCCCCTCTGTGGGGAGCAGCCAGTGGTGCATCCTCTTCCATCTCGACGGCACTGCCCCTCTGTGAGGAGCAGCCAGTGGTGCATCCTCTTCCATCTCGACGGCACTGCCCCTCTGTGAGGAGCAGCCAGTGGTGTATCCTCTTCCATCTCGACGGCACTGCCCCTCTGTAGGATGGTCATCCCAGTGGTGGGTGGGAGTACCTGCTCTACCAGGTTTGTGGTGCCTGATGGTCCCCTCAGGGCCCCTTGCCACATCGTGATGGTCCTGTGGGAGGTGGCAGATTCTTGGGGGGACGGCCCCTGCGGCCTCGGGACCCTGAGGGACTTGGCTGGGGGTGTTGACGTTGTTGATGAGGATGACGCCTGCTGGTCCGGCATCCGCTGCAGGATTTGCAGCGGATATTGTATTGTGTGTGCCAATCGCTGCTGCGATGATGGTGGCTGCCTGTGTGGTTGCTGCAGTCTGGAGCTGGCTGTCGCAGTTCAGCTGTCTGATGGCTCTCCTCAGGCCAGGCAGTTCCATCCTGATTTGGTCTGCCTGTGTGGCAGTCATCGGGTCAGGGTTCGGTTGGAAGGGTGGCGCTGCTGGAGGTGCTTGTGGTGCTGGTGTTGGGACTTCCGGTGCTGGGGAATGTGCCATTGCTGCCCCAGCTGCTGGTGCAGGGCTGCATGGAGACATGACTGGTGTGGGCCAAGTGGGCGGAGTTCCCTCAAAGGGCAGAGGAGTGGGGGAGGTCCCCCACTCCATATCCTCCAGGGACTCGCTCAGGGTGAGGGGGTTGCCTCTGGCTGCTGTTGTGGGCCGCAACTCTTCCTCCTCCTCCGATTCCGACCACTGTGTCTTTGCATCTATGTGATAGGGCCTGGTTACTAGGGATGTGAATCGTTTTTTGACGATTTAAAACAATCGTCAGATATATTTTAAATCATCAAAAATCGTTAGAGCCGCGATACAATAACAATTCCCCCGATTTATCGTCAAAAAATTGTAAATCGGGGGAGGAGGAGGGCGGGGAAACCGTCACACCAAAAAAAACCCTAAAACCCACCCCGAACCTTTAAAACAAATCCCCCACCCTCCCGAACCCCCCCCCCCCCAAATGTTTTAAATTACCTGGGGTCCAGTGGGGGCGTCCCAGCGTGATCTCCCGCTCTCTGGCCACGGCTGCGTTAAGAGAAATGGCGCTGGTGGCCCTTTGCCCTTATCATGTGACAGGGCAAAGGTAGCGTCGGCGGCATTTTGGTTCCTGGCTCCCGATGTCACGCGTGCAGGAGATCGCTCCCGGACCCCCGCTGGAACCCCAGGGACTTTTGGCCAGCTTGGGGGGGCCTCCTGACCCCCACAAGACTTGCCAAAAGTCCAGCGGGGGTCCGGGAGCGACCTCCTGCACGCGGGCCATATTGCCAATATTCAAAATGGCGCCGGCGCTACCTTTGCCCTCACTATGTCATACGGGCGACGGTCGCCCATATGACATAGTGAGGCCAGAGAGCGGGAGATCGCGCCGGGACCCCCCCCCCCCACTGGACCCCAGGTAATTTAAAACATTTTGGGGGGGTTCGGGAGGGTGGGGGATTTGATTTAAAGGTTCGGGGTGGGTTTTAGGGGTTTTTTTGTGTGCCGGTTTTCCCGCCCTCCCCCGATTTACGATTTTTAACGATTTAAAAAAAAAAAAAACAACACAAAACACGACGATCAGATTTCCCTCCCCCCCCCCAGCGAAAATTGATCGTTAAGACGATCGATCACACGATTCACACCCCTACTGGTTACCATTGGTGGCCGCCTTGCCCCGGTAGGTCAGTGCTGGTGCCTGGGCCCTCCCAGCTGGCATCTGACGTCTGCTGCCTGGGACCAGAGTGCTCTGTAGAAGATGGGGGAAAAAAGGATAGACAGCATCAGTACTACAGCGTTTGGTTGCATTAGAGTAACATCATACAGGGACACATAATCTTTGACCAACATGTCATTCTGCCCATCCCCTATGCCATTGTACCTAATGGCATGGGGGATGGGCCTGGGGGATGGGGCCTGAACCCTGGGCGGGGTACAGCACCTGGGGAAACTGACAATGTGAGCAGTTGTAAGCATTTTTTGCACATCTCAGACTGCCAGTTTCCGCCTGTGGGATGGGGCCTGAACCCTGGGCGGGGCACAGCACCTGGGGAAACTGACAATGTGAACAGTTGTATGCATTTTTTGCACATCTCAGAATGCCAGTTTCTGCCTAGGGGATGGCGCCTGAACCCTGGATGGGGCACAGCACCTGGGGAAACTGACAATGTGCACAGTTGTAAGCATTTCTTTCACATCTCAGACTGCCAGTTTCTGCCTGGGGGATGGGGGGGGGGGTTCAAGACTGTTCTGGAGAGCACATGGGTACTTTCTACAGAAAACAGGACTAAACATTGTGTATGAACCTTGCACAGGACAGGGGGGTACAAGCCAACTTACCATCTTCGAGGTGGGATGTATCAAGGCGTGGATCCAATCCCTCGAAGACATCTGGTCTCAGCCGCTGCATGAGATGCCTCTCCATATCCGTGAATCTGATTGGCCAGGGGGACCTTCCTCCTGTCTCCCGCAGGTATTCATTGCGCTCTGCTATCTTCACCTTGAGCTGCACTTTTATTTCCCTGTAACGGTGGGCCACCTGCTCCCCGGTCCGAGGTATGCCACTTTGTCATCTGATGTCTGCAGCTATGGTGGCCCATAGCTGTGCCTTGGCTGCCTTGCTCATCTTCACTGCCAGGTTGCCAAAGAGATGGGCATAGTGATGGAGGACGCCTTCAATCAGCCGATCATTGTCCTCCTGGCTGAAGCGTATAGCTCGCTGCCTCACCCTTGCCTGGCTGCCTGGTTGGGGTGCCACTTCTGGAGGGGTCTCCTCCCTAGACTCTCTCTCCGACCCACCGGATTCCCCACTCCCTTCCTCCCCTCCCCCACCTGACCCTGTACTTCCTGCTCCCTTCACCTCTGCCCTGGTTGTCTAGCCCTACCTCTTCCCACCATTCTCTCCTGCCTCACCCTTTCCCCCTCCCCCACTCTCCTATCACTCCCCTCCTGCCTATCTCTCCCACTAGCCCTGTCCCTGCTCCTACTCCTCAGACCCCTACCACTAGATCCCTCTTCCTCCCTCCCCCTCTCCCCTCCTCCTCCCCCTACTCTCAACTCCCCTCTTTGGTCCTCTCCTCCCACTCCTGTCATGCTCCATCCTCCACCACACTCCTCCTCGCCACCACAACCACCACCACCACTTCCACCGCACTCCTCCTCCTCCTCCTCACAGATAGGGACAAACAGGGAACTGACAATCTTTTACTCCAACACAGATTACACAAGACACAGGAAAAGGGAAACAGATGACAACAAGTAAACCAGACACCGCACTCAGTAATCAAACTCCAATTCCAACTCCAACTGCAATTCCAACTCCTAGCTCCAACTCCTACCTCCTCTCCAAAACTCCTTCCAAACCATCAAAGGAGGAGGGGCAGGAATTGACCTTTTATACATGTCACATTATCGCGGGCCACGGTACTTGGTTTCACTTTAGTCCGCGTACCGTGAAAAAGTCGCGCACCGCAATGATTTTTTACTCTTTTCATTGTGAACCGCGAAAATACTTTCGCGATTCGCGAAGACATTTTCGCGAATCGTGAAAACTTCGTGTCATGCAACATTTTCCTGCTGCGCAGAAAGAGCATCATTTGCATGGGAACGCCCCTTTTATTAACGCAGGCGGTACCCATGCGATACCAATGCGATATTGGTAAATGAGACCTTAGGTCTCTGTTTAAATATATGTGCCAATAAATATCTTCGATCTAAGGCGACTGGTCTGTCTTGCTTCTGTTTGCCTAATCAACATGTGTTACATACACTTCTTCTTCACTTCCAATCAGGATGTCATGCATGGCATAATAATATGAAAAAAGTTGTAGAAATGGCACAAGAGGCTTTTCAAGTTGTAAATTTCTGGATTTATATAATTGTTTGGATTCTTTGGATGTTTACAGGTACATTGCTACCGATTCCGCTTCTTACATAATGGTATATTTAAAATCTTGCTTTGCCTGACATTTGTGAACATGTCCCATTCTTAAAATTGTTATTTTTGGTTATATACATCATGACCAAATAGGTAATAGTGACATAATATAATTGGTTTATTTTGTTTTTTAGTGGGTTTTTATTAGGTGACGTTATTTATGTTTTCTTTTTAGTTTCTTTTTCCTGCGGTGTTTGTCAATTTGAAATTGTTGAGTCGGTGAAGGAGACATCTGTGGTTTGAGGTTTTTATCTATCAAGGTTTTGACAACTAAAAAGTCTTTGATCTGGATAATGAAGATTAAAACACATTTGATAATATATGATTTCGTGTGAAAGCATTTTTTGAAAATTGGCATTTTCATTTTGTATATTTTAGTTTTATTTTTAATTTGAGTTGGATGTATACAGACTGATATGTATGTGGATGTGTGTGAATGATTGAGGGTTTTGAGCATTTTGTGTTGATTAGTCTTATATACAACTAGCGGAATACCTGTGCTTCGCTACGGTGGAGAAGTTGATAGAAACATGTGAGTTTATTTCACGCAAATTGAAAAGTAATTGTTTTGAGTGAGTGAGGGTTTTGGAGTTCATATATTTAAAATGAACATGTTATTATTATAGAGTTAGGTTAGTGGTAATTAAAAAATGTGAAATTAATATGTGGAATGAATGTACTGTGAGTTGCCTGTCATGACGTAATGATTTCTTTGTATACAACATTTGCTGTGTGAACCTCTAGCTGCAGTATGATGAGGCTATCAGCTGAGCTGACTCTAGAGTAGGCCATGTACAGCTGGCCGTGCGAGAATCAGTGGTGCCTTAAGTCAACACCAACGACCTTGAGAGTCTGTCCCTGAGATTTGTTAATAGTCATCGTGAAGCACACTCTGACCGGGAACTGCAGGCGTTTAAATTGAAAGGGTACGTCTGATGGTATAAGGAGGATGCGAGGGATGAAAACTGTTTCCCCTCATCCATAACCTGTGAAAATGATTGCTTCAATGACATTTCTGTGGAAGGACTTGACTTGAAGTCTGGTGCCATTGCAGAGATTTGTTGGCTGTAGATTTCTTAGTAACATAATTGGTGCACCGACATTCGAAATGAGATTGTGCTGAGGAATGCCTGGAGGGTTGAGACTATGCAGGAACTCGACAGGGT
Source organism: Rhinatrema bivittatum (assembly GCF_901001135.1). Classification (NCBI taxonomy): domain Eukaryota; kingdom Metazoa; phylum Chordata; class Amphibia; order Gymnophiona; family Rhinatrematidae; genus Rhinatrema; species Rhinatrema bivittatum. The sequence continues at coordinate 159,944,642 of NC_042619.1, forward strand.
AAGTACCACGTCATCGACTTCGATGACCGAGTCCACAGACTTATAAGTTTTTGTTTCTGAGGTGAACGCCTGCAGGAGTGTGTCATTGATAGAGTTTGTCATGTCATTTGTAGAAGTTAAAATTGCCCTCTCTCTAAACCATGATGTGTCCTTCATGTGGATGTTTTGAAGATCTGGGTATACCTTTTCAAATCTGTGACCAGGTGACATAGATTTGCCGGCAGTTTCACTTTGCCATCTTATTCATGGAGTGTACAATCTCCTATAGCCAAAAGAATGCATGAAAATTCTCCTGCTTTCACGTCGCCTGTCAGGTGTACCCTCATGTTCACTCTCAAGGACAGGACTTTCACTGTGGGCCACAGGTAAGAGGACTTGAAAGAGGCTTTAACTTCATTGGCATGGGTCCCCCATGGAACAACTGGCAGAATCCATCTGAAGTCCCCGGCGAGCAGTACTATCAACCCTCCCATGAGGCTGTTGTTGTTTCACATGTCTGGGAGCATCCTATGGAGAGCCTCAATGCCGCCTCTGTGGGCCATGGTGCACTCATCACACACTATGAGTTTGCACTGTCGGAGTACCTGCGCCATGTTGCTCTGCTTGGAGATGTTGCACAGAGGTATTTCAGTGTTGTTGAGATTGAGAGGAAGCTTGAAGGCAGAATGTGCCATCTGTTCACCTTCCAAAAGCATCACTGCAATGCCAAAAGAAGCCGCAACAATGGCAATGTTTGAGTCTCTTTGTACCCTGGCAAGCAACAGGTTGATGAGGAATGTTTTACCAGTACCTCCTGGAGCATCTAGGAAAAAGATTCATCCACTTTGACAGTGAATGCTGGTCATGACTTCATGATAGATGTTCCTCTGCTTGGTATTCAGCCTTGGCTCATTGACTTCAACTATCTTGACCAGATCACAGATGTTGTAAGCCAGCTCTCTGAAATAGTTGGGTTTAGCTGCAGCGTGTTCATGTTCGTGTGATGGCGCAGGCAAGTCGTACTTGTGAAGAGGTTGACCTCCTATAGCCAGTACACAATCCTGAAGGAAGGTGAGACATTTGTTATATTTATCTCTTTTATTAACTTTTTCAACAATTATACAAAGCATACACTTTGCTAAAATAAATATGATATGACAGAAAATAAAGGCAATATACATTTCTTAAGAAACAACATATCAAAGAATTGTTTTTCTTTTTCCTCTGTCTATCTGTTAGACTACAAAATGGGGGTGGAATACCTGTATATTAAAGGAGATTTGAGGAAAACAATATAAAAGGAAAAAAAAAGTGACTCATTCTACCAGTTACATTATTATTTAGAGATTGTCACCACTAATACTTTATTGCTTCAGAACTTTTTTTGCCTCAACAAAGCTTTTCACTTGCTCAGGTTGGGAAAATATATGTATCTTTCTTATATTTTATAACGCATTTACAGGGGAAGCGTAAAAAGAAAGATGCCTCCACTTCCAGAGTCTCTTGTTTTAAAGCCAGAAATTTCTTTCTTTTCAGTTGAGTCAATTTTGTTAAATTTGGAAAAATTCTCATGCAGGAACCCATGAATTCAGAGTTAGCTTTCTTAAAATAAGCCCGCATGACGTCTCCTAAATCTTTCTCATTAAAAAATGAGATTAGCAAAGTTAGTCTTTCTGCAACTTCATAGGAGGATGATTTTAGAAAGCCTGTTAAGTTATCCAAAACATTTGGAGCAATTTGTCGTTGTTGGTAGGTCCAACCTGGCAGAAAGTAAACTTTAGAGATGTGAATCGGAACCGGAATTGGTTCGGTTCCGGTTCAAATCTTATAATTTTTATCGTCCAGCCTGATTAGTTTTTTGTTTATCGGCTGCGCCTGATCCGATAAACAAAAAACCCACTGACCCCTTAGCCTCCCCCACCCTCCCGACCTCCCCAAAATGTTTTAAAATTATCTGGTGGTCCAGTGGGGGTGCCGGGAGCGATCTCCCACTCTCGGGCCATCGGCTGCGCTAATAAAAATGGTGCCGATGGCCCTTTGCCCTTACCATGTGACAGGGTATCCGTGCCATTGGCCGGTCCCTGTCACATGGTAGGAGCACTGGATGGCCGGCGCCATCTTTAAAAATGGCATTGGCCATGGCCGGGGTAGGTTTAGGGGTTGTTTTGGTGTGCCGGTTTTCCCGCCCCCCCCAAATAACTCCCGTTAGTGGACACAAACCCGATTAACGATTTTTCATGATAAATCGGGGGAATTTTTATTGTATCGCACTCTTTAATGATTTTGAAGATTTAAAAAATACCGGACAATATTTTAAATCATCAAGAAACAATTCACATCCCTAGTAAACTTTATCCAGGGGTGGGGATTTTTCAAAGGAAATTTCTAATTCTTCATTGAAGTATCTTTTAACTGTTAAATGCAGAATTTCCCCTATCACCCTGGGAAAGTTCAATATTCTTAAATGCAAATACCTCATAGCATTCTCAATGTCCTCAATTTTTCGATTAATGGCCCCACAATCTTGTATTAATGTTGACTGAACATTTTTCACTTGTTGAATATCACTTTCAACATTATGAAATTTTTCTGCAACTTCCTGTTTTTTAACTCAGAGTTCTTATTTAATAGTTTCATTTGCATTGAAAGATAATTAATTTTACTTGAGCAATCCTCCAAAGACTGCCATTACAGATGTTAATGTCCAAAGCGAGTCTAGTGTTGCTACCTCCATTTTTTTCGATAGTAAAAGTTTGCCAGTACTAACAGTGGTCTCAGGGACGGATCTCTCACCTCCTCCATCTATGACCCATCCTTCCCGACTGTTCAGCTCTCCTCCTCCGGTGCATAACTCTCCGCTTTCCATGGAGGACTGTAGGAGTTCCTCCACCGACGCCGCCCCCTCTGCCCAATTCTCTTGGCACACCACCTCCGTGTTACCGTTTGGGCTGGGTGTTGAGGCTGCCCTCACAGTCAGAGGTAGATGCTCATCCAGTCGGCTGAGGGATGTTCCTTCTGAGATTGGGTCACAGTCTCCTTTCTGTGACCCAACAGCCAGACCTCCCAGACCCAAAATCGCTGGTTTTAATGCACACTGTACAATTGTTTTCTGCCCTGGAGGGAGCATAGAAGTCAAGGGGTAACTTATTATCTTCCTTTTTCATTTCAGAGCCATTGTTACTTAGGAAATTCACATGACAAAGGAAAAATGCCGGAGCAAGGGTGCAGTATGTCTTAGCAAGTCGCCATCTTGACTCCAACCCCCACGCATTTGTTATAGATTATGGATGACCATTCTTGGACATCGTCTTGGAGAGATTCCCTCTGCAGCTGCCTATGAATATCCTCTGAAAGACTATCTTTATGTTTTTGCCATAGTAGTAAAGGTTTGCCATTTGACAGAACACCAACATAGTAGTGAAGAGCTGATGGATCCTAGGTGGCAAATGTGAGAGTGCAGCTTCCTGGAGAGTATTTTCCCAGTGCATATCGTCTTCTAACAGACCAGGTGCCGACAGGCAGACTGGAATGTGGGTTGTAGCACACCAGCAACAGTTTTAAGATATTGAAAGGACGTGGGCCCTCTGATCTCATGCAGCAAGAGTCTGAGATGATAGCACTCCAAATTGTTTGGGTGGACTGTGTACACTGCTGAAGACTTGGTCCTTTTTCACTCCTGGGTAGACTGGTATGCGCTGTCCCTGTTTCCTCCTAACAAATTGGTTATTTTTCCAAACATATTTGCTGGAACCTCAGAGTACAGGAGCTGTTTGGCAAAATCATCCTGTTTGCAAAGATCAAAGAACTCCAAGAGAGTTGTTTGGGGTGGATTGTGTACTTTTTCTACAATGTTGTCAGCTGTGAAGTAAATCCTCTGGCCGTTCTCCAGATGAACAGCAAGATGAACGACTGGGGGAAAGATATGACAAAATTATGTGTAATATTTTTTGAATATTGTATGTTTTTTGTGCCAACTAGCATTTTTTTATAATAAAACATTTTATATTGTTATGTTCTATATTTATATATTGTAAGCATCTCTCTCATTTGCCCCATCATTTATCAAAATGTGTTATGGCGTTAAGGTGCGCGATAATGCATTAACACATGCGTTAATGCTATAAGGCATGCAAAAAGTATGGTAACGCATAGCATGAATGCAAATTTTTTTGGAGGGTTGGATTGTGGGAGGAGTTTGGGTGGGTTTTAGTTAAATTAGGGGCAATGTGGTGCGATAGCATAATGCATGCTATTGCATGGTTTTAACGCTGGAAATAACTACACCTTTTTTCATGGCATTAGGCTGTGCAATATGCCTGAAATGGTCATGATGCAATTTGTGATACATTTTTGGAACTGCATTTTGGTCACTTCTGGGCTTGGGGGGGTGAGGAGAGAGAGGAGAGAGAGGAGAGAGAGGACAGAGGAAAGGGGTGAGGTGGAGTAGAGAGAGATCCTCTGGGGAGGGCCTTACCTATTTATATCTCTATAGAAGGGTGACCTAATAGGTCTAGGTGAGGTGTTGGTGGTGATTTAGGATTTAGGGGCCAGTTTTGCATATAGAGTGAGATGTAGGAACAGCAAGTATACCTTGGAGAAGATTTGATGTCATTTGGAGTGAGGAAAGTCTCAAAAACATGAAATTATGTACCATAGCTTGATAATACGCTATTATAGTGTCCATCAAGCTAGGGTGAAAAAACATAGTAGACATTTCATCTTTTTGAGACTTTCCTCACTCCAAATGATGTCAAATCTTCACTAACGTGTACGGTTCTGTTTGTACATCTCACTCTGCATGCAAAACTGGCCCCTAAACCCTAATCCACCAACAACACCTCACCTTGAACTATTAACTGGCCCTCCTATGGAGTAATATATACTTCACTATTGTGAAGGCCTTGTCTAGTCTCTCCCCCTCTCTTTCTCTCTCTCTCTCTCTCTCTTTCTCTCTCTTTTTCTCCTGTAGTAACTCAAAACTTTTCCCCTTATCATGGGCATTAGTAACACTTTTTGATGAATCAGGGATTAGTGAGTAATCCTTAATTAGGCAATTAAGATATTATATCCCATATTGTTGTTCCTGTTGTAATCCTTTTTTTTGTCAAAGTGTGGCTAATATTTTCAAATGGTGTAAGCATCTCCACTGCATTTATCACTATATTATAAACAGCTGTTACAATATTATTCAGCTCAAGTCTATATGACTTGCTGAAACACCATCTATAGTTCTGAAAGGCTAAAACTGTTTCTTCATCCCAAAGAAAAGGATCATTGCCAGTTGATTCTTTACGTTATAAAGGCTCAGATTAGCATGACCACTTACATTTAAAAACACAATCTATTAGTGCATAGCAATGTGGAAAAGTAGCTTACAGTAAGGGTATAGTAGCAAAATATGGGTTTTTAGTCTTACAATATACAAGATAGTCTGTACTGGTCTCATACAAAAAAGACAGTGAGTTTTTCTAGAATAAAAGCACCTAGTGGCATCAGCACCCCTGAGAGAGGGATAAGGCATGAAGCACAGTGTTCAGAACCCCAAGGTATACAATGTAGATTAAGGAAGGAAACACAGTAGCATAAAAACCCTCAAGCGATAGAATGATGAGTATAGCAGCAAGCATACTGGCATCAAAACCCTAAATCATATACTCAGGGGTATAGCAGAAAACAGTGGCAACAATACCTTAAGACAAAGGGAGAATGGCAAAGTGCACTATAAAATACCCCAAGGCACTGTGAGAGAGGCAAAGCAGCACCAAAAGTGGCAAGAACACCCCAAGTCTAGAAAAGATGGGCAAAGGATTCCAACAACAGTAGAATGAAGACCCCAAAGCACCGGAAGAGATGCAAAGGAGTCCCAAGTGAGGCACAAACTGTCCAAGGCAACATTAGAGGGGAAAGCAGCACCAAAAATGGCAGGAAATGCCCCAAGGCACTACTAGAGAGTCAAATTAGCTCAAACAGTGGTTTGAAGACCCCACCCAAAAGCATTATGAGGGGTACAAAGCAGCCTTCTCCTGTAGCATGAATATCCCAAGACTCCAAAAGAGGAGCAAATAAAAGTGGTAGGAAGTCCCCAAGGCACCAAAACAAGGGCAAAAATAGTGGCATGAAAATCTCAAGCCCCCATGTGAGGGATGTGAAGATATTCTGGAGATGATGCCATTATCCTATTGACCACTAAGATTGATTCAACTGATCCATACTTGTCCCTCTGGGAGCTGTGCCCTTGATCAAAGAGGATAACCTTTCTCTGATTGAAGAAGTACCTTTCTTCTGTTAAGGTTAAATGAGTTACACCAAAAACTACAAAGCCCAGGTAGTCCTCGCTTAACCTTATCAAAAATATCAACAATCAGAGGACACTGAATTTTCTTATGTACACTGTTGTCTGGTATAACTGATTAGGCTATCCCATATGTTGGAGATAGCCTAATCATGAAGGCTGAAGATGGTAAACATACTATCCCTGGGCAGGAAATAGCCAGAAGAAATCATTAGAGGAGGCCTGTAGCTGTCTTGATGTGCAAGATGCACCTCAGACATGGCTATTAAAAGGACAACATATTTATTGAAATACCCCAAAGCTGGAAGATAGTGAACTTACTATCCTTGGGCAGGTAGAAGCCAGAAGACATTTTTGGAGGAGACCTGATGTTGTTTCCATATAACATAATTTGTGGACGGGGCAAGGGGTTCACTCTTAGATATGGCTTTCCCTTTTACTGTGGTAGAATCCATCAAAGGATAGTGAAATACCTGCAATATATGAATGGTGGAATATAAATGAAATAAATAAACACTGGATGAGACCAATAGTAAGAATTGTAAGGGAAGGAATTTGATGAAAAAGTCCAAAAGGACATTGTGGATGCTTCGGCGTGGCCACAGATTGGGTAACAGCCAGGACAAAAAAAGTAGTCCAAATTCTGGCTGGTTCCAAACAAAAAATATTTCTTTACAGGCAAGCATGAAGTCTGCTTATCTCAGCAGTCTCCTGTATCAGTCTAAAACTCTCAAATATAGGTAATCCTTACATAGGCTGGCTTCCTGCCTTCTCTATTGAGCCTCTCTAAACCTTTAGAGCCTTGACTTTTTATCTTTTAGTGGGGGGGGGGGGGGGGGGGGGCGATCCTCTCTCAACCCAGAAAACCTTGCAGGGTTGGTTTTTAAGGAGGACCATATCAGATGGCAATGGTTGATCCTTTAAGGTGTTCAGAGGGAGTTTCATATACTCTTTCACAGACATGAACAGTTAAAACTAACTGGGTAAATTCTGTATAAAACATCAGATTAATCTGGCAAGACCAAAACCCACAAAGTAATATGAAAATAACTTCAAAGAAAATAGAAGCAGAGGTAGAAACACCCATCACCCAAAGGTACCAAGAAGGTTGGAGCAGCAGGAGCACTGGTGTTGAAAACTGAAAGCAAAATAAATACATAAATAAAACTGGCTGTCTTTTTTAACATTTTGTATAAAAGGTCATTCCAATATGGAGAACCACAATACAAATAAAGGGAAGAATGACCTAATCCCATTCATTGTCTAACTTTTGCTTGTACAACATGGTATAAAAAAATGTGGAGAATAAAAGGCTCAATTACTTTTTTTTCCAGCTTCATTCCACATTGTAATCATGTTGAGCCAGAAAAAATATCCCATAACATTTTTTCCAAATTTCTTTCTTTCTTTCTTTATTGATTAATTATTTTTGTATTGCACAAACAATTATGTGCAGTGTGGATCACAATGAAACATACATAACAATTAAACATATAACACATTTATAAATAATGCAAATTCTTTTAAAACTGCAATTCAAGTTGATCACCTACATTATGAAAACTAATGGGTCATAATATATTAGCAAATTATTCCCTAAAATAACATAGAATTCATCATTTTTTAGAAATTCAGATAGTCATTCTCCTTCCAAAAGTTCTCTGGCATTACATAAACTTGGGGCTGCCGCTGCAAAGCCTTTAACTGTGTCTTTTGTAATTTCATGCTTTTACAGTTGCAACTCTTAATAAATTTGTAGTTGCTGAATGCAAAAGGCATAGTGAGTCATTAATTGAGAAATGCAATTGATATCTTAAAGACCCATGAAACCTATATGAAGTGCCAAATTAAAATTATATTGTATCTTAAGCTTCTTTGATTAAGTATGTTGTATATCATCTAGATCAGTGTTTCCCAACCCTCTCCAGAAGACACACCTAGCCAGTTGGGTTTTCAGGATTGCCACAACTAATATGCATGCAATAGTTTTGCATACCCTGGATCTCCAATGAATATAAATCTATCTCAGGCACATTCATTATGGATGGCTTCCTCCAGAGGGACAAAGCTAAAGGGAATATAACACATATTCACAGGAACACATTACCGTATCTGTCAAGATGGTGGATCATGGCGAAACGTGGCCATGTCAGGGGATTTCGTTGATAAGCCTTCTGTCTGGAAATAAAAAAACAAAACAAAACTCAGTTCATACTTCTTTTTACAGTATTTACACATTGTTGAAATGTTTTGATGTGTTGGACCACTACTGTTTAGTTAAACATAAAAAAATTACTTTGAAATCCACATTTTCGGATATTAATAGCTGTGCCTCACACTTTACCAGTTGTGATTTTACTGTGTGATACATATTATATTCCATGATAAGTTTGTAAACATATCATGTGCAATTTTTTCATATTATTGCTTTTATATATAGCATTGGTAGATATTCAAGTAATAGAGGAGATGACTTTTGTTGCTGTTGAAGTAAGCAATATCATTAAAGAGGCACAATAACTCTCCAAGAAAGGAAGGAAAATCACCAAATTTGGCATGCAGGAAAAAAATATAAGTATCTTGGATGAGTTTGAAAATGTGAAACATCAGACATAGAATAAGAAAAATTGTGGAGTGAAATTACAGCTGTAGGGTCAGGAAGAATAAAACCCTTAAAATAAAGGTATTACCTTGATTGATATTCCTTGTTCAACATCTGTTTCAAGAGACATTTCCTAATCTACCTTCTTGGTTTTATTATTTTGATAGGATTTGAATTGTTTAATTATGTTTGCCCTTGTTTTAGTGTTTAAAATTGTATATGTTGTATTGTTCACTGCTTAGTACAATTGATTGGATTTAAGAAATGTAAAATAAATAAAATAAATAAGAGTTAATAAATATATAAATACATGTATAGATAAATATATTGTGCATAATCATCCATTTAATCATGCTATAATTTTCTTAAGGGAACTAATATAACCTACCCAAATTTCTAGCCCTTTGTGATATAATTGGAGAATGTTAATAACATAGACATCACTACACTAGCCAATAAAAGGACTTAGCAATATTTTACTTTCCTTCTTTCCCTCATTAAAAAACTGTCTTAGTCTAGTGTGTTTTCATTTGAAAAAACGAGTATTGCTAGAGATATATCTTGAACAATTGTTTGCAGTGGGATAACATTTTCACATTTATCATATTATCTAATAATGTATCATTTATTTAATGATGGTTTCATTTGCAAATATTTTTTATAGCAGACTATAACACATGCAAACAAAATGCATTGTGGTGCCTAGAAAATATCATGTTTTAAACCTGTCATTTTTGGATCTTTGAAATAACTATTTCATTATCTTTTCCTCTGCTGAAAAAGTTATACTGTATGTGCTACTATAATTGTAAACTATACATATTACCTAAAATATTAGACTTTGTGGTCTTTCCAGCTTGCTAGATATATTGCTATATATCAATGATTATATTACTAGAAAAATGTATCAATATTCTTTCTCAAAAAACTCATGTACTGTTTTGTTACTGACAGGAAAGAAATTGAAATCAAATGTCTTATAAATCAGTATGCAGTCACGGTTCTGCATGCTTCATTCCTCCACTAGACAGCTTATTGAAATTTGGCTCTGTTACCTGTCCACTTCATTTTTGCAGAGTTTATGTCATCTGCTTCAAATCAGGAAGGATAAATCTGATCCTGCAGCAGAATGGATATCCTTTTCATGGCAATTTAAATTACCTTTTTTGTACTTATTGCACAGTTCCTATCTTTTAGATGATCCTTTTCAGAGCTCAAAATGGAATTTTTAAATACAGCATTAACTTACAACAGAAAAAGAACAAAGAAGCTGATGTACCAACCCAGGGTCTTTTCTGTGGATTGGCAGGATGTTTTTATGAAAGTTTACTAAGGATACTAATTAACTTAGAATTCATTTTCCTCCATAGCAAACTTTTGTAAGACATTTTGTGTGTGTTTCTGGCCATGGCAATATGCTGTAGTGGCTCCCAATCTCAAGGACACCCTGGTTCAAAGGGGGTGCATAACCCAGTCAAAGTTCCCCTCCCACACTCCACTGTGAAAAACCCTGGTGATTTTGAAGCAAGTAGTGACTTCTCACCTCCACCCACATGACCCTAAATGCTTGCAAAATTAGCTCCTTAACAAGGTACCTCACACTTTTAAGCCATGCCCTTTTAAAAAAAATCTCAAGTCCCTGAGTGGGCCTAATGCTACCCCTCTGACTCTCCCTAAGTTTAAGATATTGTTGTGGGGTTTTACACAGGGCAGAGTGCTCCCCACTCACTCCTGCACTGCCAGCACCACCTTAGAAAATGGCAGCAGCTGATCACATGGGATCATTTTCCCCACAGGACAAAAGAGCCCAAGGGAACAGCTGATATAATTTTCCAAGATGGTGTCAATGGGACTTGAGTGTCTGGGAATTTTTTCTGCCCTATGAAAAACTTGAAATCTATGGGGTAAACTGACAGGGCCAATAGGGGGTGGTGGTGAGAAAGAGTCTTTGATTTTTTGTAAAGGGAGCAGGGCAAAGAAGTGAGAGGGACTTTGTCATGAGTAATTTTTTTATGCACACAGGAATGAGGAGAGGTTGCTGCTTACCCCTCAGACCATTAGGCATTTTTTTACACCAAAGTTGTAGGTATTGGATGGTTGATTATACCCCCTTTAAACCAGGAACCCACAAGTTTTCTAACTATGATATTAAACTGGGTTGAAAACTTGCGCACCACTCTCAGCAAGTAGGAAAGCCAAAAAAATAACCACACCTCACTAATGTGTAATTATCTTTTATTACAATCAAGGGATCTGCAAAGCTTTGTTCTTAGGCCCATTTTCATAGAGTTCAACACTATTGTGCTACTTTGTATTATCCTGTATCACAGAAGCTCTTTAACGTTGAAGTTAAATAAACTTTAATGCTCGGTAAACTTTACACAAAAGGTTATTATTGAGGAGAATATTTTGGGCACTTTACAAAAGTGTGATTCTCCCTCCAAAACTTGCAAATTACCAACTTTTTGCATTTTTGCATATTTGTGGATGTTTCATATATTTCTATGTGTGAAGAACACTTTACATCTTTTTAAAAAAATATATTTATTGCATTTTTAACATTTTATATTTCAAGAATCCTTGACAAAAGGAAATTAAAACAAATTACCATACAATAAATATTGCAATTAATGTAAATATACAGTATAGAAAAAAGGTAGTAAATATACAGTATAGAAAAAAGGTAGTAACGTGTTTACATCATCTCAAAGGTACCAAATAGGAAAACTTAAAAGGAAGTTCTTGAGAAAAACATTGCAGTATTACCAGAAAAGAGAGAAAAAACACAATGCATGCAGTATTTCAAGATCCATAACCAAAAGAAAAATCTAATTGAGATGGATAACTCTGTCAACAGTGGCACAACTACAAACAGAAAGAGTAAAGTGAATAACAAATCTCAACTAATATCTTATCAGGAGTCCAGGAAAAGCAATAACCTTAAAGAGAGTACCTGGAAGGCTATGACCACAAATGCTCATAGTTTGGGAAATAAAATCCCAGATCTGCAGGCCCTAATGGCTGAGGCAGAATTGGACATTGTTGCTATCACAGAAACATGGTTCACAGAATCTCATGAATGGGATACAACAATACCAGGCTACAACTTGTTAAGGAAGGACAGAGAGGATAGAAAAGGGGGAGGTGTGGCTCTTTATGTCAGAAACAACATCCAAGCATCTGAGCTACAAGGAAGTTGGGGTAAAGAAGAAGCTCTATGGGTCGACCTAAAAAAAGATGACGGAGTGTCCATTTATATTGGAGTGGTTTACAGGCCTCCAAACCAAAAGGAAGAGCTGGACAGAGATCTGATTGAAGACATCCATAAGATAGGTAAGAAGGGAGAAGTGGTGATCGTGGGTGACTTTAATATGCCAGATGTAGACTGGAAAATCCCATCTGCAGAAACTAAAAATAGTAGAGCAATAATGGATGCCATGCAAGTATCTTTGTTCAAACAAATGGTGTTGGAACCCACGAGAGAAGGTGCTATACTCGACTTATTGCTCAATAATGCAGATAATGTCTCAGATGTCCAGGTGGGCGCCCACCTCAGCAGCAGTGATCATCGAACGGTATGGTTTAATATCACTAATAGAATAGGGAAAAGAACCACAAAGACCCGAGTTTTACAGTTCAAAAACACAGACTTTGAGGAAATGGGAAAGTACCTGGAGGAAGAACTTAAAGGATGGGAGAACGAGAGAGATGTGGATCAGCAGTGGACCAATCTAAAAGAAAAGCAAAAGAAAATTGAAACCTATCTGGTTCTCAAAGGAGGTGGCTGACAAAATTAAAGCTAAAAGAACAGCATTCAAGAAATATAAAGGATCCCAAAGGGAGGAGCACAAAGAAGAATATTTGTATCAACTGAGGGAGACGAAGAAAACAATCAAGTTGGCAAAAAATCAAGCAGAAGAGAGGATTGCCAAGGAGATAAAAAATGGTGACAAAACATTTTTCAGATACATCAGCGAAAAGAGAAAGGTCCAAAGTGGTATAGTGAAATTGAAAGGTGGTAATGATCAATGTGTGGAGACAGACGAAGAAATGGCAGAAATATTAAATGAATACTTCAGCTCTGTGTTCACTAAAGAAGACCCTGGAGAAGGACCATCTCTACACAACAAGAAACTGGAGGGAAGTGGAATAGATGAAAATCCTTTTACAGTAGAAAATGTGTGGGAAGAGCTAAAGAACCTGAAAGTGGACAAAGCCATGGGGCCTGATGGGATTCATCCAAGGATATTGAGGGAGCTCAGAGATGTTCTGGCGGGTCCGCTGTGTGACCTGTTCAATAGATCCCTAGAAACGGGAGTGGTGCCGAGAGACTGGAGAAGAGCGGTGGTGGTCCCGCTTCACAAGAGTGGGAACAGGGAGGAGGCTGGCAACTACAGGCCGGTTAGCCTCACTTCGGTGGTGGGAAAAGTAATGGAGTCTCTGCTGAAAGAGAGAATAGTGAACTATCTACAGTCCGGAGAATTGATGGACCAGAGGCAACATGGATTCACCAGGGGAAGATCCTGTCAGACAAATCTGATTGACTTTTTTGACTGGGTAACCAAGGAATTGGACCAAGGAAGAGCGCTCGATGTCATATACTTGGATTTCAGCAAAGCTTTTGATACGGTTCCGCACAGGAGACTGGTGAATAAAACGAGAAGCTTGGGAGTGAGTGACAAGGTGGTGACCTGGATTGCAAATTGGTTGACGGACAGAAGACAATGTGTGACAGTAAACGGAACCTTCTCTGAAGAGAGAGCGGTTTTAAGTGGTGTACCGCAAGGATCGGTGTTGGGACCGGTCCTTTTCAATATCTTTGTGAGCGACATTGCGGACGGGATAGAAGGGAAGGTTTGTCTTTTTGCGGATGACACTAAGATCTGCAACAGAGTGGACACGCCAGAAGGAGTGGAGAGAATGAGACGGGATCTAAGGAAACTGGAAGAGTGGTCGAAGATATGGCAGCTGAGATTCAATGCCAAGAAGTGCAAAGTCATGCATATGGGGAGCGGAAATCCGAATGAACTGTATTCGATGGGGGGGGAAAGGCTGACGTGCACGGAGCAGGAGAGGGACCTTGGGGTGATAGTGTCTAATGATATGAAGTCTGCGAAACAATGCGACAAGGCGATAGCAAAAGCCAGAAGAATGCTGGGCTGCATAGAGAGAGGAATATCGAGTAAGAAAAGGGAAGTGATTATTCCCTTGTACAGGTCCTTGGTGAGGCCTCACCTGGAGTACTGTGTTCAGTTCTGGAGACCGTATCTACAAAAAGACAAAGACAAGATGGAAGCGGTACAGAGAAGGGCGACCTGGAAGGTGGAGGATCTTCATCGCATGACGTACGAGGAGAGATTGAAGAATCTAAATATGTACACCCTGGAGGAAAGGAGGAGCAGAGGTGATATGATACAGACTTTCAGATACTTGAAAGGTTTTAATGATCCAAAGGCAACGACAAACCTTTACCATAAGAAAAAAATCAGCAGAACCAGGGGTCACGATTTGAAGCTCCAGGGAGGAAGATTCAGAACCAATGTCAGGAAGTATTTCTTCACGGAGAGGGTGGTGGATGCCTGGAATGCCCTTCCGGAGGAAGTGGTGAAGACCAGAACTGTGAAGGACTTCAAAGGGGCGTGGGATAAACACTGTGGATCCATAAAGTCAAGAGGCCACCAATGAAGAGTGGGTGACTCGCCAGAATGATGGCTACTGCCTGGAGACAATACCCTTATTCAATAAACATACACATGGTTACTGTGACTCCAACATCACTCTAAGCTTCAACAGCAAGAGGAAATGTGGAAAAAAGGATTTGCACTCACAAAGACGGGAGTAGCTGGCTTGTTACGGCGGTTACTACCCCAAACCAAATATCCAAATTACTACCTCCACCTTCCTCTATTCCTGATGCCTTTCAACTAGCTTGATCACTCCATTCTTATACTTCACTTCAATGCATATCCAGCATAGTTCTCTGCTTCAACAGCAGGGGAAAAGAAAAACTGTTACTTCACACATCCAGCAGAGCTCTCTGCTTAAACGGCAGGGGAGAAGAAAAAAGGATTCACACTCACAAAGCGGGGAGTAGCTGGCTTGTTACGGCGGTTACTACCCCAAACCAAATGTGCCTGATACTTCACTTTCGATGCATATCCAGCATAGCTCTCTGCTTCAACGGCAGGGGAGAAGAAAAAAACTGATACCTCACGCATATCCAGCATAGCTCCCTGCTTCAACGGCAGGGGAGAAGATAAACAACCAATAAGGGCTGTATAACATAATCTGGGTAAAAACAAATAAGCATGGGTGTAGCTTGCTTATTGCGGCGGTTACTACCCCTACTACCTCTAACTACTCAAGCTAGATATTTCACTTGGATGCAGCTCCATCACTGCTCTCTACATTAATGGTGGGGGTGGAAGGGAATTAGAACCAAGAGCTAAGAGAAACAGATAAGTATGAGAGAAGAAATGAGGGAAGCTTGCTGGGCAGACTGGATGGGCCATTTGGTCTTCTTCTGCCGTCATTTCTATGTTTCTATGTTTCTATGATATATGGGGTATAATATCTTTGTAAATAAACCTAAAAACATGGAAAAGAGCCAGAGAGGAAAGTCCAAATCTTCAGGACAAAAATACCTATTATTCATATCTAGGACTGAGAGGGTCCTATGTTGAAAACCAACACAGGAGTAGCCCTTTTTACATTGAAACATAGAAACATAGAAATGATGGCAGAAGAAGGCCAAACAGCCCATCCAGTCTGCCCAGCAAGCTTTCACAATTTTTTTCCTCTCTCACATACTTATCTATTACTCTTGGCTCTTAGTAACCTTTTTTATTCTATTTCCCTTCCACCCCCACCATTAATGTAGAGAGCAGTGTAGGAACTGCATCTAAGTGAAATAGCTTAATTAGTTAGGGGTATTAACCACTGCAATAAGCAAGCTACACCCATGCTTATCTGTTTATCCATACTATGTAATTCAGTCCTTGTTGGTTGTTGCCTGATTATAGATGCACCTTTCTTCATCCCCCCCTACCGTTAAAGCAGAGAGCCATGCTGGCTTTGCATTGAAAGTGATTTTTATCCTGATACTTAATACAACATATGCAAGGAAATCAGTTTGCACCTTCAGGAAATAACTTGGTGTTTGGTCATAAAAGCTTATACCTTTGTTGCATGGCCTTAGACATGGCAAAAAACTTTGAAATTTTATGTGCAATAAACAGTAATTCCCTAATTCTGAAATACATTCTTTGACTCCAATTATAACCTGGTTCAAGGGCAAGGGTTGCCAGCAAAGTGACTTTAAAAGTAATGGCCAATTGAGAGTCTTGTAAATTCAAGAATGTCCTCTGAAACATCTTTGCTAATATCAGATGCTTTTTGCCCTTCTGAAGAGCTAGATATTAGGTAGAAAGCACAGTTAACAGGTCATACAGATTTTTCTGGTACTTGTAGCACTTCCTGGGTTATCACAATCATATCTTTAGAAACATAGAAATATAGAAATGACGGCAGAAAAGGACCGAAGGTCCATACAGTCTGCCCAGCCAGCTTCCCATGGTAGTATCTGTTAGGGGTGTGCATTCATTTGCAACGTATTGGCAATCCGCAACGTATAGGGCCATATTCATTATATTCATGGGGAAGCGAAACATATCGCGATTCCCACGAATACAACAAATCTTCACTGAATTTTTCAGCCGTCTAAAGGAACAAATTTAAACAAAATCCCCACACTCCTGACACCCCCAAGACTTTCTAAACTCCCTGGTGGTCCAGCGGGGGTCCGGGAGTGATCTCCTGCACTTGAGCTGTCGGCTGCCGGTATTCAAAATGGCGCCAATAGCCCCTGTGACATAGTAAGGGCAAAGGCTATCGGCGCCATTTTGATTACTGTCAGCCAACGGACCAAGTGCAGGAGATGGCCCCTGGACACCCGCTGGACCACCAGGGTCTTTTGCAAGTCTTGGGGGGGGACTCCTGACCGGGAGCCATCTACTGCACTCATGCCGTTGGCTGCCAGTATTCAAAATGGCACCAATAGCCTTTGCCCTTACTATGTCACAGGGGCTACAGTGCCATTGGTTGGCCCCTGTGACATAGTAAAGGCAAAGGCTATCGGTGCCATTTTGAATACTGGCAGCTAACGGCGCAAGTGCAGTAGATGGCTCCCGGACCCCCGCTGGACCACCAGGGAGTTTTGGTAAGTCTTGGGGGGGGGGGGGGGGTCAGGAGGGTGGGGGTTTGTAGTTAATTAAATTTTAGCTGGGAAACAAATAAGAATGGAATGCAGGAACGGATCGTGGGCCCACCTTGCTGAATGCAACGTATCTGCCCCCTACGAATATGAATACCGAATGCAATGCATGGGGTCCTTCTACACATCCTTAGTATCTGTTGCACCATACAGGGTATCCCATGTATCAGTCAGTTTTGCTTGACATGCTTTGGACTTGGCCATAGAAGCAGTCCTGTGTTTTTTTTCTTAATGTTTGAGCATCAGTAAACCTAACTGTAAGAAAGTCATGGCTTGTGCTGGTTTTCCCTGAATTCAAATTTCTCTTTCCTTTCAGCCCCTACCCTCCTCCTTTGAAGCAGAAAGCAATGTTGCAGTTGCATCAAAAGTATCAAGGTTTATTGGTTAAGGGCATTGGCTCTCTGATCATTTTACATTCTATACATCAGACAGACCGATAAGAAAAATACACCAAGCTAAAATCTGTATCCCATCACTCAAACATATAAAATATGCGTCTACGAGAGAACGATCATTCACGATTGCAGAATCAACATTTGGAACAAAATGCCCACAGATCTGCGCCAAGAGCCCTGCTACAAGAAATTTAAACAGAACCTGAAAACATGGCTGTTTAAACAAGCCTACAATTTATGAACACTTCCCCTACTAATCATATGACTTTTATGACACATATCCAACAACATCTATCCATACCACTCAGTTTCTTTCAATATCGCCAAACACACCCTATATACTTGCAAGACTCTTACTATTGCAAAGAATAATATGATCTTCTAACCTGTATATCAATGCCTGACTCTCAAGCAATCTCCATCGCCCATTCCTTATTCCAATATTGTAAATATGTGTATTATAATGTTAATTAGTTTATAGTTTTAATTTTTATCCAATATGTACCATTCTATAATTGCTAGATCGTATAGATTGTTGCTAATTTAATGTTCATTGTAAACTGATGTGGATTGTAAAGCTTGTTGCTAATTTAATGTTCTCTGTAAACCGAGGTGATGTTTCCCAACGTTCTGCGGTATATAAAAACCCTTAAATAAATAAATAAATAAATAAATAAATAAATAGTAATTCCATGCTTCTATTAAGGGTAGTAACTGCAGCATTGTGCTGGTTACCTCCATGCTCATGAGTTCTGCAGACCATAAAAGTCAGGGCCCTCAGAGTTTGCTGTCTAAATCTAGTTTCCCATTTCCATGCTGTTCAAACAGAGAACAATGTTGGAGTTGCATCAAAAGTATCAAGTTTTATTTGGCTAATGGTAGTAACTGCCACACCAGCAATTTACCCCCATGCACACATTCTTTGTTTCCCTTAGGACTTGGCCATAGAAGCAGTTCTGTGCTTTTGTTGCAACCATAGGTCTTCTATGGCTTCGCCCCACCTACCTCTCACTACTTGCGTCTCCTCCCACTCACCTCAGACTTCTGGCTGCCGCGGCATCTGTTTGCCATCCTCTCCGGCGTCCCCGGACTGGCTTTGGTGCTGCCTCCCGCCATGCTCCTCCAAGGTACCTTAGGGCGCATGCGCGCACGCCACCCTCATCTTTATTTCCAAGTTGGCGCGGATCTCAAGGGTGTCTTCCTGATATGACGTCACACTGACCGGATATTTAAGCCTACAGTATTTTCTAGCTCATCAAGTTAGCGACGGATTCTTTTCAGATGGGATTCGCTCTCCGTACCGAAGCTGCTCTGCCACTCCAGTGCTATCTGGAACGTTTATACCCTTCGGGGCTGCTAACTGGGTTCCTGCTCCTCGGGGGCCTCTTCTGGTTCTTTCAGGTGCTATCAGGAAACCAGTACTCGCTCCTCGAGGGCCCATGTTCCCTGAGTCGCTGCCTGCATCTTCAATCCTTACTACTTGGAAGACTTCACTAACAGTTTCCATCTGTGAGTACAACTACCATCTATTCCACCTTACTGCTTCACTGGAACCAGGTACTCGCTCCTCGAGGGCCTGCCTTCTGTTCCAGTGCCAGACCTCTTGTCTAGTGGAATCTCTGTTACTACTACATGAGTACAATACAACTGAGTCTCTCTACTCTAAGGGATCAGGTACTCATTCCTCAAGGGTCTGCTCTCCCTGTCTCGGAACTTCTCCTAATTCTACCTGGGACTCTGAATGCTTCTCATTGTGTACTCATAACTCTCAGACTCTTTCCACTACAGCACAGCCTAGCAGAGGATTTGCTGTTCCAGCGTTCTGTGGGAGACCTGCCCAGCCAGGCTCAACATCCACTACTCACTACTGCACCTCTGGTGGTTTCCAAAACTGTTTAATAAAAGATTCAAATCTGTGTTTGTATGTCTAGAATCTAGCCTGACACTGTGGTCCCTCACGGGACAGCCCCCTGTTGGAGTGGTCAGCTGCCACAGTGCCCAAGGATCCACCCAAAGATCAATAACCATAACAGCGTTTTCCCTTATGTCTGAGTAACAGTATTGCAGACCATGGAGGTCAGGGCCCTCAGTTGCTGTCTTAATCAGATTCCTCTTATCCCCCTGCCATTTAGGTGGGGAACAATATTGTAGGCGCATTAAACATTACTTACAATGTTGTATATTCCCAATGATTTATCAAAACTTATAGCCCATACATAAAGCACCTTCATAATATTTTAGGCAGGGGTTGCAGGTTTCATATAGTTGTAATTGCACCATGGCAATAATTGGTCATTTCTTATAATCATTAACCTCCAACCTCCTTCCTCGTGTATTATTTAAGTGCACAATTTCAAGTGAATGGCAGTGAAAATCAACTTCAATCACTACTACTTCTCCTGGACAATTTTTACCCAAATGGCTTACTGCCCTAATGTGGCCATGTTTCAAACAAGCAGTCCTTCATCAGGGGATGACCATTTATATTATAGTCCATGAGTCATCCTGTGACATGAATATCCTCTTACTCTTCTTCCATCAGTCAGACCAGATGGTTAATGTCGGCGCCATTCAACGTCACATCGCTCATGGCCTCACGTATTTATACGTCATCAGAACTAGTAAAAGTAAACAATGAAACTACTTCTCTAAATCTCCAATCAAAATCTCTCATGGTTGCTACCCACTAGCAGCCCACTTACATCAATGATGCAAAATTAAGGTCTTCATTCATCCCCCTCAGAGACACGGAGTTTAATGTATAAATCCAAAATGCTTCTCAGTAGTTGAACCAAGATTCTAGATCCCTACCATGGATTGAGCTATATATCTGTTCAATTATAGTCCACTTCAGTTCCGAAAAGCCATGTTCCACATCAAGTAAATGTTGTACCATTGGCACTGTCATTTTAACAGTATTAAAAATAAATTGATTTATGTTCCACCAATCTGACTTTTATGGACCATGTGTGCACCCCACATAAATCTTGGGACATGGGCAAAGTATGGCATCAATCACATTCTTAGAATTATAATCCATGTGCGATTTTCAAATTATCCTATATTGCATCATTGGTTCTAACCATTCCTTTCCTGTAATCGTCTGTTTATACCAAGCACATTGTCCACATTCAAAATGTCCTGGTTGACTGGTGGGATGTATTTGATTGGCCACTAGGGAATGCACTACTTTATCCTACATTTTTGTCCCTCTGGTTGTGGCTATCAGAGGTGGTTCTTTAAATATCTCTTGGAGTCCTAGTACATGCCAATGTTTTTTTAATAGCAGCAGCAGCAATAATTACCTAGAGAAGAATTGTGCAAACTTTTGGGCTAATTGGTAAAACTGGTAATTTCACTTACTTGCATGAAAAAACAACATACCCAGGATAAGTGCTACTTAAATTTTGCATGTAAAATCTCCACATGTATATTTTTAAAATATAAAGTAAACAAACACATGTACAACACTTCAACGCCACTTAGGTATATAAGTTCCAACATATCCAGCTAACTACCGCCACTTAGTTGAATAAGTTGTAAGAAGCGTTACATAGCCATATATGTAGCACTTTTTAAGACTTATACAGCTACATTGAGTATTCATGTACATTTTTTACATAAATGCAAATGTTGCAGGGAAGAATTACACATATTTAATAACCCATGCATATATGATACATGCAGGTTATAAATACTAGGGTAGATCTGCAAGTGGTCACGTGTGCAAGTATTTCAAAATTATCCTCTTAATTAGGGATGTTTAATAATTCTGGCCTGTTGCCTAGGAACCAGAATAGCTGCATAATTATTGACCTTGGCAGATGGTCTTCCTATAGAGCAAGAAACCATTTCTATACTGGTAATTGTCTTTATTATTTCTTTTGAGAAAGTTGAAGAGAAGCTGTGATCTTTGTGTTTTTATTTTAGTGCTATTGGCAAAGTTGTATACATTGAGGCTTAAATCTGCCAAATAAACCTTGCTTGGAATGTTTGCTGGTATAGCTTATCTGTGCTGTTTTTATTAGTCATCAGTGGCCAGTTTTCTTTGGTACAGTATTTCCTTTTTTTTTGGCAGCAGCTAGACAGTTTTCATATGCAATAAGGGATTCAATAGCTTCAGGCAGAATATTAAACTCGGTTTATCAGGCTTTTCACTTATAAGATAGAAATAGGTGGCATTTGAAGTTCAACCACAGCTTCCTGTGTAAGATTGTATATAACAGTTTTCTCACATTCTGCAAGAATTACATATACAGCTAGAAGGTAATTTTCAAAAGGAGTTACACACATAAAAGTGGAAGTGAAGATATGGGGCAAGAGTATTTCAAGAGATTGGAGGAGGGGGCATGTTGAGAAAATATAGAAACATAGAAACATAGAAACATAGAAATGACGGCAGAAGAAGACCAAACGGCCCATCCAGTCTGCCCAGTAAGCTTTGATCCAAGGCCCTGTGAATGAGGAGAAGAGAGAGTTGTGAAAGAATGGATTGGTGTTGAGAGAATGTGTGTGAGTGAATCAGCCTTCGTGATTTAGGTCCCTTTCCCCAATCCAGATCCCTCTCTTTTTTCCTTCACCTCCTAGAGCCCCCCTTATTTCTCTTCTGGTCATTGGCTTTCCTTCTGATCCCTGATTGCCCTATCCTCCTCTCCTCTTGCAGCTCTGTCCTCCTCCATCCTCTATACTTTTACAGTGCCTGTCTGCAATTCCTTCTCTGAAATCCCTCTTTGTTTCTATCCTCTTTTCTCTATCTTCCTGAATCCCATTTTCTCTATCCCCCAAATTAACCATTTTTCTGCTCCCATCTTAACTTTCCAGTACCTTCACTAAGATAACTTCCCTGAAAAAAGGAACCAAATAAATTTACTGGCCACTGAAATGTCAAAAGATAACTTTATTTTTATCAAATAAAAGAAGAATATACATTAATATAATAGCATAGTTATTCAAATTTACTACATAATTGCCATACCATTTTGAAAAATCTGAAAGATTTATCAGGGTGTGGTTACCATGCCATGGTGAGTGGTGTCAAACACTTAAGTCCAAATTTTCAGGATCCCATGCATGCAAAAACGGGGATATCTGCTTGGCCGGGAATTGCTTTATCAAAACCATAACATCCGCATATTTCAGGACTTTTCGGCAGCCGTTTCAGAGGCCCGGCGGAACTTCTCTCCGGTCTGCTCTGCATTGCATCAGCGGGGGATTCGATTCTCATTACTTTTCCCAGCGAAACAACGAATTTGGCTGGCAGAGAAGAATCATTTTTTTGACAGCCCCGCAGCGGAACAAACCTTTCTAAATACCGTGGACGCCGGGAAATGAAATCTATAATCAGATTTATGAAAAAAAAAAAAAAGGCAGAGCACAACTAAAATATCTTTGTTGTCTTTTTCTCTCGGCCTGTTTTGATAGGCATGGGAGACCATTTGCTTTGGAGTTTAGCCGGAACCCGGCTGTAGACCGAGGGGCATGTGAGTATCAGATGAGCCTGAATGGAGGAACCCCCCTCGTGTTGTTTTGTTCTTATCAGTGTTTTCTGTTTTTCTCCTCCTCTTTGAAAGGAGGCCAGTGTTTCATCGACTTTGACTTCCTTTTCTAGCCAAAGGCACGAAGAAACAACCGTATTAGGTGAACCCCGACAATGGACTTAAAAAAAAAAAAAAGGAAAAAAACTCTTCATGGCAGATGTTCTTTTAAAATTTCTGTTGTTATGCGACCAACCGCGGGAAAAGGAGAGGAAAAAAAAAAAGAGGAGCCAAAGAGAAAATCGCAGGACAATCTGTGAAATCAGAGGATCTTATTTGTTCCATTGGGAGGTTTTTTTTTAATTATGCTAGAACCGCGCAGCATTTTTTTGGACTGTAAAACCACTACATGAGGACTCCGCAGAAAGCGGCCATAGAACTTAGCCTCAGACCAGACTTGGTGGCTTTTTATTTATATTTAGTATTTTCTCTTTCTCCTTTTTACATTATATAATATATATATATTTTTTATGTGCAAGGGTGTTCTTCTTCAAAACCTTTTGGGGAGTGCGGACCCTGGACACATCATTCGGATCCCCATCCCCCCATCCCCCCATTTTCCTTGGATATGGGGGTTTTGAATGGAATCGGTTGGAAGGGGTGGGAGGAGAGGGGGGAGAGGGGGGAAGGGGGTTTCTTCAAGGATTTCTTCATATGTCAAACGGGTGCCGAGGCATGGTATTGTGCTAGTATTTTCACCTTTTATTCTGGTTTTTATTGTTTATGGATCCTTATATTGAACGGCCAAATGCAAGGTATGAGTGTATATCTTATTGCATTTGGAGTTCTGTATGCAAAAGTTGGCAGTGGAGCCATCGCAGGGGAGAAGCGAGACGAGGGAGGGCTGAGCTGAGGGCCTTCCCACGTTTTCATATTTCTGAGAAAGGTTTGGTGACCCATGTTATCCCCCACCTAAATGCTTAACATAATATCTTGGAATGTCAATGGTTTAGGAACCCCAGTGAAGAGAAAAAAAGTGTTGTCTCACCTTAAAAGATTACATGCTGATGTGGCCTGTATACAAGAGACACATCTCACTGCCCTTGAGAGCAAAAAGCTCCACCGGGAATGGGTGGGAGGCTGCTTTTATGTGGAGGCTCTCCACTGAAAAGGTGGGGTAGCCGTCCTAATCAATAAGTCTACGAATCTTCAGGTATCCCGGACTATCCCGGACCCTGAGGGACGGTATCTTATTGTACTAGGTACCTGGAACAACCGACCAATCACTATATGCAATGTATATGCCCCAAATGTCTACAAACATGAGTTTTTCGAGAATATCTGTAACAGTTTGTACCTTCATACCAAGGGAACACTATATGTGGTGGGGGACCTGAATTGTGTACATGACTCTTCTATAGACAAAAGCCCTCCCCAGCCGAAGCGCTTGAGACAGAGAACAATGGGAGTCAGTTATCTTTGTAAACACTTAGACCTTCTGGATGTGTGGAAAACTCTTCATCCAAATGATAGGGACTACACACATATCTCGAGAGCGCATGGTACCATGTCGTGAATAGATTACATTTTGACCTCTACACAAAATTTTTTTGCAGTAACTAATGCCACTATTGAACTTTTAGCCATCTCAGATCATACCCCGATTTCCATACAAATCCGAGCCCAGGCACCTACACATCAAACCCATCTGTGGCGCTTCCCATCTTTCCTTAAGGAAGACGCTCAATTTCAGAGATATCTCAAAGATAGCTGGAGGGATTATGTGATAAATAACAAACAGCACGAGGAAACCCCAATTTTATACTGGGAGGCAGTGAAAGTAGTACTCCGAGGGGCAATTATCTCCTATGTCCACACGTGCCATAAACAGCTAAATCAATATATCCTTCACCTAGAAACCTTACTTCAGAATGCTAAGAAAAAACTACTGCAACAAAATACAGATAACACCAGAGCCGAGTTCTATAGTGTACTGGGCCGATTAAATATCCTTTTGGATACCAGGGCCCAATTCTACATCCAGAAAGGTCAACAATCCTTTTTTAAAGTTGGAAATAAATCAGGCAGATTGCTGGCAAATTTAGTAAAGCTCCGACAACAAAAATCCTCTGTCCCCAGCTTAAGAACGCCTATGGGAAAGATTACATCAAACGGCATGGAAATTAGCGAAGTTTTTCAGCATTTTTATGTCACTATACACAGCAGACGTCTCGGGCGGAGAGAGAGAGGAGGAGGTTTTTCTTCAAGAGCTAAACCTCCCAACCCTTTCGGCCTCCCAACTTGGTTTTCTAAACAGGCCACTACAAACCTATGAAATCTCCCAAATCATAGCTGCGTCCCACCCGGGAAAGTCCCCGGGCCCAGATGGGTTTTCATACAAATTCTACAAAATTCTCTCACCTTATGTTTCGACTCCTTTAACAAATTACTATAAAGAGGGGCTGGTGCGGAAGAGCTTCCCTGCCTCCTTCACTGACACCCATATTATTGTGCTTCCTAAACCTGGGAAGGACCACACCAGCCTCGCAACATTCAAGCCCATCTCCCTGTTAAATTGCGATTACAAAATACTGGCTAAGACCCTGGTGGACCGATTAAACATTTTACTTCCAAGCTTAGTCTCAGCACACCAAGCAGGTTTTGTTAAGAACCGAAAACTGAATAAGAATATCACAAAACTGTTTACTGCAATGACCATTTGTCAACGCCAAAACATACCAGCACTCATCATTGGCTTTGACTCAGAAAAAGCCTTCGATAGGGTCGATTGGCGGTATCTTTTCTCTATTTTACAACGATTCGGCATTAGGGGGGACTTTTTACAATATATATCCCTACTATACCACAAACCTGTATCCCGCATCCTAGTGAATGGATGTCTCTCGAACGCAGTGCGAATCCAAAGGGGCGTGAGGCAGGGCTGCCCACTCTCCCCACTACTTTATTTATTATCCTTGGACCCCCTCTTAAGGAGAATTGATGAATGTCAAATGGTGAAGGGATTTGGGGGCCCCCCACCACATATTTAAAATAGCTGCCTTTGCAGACGATCTTCTGGTTTTCCTCACCCAACCCCAGCTATTGCTCCCAGTGGTGCTTGATATCCAAACTCAGTTTGGCCTCTTTGCAGGCCTTCAGATAAACCGTGACAAATCAGAGGCCTTGGACGTGACGGGCACTCTAAAGCCTCACTGGCAGGGCGGCTTTCCCCTTCGATGGACGCAGAACACTATAAAATATTTAGGTATACACATCCCGACAAAGGTGGGGGATTTCTATAAGGTAAATGTATAGCCTTTATTAACTCACACCCTGGCCACTTTACGAAGATGGATACCTCTACCCCTGTCACTGGTAGGAAGGGTTCAGCTCTTCAAAATGGTCTTGATACCTAAGTAGTTATACATACTTCAATTGGCCCCACTCTGGATTTCTAAGGGAGACCACTAAAAGATAAATCAAGCTTTACGCTCGTTTTTCTGGCAAGGAAAGCGGGCTCGGATACCTCTTCATGTCCTACAAAGCCCAAAGGAAAGAGGGGGCCTGGGATGCCCATACTTAATACTTTACAATTTAGCCTGCAGTGTTAGGCACGCTCGGGATTGGTTAAATGCTCTGTCATCAGTGACCCCATATGCATGCTTACTGGAATGGTATGGAATACCATCTCTTAACCCACTGCTACAGCTTCCCTCACAGTTAGTTCCTCCTCATATAAACTCACAAGACCTTTTGTGCACTTGCAGGAGAGCCTGGTGTTTACTATGCAGGCTGGGACAGGTCCCAACTCCTTTAAGCCCGTTCATTACAATCACGGGCCATGATTTGTTTTCCCCAGGAAAAGAGAGCGGTGTTTTCTCCCGCTGGAAACAAATGGGACTGACATATATATATGATCTGCAGGATGACGCGACGGGGACCCTACTCCTCTTCTCTACACTGCAACACACTTACACACTGCCAGCATCGGACCTATATGCGCACTGCCAAGTTATTCATTTTATACAGTCCATGCAACTCTCACTAAGAGGGACTCCAGAAATTCAAAAACTGAGGGAAATAGTACAAGTGGGCGGATGGGAAAAACCACTGTATCTTACTACTATAAGGAAGTGCTGGGTTTGTCTGACTCCCAATTTTTGACCCCTTTGTACAATAGCTGGACGAAATGGGATCTTTTTGCATTGACTTTTGCAGAATTTCATAATTGTTTTAAAGCAGTGCCGGCTGTTTCAGAAAATGTACTTTTGCAAGAAACACAGTACAAATTTCTTTGGTAGAGTTATGTCACGCCTCTCCGGGCCTACCAAATGAAATTCTCATCATCCCCCCAATGCCCCAAATGTGCGCACCCCGAGAGTACCTTCTTCCATTGTTTCTGGGACTGTGTGCCTGTTTCCCATTTCTGGAGGAAGGTGTGCAGTACATGTTCTGCCCTATTGAAGAGGAAGTTGCCCCCCAACCCAAACCTCTGGCTTTTTGGGGTTGCTGAACCCACTTACCCATACCTATCCCCTACCGAAACACTATTTTTACTTAAAGCTGGTTTGGTGGGCAAACAGACTATTCTGAAACAATGGCTCAACCCTAATAGTCCCAGCCAAAAGATATGGTTTAAAAGCTTGGTGCGATTGTGCTCCATGGAACACGCTATTCTTACCTTGACTATGCCAAAGAGATTGGTACAAACCCTCCAGGCATGGGCGGCTTTTACAGCTTACCTTACCCCTCACAGCGGCATCAGCAGAGACCCCTGGAAAAGATTGAGCGCCATCACTCCACAACCGGACTGATTACTAGGAAGTTACTCTCGTGGATAAGACACATTGGGAAAATGCCAATGCCGGCCCCCTTTGGACACCAGAATAAAGACTCCCCCTTTTTCTTGGTTTTCTTTTTTCGTATAATTTTATTTTTACTCCCTTTTTTTTCCTTTACACCTGTTTGACAACTGGACTCGCAAAAATGGGTGGGAGGGGGGGAGAAAGGGGAAGTTCTGTTCTTGTTAGAGCTTGTAAGTTTGACTTTTCGGAATGTTTTGATATATGAATATTCTAATAAATATATTTAAAAAAAAAAAAAAAGATAAGTTAAGTTAAGCAGCATGCAAAAGGAGAGCAAAAAACGTACTTTTATTTATAACCACCCACAAGTGTCCCTCACATATATAATTAAAAAGAAGTAGTGCATATTTTAAAGTGACTCCAGCAAAGAAATGTCATATGCCAGGTCACTTGATAATGCATTCAGCACTATCAATTGTCCTTCAGTAATTTTTCAAAGCCCTCACAGAATCTCCCATTTATAAGTAATAAGAAATTACCATCATTACAGCAAAAATCACAGAATAAAACTACAAACTCAAACAATCTAAACACTCTAAAGAGACCTTAAACTGCTTAATGCAGTATCAGTTTGCAGGTCTTTTACATCACAATTCCAAAGGTGATGTCTTTTCAAAAGTCAGCAAAACAATCTGTCAGGGCACATCAGTGTTCCCTGTAAGCTGCATGCATATGCCCCTGGCAACCACTTTTCCTGCTGGTGTGCACAACTTTTCTTCCTTAGCACAGGAAGGCAGCGGGGACTATTGGAGCTCATCCCATCATGGCATGAAGAGAAGAGGAGGCTGGCAGGGCTGCACTGGAGCTCATCCCTCCATGACCCAAAGAGAAAAAGAGGGCTTTAGAGTGTGTATGTATGAGAGGAGACTGTTTGTATATGTATTAGGGATGTGAATCGTTTTTGAACGATTAAAATTATCGTCAGATAATTTTAAAATCATCCAAAATCGTTAGAGTGCACGATACAATACAAATGCCCACGATTTATGGTCAGGGGCATTTGTATTGTATCGTTAAACAGGGGGCGGGAAAACCGGCACACCAAAAAAACCCTAACACCCACCCTGAACCTTTAAAACAAACCCCCACCCTCCCGAATCCCCCCAAAATGTTTTAAATGACCTGGGGTCCCGGCGCGATGATCCCGGCACGATGTCCCGCTCTCTGGCCACGACTGCTGTGAAGAGAAATGGTGCCGGTGGCCCTTTGCCCTTATCATGTGACAGGGCAAAGGTAGCGCCGGCGCCTTTTTGATTCCTAGCTCCCGACGTCACGCGTCCAGGAGATCGCTCCCGGACCCCCGCTGGACCCCCAGGGACTTTTGGCCAGCTTGGGGGGGCCTCCTGACCCCCACAAGACTTGCCAAAATTCCAGCAAGGGTCCGGGAACGACCTCTTGCACTCGAGCCATATTGCAAAATGGCGCCGGCCATACGGCCGGTGCCATTTTGCAATACGGCCGGCGCCATTTTGCAATATGGCTCGAGTGCAAGAGGTAGTTCCCGGACCCTCGCTGGACTTTTGGCAAGTCTTGTGGGGGGGTGGGGGTTTGTTTTAAAGGTTCGGGTGGGTGTTAGGGTTTTTTTGGTGTGGCCAGAGAGCGGGAAATCACGCTGGGACCTTCCCACTAGACCCCAGGTCATTTAAAACATTTTGGGGTGGTTCGGGAGGGTGGGGGTTTGTTTTAAAGGTTTGGGGTGGATGTTAGGGTTTTTTTGGTGTGCCAGTTTTCCCGCCCTCCCCAGATTTACGATTTTTAATGATTTCAAAACAAAACAAAACACGACGATCCGATTTCCCTCCCCCCCCAGCCAAAATCGATCAATAAGACGATCGATCACACGATTCACACCTCTAATATGTATGTGAGAGCCTGTGAGCATGCATGTGTTTGTATGAATGTGTGTGAGAGGCAGTGAGCTTGTGAATGAGAGAGTTGCTTTGTGTATGTGACAATATGGGGCAGATTTTTAAAAAGTACGTGAGCGCGTACTTTTGTTCACGCACCCGGCGCAAACAAGAGTACGCCGGATTTTAATAGATACGCGTGTAGCCGCACGTATCTTTTAAAATCCAGGGTCGGCGCATGCCAGGCTGCACAAAATCGGCAGCCTGCACGCGCTGAGCCGCGCAGCCTGCCTCCATTCCCTCCAAGGCCACTCTGAAATCGGAGCGGCCTCAGAGAGAACTTTCTTTCCGGCGCCCCCCACCTTCCCTTTCCTTCCCCTAACTAACCCATCCCCCGATCCTAACTAATTCCCCCCCACACCTTTATTATGCGCATCCCAGGGCTTGCGCGCTCTGCCGAACCTATGCAACATAGGCTCGGTGCGTGGAGAGAGTGGAAGGGGCAGCTTTTTTGGGGTTACGCGTGTACCCCTTTGAAAATCTGCCCCTATATGTGCAGGTGTATATACTATGTGTGTGTATGTATGTGAGAGAGAGAGCCTGTGTGTGTCTCTGTGTGCCTGTGAGGGAGCCTGTGAATCACATATAGCTCTCTTAGACACATGCACATAATATGTCTGTGTGAGAGAGTCTGTGTATGTGATAGAGATATGAGTGAGAGCATGGGCATGTATATGAGAGAGGAAATGTGTAAGAGAATGAAAGTGTTGGAGAGTGTATGTGTGTGTTGGACCCCCACCCCCCCTAATCCATGACAATCTCATGGTGACTGGAAATGAAAAAAAGATCTCAGTTATGAAGAGCAATAGATTTTTTAATCCTTATTAGTTTTAATTATTGAGTGTTATATTATATTTATGTAGTTGTGAAAAATTTTATTGATGTTTGGAAAATAGAACAAATTTATGCAATTTTTAAAAAATTATTAGGTGTTTGTTAGCTGTTTTGACATATTAATTCGTTTTATGAGTATGTTTTAATGTTATGAATGATATTTTATATCTCTTGATTTTATTGCTTGATGCTTTGTGAGGAATGATGATGTTCTGTTTTTCTAGTTATACTGCATAATCGAGCTAGTTGTGGTTTCCAGTTTAATTTTTGTTGGCACATTTCTATTTATACTTTATGGACTTTCTATTCTGTATCTGGTGAGGATTTGTCTATAGTTTAACGGTTCAAGGTATATTTCAGGTAGCTCTGATTAACTGTTTTGAGTGAAAAACAGACAATTGCTGAATTCTGAGTATCCACAAGCAACATTTATCAGTCAGTTTGGTTTAATATGGTGGAAGCAACACACATGCAACACACAGGTACACACACACACACACCTGGCACAATCTCTTCTCTCTCATATACAAACACTGCACTCATCCTCATTCTCTATCTCTCTCACACATGCACCTGCCAGCCAATCTTCTCTTATCCCCAGCCTCTCTCCACCAAACCAGTGTTCCCCCACTCATCCCTTCCTAACCTCCCAAAAAAGATCCCTCTTCGATCTGTCTACTCTAGACTCAAGCCCTCTCCTACTGTCCCAGAATGACAGGAGGGGAGGGGCTGGATTAAGGAGCAGATTATCAGAGGGCTGTTTTCTGCTGAGTGAGATTTAGCAGAGGTTCAAGGCAGCAAAACCTCAGCCAGCCTGTTGCCCCTAAATTTTTGCCCCCGTTCCACTTCAGGCATAGGACTAATGTGCCTATTAGGGGTGTGCATTCAGATTGACCGCATTAGTAAAACGCAACTCATATTTTTTTTTTACTTAAAAAATTGATTCGACATAAACGATCGGATTTCCCACATATCGAACATAGATATGTTCGATATGTGAGAAATCGCGATTGTTGAGCCAAAATAAAAATATAAACCCCCTCACCCTCCTTAATCCCCCCCCGACTTACCACAACTCCCTGGTGATGGAGCGAGGAGTGAGGACGCCATTTCTGCAATCCTTGGCGAGAAGCATGTGACATCAGCGGCACGTCGAGTGACGCCGGCGTCACGTGATTCCCGGCTCGTTCGCGCCGGACGGCTCGTTCGGCCCAAAAAGAACTTTTGGCCAGCTTGGGGGGGCCTCCTGACCCCCACAAGCTGGCCAAAAGTTCTTTTTGGGCCGAACGAGCCGTCCGGCGCGAACGAGCCGGGAATCACGTGGCGCCGCGTCACTCAGACGCGACGTCACGTGATTCCCGGCAAGTTCGCGCCGGACGGCTCGTTCGGTCCAAAAAGAACTTTTGGCCAGCTTGAGGGGGTCAGGAGGCCCCCCCAAGCTGGCCAAAAGTTCTTTTTGGGCCGAACGAGCCGTCCGGCGCGAACTTGCCGGGAATCACGTGACGTCGGCGTCACGTGATTCCCGGCTCGTTCGCGCCGGACGGCTCGTTCGGCCCAAAAAGAACTTTTGGCCAGCTTGGGGGGGTCAGGAGGCCCCCCCAAGCTGGCCAAAAGTTCTTTTTGGGCCGAACGAGCCGTCCGGCGCGAACGGGCCGGGAATCACGTGACGCCGCGTCACTCGACGTGCCACCGACGTCACATGCTTCTCGCCAAGGATTGCAGAAATGACGTCCTCACTCCTCGCTCGATCACCAGGGAGTTGTGGTAAGTCTGGGGGGGGGGATTAAGGAGGGTGAGGGGGTTTAAATTTTTTTTTTGCACATATGTACATATACCCAACTCATTGGATTTTTTTTATGTCCATATTGGCCGCAAGTGGGACCCCCTTTCGGACATAAAAAATATGAACATAAAATTTTGCTCTGCACATCCCTAGTGCCTATTGACAAATCCAGGGCTGAGCATAGCCTCTTGCTTTAGGATTTATTTTTTTCAATTTTTTTAAACAGAGTCCAAGATATTTGTAGTTCTTAGATATTACACAAAGTACACTCAATCCAATTTGAGGCTATCACTAAATATTTCTTGCAGTAAGGATAATTTAATTCTGAATGATTTTATCCATATCAAACATCCTTTGTGTTGGCCCAAATATTTTTCTTCATCAGTGTGAGTAAAAATACAATGAAACAAAAACTATCTTTAGATAGTCTAATACTAATTTGGCTATGAAATTTGCAGGATAAAAACCAACACTGTGGATTCTGAAAAACTCAACCTATGGCAGAAAATGATACAAAACACTACTGCCTGACTGATGCTGAATACAAATAATTTTGAAAGGATCACACGTATTCTACAATCTCTGCATTGGCTCTGATATTGACAGGGCCTAATTCAAAATTTAATGTTTTGACTACCAGAGCCTAAAATGGCTGTGCACCACCCTACCTCAGCTGCCAATTCCTCTCACATGCATCCTTCCACTCCCCACACCTATGATCACAGGACTGCCTAGGAGTGCCTTCACCTAAGGAATTATGCCTCTAAGGTCCTTATTTTCTAAATGTATCGCACGCGGTAAGGGATGTTTCGCACACAAAATGTCCCTTTTCGCGTGCGATACCAAAATGGGGGTGGAGTCAGCCCCGGAAGAGGAGGAGTCGGGGCATCACCGAGGCCGACTCTGTGAAGCCGCCGCGGACGACGAAAAGGTAAGGCCCTTTTTGCGACCTATTTCGCTCCCAATAGCTACACCTCCTATGGTGGCACTATTGGGTGCGAAACCGGCAGCGATCACACCGCGATGGTGCGATCGCTGCCGGCTAGCGCAGGCCTGCCCCCCATTTCGGCCCCCCGCCCCTCATTTCCTAAAGTATCACAGGCCTGCGATACTTTAGAGAATGAGGCCCATAGTCTCCAATCACTCAAGTTGATGCAATAAAGTGCATGTAAAAGCATGTTGGACGCACATTTTTGGAACATTTACACAATCACCTCTCCTATGCGTTCAATGCAATAGGCAAAAGAGCCATCATGTTAAAAAAGATGCGCTATTCTTGGTTACAATTAGGACTAGATTTATCTTTGTGCTTGGAGATGCAATAGAATTTATTTATTTATTTTATTTATTTAAACATTTTTATATACCGGCATTCGTTGTGGACATCATGTCGGTTCACAGTAAACAGGTTAAGTTTGGAAATTACATTTTAACAGGGAAGTCAAAACTGGAAGAGGGGGTAACGATAGAAATTAAAGAAGATGGTGTTCCTTCATAAAATGAGTAATTATGGAAGTTTATTTGTGTTATACAGGTCCCCCTCCATTATTATTTCTAACTTGGGAAATTTTGGATATCTATATATTGTTTATTTATTTGAAATTATTTTTGTGTTTCCAAGTTAAGATTATTTATAGAAATGTGAAATAACATATTTTGGGGCGGATTTTAAAAGGCGCGCGAATAGCCTACTTTTGTTTGCGCTCCAGGCGCAAATAAAAGTACGCTGGATTTTAGTAGATACGCGCGGAGCCGCGCGTATCTGCTAAAATCCTGGATCGGCGCGCGCAAGGCTATGGATTTTGTATAGCCGGTGCGCGCTGAGCCGCGCAGCCTACCCCCGTTCCCTCCCCTCACCTTCCCC
Source organism: Rhinatrema bivittatum (assembly GCF_901001135.1). Lineage (NCBI taxonomy): Eukaryota > Metazoa > Chordata > Amphibia > Gymnophiona > Rhinatrematidae > Rhinatrema > Rhinatrema bivittatum. Next base: position 159,978,909 of record NC_042619.1, read on the forward strand.
TCCCCTCACCTTCCCCTCCCTTCCCCTACCTAACCCACCCGCCCGGCCCTGTCTAAACCCCCCCCTTACCTTTGTCGGGGGATTTACGCCTCCCGGAGGGAGGCGTAAATCCCCGCGCGCCAGCGGGCCTCCTGCGCACCGGGCCGCGACCTGGGGGTGGGTACGGAGGGCGCGGCCACGCCCCCGGACCGCCCCGGGCCATAGCCACGCCCCCGTACCCGCCCCCAAAACGCTGCCGACACGCCCCCGAAACGCCCCCGACACGCCCCCCTCGGAGAACCCCGGGACTTACGCGAGTCCCGGGGCTCTGCGCGTGCCGGGAGGCCTATGTAAAATAGGCATCCCGGCGCGCAGGGCCCTGCTCGCGTAAATCCGCCCGGTTTTGGGCAGATTTATGCGAGCAGGGCTCTGAAAATCCGCCCCTTTGTGTTTTATGTGTAATTTTGGAAAATCAATAAAGAAATAGAAAAAAAAAAAAAAAAAAGGATGCTCTAGGGATAAATTGTGCATCCCTAGCATGTCCTTGGCATCGGGAACCCAGGAGATGTGGCTGTGAGTGGGTTAGGAAAACAGACGCTAAATTAATGAGTGTCCATTTTCCTAACCCTCTCATGGCATCCTTTTCCTTTTTGCTTGCTGTTTTCTTGTGGAACCAAGTATTTTGGGCTTTTTTTGTGGCTTTATAGGGTGTTTTTCAGATGACTCAGAGGATGTAAAGACTTAACACATGCCATTGGGCTGGCATTAAATTTTTTGTTAAAACGTGCGTGTCGGGTGATGGTGAATTTTTGCATCAAAGGGATAATAGCTTATAGCTTCATCTACATGCATTTACATGTGATGAGCACTATTAGTTATGCACTGCCTTGGATGTACCATATTTTGTATGTGTTAATCCTCTTAAAGGTAGATTTTAAGAGGAGCACGCACACGCAAATGGATGCACTGATTTTATAAGACGCGCACGCCGGCACGCACATGTTATAAAATCTGATGGCCATGCACACATGCACAGGCAGCTCGTAACTTGCATGCACGGGGAGAAATTTTAGAACCTACACATGATGATGCGATCGGCCAGTCAGACTGGAAGGGAACTTCCCTAACCCTAATCCTATCCTTCCTCCCCCTTTCCTCCCTGCCCCTAAACCTACCCTAACTATCCCCAAATATTTTATTTTTATACTCACTGCTACACGGCCTACCCCTTTCTTTAGGTCCAGCACTTTGGCACGTAAAGAGGGTTGCGCGCATGGCCGGGATCTTTGTAAAATGTGCGCGGCACGCACAAGACCCAGACACGTGCATAACCCCACATTCTTATGCGGACGGGCCTTTTAAAATGTACTTGTTATTGCATTGGGTGTTAGCTTAGTGCGTATAAAACGTGCATGTAAAGGCTCATTAACCTGTGTGGTAGGCTCAGTGTACGTTATTGCATCAGCCTGAGTGTCTTTTCTCATTCTGCTCTAACCCGTTGATATGCTTTGCCACCCAAAATCAGACTAGCTCCAAATCTGTCTGTCTTTGGAAAACAACTAAAAAATTAAGCTCTTTGAGGTAGTTTATGGGCCACAAACCTAAGCTGACCCACATCTCAAGCCATGATCCCTGCTTATTAAAATACTGCAGGAATTTCCACCCTTCAAGAGCCCATAGAGCACTCAAAAGCCTATCATCTTAGAATGTTAATGCTGTAGCCATATGCTCTCTTTACCTGATCTACCTCACAAGTGCCTAAATTATTTTGCTACCTTGCAGTGCCTTAAGTACTTCTCTAATGTATTTCCCCTTATTTATTTTGGTATACTTATTACATATCCCTTTGAGATATTTATTGTGATTAAAAAAAGCAAATGTTAACCTGCTGTTACATGCTTTGACCTGTCTAGCTGGAAAAGAATGAAATAAATAATGATTATTGGTATCAACCATTATAATTCAATTATGTTTATGTATGATGAGTTGGCTAAGTCTAATCAATGGATAACAAAATAGTCAAAATGCTATATATGCATGGATTTTTTAAACTTTTTATATTTATCACAACAAAGGTTAAGGAAAGATGCCAGTCTTTGCAGATTTTGTGATGGATACTAATCAATTTCTGGAGAATTGCAATAGGATAAATTCCAGGACCATGTTTGACCTTCACACAACAGGTTTATTTTGAAAGTGCTGTTTGCATACAAATGCTCACATAAGTGTGTTTTATGGGCTGAGCGCAAGCAATGTGGATTTTAAAAAGCCGCAAAAGATGGGCATAAGTATCCATGCATTAGGGATGTGCAGAGGGACGCCATACGTTGCATTCGTGATTCGGATTCATTGGGGAGCAGATACGTTTGCATTCGGCCATATGGCACCCCGATGCGTTAATACGGCGATTTCTATTCACGTCCCAGCTAAAATTTAAATTAACTACAACCCCCTACCCTCCTGACCCCCCCCCCCCCAAGACTTACCAAAACTCCCTGGTGGTCCAGCGGGGAGTCCGGGAGCCATCCCCTGCACTCACACCCTCGGTGCCGGTTTCATCATGGCGCCGATAGCCTTTGTCACAGGGGCTACTGGTGCCATTGGTCAGCCCCTGTCACATGGTCATCGGAGCCATCTTGTGCTCCTACCATGTGACAGGGGCTGAACAATGGCACCGGTAGCCCCTGTGACATAGTATGGGCAAAGGCTATCAGCGCCATTTTGAGTACTGGCATCGGATGGCTGGAGTGCAGGAGGTCACTCCGGGACCGCCGTTGGACCCCCCGGGACCTTTGGCCAGCTTGGGAGGGACTCCTGACCCCCACAAGACTTGCCAAAAGTCCAGCGGGGGTCCGGGAGCGACCTCCTGCACACCGGCCGTCCGATGCCAGTACTCAAAATGGCTCCGATTGCCTTTGCCCTCACTATGTCACAGGTACCGACGGTCGGCCCCTGTGACATAGTGAGGGCGAAGGCGATCTGCTGCCAGTATTCAAAATGGCGCCGATCGCCTTTGCCCTCACTATGTCACAGGGGCCGACCATTGGTTCCTGTGACATAGTGAGGGCAAAGGTGATCGGCGCCATTTTGAGTACTGGCATCGGATGGCTGGCATGCAGGAGGTTGCTCCCGGACCCCCGATGGACTTTTGGCAAATCTTGTGGGGGTCAGGAGGCTCCCCCAAGCTGGCCAAAAGTCCCTGGGGGTCCAACGGCGGTCCCGGAGCGACCTCCTGCACTCCGGCCGTCTGATGCCAGTACTCAAAATGGCGCCGATAGCCTTCACAGGGGCTACTGGTGCATTGGTCAGCCCCTGTCACATGGTAGGAGCACATGATGGCGTCCTACCATGTGACAGGTGCTGACCAATGGCACCGGTAGCCCCGTAACAAAGGCTATCGGCGCCATGATGAAACCGGCACCGAGGGTGTGAGTGCAGGGGATGGCTCCCGGACCCCCCCGCTGGACCACCAGGGAGTTTTGGTAAGTCTTGGGAGGGTTCAGGAGGGTGGGGGGTTTGTTGAAATTTTTATTTAGGTGGCTGTATAATTCGGCGAAGATTCGTTATTCGTGGGGAATCGCGATACGTTTCGCTTCCCCATGAATACTACGAAAAGTGCAATATACGTTGCACATCGCCAATACGGTGAAAACGAATGCACACCCCTACCATGCATGTATTAAGAATAAAGGGAAGTAAAAGGGGCAAGATTTATGCAACACAACTCCAAATTTTAAAACCGAAAACTGCTGCACACATATGCTAGCTATCCATATAACTTTACTGCTGCTCCTGATGAACAAGTCTCTAAATCTTGAGTTTTGGGTTCATAGAACAGGGAAAGATGTCCAGATCAGCTAGGGGGTGTGTAGGATGAAGGACCAGAGAGGTGTGAAAGATATTGCTATTAACTGGTCAAACTGGTAGAATAATTCCAAAACTGAGAATGTGCCTTGCACAAGCATGTTTTAAAATTTGATGACATACACATGAAAAAAGCCCACAAGATCAAATGTGTGCTAGCTTTGTTCAAATAACCTCTTAAAATTAGGAGCATAGATATATGCGGTTGATGCATTTTAAAACATACACACGCAAGTACACGCACAATTAAAAATTCCAGCATATACTCACTCATGCCGATGCACGCATGTATGGCCACTTGAACGCTCATTTTAAAATTTGCCTGAAAGGCTTACCGTTATCTGCTCAATTTAATAAAATTTATCGTGTCTATGGACAGACAAATGGACAGGTGAGGACATCGAACCGTTATATAACCTTTTGATTTGGTTTGAAAAGCTGTAGAAAGTAAAATGTAACAATATAACCCTAAAGAAAGAAGAATCGGTTCAAGGCTGAAATGAATTAGAGGCTTGTTGACAGAAAGCAAAATAAAGCTTTTACAGGGTTAAAAAAAATGAAAAAAATCTTAGCAAGAAAGACATGAAAGATAAAGAACTTTTAAAGGTCACATAAAAGTAAAGGCCAATCACCTTGCAGTGATATGTCCATGTACAGTACATGATTAATAATTATACAGATATGATTCATTGGGTTTACTGCCAGTATTAGTACATTTTGTTTAAATTACTTCCTGCTAATGGTGTTCACAGTGGCACTTCTTTTTTATCTGGTTAAGCAGTTCAGACATTGACAAGCTTTTCAGGCCTTCTCAGGCAGCTTTACAAACCTATCCACACCTGATTGCTAATCATGACACTTGCAAGTGCCATGCCATGCAGAATTCTGAACAGCAATATACTTCCAGCCTTGGTTTTAATTAGGGATGGGCATTTGGGAGAAACAAAATAGGAAATGAGACAAAATTTCCAGTTTTGTTTTATTAACGTTAGCAGCCGCCTCTTGCTCCTTGTCCATCGTCCCATTTTGCTTTACCTTACCCCTCCCCTATCACCCAATTTTGGTCGTCCTCCTCCACACCAGTAATCACACAAACTCCATCCTTGGTATAAAATGGCCGCAGCTTTTACTTTTTTAAACATAATATGATAACTTTAATAGGATACCCGAGCCGTCTGTATGCTTATGCCGCTGCCCGCTGCTTGAACCAAGCAAGGCAACCTGACGCTGAGGGCCCCCCGCCTTCTTCCCGAGCAAGGGGGCCATCATCTTTTTCGCCGCCCGGCACCAACGGCTGTCCCACTGTCATGTGATGACACCAGCACCATGTGTAATAGAGATGTGAATCGGATCCGATATCGGATCCGATTCACATCCGATATTGGATCCGATTCACATCTATAGAGATGTGAATCGGAACCAGAATCGGATCCGATATCGGATCCGATTCACATCCCTAATGTGTAATGCGTACCAACCGGCCCGGGTACCCGCCCGCCCCCTTTTCAGCTGCAACAAATTCCCCAAACAGTAACATACATCAAAATTATTCTTATTAACATAGATAAACTAACTGATTGCATGCAGGATGTAAACAACTTGGGTGGGACGGTGGGTTTTTCCTCTGTCGAGCGATCCCAAAAGGATCGCTTTGAGCTTGGCACGGCCCTTTAAAGGGCCATGAATGTCATCCCTGGGCGCTGACGGCGCCCGTCTCATGATGTCACGGCCTCGGGGCGGGGCCGTGACGTCAGTCTGTCGCCCGCCCACCGTCCTCCGTACCGGTTGCTGTGCGCCGCCGTCAAGGGTGGGCTTCGGGCAATCAGTACGGGCCCACCTTTTAATGTTAGCAGCTGCCACTTGCTCTTTGTCCGTTGTCCCATTTTGCTTTACCTTACCCCTCCCCTATCACCCAATTTTGGTCGTCCTCCTCCGCACCAGTAATCACACAAATTCCGTCCTTGCTTTAAAATGGCCAAAGCTTTTATTTTTTTTAAACATAATATGATAACTTTAATAGGATACCCAAGCCGTTTGTATGCTTTTGCCGCTGCCTGCTGCTTGAACCAAGCAAGGCAACCTGACGCTGTGGGCCCCCCGCCTTGTTCCGAGCAAGGGGGGCCATCATCTTTTTCGACTCCCGGCACCAACGGCTACCCCGCCGTCATGTGATGACACCAGCACCACGTGTAATGCATCCCAACTGGCCCGGGTACCCGCCAAAACACGAGGTAGGGAGTACCCTTGCCTCGTGTCCCCCCACTAATGAGCTGCAGCCAATTTACCTGTCTTGTGCCTCGATGGCATCTTGGATGGTATTATTGAAAATGTCGTATCCAATGTTGGATAGGTGTATTTTGTCAAGTCTAAAGAGCCCTGGGGACATATCGTCAGCCCACTGATGTCTTATCAGCTAATGTAGAGCAATATTCCACAAAATAAAATAATTATCATTTTGTTTAGAAAATTATAAAATAAATCAAATGACATTTTGACAATATTATCAATTAGCTGCTGTACTTCTAAATGTTGCCCTCTGCTGGGGAGTATGCGCCTATTTTTGTAGCCATGCACCGATTTGTCTGTTAACTTTCTTTCTGCCACGCCCCCACAATTTTGTTTGTTTCCATTTTGGTCTGGGTATAAAATCAGACCAGCATACTAGTGCATGTAGGAATAGGGCGGGGCCATGACGGCAGACCATCGCCCGCCCACCGTCCTCCATACCGATCAGAGATCTTATTCCAATGTCTTATTACTTCTTTCTTTGCTGTTGAAATGATGCTGTCTACGCAGGATGTGCCAGAGTTAATTAAATCCAGCGCATACTCCCCAGCAGAGGGCAACATTTAGAAGTACAGCAGCTAATTGATAATATTGTCAAAATGTCATTTGATTTATTTTATAATTTTCTAAACAAAATGATAATTATTTTATGTTGTGGAATATTGCTCTACATTAGCTGTTATGGTACTCCCAATTCCTATCTTAAATTGATTTGGGATGTAAATCAGGCAAATTATAAGCAGGGAACCTAACTTTCAAACGTGTCCATGGTACAGTATTTATGCGCGTAAGCAGATGTACGAAGATTAATGCTAGTTTTAATAAGCTGTGCAGCGGGAGCTGCATATTTTATATAATACTGCATATTTCTGTTCTAAATGTACCTATTTATGCTTTATTACAGTATATTCAATATATTTCCAATGCAAGAAAACACATACTTTCTCTATCCATTTTATAAACATACACAATATGAGGTAGATTTTAAAAGTTCGATGTGTTCCAAAATTGGGAGATATGCACAGAAGTCAGGCTTGCACGTGCCCACTCAATTTTAAAAGTTGCCCAGATGTGCATGTATATCACAGATTTCAAAATTTTTCATAAAGGGGAGGGAAGTGGGTATGATCTAGGAAGAATATGGGCATTTTGGGGCGTGGCCAAGGGATATGCATGAAAATATTTACATCGCTGCCTCATAAGTTTACTTCTCCTAGGGACAAGGTGTAAGTTTAACAATTTTTACAACTTGCTATACTTAAGGGGTTTTAATAATCTGAAGTAACTGGGGGGAGTGTAAACTAGTCAACCAGGGAGTTTGGAGGACCTAGCTGTTAACTGGGTGAACTGGTGGATGGACTGGTGAAACCGGCAATAACATTGATGCGCAACCCTTTTAAAATTCCCCTACTTACATGATAGAAATGGGATTTGTATGCCTAGATGTGTGGCTTTTTAAAATTAGGCGCACATGTGCATGCATCCAAGTTCGTTTAAAACAAATGCACATCTCTAATTTCTACTGTTTTCACTGCTACTTACCCCTCACTTTCTTGATTTAGAACTCTTCAGTTTCTTTCCCTCCCTCTCTCTACCAACCTTCACTTCCACTGTCCCTTCAAAACCTTCCTTCTCCTTTTTGTGTAACTGCAAAGTACATATTTTACTCTGTAACTGCACTAAATTCCACTCTGGTTTGTCATTTTCTTCTACAAACTGTCCGCAGAAATGAGGGATGTATGTCCACATATCAGACCATTTCTTGTTCTCCATCCCAACCATAATTAATAGTTTCTTATGTATTGGCATGGGTAAAGTATTTCTTAGTGTTTGATAGAACAACGGTAACATGCTAGGATCATTAGAAAGTATTAGCATTGCAAAAGCCATATGGAGAAGGACCGCAAAGCAGGAGAAAAAAAATATCACTCTAACACAGCACCGAACTAGATTCAGTTGCACAGCCTGGGGAACTTTGGAATGCCCAGGCAAAAGCAATAAATCACCATCTATCTAAAACTGTCAGGGATACAGAGGAAAGCCAATTTAACCCCCTCACAGGCAAAGATAGAGAGACTCCACAGCACGGTATTAGAAAGGGAGTAGCAAAAATAAAACTAAAACAGAAAATACACTTTAAGTTCCATGGATAAGCATTTCAAATTATCCAGATACCACACTGCTTCAACAAATACTGGATTTCCCACCCAGAATGTAGGAGAAATGGGGTCAAGCAACCACACTGTCTGTCCAGGAATAAACCCAACGGTCCTTGACGATTGCCAGTTCATTATCTTCATCAAGTAACTGGTAAATTAAATGGAAAATCGCAGACTGTAAAGCCTCATTTGTGGTAAGAAACTGTTCATGTAAATGGTTAAATTCAGACTTTAAAGTCTCATTCTGGGACCTTGAAAGGACAACTACAAATGGGAGAGGCTCATGATGCATACAAACCTTGCCATCATACTGTAAAGTCTTATTCTGGGGTGAAGGTGTTACAGTATCATTTCCTTCTTTCCTGGCTTCATCTAGACTAATATATTTGAAGCCATTCTTGACTTCAGGAGCAGGCTCATTAATTACCAAAATACAGCCTTGTTGATCTTGTAGGGACTGGACTTTCCATTTCTTTATAAGGAGGTGGCTTTTTGTGTGACTGTGACTTATCTCCCTGCTCCTTAACAGTTTGGTCTAATGCTTGTCTGACTTTCTGCTGCTGTTCCTGCCACAAGTCAAAACATTACAAATGCTTCAATAATGTAACTCCTTTCTTTGTATCCTCTAACAAGACCAGTACATTTTTTGCACTGCAGATTCCAGGTTATATTTCCTGACTGCAAAATAATGTCATACTTTTTCATAAGTTCTAAGGTAATTACTTGTGTGTTAACATTAATGAAAACAGTAAACAAGGCATGAGGCAAACATGTAAATGGTGGTACAAAATTGACTGAGATCTTTCTGCCATCAGGAAAGGTAGCTCCTATGGTATCTAACTAGACTGAATAATACCTGATAGGTTTCCTTTTATCACTGGAAGTGAAATCAGGAATCTTAGCTCCAGGGGATAATTCTGTCAGTTGAAGTAGAAAATTATAACTAGAATACATGTTATCCTAGGACAAGCAGGATGGTAGTCCTCACATATGGGTGACATCAGTAATGGAGCCCTATGATGGAAAACTTTCTGTGTGCCAGTGTCAGTCAAAGCTTTTTAGAAACTTTGACAGAAAGTTTTCCGTCATAGGGCTCCATTACTGATGTCACCCATATGTGAGGACTACATCCTGCTGTCCTGGGATAACACCTATTACAAGGTAAGCAATTTTGCTAATCTTTAAATTTAAAACTGTTCAGGAAAAACAGGGCTGTGAAACATCTGGTATCATTAGGATAAGACATAACAATTTTAATTAATAAACCTACTTTAGCATTGAATATTTATTTTTACAACTGTTTATTAAATAACTCTTATATTTAGTCTATTTTTCTTCCTTACACATTACAGGGCTGTGATACATCTGGTATCATTAGGATATTGTTGTGTCCGTCAGTTCCTGATGCCCTCTCTCCGCCCTCCTTACCTCTTTGGCGCCTCCCTCTTTGACCGCGGGAAGATTGGCTGTTGCGGTTTCCTCCTGCCGAAATCCTCCGGCGTCCCTGGACCAGCTAGACGCTGCAACCTACCATGTTTCCTGGAGGCCTAGGGGCACGCGTACGGCGCGGCCCCCGACTGAAGTACTGGAGATGGTGCGAACCTCAGGGGCGTCCCCCTGAGATGACGTCACCCGTGACAGATATATAAGGTCTTAGAATTTGCTAACAGATCGAGTTAGCAAGGGTTACTCTCCCTAAGCTACTCTGCCTCCTTGGACTTACCAGGGGTACCCGCTCCTCGGGGGCCTCGCTCTCTCCTTTGTTTTTCAGGTGACAGTCTGGAACCGGTACTCGCTCCTCGAGGGCCCTCATTCCAAGACTTGCTCTGAATTCTCTTCTGCCTGGAAGTCATCACTGACAACTACATCAGTGAGTTACCATCGCTCTCTCAGAGCTTTCCCTGGAACCAGGTACTCACTCCTTGAGGGCCTATACATTCCAGCTCCTGGGTTTCTATGAGTCATTGTGTGAGTTTTACCATCAGGTTCGGTACCTGAACTCTGCATACCCTGCCTACTCACTATATTTCAGTTTCTCTACAGCTCAGCCTCCAGGAATCGCTGTTCCAGTATCTGAGGGACTACAGCCCAGCTGGGTATTCCAGCTCACTACTGCCACCTCTGGTGGTTCAGTATTCTGTCTATTAAAAACTAGTGTGTGTCTGTCTCCTAACTGAACCTGACCAGTGGTCCCTCTCGGGATCTTCCCCGAGGGCGTGGTCATCTGCCACTGGTCCAAGGATCCACCCACAACTCTCCTAAATAACAACAGATTGCTAACTCCTAACAGATATGACATAACAATTTTAATTAATAAACCTACTTTAGCATTGCATATATATTTTTACAACTGTTTATTAAATAACTCTTATATTTAGTCTATTTTTCTTCCTTACACATTACAATGCAATAATACACACCATCTGGTAAACTTACTTTCACCTTCAAATAACTTATAGTAGTAACCCTCTGTTCAAATAAACAAAACTCTTCCCAAAAAGGATAGCTCATTCAATTCTTCTTTGAAGAGAAAAAAAACAACAATCATCATAACAATGTTTATCAAAAATATATCACAGTTCATTTTAAAATCCTTAAAGCTTGTATGAATCTATTAAGATGTCTGAGAAATAGTTTATATCAGTGCTTTGTAATATAAAGTTAATCAAAACAAATAGTTACTCGATAGGGTAACAAATAATAATTTCAAATGGATACATTGTAACTTTCTTAACTTGAAATATTTCTCACCAATTGTCCTTTTCAGCTTTTTTTTTCTGCAAAGATGAGTGAATTCCTGAGGGTGGATCTACTTTAGATTCAGTTCAGTCTTATATAAAATAACATCATATGTTTAAATGATCAAAAAGAGATAAAGCATTTTTTTCTTTCAGAAGTAATATGATTATTCATAAAGACACTGTTTCCAAGTATATGAATACATTAACTAGCAAGGAAATTAAAAGTCAAACAGACCCTCACAATGATTTTTCAACATTCACAAAGCACAAACATTAAAGTGATACCTCACAGACAGCATTGCACCATAGATAATTCATTTTAATTCAGAAATGAAGAATATATGATCAATATATCATTTTCTGATAACAAATTAAATACTCATAGCCTTTGTAAATTGTCATATCAAAAAACTGTTTCAGATGAGCACATTTTGCAAAAACATTCCACTCAATTCTATAGTGCAGAGCAGGAAGTGGAAATGCTGATAGATAGTATCCAAAATAAAATCAGGCAGTAAAAACAAACTTTCTTACCACAGAAGCAACTCTAGAGTTTCAAATTGATCAAATATATTTCACTTTAAACTTCAATCATTAGTTTGTTTATTGGCACAACTCTTTCCTAATTGATATGTAAATGGATGGCACTGAGCTAGGGCTAGCAGCAGCTCCTGTAGAGCCAGACTACTTGGAGCTGGGAGTATAGTTGCTGTGGGCAGAAGGAAGATCTGGGGTATAAATTAACTTGGCATGCAGGGTCATCTAAGATACCCTGCACCAAAATAGACACCTTTTCCCATTATGCAGAAGCTGTAACCAATGTGGAGATTGTATACAAACCTTCTAATAGTAAAAACTCTTAACTGCCATAGCTTTTTGAAAATACCTTCAGCTGGAAATATTTCCTTAGTTGACTGATGCCATTCAAACATATACCATACTGTTACGAGCCCATAATTCTTCCACATATATGGGCATAGGTTCCGGGATCTCTTTACTGGGTAGGTTTTCCATACTTAGTAGCACACACTCCCTTTCATATCATACACACACACACACACACACACACACACACACACACACTGCTTCTGGGACCTCCCGGGCAGGAATTCATATTTTCTACCTCACATAAGCAGGGGTATACTTCCTGTACATGTCCAAGGGCATCCCTGTAGACATTTTTCAATTCACTAATCTAATATTTTAAATGAGTATATACAAATACTTAAAATTACATCTTCAATCCCTCTTGGGATTCTTCAGCTGGCTCACCTCTGCCACATCTGAGTGGGTATCCCTCCAGACAGCAAAACTTCATCTGGGCAAACCTAGAACCATGGTCCAACAAAAATATATTGCAGACAGAGTGATCACATCGGGGTCACCAATTTTTCAGCTGACCTGCTGAGTTGTATATCACTGAGCCTGTCTGTATTTAGCTGAAATTTCAAAGTGCTTCTCCCCTAGCTAATCACCTTAGCTAATCACAAGGAAGAGAAATCACAAGATACAAGCTGCCTTAAAATTATTCTATTATTTATTTTGTTCAGTAATAGAATATGGTATGCAAAGCAATAACAGGAAATCAATTGATTAGCAAATTTCTTCCTGGGGAAACTTCCTAATCTCTGTCTTTATACATTTTTTATTCTACTGCAGCTATGTGCATATTTTTAATCTATACAGTTCTAACACTATATCATTGTTCTTTGTTTCCTCTATCTACTTCTTGGAAAGTCCCCTCTATCTCACCCACATTCCTGATGCATACAGTTACCGTTTCTGTTACTGGACATTTCACCAACCAATTTCATGTCTGTCCTCCAGATTATGTAAGATTCCCAAAACACTATGTGTGCAAGATCAACTGTCAGCAGTTTTTCATTAGAGCCCAAGTTAAAGCAATAACTGCTCTTTTTGAACTGGCCAGGCCCAAATGATTATTGGGCCCTTGTATTGTTATTAACCCTTATACTGATGATTTTCTACTGAAGCTGCTGCCTGCCCCTATTTCAGCTAGGCCCCACAAGTGTATCATCAGAGAGAGGAAGGATTGTGAGGCTGTGAACATCTATATGTCACTTTTGAAATGGACACTACTCTCATGTACCTTTATCAGCAGCACCTGTACATGGCTATAGCAATGTTTGTAGAAATTGGGGGTAACCTTTCTGCTAATTGTGGTGCTGAAGGGCACTTTATAGTTTGGTGCTAGAAGATGATTTGCAGGGGCTGATCATCTAAAGCTATCAACTCACCAATAGTTACCACTTTGGGTGTTGCCTGCCTCTTTCACTATGCCAGTGCCATCAAACACCACCCCATTTATCCCATTGTGGGATGTCACTTTTTAGCTATAGTTGGGGACTGCTGATGCTCTTCCTGCCTCCTGACTGTTAGAAATAGCCAAAGTGCTGGAAGGAGTTTGAGGAACATTTGTCACCTTTTCAAAGGCTAGTGTACTCTGTCTTGCAGAAGGGGCCCTCTGACTACTACCACCCCTAGATGCATATTGAAGGGGATGCTGCTTCTTCAGAGGATGCTCCATTCCAGAATTGCTTAAGTGGCTCAGTTGCTTCCCTCGGCTGATGTCGTTTGTGAAATAGCTATAATGCACAAAGGGTGGGTCCTCCTTCCTTTGAAAATGTCTCCAGATCACAGATTTCTTTTGAGATCCCTTGCTGCTGTCTGCATCCTTTGGGGTAGATGGCACTGCTGGCACTGAAGTGGGGGTGGTCACAGATAGATCCTGAGGAACTGCAGCAGAGGAATCACGTAGCCTATGTTCCTGCACTGTCAGTGTGACTTACTCCCCCTCACTAAGATGTCCTCCTGCCTCTCTCACCTCTGTCAGTAAAGTGAAAGCTAGCATAGTGATGACTAGACATGTGATTCAGCCAAACCTTTTGGTTCGGTCTTCATTATCAGCCCACTGCAGAAAATATCATTTTCTCACAGTTTGGGCTGATTTTTTTCAGCTGCCCCAAATTTCAGGGTTAGCACACTAATGGGCATTAGCACACACTAACCCCAAAAAATGAATTTTCCTGAAATTCTGCTTTATTTAATAGGGTGGCTGAACCAGGACGATTTAGGCAATTTCATTGAAATTGCCTAATTCATCCTGGATGAATGCACATTGCTGACTAAACCTCCTAATACAGGGTCTTCAGCTAATACCTCTCCCAACTCTGCTTCAGGAAATCCTTTGAAGGGAAATTCATCAAGCTATGAATCAGAAGAAGATGAAAAAGTTGATCTTATAACCTCTGTTGCACTAAGGATTTGTAGTGCTGGTTTCAGTTTCACAAGTTGTACTTGTACTTCTATTGGCACTGGGGGTTGTACTCTGCTGCTACTAGTACTACTAGTGCCTTTATTTTCCCTCTCCTCTGAGATAGAAAGATCTGGCTGAGACACTTATGGAACATTTAGAGTATCCTCCCCAAATCTCAACTTCTTGTGGCTTGGCATGGCTGTCTCTCCTGCTGATGTTTGGATTTGAAAAAATCCCTCTTTATCTTAGTTGAAGGACTCACTGTTGTCTGTCTAGCAAATCCCCTGTCAACAACTGTGGGCTTCCCACATTCTTTGCCTGGTATTTTTTTTTTTCTGCAGGTGCTGGACAAAAGGTATTGTCATTTAATCTTTATTTCTGAAAATATGATGGTTAGTCACACTGATGACACTAGTGTGGATGAACTACTACAGTTATCCTTCTCTGTGTAAGGATGAATAACACACAGTGGGGCGGATTTTCAGAGCCCTGCTCGCCTAAATCCGCCCAAAACCGGGTGGATTTAGGCGAGCAGGGCCCTGCGCTCTGGTGAGCCTATTTTACATAGGCTCACCGGCGCGCGCAGAGCCCCGGGACTCACATAAGTCCCGGGGTTCTCCGAGGGGGCCGTGTCGGGGGTGTGTTGGGGGGCGGGCCCGGTCGTCGCGGCGTTTAGGGGGCGTGTTGGCAGCGTTTTGGGGGCGGGTATGGGGGCGTGGCTACGGCCCGGGGCGGTCCGGGGGCGTGGCCACGCCCTCCGTACCCACCCCCAGGTCGCGGCCCGGCACGCAAGAGGCCCGCTGGCGCGCAGGGATTTACGTCTCCCTCCGGGAGGCGTAAATCCCCCAACAAAGGTAAGGGGGGGTTTAGACAGGGCCGGGCGGGTGGGTTAGGTAGAGGAAGGGAGGGGAAGGTGAGGGGATGGCGTTAGAGGATTCCCTCCGAGGCCGCTCCGATTTCGGAGCGGCCTCGGAGGGAACGGGGGTAGGCTGCCCGGCTCGGCGTGCGCCAGCTATACAAAATCAATAGCCTTTGCGCGCGCCGATCCAGGTTTTTTAGCAGATACGCGCGGCTCCGCGCGTATCTACTAAAATCCAGCTTACTTTTGCTGGCGCCTCATGCGCCAGCAAAAGTAAGCCAATTCGCGCTATTTGAAAATCTACCCCAGAGAGAATACACTATAGTAGAACAGTAATGTTAGTATTTTGCTTTGCTAATGACTATAATACACACTGATGTACACAACAAACACAGAAAAAGCAAAGAACAATATAGTGCTATACCTATGTGTGTGAGCTCACTACTGGTAAAACAGAAGTAAAAGTAAGAGCACTAGTAATTTAAATACAGTAGCAAAATAAAATAATACGCAAAGTGGCTGGCTATTCCTATAGAGATAACAGTCACAGACCTACTGTATTCTTTGTGGATGCACTGACATATCTAACAGACACATATACAAAGAGAGTTAAAACAGCCTGTTTGAGGGTTACTGTGGCAGAGTTCAGCTACAGTACTGGTACTATACTGGTAGCAACAGGTTTAAAAATTAATGAATCACTACAAAAATATGGGATCTTCTTAGTGTTTGGGTATTTGTTAGGTTGTTGTGGCCTGGTTTAGCCTCTGTTGGAAACAGGATGCTGGGATTGATGGACCCTTGGTCTAACCCAGCATGTTCTTATGTTCTTATATCATTGCAATAATGGAAACCTGGCTCAAAAACACATATTCCGTACTAATTAACCAACTGTCCAACCAAGAATACACCTCCTCAATTCCCAGAAAAAAATAAAAAAACTGACCCTTCATCCATCAAACATATCTCCACCATTTGAAATTGCTTTATTTGATTTGCCAAAACTACAGATCTGCCTCGTTTACTGTCCTCCAGGAGCTCTCAAAAAAAACTGCTCCCCACTAATTGAATATATCATGAATAATATATCTCTCAACAAACCCATCATTATCCTTGGTGACTTTAACATACACTTCAACTTAGCTAACCACTCAAAAACCTGCCAAACTATCATCGATGCACTATCAGCACTAAACCTAAAGCAAATAATCCAATATCCAACTCATAAAGCATGTCACACCATCAACCTCATCTTTATCAACACTGAAGTCTGGCAATCAAATACTACTCAAACCATAGAGATACCTTGGTCTGACCACCACCTAATCCAAGCCAACTTATCTATCAACTTCAACCTTAAAGCAGCTCAAATCATTCCAAACAAAATATCTTACTGTCCTCCGTTCAACACTGAACTTCTACAAAAAACTCTTCAAGCCAAATTAATCAACATAAATCTATCTAACTCCGATTATGCAACAACATCATGGCTAAATATCACGAAACTAGTAGCATACAGCATCAATCCCATTATTACAAAGACAAAACAACAATCCAAACACAACAACCAGTGATATAATGATAACATCAGAACTGCCAAACATATACTCAGGAAAAAAGAAAGAGAATGGAGAAAAAACAAAAATACAACCACACTAAATATTTATCGGAGCCACTTAACACAATATAAAAATATCATCAACAATACAAAGAAGGAA
Source organism: Rhinatrema bivittatum (assembly GCF_901001135.1). Taxonomy (NCBI): domain Eukaryota; kingdom Metazoa; phylum Chordata; class Amphibia; order Gymnophiona; family Rhinatrematidae; genus Rhinatrema; species Rhinatrema bivittatum. The sequence goes on from NC_042619.1 coordinate 159,995,792, forward strand.
TTATTCTCCAACAAAATCTCCAAATTTCATCATAATCCCAGAATGTTATTCTCAATAGTTCAGAAACTTACTAAAAACACCCAAGTTTCTACATGTACCAAACATGGAAGTGATGACTTTGCTGACTTCTTCAACAACAAAATATCTCATCTAATCCAAACCAACATAACCAACAATGACCAAAACATCAAACTGAACACTAAGAAAACCTCATCATGATCAAATTTTGATACTGCCTCCACTCTCGAAATTCAATCTATTATAAATAAAATGAACCCCGCCAGCCATCCAATAGACAACATCCCTATAACAACCCTCAAAACAATTGAACCCACTATATCTAAAACTATCACCAAAATCGTCAATTTATCCCTGACTGAAGGTAATTACCCCAAATGCCTCAAATCTGCAGTTATCAAACCTATTCTAAAAAAGAACAACTTAGATCTTGAAATCCTCGCTATCACCGCATCTCAAACCTATCGTTCATAGCCAAAACCATTGAAAACGTCGTACACACCCAACTTGATGACTATCTTGAAACAAACAACATCCTACCTCCAACTCAATATGGATTCAGAAAAAATCTAAACACAGAATCTCTCCTTCTCTCACTAAATGACATAATACTAAGAGGCTTCGACAAAGGTGAAAAATATCTACTCATCCTCCTTTACATCTCAGCTGCTTTCGACACAGTAAACCACAATATACTGTTAGAACGACTGATTCAAATCGGCTTAACTGACACCACCCTACAATGGTTCTCTTCCTATTTATCTGACAGAACCTACCACGTTTTAATCAATAACAACCCATCCAAAAAGATCAACCTCAACACTGGAGTTCCCCAAGGATCAGCGTTATCCACCACCCTATTTAACATATACCTTCTCCCCATCTGCCAATTACTAAAAGATAATGGAATCACCCACTTCCTCTATGCCAACGACATTCAACTTCTAATTCCCATCCAAAATTCAATCAAAGACACCTACAAGAAAATCTTGACTCTACTTATCTCAATTAAACATCTCCTAAATTCTCTGAAGCTCATAATCAACAGAGACAAAACTGAAATAATATTCATGGACAAAAAAAACAATCCAACTCCGCCACCCCTGCCTTTACTTGACAAACAAATGAACTCTATACTCCCCACCACCCACACCAGGAACCTTGGAATTATCATTGATAAAGAATTTTCATTTAAGAACCACATATCAAATAAAACTAAAGAAGGATATCACAGATTTCTAACCCTAAGACACTTAAAACCGTTTCTTAACCCTTATGATTTCAGAACGGTCTTACAACTACTCATTTTCTCCACCTTCGACTACTGCAACTCCTTACTAATTGGAATACCTTATTCAAACCTCAAACCGCTCCAGATTCTGCAGACCTCAGCAGCCAGAGTTCTGACAGGAAGAAAAATAAATGAACACATAATGCCCATATTGATCTCACTTCATTGGCTCCCAATTAAAGCACGCATCGAACACAAATCAATGACCATCATTCATAAAATTCTAAACAATGATCATCAAGGACTAAACGGCTTAAACATAACCCCCCAGAATCCTCAAAGAAACCTACGTTCAAACAACTCAGGATGCTTAAACATCCCCCCCCATCAGAGATGCACATCTAACAACAACAAGAGAAAGAGCCTTTTCCATTGCCTCCTCTAAATTTTGGAACTCCCTACCTAAAGATCTGAGAACCCAACCCAACCTCAAAATATTCAAAAAAGACCTAAAAACATTGCTGTTTCGCAAATTCTACACTGACCTTCATACTTTTGAACATCCTAACTCCCAATTGAACTTTCATCCAAAAACCTCAAAATAACTTCTCTCCAACCAGAACAAACAATCCCTCCTCCTCCCACATAATGATACTTTCTGGACTTGAAATGTTTAACCTCTGTTTAATATGCACATTGTTATACTTTTTCCCACAATTGTTAAGAGAGTTACAATTTAAATTTTGTAAACCGTTATGATGGCTTTATCGAATGACGGTATATAAAACTCAACAAATAAATAAATATCCAGTATCAGCCAGGCAACCTGGAGTGACTTTCTCCTAAAGGGAAGGGAATGTTGGAGAATACTAACCTTCCTCTAAGTCAGTAGCAATGACAGCAATGAGATATTAAAAAAAAAAAAAAAAGCTGTGCAAATTAACACAGGCTAACAGCTATCAGGATTAAAACAGGTGGAATGTTTCTAATATCGAACCAAAGCACTGTTGATAGTACAAAAGACTATTGTAATACAGAATTCTAAGACAACAGCAAAGCAAGATGTATCCTCCACGAGTGAGAGATAGAATCCAACTGCAAGCTGAAACAGTCAAGGATTGCAATACAAAGGATGAACAATTCACTGATTTAGAAAAATGTTTCCCTCTGATATGTTCCCTTGCTTTATCATTCTGGTTTCCTTGACAACATATCTCAGTTCTCCTCTGACCTCACAGTTGAGGTGTAAGCATGAGGGCTAGTTGCTATGGAAACTTCCACATGACCTGCCCAGCCTCAGAGTCTATTGTTTTAATGTAGCCAATGCTTTTCAATGGGGAGAGTTAAACAAATGACTATGTTTTATTCGTGAGAATTGCTCATACATTTTTGGCAGCAAAAAAAATCAAACAAATATATTACATCAGTCCCAGATAGGCCATTCTTTGTAAACAATTGCACAACCCTAACACACATACACAGAACCCATATGGCCACTACATCTTTTTCCCTTCAGTGTCATTGAGTATGTGTTCCTGATCTGAAATGACTCCAACTCTCCAAGTTCTTCCTGCTTAGGGTATAAACAGACCAAGGAGGAAAGAGGGAAACAAAGAATCTAATAACAAATAAGACACATCTAATTGGTCCAATTTGCTTTATTATTATTACTTATATTTTTTTAAAGTGTTACTAGACATTTACAGCGATGAACAGATTTATAACATGACAGTCCCTACCCTATGGAGTTTAAAATATAATCAAGACAAACATACATGACAATGAGTCTGTGGTAAATTTATTTATAATAGAGAAGAGGTTCAGATTGAAAAGCAGCCTCAAAAAGGTGAGTTTTTTTACTGGACTTGAATATGGTGAGAAAGGATATATGATGCACCAAATTAGTACGTCTATTCCATGCATCAATCACAGCAAGGTGGAAAGCATTTAGTCAGTAGTAGTGTGGGCAATGAAGAAGATCACATACAAAATAAACATGTCCAAAAATTGCATTTACATGGAAAGGAATAGAGAAAGAGAAAAGTGATGAGGAACTACAGAGTGAATACATGTATAGGTGAGTAAAAGAAGCTTGACTTTATGTGAAAATTGACAGATTTGTAATGGAATGACTTAAAAGAGGGGGTTACATGGTCATAACAATGTTGAAGGTAAATAGTTGGGATGTACATTCATTTAAAATTAAAGCACAAAATGTGATGAATAAGGCTGATTTGTTTCATTCTGGGGCCCTGAAACAAATCAGGGCCCTAGAATGAAACAATCCTATTTCATTGCATTTGTTTTAAATGAATGCATCAAGCCTAGGTAAAAACCAAAGCTGCGGCCTCACCTAAGTTATAGGTCAAGGCTGAAAGCAGGGGCAATGGCCTACAACTTAGCACAACACCAGCACCATGGCCTAGGCATATACCTTGGCCTGAAGCCAGGGCCTTGTGTAAATAGTATAAACAAATAGGGACATTAATCAGTTCTGGTTTCGGCATCGTGGACCTGCGGGAAAACTTCATTTCCCGCGGTCCAGACGTTTTGTTTTTTTTTTGGCTGTCCTGAGCCGAAAAAAAAAATCCACCTGACCCTTTAAATCTAATTATTTAGCATCCACCACCCTCCCGAGCCCCCAAAAACTTTCCTAAAGTACCTGGTGGTCCAGCAGGGGTCCCGGGAGCGAACTCTCACTCTTGGGCCATCGGCTGCCACTAATCACATGGTAGGAGCAATGGTCGGTTGGCACCATCTTAAAAAATGGTGCAGGCCATCCATTGTGCCTACCATGTGATAGGGGCTGGCCAATGGCACCAATAGCCCCTGTCACATGGTAAGGGCAAAGGGCCATTGGTGCCATTTTGATTAGTGGCAGCCGACAGCCTGAGAGTGGGAGATTGCTCCCGGGACCCCCGCTGGACCACCAGGTATTTTAGGAAAGTTTTTGCGGGGTCGGAAGGGTGGGGGATTCTAAATAATTAGATTTAAAGGGTGGGGGTGAGTTTGGGGTTTTTTTTTTCTGTGTGCCCTTTCTTCCCACCCCCCAAAAAATGATAAGAAAACTACACAAAACTTTTGTGGGGTTTTCCTATCACTTTCGGGGACCCCCAATACTTGACGGATGAGAAAATATCATACGATATTTTCATCCATCAGAAAAGCAATTCACATCCCTATAAACAAATACATTTAAAAGAGAGTTACCTGGAAGCAAGAAAAGCTGGAAACCAGTGTTTTGCTTTGTTTGTTTTGTCCCTCTGTTATGGGCAGTGCTGATTCAGAGCTTTTGTCACCATGAGAGAAATGAGGGGGGAAAGAAAAAAAAGTTTGTTTCTGTTGCTTGTCACTGCCTCAGGATAAGATAGGTAGCGCTGAGTCAGGCCTGATGAGATGGGGGACAGGGAATAGAGTTGAGCATGGAGTAGGATGAAATCAGGAAGTAGGCAGGACAGCAAGTTGGGGGAGGAGCAGTGACAGAGAGAGAGAAAGTAGTTTTGTAAACAGTACAGGAGAGATATGCTGTATCAGCCAGTGCTGCTGCTGAAGCTAGGAGGAAGAAGGCCTTTAGGATGGTACCGTATTGAAGGAGAATGGCATAAGAGGAATACGCTGGTCAGCAGCAATCAGCTGATTTGAGTCATGGTTGCTGTTGATGGCTTTTCCTTTTATGTTAAAAGCATCGTAGCCTGGGCAGCTGAGAATCAAAAAGCAGAGAACTGATGGGTGAGTTTTTGAGAGGAAGAAAGCAGTTAGAGGAGAATTCTGGCTGATGTGATTGAACAGGGATCTTAATGGAGTGATATTTTAGCTTATAATTGTATGAATGTTAAAGGTCTTAGCGGGAAGAAAATAACTACAAAAGTGGGGAGAAAATATATTGAATATTTTGATGGTATTTATGGAAAAAGTAGAAGTCTGAGAAAGTTTAAGAAATAAAATAAAAAGACAATTGGTGTGATCCGAGCACCCCTATTAGGAGTAGTATGAACCGCAACACCTTTGAAAAATAAGGTGGTAACTGTGTAATGAGGTCAATAGCTTCCTTGGTTACCAGTGAAGAGGTAAGCGCAGTATAAAAGTAAAGGATAAAAGGAAGTTTGGATAATAAAAAATGTATTAAAAATGTTCTTGAATTAAAAATAATAAACACAGATATAAATTTATAAAAAAAAGGAAAATAGAGCATATATAATAGAGAGTACTAAGCTCTATTTAAGTTAATGACATCAGCAAAAGCAGTGATCTGCTGAGATCAGAAAAAGAGAAAAGCAGTTAGAGAAAAAATCAGTTGAGAACCTGAAGTTAAAACAAGCAGAGGTGCTGATGATGTACTCTGACATCAAAACCTATAAAAAATTTATAAATATTAAAGTAAATGAAAGAACATTCATATAGATACAAAAGTAAGAGTGTATGAATGAATGTGTGTTTGTAAAGTTCCAGTTAAGGTAAGAGAATCAGCAGCAAAGTTAATTTATAAAGGTATTTGCTGTACCGCATGTTATAACAGCAATAGTAGAATTAAAGTTGTAGTGTGTACATTTGTGACTCCTATTAATAGTGAAGGACAAGAAATGAGGATTCATAGCAAAACACTATAGACCAGTGTGGATCACACAGAAGAGACACTCTTTCCTGAGAAAGCTATAAATAATATCAACTACACCAATATCAGATGAAATATGAAATATAAGAGTATGATGTGTATGTATATATATATATATATATATATATATATATATATATATATATATATATATACATCCCTTTAAACAGTATATAAAATGCTGTCTCTGTAAAGGAATCAGAGACTCCTGCCTGTCTACAACTACATATTATATGAAGAAACAGAAATTTTATGTAGAATTTGAAGAACAGTTAAAAATATTTGAGTATAAAGAAGAAAGAGTGAATGATTGTGTGACAGTATTGATTGTTTTAGTAAAGAGTGAACTTGTTCTTTCATATAAAAAGAAAGATAGGATGGTTTTAATTATCTTTTAATTTAATTGTGTTAGATA